>NC_090279.1:103480106-104090121 GCF_040414725.1 Anabrus simplex | reverse complement strand
AGTAATACATGACACTGTTCCAGAAAGTGTTTCAGAGAAAGAAAATATTCGATATAATAAAAACTTTGAACAAACGCTATGATTTATCGTAATGATTACAATACCCCTTTCAGACCATGTATGCACAATTGTGCAGGTCCATATTTTATTATGCCTGCGCGTATTTAACACTTTCTTGGTGCTAGACCGGACTGTAGTGCTTGTGTGGGACATGTAGCATGTATTTCAGTTGTTTTTAGTTAGCACTTGACCACCAGGGTGCAGGATGAAGAGTTTAAAAATACAGTCCATCGGCAAGTCCACCTATTCAATACAATCAGTACCACGTTATGTGGTCAATTAGACATAGAAAATCTATGCCCCTCTTCCTCTATCACATCGTTACAACACGCGAAGCAGGAACTCCAGACAGACAAACGCTGCTAATACAGTAAGATCGATATACATACGGCATATGAGTAAGTACCCACTTTACATAATACACAATTCTTGGACACTAACATACGATTTAAAAACACACGTCAAACACATCTTTTTTGTTCTTTTGCAGTGTCGGTATTTCTCCGAGTAATACTTGTGTTCTCGATAGTTAAATACGCCTACAGTCCGATTCGTTTGTGCCGATGTGATTACACTCTCAAGTTTGACAGTGTGCAAAACACAATTTGGGAAAGAGTCCTAGTGATTAATAAATGCAGGTACTCGAGGTACTCTGTCATCACACCGAAGTGAAAGGTGCGCCCACGGCCACGGGAGGCCGGCTCGTCCGCAGGTATCCAGCTATGTAATAGCCGTCCTAATGCTAGCGCTCTCCGGAGATGTACAACTGAACCCAGGTCCCAACCAAAGCAATCAAGGTATGATATTTTTCTATCAAAATGTGAGGAGTATGCGTAACTCGCTTGCTGACTTTAATGCTGGACTAAGTGAAGGGAACTATGACTGTATTTGTATCTATTAGTTTATTTATAACATATTTGCACTTGGAACTAGTTTCGACGCTGTTTGGCGTCATCATCAGCCAAAATGTGGGAAATAGGCTAGCATGTAGGCATTTATATTACACAAGGCGTTACATTAAACAATACACATCTTACAAGGAGATAAAAACAGGGACGAATATAGAAACAAATGAATCGTTGAGAAAACAAAAGTTATACATATTAAAAATAACCTTAACCACACATCTTGCAGTGCGAAAATATTCGTCTTGAATGATTCCTGAATACAAAACACACGCGCACACATTTCTGAAGAGCCAGCATGCAGGAAAAAGTAAAGTGAAACCTTAAGAGTTCTTCTGAGAAGAGTTCATCATTTTTTCTATGTTCCGACTAACTAATGAAGTCTCCCTTGAATTCCTGATAAACACACACAAGAGGAAATTCTCCTTCACTCTCAACAATAGCTTTAAAGACCAACGGTAAATTTCATTTTAAATATTGTGCAGAGATGTGAAAGCATGATCTTGAAACATGATATAACTTCTTCATTTAACCCAATTTTTTTACACAAGGTGTTACATTAAACAATACACATCTTACGAGGAGATAAAAACAGGGACGAATGTAGAAACAAATGCATCGTTGAGAAAGCAAAAGTTATACATATTAAAAATAAGCTTAACCACACATCTTGCAGTGCGAAAATATTTGCCTTGAATGATTCCTGAATACAAAACGCACGCGCACACACTTCTGAAGAGCCAGCAGGCAGGAAAAAGTAAGGTGAAACCTTAAGAGTTCTTCTGAGAAGAGTTCATTTTTTCTATGTTCCGACTAACTAATGAAGTCTCCCTCGAGTTCCTGATAAACATACACAACAGGAAATTCTCCTTCACTCTCAACAATAGCTATAAAAGACCAACGGTAAATTGTATTTTAAATACTGTGCAGAGATGTGAAAGCATGATCTTGAACATGATATAACTTCTTCATTTAACCACCTTTGAAAGTCTCTCTCTATATTACATAGCTTCATTAACACCACCATTCTGTAGATGCACAAAATAATCTTGTAATCTTCACGGGTCCGGTATTCAGCTCGACAAGAATATAAAATTGGTATTAAGGAATACGTTTTCTGAGAGTTTGGAGGTTGACTGTGCCAGTATTTGTGGTGTATTGTTGCAGCGTTACGTGTAGGGTGGGGGCAGGTTTCTATGATGTTTATTGCGGGACATGAGGCGGTAAAGCTATGGCGCGAGATGAAGAGGAACAGAGCGTGTTGGATAGTTTAGGTCTGGGGAGCGGCCATTGTTGGATTAGGAGGGGAGAGGGAAGGAGCGGTAGGGGAGGAGGAGTGGAAGGAGGGGAAGTATGGAGGGTGATGTGGTGAAAGTGTGTGGCGTGACAAAGTATTATGCATAATCTGAAAGACAGATCTGTTTTTCGGGATATTCATGTTTTTGAAAAATTCAATGAGAAAGTCGAATAGGATCTTTGGTTTCTCTGAGATATCATTTAAGTTTAGGTTGGGATTGAAATATTGGTCTAAATGAATATAGAGGTTTTCAGTGACGTCTAGGAAAGAACCTTTGTTTAGAATATCTAATACCTCAAGATCTTGATTTATTTCAGTAAAGTTGTGCTTAAATTCTTTTATATGTAGGCCGACCGCGGAAAAACGGTTGTGTTTTATGGCACTGACAAGTTCTGCATATCTGATTTTAAAGCTGCGTCCTGTTTGCCCTAGGTAAGAACTTTTGCAGTCTTGGCAAGAAAACCTATATACACCTGATTTAGAAAAAGGACTACTTTTATTTATTGATGAAGAGTTGTGTAGGATCTCAGTGCTTCTATTGTTAGTACAAAAGGCTATTTTAACGTTGTGTTTTTTAAGAACGTTAGTGACGCAAATTTCTTTATTGAAGGTAAATGTGGAAAATGTGGCAGTGCTAGTATTGTCTTTTATTAGGGTGGTTTTTGGGCGGTGTCTGAATTTATTGATTATTCTTTCAATAAAGGATTCATTATATCCATTGAATTTTGCTGTAGAGCGAATGGTGTTCAATTCTTTATTTAAGTTTTTTCTTGACATCGGAATTTTGAATGCTTGGTCTACTAAGCTATTATATGTAGCCGCTTTGTGTGTTTGGGGGTGTAGTGAGTCATTTCTTATAGTAGTGGCCGTTTGAGTGGGCTTTCTATAGATACTATAAGTGAACGAAGAGGGGTGCCTATTGATTGTTAGGTCTAGGAAGTTGATGGAGTTGTTTATTTCTGATTCTAAGGTAAATTTAATGTCATGATCAATGTTATTAAGGTTTTTGAGGGTGGATGGCGCATCTATGGAGCGTTCATCTAGGATTATAAATGTGTCATCTACGTACCTAGCCCAGAATTGGATATTAGCAAATTTGATGTTACTGTCGATGGCGGTGTGCTCTAGGAAATCAAGGTAGATCTCTGCTAAAATTCCTGAGGCTGGTGAACCCATAGCCAAACCATCTTGTTTGTAAATGATGTTATCGAATGTGAAGTAGTTATTGTTAATTAGTAATCTTAATATGGTCATAAAGTCTTGAACTTCTAGTTTACCTAGTTGATTGTTAGCAAGTAAGTTCTTTTCGAGAGTTGGTTTTTATACTGGGATACATGTTGACTATATCAAAGGAGTGCATTGAATGATATGGTTGAAGCTTGAAACTGTTTAGTTTGTTCACTAATTCTACAGTGTTCCTGATGGATTTATTTGATGAGAATTTATAATGGTTATTAAGAAATTGTTGGATAAATTGAGATAATTTATACAAGGGGCTTGGTCTGTAGTTTATTATGGGTCGAATAGGGACACCGGTTTTGTGGATTTTGGGTAGTGCTTTAGCTGTTGGTAGGCCTGGGTTCATAGTAATTAACTTTTGTTTTTCTTGCTCTTACTTTTCCCTGCCTGCTGGCTCTTCAGAAGTGTGTGCGCGTGCGTTTTGTATTCAGGAATCATTCTAGGCAAATATTTTCGCACTGCAAGATGTGTGGTTAAGCTTATTTTTAATATGTATAACTTTTGCTTTCTCAACGATGCATTTGTTTCTACATTCGTCCCTGTTTTTATCTCCTCGTAAGATGTGTATTGTTTAATGTAACACCTTGTGTAAAAAATTGGGTTAAATGAAGAAGTTATATCATGTTTCAAGATCATGCTTTTATGTCTCTGCACAATATTTAAAATGAAATTTACCGTTGGTCTTTATAGCTATTGTTGAGAGTGAAGGAGAATTTCCTGTTGTGTATGTTTATCAGGAACTCAAGGGAGACTTCATTAGTTAGTCGGAACATAGAAAAAATGATGAACTCTTCTCAGAAGAACTCTTAAGGTTTCACTTTACTTTTTCCTGCATGCTGGCTCTTCAGAAATGTGCGCGCGTGTGTTTTGTATTCAGGAATCATTCAAGACGAATATTTTTGCACTGCAAGATGTGTGGTTAAGGTTATTTTTTATATGTATAACTTTTGTTTTCTCAACGATTCATTTGTTTCTATATTCGTCCCTGTTTTTATCTCCTTGTAAGATGTGTATTGTTTAATGTAACGCCTTGTGTAATATAAATGCCTACATGCTAGCCTATTTCCCACATTTTGGCTGATGACGCCAAACAGCGTCGAAACTAGTTCCAAGTGCAAATATATGTTATAAATAAACTATAACATTTTTGAATTGAAAAGGTGGACCCTTTTAAGTTTTCCTATCTTCCATTCTCAGTTCAATACGGACAAAAATGAAATTCTTAGATTTAAATGTATTTGTATCAGCCAAAGTTGGCTTAACGAAACCGTAGTTGATACTGAAATATTAACGGACAGTTACATTGTATTCCGTAAGGACAGAAACTCCGTTAACACTGTAAAACTGGATGGCGGAGGTGTTTTACTAGCTGTGAAGTCTGATCTTGGACCAGTGTCAAAGCCTGAGCTTGCTGGGAATTGGGAGTGTCAAGTAGTGAAAGTCAACCCTCAACCCGGTCGTGCTGTCTTCATTGTGTGTTGCTACCTGCCTCCAGATGAAGTGAACGATCGGCTTAGCGACCTACGTCAAACAGTGGGAAACATTACATCTGTTCTCAACTCACAGGACACCGTTGATTTTAACTTCAGCCAATTAGCTTGGAAAACTGATGAGTCGTCGAAAGAACAAGACATTATTAAACAGAGAAGCGAGGAGGTATTCTTATTTCTAGAAATTATTAATGAATTCTATCTCAGTCAGATTTGTGATTTCCCTACTAGGAATGATAATTTTCAAGACTTAATTTTAGTCTCAAACGAATTACTTCAAAGTGGAGAGTGCGTCAAAACTGAAAATGTAATTCACTCTGATGACCAAGCCATCGAAATCTTTCTGCCTATGCCAAGGACATTTCGCTTCAAAGCGCAACAAAATCATATTTGCATGGAAGAAAGCTGATTTTTCTTTTATGAGGGACCTTTTTATCCCTGTGCCCCTGGAATATGATTAAAGAGTCCCACCCTGTGGATGAAGCTGTGAGCACTTTTTATGACTTACTATATGCGGACATAAAAGACAGCGTACCATTTCGAAAAATTATCAGAAAATATCCTTCTTGGTACGACTCAGAACTAATCCAGAAACTGAGGGAAAAAGAAAGGGCGAGAAGGAAATACAAAAGATCAGGCTAAGAGTGCGACTATGTGCAGTTTTCCACATTACGAAGTGAATGTAAAAATCTGCAGCGTGCTAAGTACAGGGACTACATTAGGTTGGTAGAAGATGACGTCATCACAAGCCCAAAGCGCTTTTGGAATTTCATTAATAATAAAAGAAAATCTTCCCGTCTGCCTCCCACTATGCTAATAAACGGAACTGAAATCCATGAAAAAAGATAAAATTCTAAACATATTTGCGCAAACTTTCGCAAAGTACCATTCTCCTGCCGAGCCCTGCAACTCAACTTTTTCTCCCCCATTTTCAATAGATCCAGTGCCTATTCAAACTTCTGTGGCAGAAGTGACATGTATCCTGTCATCGGTTGATATCAGCAAATCATGTGGGCCTGACGAGAAACCTGGCACCGTCCTCCGTGAATGTGCTTCCCAACTGGCAATTCCACTATGTGAAATTATAAACAAATCATTTAAGAGTGGGTGTTTTCCAGCTGAGTGGGAAAAGTGTTACGTAATCCCTATCTTTAAGAAAGGTGATAAGGTGTTGTTCGATAATTATAGACCAGTAGTGCTGCTCTCACTTTTATCGAGGGTGGCGGAGAAAGTCGTATATAATCGCCTGTATAACTCTTTTAGTCAGCACATAGACCCATCACAGCATGGATTTGTTAAAGGCAGGTCAGCGGTTACCAATCTGGCAGTTTATTTATCTTCAATTTCCGATGCATTGGACAAAGGTAAACAGGTTGATGTGATATATACTGATTTCTTCAAAGCCTTCGACTCTTTACAACACAAAGCCTTGTTGAGAAAGTTGTCAGCGTAAGGAGTGCCCGGGAGTATTTTTGAGTGGCTAAAGAGCTACTTGACAAAACAAATATGTTATGTCAAGTCTGAGGGTTTCATCTCTAACCCCTATGAACCTTCATCTGGCATCTCACAGGGATCACTGTTAGGGCCTCCTATTTGTTTTGTTCCTAAATGACATTACTACGGTTGTTCAGAGCAGTGAATGTCTCTTGTACGCAGATGACTTGAAACTATACAAAGTCATAGAAGAAGACAGTGATGGTGATTATCTACAAGAGGATCTGAAGCAAATATGCGATTGGTGTGATAAGTGGTCAAGTGTGGTGTCATGTCATTTACTCGGAAATTAACACCTATATTTTACAGATATAAAATCAGTGGATAAAGTTTAAATCGTGTGGAGGATTTTAAGGATCTAGGTGTAATACTGAGCAACAGGAATGGCTTATCCTTTGAGAAACACATCGATGGTATTATAAAGAAATCTTTCAGACTCCTGGGGTTTATCAAAAGGAATTGTAAAGATTTCAGTAATATTGCATGTGTCAAAAACTCTGTTTTGTTCCCTGGCGAGACCCTCAAGTATGGTTGTGAGGTGTGGCTCCCGTATCAGGAAGGCCACGTACACCATCTCGAGAGAGTACAGATAAGGTTCATGAAGTGGATTAGTTTCGTATTCCTGCGCATGCCACTCTCTTCAGGCAGGTATGAAGAATTTGTAAACATTCTTGGAATGAATACGCTGGCAATGCGCCGAAAATGTGCGAACGCAATGTTAGTGATTAAATGCTTGAAGAGTGAAGTGGACCGTCTGGCTATACTGGGGTCGATCCCACTTCATGTTCCAAGCAGATGAAAAAGGCAGAAATGTTCATTCCACCTGCCCAAATGTAGGATGGTTGCGCATGAAAATTTTTGGCTCATGCAAGCCCTTAGGAAAATAAATAAGCTGGAAGGGTCACTAGACATTTTCCACCACCCATCCACTGAAATTCGTAAAGTTCTTTTCAAGGATGGAACGTGATAATTTTGTAAATTATGTAAATAATCTGTACAAAACATGTATTTGTATGTATATTATTTAACTTATTTTCTATTTTATTTTATTATTTAATTTAATTTTTTTATTTTCTATTACATCATCTGTAATTGGGACATCCTGTAGGTGATAAATTCTATTCTATAACCACATTCTATTCATTGATGTTTCACATCTTCAAGGAGGACTACATTTTCACGTGAAAATCAAACGTAACCTGTCTAATACTCTGAGAAAACTCGTCTCAAAGCAGCTTCAACCAGCACACCAACGTCTGTTTGCAATGGTTATATCAGATAATATTTTAGACCAATCAAATGAATGAGGATAACATAACATTCGCCTTTTCTCTTAGCCAATCTTGTAATGTCGGAATATAAACAAGATTCACCCTCAAGTTTTCAACCATTTTGGTCTTTTGAAAACTTACGTTGACAACTACCCCAGCAAATATATGCTGACTTTTATAACGAAGAGGATCCACTTCAGTACCACACGTGTGCCGTTTTTAGAACTTTATATTGACACAAACTGTCTTAGACAATTTTTTAAATTAGTTTACAATAATTTGAGCATGTGTTGTACATGTCATGTCCGAGCAGCATATTTTATAACCACTATTCTGTAAAGTTAATATCATAGGAAATCATAGTTCAATTTATACAAATTATAATGTGTCATTGTCCTCTAAACAATGTTTGTTTTAAGATTAAATTAACCCTCCATCGGTCGCGCCGTATCCAGAAGGCGCCACCGCTAGTTTTTCACGCCCTACTTCACAGCGCATGAGTCTGGTGAACCTGGACTCACAGTATCTTCATAGCTCCCAGTGTCATACAATACAGTTGAGAAGTTGTCATTGTTGACAACATTAGTGTTGGGATACTGAACATTGGCGCCTACCGGATGCCACGTGACCTAAACCTTCCGTGTTTTTAGTATGGCCAGTAACCATCAGTTTTTCGATTTAAACAATCCTAGTGACTTGAAATTAATGCAGAGCTTACTTGCTGATAATTTTGACGAAGAGCAACAGAATGAAGAGTACCAGTGATACCGACGCTGAAGATCTTCCGGCTGAGAGCAGAGAACACAACTCCGATACTGAGGAAAGTGGAACAGAAGATGAAACTCTTCTCAGGGACATACTGTTTTATGCAAGGAAGGATGGAAACACAAAATGGGGTAAGCACCCTGAATTTAATCGTAGGAAGAAAACACTTCCATATAATTTGCTCACCAAACTGCTAGGAGTTATTGGTGATGCACGTCACATGAAAGATGAAGGCGAGTGTTGGAAATTGTTTATAACTGACAAAATGTTACATAATGCCGGTCGGTATACAAATCAGTATATAGAACACGTAAAAGGACATTTTCAAAGGGAAAGAGATGCGAAAGGGACTGATATTATTGAAATAAAGGCATTCTTAGGTCTTTTATATTTGGCTGGTACTTTACATGCAAACAAAATAATGCTCGAGGACTTGTGAGGCACACACGGCAATGGAGTGGAAAAATTCCGTCTTGTTATGGATTTTAGGACTTTATTGTTGCTGTTAACAATGGAAGTAAGAGTAAAATGAATGTCAACATTATTTAACTCAATTATGTCCAAACCAATCTGCAGGAAATGTATTTTTAAAACTAATAACACAACAGCGCCTCCTAGATGCCACGCGAATTATCGAGTCGAAATTAGAGTGCGACCGACGGAGGGTTAATATGGCTGATGATGCGCAATAAGAAAGGTGAAACATGTCCCCATAATATTTACATTTTCTATGTCTAATTGACCACATAACGTGGTACTGATTGTATTGAATAGGTGAAACAATAAATGTACTCCTTTTGTAAAATAAGCAAGATCGCTGTTTTCAAAACGGATCAAAAATGAGAGTGATGGTTTGTAAAGATGGCAGGAAGCAGTAATGCCAAGAGTAAGTATTTCTTTATTGCATTCATATTAAACTAGAAGCTTTACTGAATATTAGGATGTAATCAATGAAGTGTGTAAATTGGTTACTGAACATAAACAGTGAAGGTACAACATTGTACGTAATAGCACGAGGTTTTGTGTATTGATATGCACAATTGTAAGGGCTAGGTTTCCCTCAGACAATACATACAGGAGTGCTGGGTGCTGCCACCAAAAGGACTGTAAAAGCAGAACTCTTACTCAATGTACGAAATGTGATGCATAAGATATTAATAGTTTTAAATTGTTCCACACTGTACAATAGAACATTTCATCATGTACATATCTATATTCACATGCACTGGGCTGAATTTATTCACTCCTTAAAAGAAAAAAGGAAGAAGTCCTGACATGCACAATTGTGCGGGTGCTTTTTTCTCCGGTGTTAGATTTTACTTTGTGAAATAAACTATAAATATATGTATTTAAGGTCATTTTAGCCAGTTTTTGATATATAAATAAAAATTCACAGCTCCTGTTTTCTTTCAGGTCTGAAAAGGTTATAGTAAATTAAAGTAAGTGTTACACTGTCTTTGACTTTAAAAAGCACAAATATCTACAACTTTTAAAAAACAAACTTGCAATAACAATTGATCACAACTGAACTTACAGAAGCAACATTGGTGAACATCTTGAACACCATAACTATACAACTATAGCAAACACAAGGGAGAAAAACAGCCACTCTCTTTGAGTACTGTGATACTCATTTTCATTTTAAAGCCACCAATGAGATCAGGACTTCAGGCCACATGCTGGACTATGAGAGAAGACCTTCAACCACTCATAGTGACGAGTAGAACAAGGACAACTGGCATACAATGTGACCAAAACGAGGACTATCAGCAATGAAGCAACACCCAAAAACAGCGGGAGTCTCAAAACGTACTTTAACCCTTTCCCGCCCTTAGCGCCCGAATTTTCACTTTGCCTTCCGGTCCTTAGCGTCCGGCTGAAGTATCTGCACACTTACGCGAACTGTGATAGTTTTCTTCGACTTTGAAGTGTTTATGAGGCATTTATGAACACGCAGTACGATCTACAAGGCTTAGCAAATGAAAGAAGAGCGATAATCTGTCTTGACGTCGCCTAGGAAACAGTCTTGAACTTCCGCGAGCGCGGGACAGCTGTTTTGTTCGTAAACATGGCGGGATTGAACACTGCGGATATTGAAACTGAGCTGAATATAGGTGACGAAAGTGACACAGAATCGTTGAGTAGGGGTGGAGGTGAATTTCTAGCAAGGGAATAACGTACCAACGAAGATAATTTTAGTTATAACAGTGATGTAAGTGAAAACAGATATCGAGAATTCGGACCTGATTGCGAAGCTGCGGCATTTCAGGTAACACAAATATTTTGTTTCATTACTCCGAATGATTATATGATTGATTGCTGTTGAACCTGTCCATAATTTCGAAAGAGTATTACGAGAAATATATTATTTTTGACATGTGTTAGGAGGGGACGAAATATTCAGTGAGATAGCCACTTGCATATACATATATATAAATGCAGCATTCAAACAGGCACATTCCGGAAACATAGGTACATAATGTGAAGACACATGCTCAGGGGAAATAGAAGCTGATATACAGTATACATTCCACTTCCAGAATCACGTGGTTATTGGTTTAGAGGGATTCATACAACATGTGAATGTGACAAATAGAGCCTACCTTTGTGTTGAGTACCACAATTAGGGGGCGTGGAGGTTTGAACCCACAACCTTATGACTCAATGAATACGGAAATGGATGTGATGGTATGTTTTCTAATATTATTGAGAATGAATACATTGTGATCAACAGTTTTTATTATATTTACCTTTTCTGAAACAGTGTGCTCGGCTTCAATTTTTCCTAAATAATAGGTTGAAATCTGGCCATAAACGGACTGAAAATGTGGGTGGGAAAGGGTTAAACTAGGGTGAAACAACAGCTCAGGATGTTAGGAAGAAAAGTAAAAGAGTTATAAATCAGGACAGTTTGCAGGTATGTCCATGGGAATAACATAAAAATCTAAAGAATGAAAATCAAGCAAACCATTGCAACATGCCTTAGAGCAGTATAAAACTTGTTGGTTGGGCCATTTATTTTCAAACGGAGAATAAATCAAAACACTTCCCCAAGAACTACCACTATACATACCTGGAGGAGGTCCAATCCATCATCATCCAAGCCCCTAACAGAACACTGAAGTGTATTCTGTGTCCACTGGGGGAATGATGACTTGTAGTCGGGAAGCTTGCTCACACCAGGCCAGATTTCTTCATTTGGAGTCCGCAGTACCCTAGAGCAAACATCATCTTGTGTTACCTCAAAGATACACATAAAAATCTTTAGCACTACATATACGTCAAATCCCTCTATAACAATGTTTTCGGGCGCAAATGCTGAAGTAAGAAAGCTAGCAGGAGTCTAAGAACAAATAGAAAGAAGAACACTTTGATGGAGTACAAATACAAGAGAGACTGGTCCAAAAGTTTGGGGTGCAGGCTTCGTCACTGGAAAATAGAAAAATGGTAGTGGTCATCGATGACACGTAAAAGTTATGCGAGGTAAAAGGTGTGGAGAGACGGACAAGAGAATAGATAACCGGTTTCCTTTTCCAATGTTAAGGCGAGGTGGTTCCTTAGACCTAAGCACCAGTTGATGTCTAACTTACAAATCTCCAAGGGTGAGAGAGTGGGAAGTTGGAGGCAAATGCTCGAGTTTTTAAAGTGTGAAACAATCCTCGAACATGGTTTGTTGGTGCCGGGTGTGAACTGGAACAGGAATATCCATGTTAGGGGTTTTGCAGGTACTGTGATGGCTAGTGTGTTGGTAGTTACGCCACTGTAGAAAACTGGTACATAATATTCAATGAAGTGCAGCCACGACAACCTTGTAAGAGGGAAGACTTTGCGATTCTGCTGGTGAGAGTGGCACTGCATGAATGTAAATAGCAGGTCTTACAGATGCAGAGTTCACAGTGGAAGAGCCAGAAGGGAGGAGACGCCTGTGAGGTTCATAGAGAGTGCAAATGTTTTTCAGGTTATGTGGGCAGCTGAATGTGACTGGGAGGATTTTTCAAAGATGATTACTGGTCTATGGTGAGAATGATTGACTGTGTACACCAGGATGATATGTGAAGAGTATAGTGTTAGGCTACTTAGGGAGTCTGGGGACAGAGTTGATAACCTGGGAGATCTGGCAGTCGACCAATTGGGTGGGATAACCCCTAGCGGCGAAGGCCTTCTTTGGGTTATCATTGAGGCTGAATGGTAGAGATCGTTTAATGTGATATGGTGAAAGCTGTTATAATGGAGATGCTGGGTTTGACGCGTAATTCGGTGTTGAAGGTGGAGGCCGACATCAAGGAAAGTGTGAAGTGAGGTAGACCTGCCAAGTGAAATTGACACTGTAATTACAGTTGAGGCAATGCAGGAATGAGTCAAGCAGGCTTGCTTCATGGTGCCACAGGAGTAAAATACAGTACTTCCACCAGGTTCAGCAGCAAGGAAATCCTTGTTTTCCCATAAAGAGGGGCCATAGCAGTGCCCTGAACCTGGTTGAATAATTGCCCCTTGAAGTTGTAAAGGATGTGGGGGCAAGGCACCGGACTGTTGAGTTCAAGAAGGACTCAATGGCATCACCATGAGGGATGTCTGACTACAGTGAAGTAACTAAAAAGTAAGACATTCTAGAAAATGACCGGTGTCACAAATGTAAGAATTATGGGAACATACAAAGGGTTGATGTTCGTCAATCTGTGCGGAAATGGGTCCCATGAAAGAACCTTGGCAGGAAACTATGGGGTGTCCTGGATAGTTGGCCTTATGCATCTTGGAAAGATACGAGTTTCATTCTTGTTTCCGTATTGAACTGAGATCACAGAGATGAGTTATTTATAAGGTTCAACCTATTCAATACTAATTACGTGTTGTAAAGATGTTATTCACAACATTTATTTAACATGGAACCGGTTTCAATATTTAAATGTCATTATCAGCCAAAAAACAAATCACAAACAAATGAGCAAGGACACATTAAAACTGGTGTAGTTACACATTGAAATATGTACATTAAAGGTCTTTATACGTCCATTCACACCATGTGTCAAACCGTCAAAACAAAAGAGCAACGGCATAATAAAGCTGGAGCAGTGACACATTGAAGTATGTACATAGCCTCTCACTATTCCAAGATTAAAAGAAGGTTCCTTGATATGTAGTCAAACATCCCGTGTTAATTAAACAACAATAATCAGAACCGGCGTAGTGACACACTGAGACTTTTAACTTTCGAAGTGTGTTGGAGCCTTCTATTGACTAGGATTGGTGAGAGGACCGTGTAAATGCCGTTGCTCGTTTATTTTGGTGGTTAGTATGACACATGGTGTGAATGGTCGTATAAAGACGTTTAATGTACATATTTCAATTTGTAACTACATCAGTTTAATTTATATGTCCTTGCTCATTTGTTTTATGGCTGATAATGACATTTAAATGTCAAAACCGCTCCCATGTTACAACATCTATACAACACGTAATTAGTATTGAATAGGTTGAACCTTATAAAAAACTCATCTCTGTCATCTTGGAAAGCACATGGAACTTGGGATGATGAGACTGATACAGGAGTTTGACAGACCGATAATGTGCGGTGACATACGTGGTTGTTGATAATAGGTATTTTATTTGATTTGTCTAAATCTATTAAAGGAACTATTTAAAATTGTTTACGTTGGGTACACTTCGTCAATACACTTTTAATGATTGAAAATTATTCAGTCATACATGTTTTAGAACAATATGCATTCCCTTCATCAGTGAAGTCAAATCAATTTTTCATGTTTCGTCAGGTTGTTTTGGGTAGGAAGAGGCTTTCTTCATCTATCACAATGTAATTCCACTTGTAATCCCAGACTCTCTATGCTCGACATCCTTGAATCCTGCTTCTGTTTTTAGACCTTCCTATACACACTGATTTATATACATTCACTTTCCAACTAACCCCATTCCAGCACGACTTTCAAATTCCAACTACAACATTTCTTACCATGCCTTCAAAGTCTCTAAATTGTGATCTCATATGAAGCGGGTACCCAAAAATAACCGGAATAACACTGCCGTGGGCAAAGCTTGTGTAGTACACATTTCTGTCGCTAGGCGTGTATAGCGCAACTCATTGCCAGTTCAGTGCTGCCTGTGTTGTGTGCCACAAGTTTGCTTTGTGTTGCACCATTCTAACATCACATTCTTTAAGTAATAATAATAATAATAATAACTTAAATGTTTCCACCTTTTCAATACAATATATTCACAAATTTACAAAATTATACGGTACTAGTTTCGACCCATCTAGGGGTCATCATCAGCCGTATTGGAGCAAAGATCATTTGTGGCGAAATCCTAAGACAATATTATTTTAAAGAATAACAAGTGAAATGAGATGTTATGGTAATAGTTAATAATACAAGGAATATACATAATAAGAGGTTTTTAACAAAGAATAAAGTATAAATGGGGTGTTGTAAAAATTATAATCATGGAAATCAGTAAGTTCTTGTATTGAAATGAAATATGGCTTAGGAAGAGGGCTTAAGGTGGGGCTGAAGGGTGCGGGAGAAAGTGTAATTGTCTTGGAAAAGTACCTTTGATTAAATTTAGGATTGAGTTTAGGTTGGCTGCATTATTGTTTCTGAGGAAAGTGATAAATAGATCGAAGAGTATGTTGGGTTTCTCTGAGATTTCATTGAGATTGTGACTGGCATTAAAGTATTGGTCTAGGTGTATGTAGTAATTTTCCATTATGTTCAGTAAAGGGCCCTTGTTTGCTAATACGAGGATGTCCATGTCTTGTTCAATATTGGTGAAATTATGGTTATAATCTTGCATGTGTTGGCCGATGGCTGAAAACTTGTTGTATTTTATTGCGTTAGTGTGCTCGTGGTATCTGATAATGAAGTTTCTCCCGGTTTGCCCGATGTAGGTTTTTTTACAGGTGGTACATTTGATCCTATAAACTCCTGATTTTAAAAAACTGCTGGTCTTGTTGATGTGTGAAGTATTGTATAAAACATTCATGTTCTTATTGTTGGTTTTGAAGGCTATTTTAACGCCTTGTTTCTTAAAGATGTTGGTTAACTTGTAGATATCATTGTTGAACGTGAAGGTGGAAAATGTTAGAGGTTTGGTTATTTCTTTTTTGAGGGTAGTTTTTGGGCGATGTTTGTGTTTATTGATTATCCTTTCTATAAAATGATTGCTGAAGCCGTTGAATTTTGCGATTCTGCGGATTGTGTTGAGTTCGTTTTTTAGATCTTTATTGGACATAGGTATGCTGAAGGCTCGGTGAACTAGGCTGTTGTATGTGGCTCGTTTGTGGGACTGGGGGTGCACTGAATCTTGGCGAATGGTGGAGGCTGTTTGAGTGGGTTTTCTGAAAATTTTATAACTGAAAGAATCTAAGTTTCTAGTGATGGTTAAATCTAGAAAGTTGATTTTTTGATTTGATTCGGATTCTAGTGTGAATTTGATATGAGGATCAATATTGTTGAGTCTTAAGAGGGTGGTGGGTGCGTTAATTGATTTCTCATTCATGATTACAAAGACATCGTCGACATATCTGGCCCAAAAGAGAATGTTTTCGAATTCGTTGTCAATTTTGGTGTATTTGAGGAAGTCCAGGTATATTTCTGCTAAGATACCTGAGGCCGGTGACCCCATTGCCAAACCATTTTGTTGATATATGACATTGTCAAAAGTGAAGAAGTTATTGTCGATGATAAGTTTTAATATTGTGATAAAGTCTTGTATCTCTAGTTTGCTTAAGTGGCTGTTTTTGTTTAAATTGTTTATAATTATCGGAATTAATTTTGATACTTGTATGCTTGGGTACATGTTTACAATATCGAAAGAGTGGATGGAGTGATCCGGTTGCAAATTGAACTTGTTTAGTTTTTCTACTAGCTCAGATGTGTTTTTAATAGACTTTTTGGATAAGAATTGATAATTTTTTCTTAAGAAACATTGGATGAATTGTGATATTCTGTATAAGGGGCTCGGTCTATAGTTGATAATTGGCCGGATGGGAATTCCGGTTTTGTGAATTTTGGGAAGAGCTTTAGCAGTGGGGAGTCCTGGGTTCATATGTATGAGTTTGGATTTTTCCTGTTCGGTAAATAAAAATGAAATGTTTTTAAGAGTTTGTTTAAGTAGTTTTTGAATTTTTTGGGTGGGGTCTTTTTTGATTATGGAAAATGAGCTGTCTGTGAAAAAGTTTTTTGTTTTTTCAATATATACTTTTTTATCCATGATAACTGTTGCATTGCCTTTGTCAGCTTTGGTTATGATGAGTTCGTTGTCTTTAATTTTCTTCTTGAGGGCGTATATGCGCTTTTGTTCAGCAATTTTTTCTTTATTATTGAGGTTATTTGCGGGGTTGGTTAAATTGTGGAGGATATCAGTCAGTTTCCTTTTAACATCGGTTCTAACCTCATTTTGCGTGTCTTCCGGTATTTTGCTGATGGCTAGCTCCGATTCTGTGATCATAGTAGCGGCTATGTTGAGGCTGTTCAAGTTTGGCCAGTTGTGTTTCGGTCCTTTGGATAAAGTTAAGTGTTCACTTTCACTTAAGGGCGTGTTAGATAGATTTACAACAGCTGGATGAAACTGCGTACGGACGAACGTGTTACTATTGGAGTTTCTAGTTTGTTGGTTATGTAGTTGGCAGTTTTTTAGCCTGTTGAGTTTATTCTCCAAATTTGACTGTTTTTTGGCTAGTTCGTAGAATAATTTGTTCTCTACTTCTTGATAGAATAGTGTCCATTGTGCGTTTGAAAGTAGTTTAGTCGCTGCGAGGTGAGTGTCGTATAATTTCTGATTCAAAAAATATTTCTTCCTGTACAAGAATTTAATTTCGTCTCTTAACCATATTTTGTTTGTTTTGTTTTGAGTTTTGATGGTTTGAGGTGAAGTCCGATGTTTCTTTTTATTGCTTCTTAGAAAATTAGGTGTCAAGTTAAGTGATATACATTGCTTTAGGAAATCGATGTCTTTGCGTAATTTGGCTATCTTTAATTTTAGGCCTAGATATTGAAAGGCTTTCTGTTTTGCCTGGTAAGCTACATCATTGATGGTTATGAATTTCATGTTTTTGGTCCGTATTGAACAATATATAAGTAATAATAATAATAACTTAAATGTTTCCACCTTTTCAATACAATATATTCACAAATTTACAAAATTATACGGTACTAGTTTCGACCCATCTAGGGGTCATCATCAGCCGTATTGGAGCAAAGATCATTTGTGGCGAAATCCTAAGACAATATTATTTTAAAGAATAACAAGTGAAATGAGATGTTATGGTAATAGTTAATAATACAAGGAATATACATAATAAGAGGTTTTTAACAAAGAATAAAGTATAAATGGGGTGTTGTAAAAATTATAATCATGGAAATCAGTAAGTTCTTGTATTGAAATGAAATATGGCTTAGGAAGAGGGCTTAAGGTGGGGCTGAAGGGTGCGGGAGAAAGTGTAATTGTCTTGGAAAAGTACCTTTGATTAAATTTAGGATTGAGTTTAGGTTGGCTGCATTATTGTTTCTGAGGAAAGTGATAAATAGATCGAAGAGTATGTTGGGTTTCTCTGAGATTTCATTGAGATTGTGACTGGCAAACAAGGGCCCTTTACTGAACATAATGGAAAATTACTACATACACCTAGACCAATACTTTAATGCCAGTCACAATCTCAATGAAATCTCAGAGAAACCCAACATACTCTTCGATCTATTTATCACTTTCCTCAGAAACAATAATGCAGCCAACCTAAACTCAATCCTAAATTTAATCAAAGGTACTTTTCCAAGACAATTACACTTTCTCCCGCACCCTTCAGCCCCACCTTAAGCCCTCTTCCTAAGCCATATTTCATTTCAATACAAGAACTTACTGATTTCCATGATTATAATTTTTACAACACCCCATTTATACTTTATTCTTTGTTAAAAACCTCTTATTATGTATATTCCTTGTATTATTAACTATTACCATAACATCTCATTTCACTTGTTATTCTTTAAAATAATATTGTCTTAGGATTTCGCCACAAATGATCTTTGCTCCAATACGGCTGATGATGACCCCTAGATGGGTCGAAACTAGTACCGTATAATTTTGTAAATTTGTGAATATATTGTATTGAAAAGGTGGAAACATTTAAGTTATTATTATTATTACTTATATATTGTTCAATACGGACCAAAAACATGAAATTCATAACCATCAATCACATTCTTTGGCGGTATGACAGACGTAAAACTGCAATATTCCGAACGTGACATTTAATTCGCTTCTATTATACATATGGCGGCTCCTGCCATCAGAGATTGACAAATCATTTCTCTCTTGCTACTCTTTGCCTTTTGCGCTCTCAGAGTCGACAGTGACTGGTTGGGCTGCGAAATGATTATGCTAAATGGATTTACCATTTGCCCCACATGGCTCTCATTCTAGAGTCAATGTTCATAATTATATAGAATCGCTGGGTTCTATCCTACGAGGTTTAAGGTATTTATATAACTTTTTTGGTTTGTCATACTTATGCTGATATTGTGTTCTGAAATTCTTGTTCTGCAGGCTTTATATTTTATTCATTTGCTGCAGACCTTATATGTCTTTCGTTTTCTGCATCTGTTTTTGCTACATTTATTTATACGCAAGGGCGAAGGATAACATCGATCTGAGTGAATGAAGTGCTTGCCTGTGGTTTTGATTCGGGACCTTTTATTATTTTTCTTCGACTCATCTACTGGCTGAGCTTGTTTATTGTTTTACGCTAATGCTATGCATTTCATGTTCACCTTGGGCGAGGCGATATGAATATGTCATGTAGTGTGCATACTGTTTGATAGCCACGATTTTAACTGGATGAGCCTGGCCTACTATGCGGCGATCCAGGGTTATGATTATTATTATTATTATTATTATCATCATCATCATCATATGGTAACGTACACAAAACAATACAAAGATTAAAATATACATGAACAGTAAGCACAAACGATTAAATACATAATTACAAGATATACACATTATAACATTGAAAACAATCATGCAAGCAACAGGGTTCAAAGAGTTAGATCTAAATTCTCAAGCCAATGTATGGTGTCAGCAGAAGCCACCACAAAGTCCTGGCTGGATCCAGCGAATGCCCTTCCATTGCATTTGGTGACAATATGGTCAATAGTTTGCTTAACTGTACCACAGTCACAGGCTGGAGAAGATCTCATACCCCATTTGAACATCACTGATCCACATCTCCCGTGGTTAGTATGGACTCTGTTGAGGGCTACCCATGTCTTGCGCGGCAAATCAAAGCCAGCTGGAAGATTCTTATATCTTGTATTCTCTGACCAAGTTATTCAATCTTCTAATTCTAGGAGGTTTTATGTGGCTGAGCACTGGCAATCAGAAAAGGAGAGTACTGTGCCACTTACGAAGCATTGTTTCATTCAGTACCGTGTCCACCTTTTTAGCACGAGAGCTGTTGATCCAAATTGAAGAACAGTACTCAGCTGTGGAAAGCACCAGCGCCATAGCTGAAGTAGATGCAGAAGCTCCCCATGTGGAGCCAGCTAGTTTGTGGATGATGATGTGTGACCATTTGGCTGCTAGGTTGGTTAGACATTCCCTGTATGATAGTGCTTGGTCGAGAGCAACTCGAAGATATTTCGGGTTGGAATTGTGAGGGAGAAGACTTCCATTAAGAGACACTTTCAAGGTGAAATTTGCTTGCCGGTTATTTAGATGGAAGAAGCAGGTTTCTGTTTTACTAGGGCTTTGTTTCAAGCACCACATTATGAAGTATGCGCACAGAACATCCAGGTCTGCATTTAAAGTTCTCTCTATCAAATAAGCATCCACATGCTGACTAATTATTGCCAAATCATTGGCATAAGCAAATTGACAAGAGCTTATGACAGGTATGTCTGCAATATACAGGTTAAACAGTAATTGAGAGAGAACAGATCCTTGAGGTAGACCATTGTTAAGTACCTTTATTTTGCTGTGATTTGTATGCACGACTACCTGGATAATTCTATTTGAGATCATATTGTTAATCAGACGCGACATTTGACCACACTTTTATCAGTTTAAAGAACTTGTACACAATACCTTCACTCCAAACTGTATCATATGCAGCTGTTAGATATATAAACACTTCTCCACTCTTTAATTGCTTTTGAAAATTTGTCTCAATATGTGTTGTCAGAGCACGCACCTGATCTTCACAACTACATTGAGGTCTAAAACCAGCCTGTTCGACTGGAATGATTTCAAAAATTAGAGGACTTATTCTATTGTAGATAAGCCGTTCCAAGAGCTTAAAGTAGACACTCATTAAGGCAACTTGTCTATAGCTTTCGACAGAATCCGTAGGTTTACCGGTTTTTTCTTAATGCTATTTGTTTTACGTCGCACCGACACAAATAGGTCTTTGGCGACGATGCGATAGGAAAGGCCTAGGAAGTGGAAGGAAGCAGCCGTGGCCTTAATTAAGGTACAGCCCCGGCGTTTGCCTCTCACCAGGTTTTGATGATGATGCTTGTTGTTTTGAGGGGCCTAACATCGAGGTCATCGGCCCCTAATGGTACGAAATGAGATAACAACAAAAAATGAAAAGCATCCACTGACCCAAATAAAAAAAAATTAAAAAAATGTCATGAAGAATGAATGGATGGACATGAACACACACAAAAAAACAGTGGATCAGACTCAAAAAAGATTGTAAATAATAGTATTGGTGAAAAGGGACCACTTACAAAGCACAATGATGCCAATGGCACTTATCAGTAGTAAGGAGAACCATGATATTTCTCAAGCTGTGGTACTAATCAAAGGTAGCGTAAACTCATGGTGTTCCAAACATTAAGGTACTACTCACAAGTATTGTTCGTCGTAAAGGTAACGCAGACCTATGGTGTTTCTCACACAATGGCGCCACTCATAGCCAATGCAAACCGATGAGGTTCCTCACCTAGGTGTACTAAACACAGGCACCGGTATTCCCGTGGTGTTCCTACAGAGTGGGTACTAATCACTGGCAACGCAGACCTACGGTGTCGCTCACACTGGTACAACTCACAGGCTACGCCCAGACGGGTGGTGTCGCTCACACGGGTACAACTCACAGGCAACGCCCAGACCTGTGGTGTTGCAGACATGGGCACGACTCACGGGGAGTGGAAACCCACACTGAACCCCACTCGAGTGCTACGAATCACAAAACTATGGAGTACCTAACAGAGTGGTACTACTCGGAAGTAAAAGCGACCGATGTTGTTCCGCGCGTGATGGTACTAACCAAAAGTAGTTTCATGGTTCTAATACAATCATTCTTTGGTCGCCCCTCACGACAGGCACGGGATACCGTGGGTGTATTATTCGTCAGCCTCCCCCACCCACAGAGGGTGTGTGTTTGGTCTGCGAGAGGTATTTTATTTCCCTCAAGTCCGCCGGCAAGCTGGTTAGGACCCTCCTGTCCACCACCTGGGACGAGCCACGTGGGAGTATCACCTCTCCCCCTGCTACGCCTGCGTAGCAGGTTCGTGGTTACCAGGTTATTTTTTTGCTAGGGGCTTTACGTCGCACCGACACAGGTCTTATGGCGACGATGGGATAGGAAAGGCCTAGGAGTTGGAAGGAATCGGCCATGGCCTTAAGGTACAGCCCCAGCATTTGCCTGGTGTGAAAATGGGAAACCACGGAAAACCATCTTCAGGGCTGCCGATAGTGGGATTCGAACCTACTATCTCCCGGATGCAAGCTCACAGCCGCACGCCTCTACGCGCACGGGTTACCAGGTTTTAAGATAGCTAGTATCTTAGTTCATTTAAACTCTGAAGGGAGTTGACTTGTTCGGAGTATGTTTGAGAAAAACTGCCCTAGCCAGTTCCTCACATTTTTTTCCACAGTGCTTCAAAAATTCTGGGTGTATACCAGTAAAACCTGGGGATTTTTCAATTCATTTAGGGCAACCAAAAGCTCTTGCTCAGTAAAAGGGTACTGCTTTCTCAGGGTATTTCGATCAAGCTCGTGCGCTTGTGATTTTGCTTGTCATGCTGTACGGATTGTCTCGTAATGTGTCTTGACAACCACTACCTATTTGGTCTTGCATATTTTTGTCTCTACGCTGAGCGTGCATTTGTGTGGATTGACTGGTTAGATTTATGTTATTTTTCCGCATCTCACGGGTGATATTTCTTACACCATCATTATTCCTCTTATTAAGTTTGCTCTTGGCTTTAAACACCCGATTACTAGTTTATTTTAATAGATTTTTCTTTCTGTTTTATCTGTTTAATTGTTAGGTACGCTTATTGATCTCGTAACTATGGCAACCTCTCAGTCTCCTTGCTTTGTTTTCTTTGCCGGGCCGACTTCTTCGTGTTTTATCTGGGGATGTTGTCTCTTTGGAGATAATTGTTGTGCTTGCGTCTTTGAATGTACGATTGGAGTTCAAGTCTAGCATTACCGTATGCTTTGATTGTGTGGCTTTTAAAGTAATGTTTTGTTTCTTTCAACTATGTCCAAATTCTCACTCTGGAGAAAGGAATGCTTTGCGTCAAGAGTTAATTTGTTTTCCCATGAAAGATAAACTTTGATCACAATTTTCATCACATTTCGTTATGCCTCTACGGCATCCTTGATGTTTACAAAGCAGAATTCTGTGGTTAAAAAAACCATGACTGTGTGTATCACACTTTTTACATCTGTAAATGTGAGGACCTTTTTCTCTGTATCCCCTACTTTTGCTGTTTGCATATTCATTTGAATTTCATGTAATGTTAATAAACCTTATTCTTGCAATACCAATCTTTTATTGTGGGTATATGCCTTTTCTACTTCCTTTCATAAGTTAAAGAGGCACGAATTCTGTTCCTGGCAGTCTCTAGCCTGTTCCGACCGGTCCACGAGGTAAGTATTTTGTGTACGTTAGGGTTGGGTGGTGGTGTAGAGAGAGTTGAGTTGTCGACCTGGCCTGGTCTCTTCATGTACAATGATTGTTTTTGCTAGCACTGTTTTGTTCTTGTTTCGTTTTTTATGATTGCTGCAAGTTTAAGTGAACAACGTGCAGCAGTGATATTTTGTTTTCTACTCTGTACAAATGCTGCCGAAACGGTTTTAATGTTGAAAACAGCTTACAAAGAGGATGCCATGGGAAAAACAAGTGTACGAGTGGTCTGCTTGCTTTAAAAATGGTGACATGTCGATTGATGACAAACCTCATTCTGAACGTCCATCAACAGCCAGAATCAATGAAAATATTGAAAATTTTTTTTCGAGCTTGTGCTCGCAGACCATCGACAGACAGTTGATAAGATTGGTGGGTTATCTTGGAGCTCGGTTCAGCAAGTTTTAACGGAAGATATGGGAATGAAAAGGGTTGCTGCCAAGTTTGTTCCTCGGGTTCTGACTGACAATCAAAAAGAATGTAGAGTTGAAACATGTCTTGTTTTGAAATTGATCCAGATTTTCTGTCAAAGGTCATTACTGGTGATGAGTTATGGTGCTATGGTGACGACTCAAAAACAAAGCAACAGTCAAGCCAAATGGATGACGTCACTGTCACTCCATCCAAATAAAATATCAAGTCAAATCAAACATCAAAACAATGCTCATTTGCTTTTGATGCTAAGGGCGTAGTTCATTCAGAGTTTATTCCTCCAGGTCAGACAGTCAAACCTTTTATTGGGAAGTTTTAAGAAGATTGCACAACAGTGTTTGAAAAAAAGACCTAATTTGTGGTAGACAGGAGACTGGTTCTTCCACCACGACAACGTACCTGCACACAGAGCCAATCTGACAGTTTTTGGCTAAAAATGGCATGGTTTTGTTGCCCCATGCACCTTACTTGCCCGACCTTGGTCCATGCAACCTTTTTGTTATTTCCATGCATGAAAACGGGCATGAAAGGACACAGATTTGACGACATTGCAGAGCAAGTTATGAATCTCATTATAAAACCGTATTGGATTTCAGAATAAGAAGTTACTATATTCATAAAAACCACCTTTCCAATACACAATAGTCCTTTATATTTAGGATAGAACCATTAATAGATGTTACAATTAGAACATGTTTCACTCATGCTTAGTGAGCATCAGCTAGAAATAACTTAATCCATGGTGGGTCAGGGCCCTGATCCCGGTATAAATAACAAAAAAACATCTAATATTACATTGATAAAATACACATTTTAACAATTTAAAAATAATCAATAAGATTATATTATGTCTGTTGCAACAAATATTGACCATTAAAATTGATTAAAATGTAAGTGGGATGAATGACATGAAGATGTTACAATAATATGTAGCGATTGATTGCTCGTATAAATCGATGACCATAATCTTCACTCAATGTCATTAGACTGCTTATAATTAAAAACAGTTATTCACATAAGGGTGAGCTCTTGTAATGTAATATGATTCATAAAATAGACGTGATGAGGAATGCTAAAATTATGTATATTGGTTGAAAAACGAACTGCTCAGGTGGATAAAAAGTCGCCTGGATCGGCGTAAATAACCTTATGGGTCTCCCTCGCGTTGTGTTTCAAACGTTGTTATTATTATTTATATTATAATTATTATGTACAGATAGTGTGTTGTTATTGGGCTTCAAATGGAAAACTACTGATTTCGTAGCTGAAAAACATAAATGGGGTGTGCCCTGTAAAAAGAAGAGAAAGAACAGTATGTGTCGGTTGCTGGAATTTAAAAGGCCGTACTACTGTAAGGAAATAATAATAGGAGGCGCTTACCCGTGTGTTGGTTGAGGGGAGATTAGTCCCTTACTTAGGTTTGATGGTCACCGACTTACTGCTACGTGTGTTGTACGAATGCGATCGTAGAGGCGGGGATGCAGTGCGAGGAGGCGTTGTAGGTGTGGCTACTGTTGCTGTTGTTACTACAGGAGGATTGAAAGCATGTTTATAATGGAAGATCTTGATGAAATTTTTAGCATTGATTCCAAAGTTAGCAATTAGATTGGGGACTTGCAAGTATTTGCATATCTTGATCGATAGTACTGAAATTATGCCCCGTGTTCCTCGTATAAATATTCATGACGGAATACTTTGTGTTTCAAGGCATTATAATGTTCTAAGTACCTTATTCTGAATCTACGGCCGGTCTGCCCTATATAAGAAAAATTGCACAGTGTGCATCTGAGTCTATATATTCCCGAGTTTGAGAATCTGTTGTATATTGTATTAACGGAGTTGGAATTGAAAAAATATTACAGTCGGTGTTGCAGGTCCGGTATGCAATGTTAATATTGTGCTTTTTTAATGGTTTAGTGATATTGTGAATAGCTGGGTTGGCAAAAGTAAACATAGTGAAATTTGCTTTTTTGGTTTTTTCAGGAACTAATGTAGTTGTATTCTTTGACCTAATTTTACCTACGATTCTGGTGATCATATAAGGTTTAAAACCATTCATCATGGCTAATTCTTTGATGAAACGTAGTTCTTTTTCTCAATTAACATTAGAGAGAGGAATGTTCATGGCCCTGTGAACCAAGCTGTAGAATGTAGCCTGCTTATGGGAGTGGGGGTGCAAGGATTCGCTTTTTTAATCTACCAAATCTACAGGAAACCATCTGTCGCTCCTATAACAATAAAAAGCGAATCCTTGCACCCCCACTCCCATAATCAGGCTACATTTTACAGCTTGGTTCACAGGGCCATGAACATTCCTCTCTAATGTTAATCGAGAAAAAGAACTACGTTTCATCAAAGAATTAGCCATGATGAACGGTTTTAAACCTGATATGATCACCAGAATCATAAGTAAAATTAGGTCAAAGAGTACAATACATTAGTTCCCGAAAAACCAAAAAAAGCAAATTTCGCTATGTTTACTTTCACCAACCCAACTATTCACAATATCAATAAACCATTAAAAAAAAGCACAATATTAACATTGCACACCGGACCCGCAACACCAACCATAATTTTTTTTCAATACCAATTCCGTTAATACAATTTACGACAGATTCTCAAACTCTGGAATATATAGACTCGGATGCACACCGTGCAATTTTTCTTATATAGGGCAGACCAGCTGTAGCTTTAGTGTAGTGATTACTTGGATTTCATTATTTGGACTCTGAAGACGGCGATGAATTGTATACGTAAAGTATTTATTCATTTTTTTTTGGTATCTCCTCAGTATGTGAATTTTGGGATAGTTTGATTTTATTATGGCTTAAGTTTGGTTCTTTATCATGGGAAAAGTAAAGTAAGATGTATTAGGAAACACCACTTCCTTTTGTGTACACGTGCCAGATCGGCATGGTTATGTCTGGATATTGCATCAGTTTCGTAATTTCTCGAGGCTTCCCACATGTTCTTGGTCAGCATTAATTTCTGTGCTCCTGTTGGAGAAAATAAAAGTAAATGTGATTGGTAGGTGAAGGAAAAAGATCGGACGCTCATTGGCCGTTGTAAGAATTCATTATTTCCGGAGAGAAGCGTTGTCGCTAGAGCCTTCCTCTGCCAAGGCGTCTTTTCTGTTTGACTACTGAAGGGAAAGGTTGGCTTCAAGGGTACAGGTCTTCTTGGCCCCGCCATCAGGTAAGCACTTAATTGTTTTTCACCTTTCAGGTATTTAGTTTCAAATGTAGTGTTTCACTTAATTTATTTTGCTGGAGCTTACCCGTGTTTTCCTTCAATTCCAAATTTTATTAAAATGACTTAGCCGTTTCGGTAAGTAGCGTCACTTTGTAAAGAGACAGTTCCCGGTTTTTTTTTTTTTTTTTTTTTTTTTTTGTAAATTAAATATTCTACTCCGTTCGATGTAATTACAATATGTAAATTTCACCTTGGGACTGTCTCGTTCATTCTGCTTCATCGTGGAGTATTCACCTTTAGGACGGGTACCCTTTCTCAGAAGTGTTTTTGAGGGGCTACCTACCGAAGGTGCTCTGCTCCAAGATTATATTTTAAACGTTGTTCTCTTTCTTACATGTATATCTTCATTCTAGTATAACGTTACCTTCCTTTTCTTTCTTTCGAACTGTTTAAGGTGTTTTAAAAGTGTCAGCACGAACAGTGGAACGTCACGTGTGATGTTCCGGTATAAGCTTAGATAACTAAATGCTACCCTCGGGGTAAAATTGTAATTACTGCTGCATTTCTGTTTTCGAATTTAAATGGTGTATTTTGTTATTGATTTATGTTTTAATTTGCATCTAAATTTGTTAAGTAAAGTTTAGGATTACATTTGACATCGCTTCTTCAGCACTGCCAATACCTTCCACTGCCTGGATATGGTTCCCAGCCGCTTCCCTGTTATCCTTTCTTAGTCGTCATGTTGGTTATCCTGTTAATATTTTCTGTGCTTAATGTGCTTATAGTTTTAATTTCATACATATTGTCATGTCTCGTGTTAGTGTGCAACTAGGTGAACACACAACGGTAGCAAACATTAATATTATTTTTATTATTCCTATTACTTGTAACCTTACCTTTAAGGGGTTAGATTCAGAATAAGGTACTTAGAACATTATAATGCCTTGAAACACAAAGTATTCCGTCATGAATATTTATACGAGGAACACGGGGCATAATTTCAGTACTATCGATCAAGATATGCAAATACTTGCAAGTCCCCAATCTAATTGCTAACTTTGGAATCAATGCTAAAAATTTCATCAAGATCTTCCATTATAAACATGATTTCAATCCTCCTGTAGTAACAACAGCAACAGTAGCCACACCTACAACGCCTCCTCGCACTGCATCCCCGTCTCTACGATCGCATTCGTACAACACACGTAGCAGTAAGTCGGTGACCATCAAACCTAAGTAAGGGACTAATCTCCCCTCAACCAACACACGGGTAAGCGCCTTCTATTTTCCTTACAGTAGTACGGCCTTTTAAATTCCAGCAACCGACACACACTGTTCTTTCTCTTCTTTTTACAGGGCACACCCGATTTATGTTTTTCAGCTACGAAATCAGTAGTTTTCCATTTGAAGCCCAATAACAACACACTATCTGTACATAATAATTATAATATAAATAATAATAACAACGTTTGAAACACAACGCGAGGGAGACCCATAAGGTTATTTACGCCGATCCAGGCGACTTTTTATCCACCTGAGCAGTTCGTTTTTCAACCAATATACATAATTTTAGCATTCCTCATCACGTCTATTTTATGAATCATATTACATTACAAGAGCTCACCCTTATGTGAATAACTGTTTTTAATTATAAGCAGTCTAATGACATTGAGTGAAGATTATGGTCATCGATTTATACGAGCAATCAATCGCTACATATTATTGTAACATCTTCATGTCATTCATCCCACTTACATTTTAATCAATTTTAATGGTCAATATTTGTTGCAACAGACATAATATAATCTTATTGATTATTTTTAAATTGTTAAAATGTGTATTTTATCAATGTAATATTAGATGTTTTTTTGTTATTTATACCGAGATCAGGGCCCTGACCCACCATGGATTAAGTTATTTCTAGCTGATGCTCACTAAGCATGAGCGAAACATGTCCTAATTATAACATCTATTAATGGTTCTGTTACCTCTACTACAGGGGTAACACCAAAAAAGGCACAGAGTTAAAAGGGGAAGTTAAGACCAAACTACACGATATAAAAGATCCCTACACACTCGGAACAAAACAGTAGCTAACATTACGGTGATCTCCAACAAAACATGTACATAAATATCAGTAGGGCCAACTAGTGAACAACAAACCAGGAAGATGAAAAGGGCTGGGGAACCTACCAAAGGCTTAGATAGCGGATTCCGAAATAAATGGCCGTGATCCTTAGATTTTAAAAATATTACTTAAAAGATAATTTTACAAATACATTCCAAGTTACGAGCTATAAGTTCAGTGATATACATAGCTTTTTTCGTAGCAGTGTAAATTCAAATTACAAATCAACTGTACATCCAGTCACCAATGCAGTAGTACAATGCAATTTACAGGTTATCCAAAATCTAGCGTACCTAAAGTGATACAGAACTATCAGAGGCAAACCCCAAAGGGAAATACTATTAAACTACAATATACATATTTTAGTGAAACAAATATAGTAACTTCTTAAACATTGCAGAGGTCAAGAAGAAAACGAGAGAAGAGCTGTTAACCATTACTAAACAAATGTTTCGAATAGTGGAAGCACTGGTGGGTCAAATGGATTAGTTGTAATGGAGAGTATTTTGAAGGAGATAAGATTGTTTTGTAAAATGTTCGAAAATATATAGCTTTAAAGAAAAATTCTTTTTTTTTGGAGGGGGGTGTACTCCCTCGCATTCAGTTCACATCTACATCTTGGCCTCTACCCTCATGAACTAAAATATCCTCTGTGCTTCCCCACCTGCCACAAAAGGACGTATTCTCACGTTCCGCTACCAGACTTCCATAAACCTCGCCAAACTCATTCTCTCACGGGAGACTACCTTAATGCACCACCAGCTCACTTGGCTTCGAGTTTCATCCATCAGAATTTCACTCCTCGTCTCCACCACAATTCACAAGGTCAACCACGATCTTTTTTCAGCATGCTACACATCTCTAAATTGAACATACATAGTATGCATGCTCTTAAAGTAGGTATCCCTCTCTTACACCCAATATATGTATCATCTGTTCATCAGCCAACAAACACCCTTCTTTTAAGCCCCACTCCATCCTTAGCAATTCTCTTCACCCTACCTAAGACAGCCGCACTAATTCCCCGTCTTCTGAAATGTCTTTCACTACAATCAATCATACAACTCTTATCTGAAACCCGTACTATTCTAAATCTTGCATCTCACAGTCTTACTGATCATGAAGCATCTGCCATGTCCAGAGGTTTCTGCCCCATATCAGATTCTTGGCGATGCTCACTGTATGTTCGTAAGGAAACTCTGCAGTCGCATTCAGCACGAAGGCGCATGCTCATCACAGGTCCATTTAGCTATCTGATATCAGGCTACTTTATTTTCTTGTGTATTATGTTCCTTCTCTATCAGCCAAAGAACTGCAAATGTAAGAATACCACTCATGCATTACATGTTCAGTGGCCTACTACCTGGCCCCTCAAGAAAGTCAAATAAGTTTATAACACTTATGTGGAAAATAATTTAATGCATAAAAAGTAGCTGTTTATAATATAATTGAAGACTATAGAGTTACGCGCTTTTGTGACCGTATGTTTCCTCTTAGGGTTAAAATATTAGCTGATAAATGCAAGGAGTGCATAGACAAGCCCTTTATTTAGGCTAAACACAGGGATTTGGAATTAAAAAAAGGGGTTTGTTCCAAAATGCAGGTTCCATGCTGGTGTACTTCACATAATTTTGACATTGTGAAAGTTTGTGTTTTGCCTTCTCCAGACGTTGTTGCAGAAATATATTCAAAACGAGAGTGAAATAGAGTCACAATAATTAAATAGCAATGATGAATACCCAGAAATGAGTGAATGAGTGGGAAAGCGAGGAAAGTGAAATTGTTGCAAGTGAGTGCGAAAATAACTTAAGTGACAGAGCAGACACAGATGACGAAAAAAATGATTCTGTGGCCTGTGTTGTCCGTAAGGTCCAAACAGTAAGAAAAGATACTATTTATCATTGTAAAATTTGCACAGCAAATCCATTCTTATACCCTGATGCATGCTCTGAAATGTATCACAAAAGTGAAAGTTTCTGAACTGTCGGGGAAGACTCAACATCACGTGTATTATAAATACTAGTTAGATTGTCACTGTGAATTTACCAGTTCAATATTTACAGTGAATTATGAAGTAGGGTAGTAGAAAATGAATTACAGCTCAGTTGTTTAGTGATCTTAGCCTTATGAAATGAGGAAATAAGGAGAATCGTGGGAGTGTGTAAACTTCAAGAAGATATAGCAAAGCTAAAATGGTTGCGACACATGATGAGAATGCCACGAGAGAATACCAAAGAACATTCATAGATACAGACTGGAAAGAGGCCTAGAATGAGATGGAGGAGCTGTATTGCAAACAGAGGAGTCGATTGCAATAAAGTACTAGAAGAGGAGTGGTGGAAAGATCCAGACCAGAGAGAATCTGGAAAAGGGAATTGAAGAAGAAGAAGAAGAAGAGGAGGAAGAAGAAGAAGAAGAAGACGAAGAAGACGAAGAAGAAGAAGAAGAAGAAGAATAAGACTACCATCCATAGACACTGAAGACAGCTCACTCAGACTATGCAGTTGTCTTCGTTCAGCTATTTTCATACTTTTTAGCAATTTCCCATTTGGGAAACATGGCCTTGAATAATGGCGTAGCATGATCTATTCTAGATAAGAGAAGGTTATGTTCAACATAGAAACGAGTGAAATAATCAGTCTGCATAATCAAACTTTCTGTAGTAAAAGAAAGACATCGCCCACTGATGCACCTGTAACAATGTATTTTATTTTTCAAAATTTTGATTTCACATAGTGCTAGCAGTCATCACGTCATCCATGTTTAACTGAAAAAAACCCCAAACTTGCATGTTTCAAAGATACACATCGTCAGTGAAAGTTTAGATGGTCCCAGGCATGGAAATTCTTCCATATACTTGTTTTGGTAATACTGATTTGCTGCAAATCAGGTCTGTCCACAGTCCCTCAGCTCTTCATTGCTTTTATGGTTAAACATACAGTTTAGGGACCCTACTTGCCGATACGATGTCTTACACTTACCGTTAATCTGGCACGTTGGCAACTTTCAATCACTGTTCTAGCGTGAATTGCGTGTTGCCACCGCATTGCCGTTAAAGTCACTAGTGATACATTTGCAAGAATATTTAAAGCATATTTTCTTTTTCTGTGGGATTGTAATTCTACAGAATTCGATTGGGATGTCTAAGAAGGAAGAAAAATCTGCAAGAACTCCTCTGAAAAGAAAAGCAAGGTTACGTCCTTTACAAACATCAGGTCAAGAAATGCTTGTACACTGCTACGAGCAATTGAAACACAAAGACGACGAAGAAGGTATCAGTCATAGTGATACGAAGCTAATGGCAAGAGTTTCATTATTAACTGGGGTAAGTGTTCGTTTTTATCTTGTTTCTATGATAAGTTTCTGACATAATGACAATCAGTTGAAATGGAGCAGTATTTCATTCTGAACCTAACCTACCCTGATCATGTAGGCCTAGGCTACTATACCGTATCTTGTGTCGACTTCGATAAGGTTTGTAAACTTAACCTTTGTGTATTCCTGTTGACTTACGGTATATGCGTATGTAATATATTTCTGTGTGTGTATTCTTACAGTGTAGTTTCAGTTTAGTCCGAAAAGTAATAGGAAATTTCAAGAAGGGAGTTGAATTTTCTACACCAGGTAAACGCCGGAAGCGTGAACATCCAGTGACCGGCATAGACAGTTTTTCTAAGGAAGCGATAGCAAGGTTTATTTATGATAAATTACACAAAGGTAAGGTGACTTCATAAGGAATCTATTGCAACATTATTTATAGAAATTGGCACGCAGGTGAGAACCTCCCAGAAAAGTTTTGTGCATGTATTGACATACAGCTCTTTTGAGCCCCTTATAACTCTCTTTTCTTCCCACAGGAGAAGTTGTAACTGTAAGAAAGATTTTTGACCACATGAAAGCAAATTATGACACTTATTTGTACAAGGGCTCAGAAACATCATTAAGAAGAATTTTGAAGGCCATGGGATTTGTGTGGAGTAAAGCGGATCCCTATGCATATGTTAGAGAAAATGAAGACATTTGTTTTAAGAGATCCTGTTTTCTGAGGGAATACATGCGTAATAAGGACAGTGAGAAACCAAAACCTGTTGTTTTCTTGGGTGAGACTTGGATTTTTATGAATGGTGAATATGTATGTTATATATTACATAAAAATCTTAGAATAATTTATCTTTATCAGGTGTCTTTGGTTTCAAATGTGCACTTCCCTTTCAGGGTCACCCACATACTCCTGGAATAAACCACACAAATCTGGACATGATGTTCAAGGAGTAATTTGTCAACCTGTGTCTGAGGGAGGAAGACTGGTTCTTGTTCAAGCTGGAATGAAAGATGGCCTTGTACCTGGTATGTTCTTACTTTATTTTACTTCGTTTTATTATAGTGAGCTAATCTCTCTTTACATAGTTATTAGGGTATTTAGGGGTTTTAGATTGGATGTTAAGGGGGAGGGCACATAAGTCTCTGATAAGACCCCAACTTGAAGTTCCTGTGTATGAGACCCTCACTAGGATTACTTGATTTGAGAACTGGAAAAGTTCAAAAGAAAGAAGCACGATTTGTTGTGGGTGATTTCTGACAAAAGAGTAGCGTTACAAAAATTTTGTCGAGTTTGGGCTGGGAAGACTTGGGGGTGAAAGGAGACGAGTTGCAGGACTAAGTGGTATGTCCCGAGCTGTCGGTGGAGAGGTGGTGTGGAATGACATTGGGAGACGAATACGTTTCAGTGGTATTTTAAAAGTAGGTACAATGAAGAAGGGAGTTAGGGATTGGAGTAATCTACCAAGGGAGATGTTCAATAAATTTCCAAATTCTTTGCAATTATTGAAGAAAAGACTAGGCCTATCCCTGAAACTACATCTTCCAGCTGGGCGACTGTCCTACGTGCAGATCAGTGATGACTGATTGATTGAAATTGACTGGCACTAGATCGTAAGTGGCATAACTTACCGCTCATTGGGTTTTGCACGTGGTTTTTGATTTTGACTTCTCCACTGTTAAGGGATCTCTTGGTTATTAAAAAGACCTGCAGGTATTCACTTTAGGCCAATGATTAACCTTAGAGAGGTACTTCAATCAAAACTTCCCCAGTGTATTTTCATTTAATATTACTGGATATTTGTATCAGTAAATTACTTGTATTGTAGGCCTATTTATTATGTTTATTCTGCATTCAACAATCTCTACCTGAATCAATGCTTGATACCTGACTGTTGAACACCTTCCAAGCTTCTTATTTTTTTACTGCCTGATATAGGCTCAGTGTTTGCAGCAATTACATTTGTTCTAAGGTACTGAAATGGGTGTTTATACTTATATCTTTAATGCAAGTGATCATGGACTTCTGATCCAGATATAGGCCTACTAATGGAAATACATTCATGAGAGATGTTAGGATAAAGTAGTGTAAGTAGTAATTCATTGACTTCATCATCAGGTGACTTTGCTACATAGTAGTTGGTTTCACTTAAAATCAGACAGCTTTTTGTATCATTCAACAGAAATCACATTTTTTTAATCAATTAATAGGCCTATCCTTGAAGAGGGATGATCTCATATTTTTAGGGAATACTTTTTTAGAAGAAATAACTTCATACTAAAACTTAAAATTCTTAAAGGTGCTGATTTGATATTTGCTACAAACTTTAAGAGAAATCAAGATTATCATGGTGCTATGAACAGTGAGAAATTCAGATGTGGGTGGAAACGCAATTAATCGTAGGATTGAGAAATATAGGACCCTGTGTTATTGTAACGGATAATGCACCATATCACTGTAAGCTTGTTGAGCATCAATTAACAACGAAATGGAGGAAGGAACAATTAGTGGTAATTATACTTCATTGAATATTTCCTTCTACTGAATGATATTTAATGATGTTACAGAAATTAATTTTTATTTTTCCTTTAATTTACAGTCATGGTTAAGGCAGAACAGAGTTTCTCCACCAGAAAATGCTACAAAAGATGAGCTGCAAAGGTTGTGTAATATGAATCGAAGTCACTTGAAGAGGTACAGAAGCACCTAAACATAAGTTTAGATAATGTTGTTTACACTCATGTAGTTGACTTTCATGTATGCATAACAATATTTCTCGGTTTCTTTAAAACCAGGTACATTGTTGAGGAGAAGCTGCACAGTGAAGGCCATACTGTCCTATGACTTCCTCCATACCACTCATTGTTCAATGCAATCGAATTTGTATGGTCTGTGACAAAACAGTATTATAACAAAACAGTGGCTTCAAGACCTGGTCACGGACTGGACAGAGCTACAGGTGTGTGGAAAGAATCTCTTGATCAGGTAGGCCAAGTGGAAATGTTATTTATTGGATATAGGCAAGTGGAGTTACTTGTCAGGTTGTGATACTTCAATATATCCTACAGGTAAAAGCAGAGATGTGAAGAAATGAAGTGAAACACACCGAGAAGATTGTCGAGTTCTACAATAATGAGGTGAGAGGTCTTCCTAAAGTGGAGGAACTAGTCATTCATCATGGAAGCAGTGAATCAGAGGAGGAATAAGAAGAAGAAGAAGAAGAAGGGAGAGAAGCCGAGGAGTTAGCCGTACCATTGTAAGAGCCATTCCATGAGATTAAAAATGTTATAACTTTGCTGGGAAATAATACATTCTGATTGCCCTGTCCTTTCAGATATAATGAAGTTACATTTGAAAATTGTGGGAATTGTGAATCTACGAGTTACAGGGCGGTATAGATGTGCAGGTGGGGATCAGTGTCCAATCGGAGTGAAATTATCTAGAACTGCTGTGGTGCAAGGTGAGGAAGAGCGGGCGAGGGGGAGAGGGAGGGAGAGAGAGAGAGAGAGAGAGAGAGAGAGAGAGAGAGAGAGAGAGAGAGAGAGAGAGACAGCACTGTGACACCAATACACCATGTAAACATTGTACGTCTGTTAAAATACGTATGCATTTCTTTTAAATCATAACGCAGTAATCACCAAACTTGGAATTAATTTATACTTTTGTCTTACATTTATTTACACCATATATATTTGCACCCCACGTGAATTTAACTTACCGGTTATAAATTCCTGGCAACGGGTCGACTTGAACCACCAGTCTCTTAAGTCCAGAGTCTTTTTAGCATTGTCACTCGAGAGGTAATTGCAAAAAGTCATATATAGGCTGTACAGATTAGTGACGGGATATTCGATTCATTTTATTCCGCTCACGTTACTGAATCGATACAGTGAGCCGATTCCCGGCTCATTAGAGTCATCGATCCTATTGCATCTGTGTAGTGTGAACTGATAAGACAGCAGCAAGAACATTCAATTCCGTACGACACTTGCTTATTATATTACAGCACAAAACTAATTTAGTTAATAATAATAGTTACTGACATAACTCAAATTTTATACACTAATGGTTTTCCACAGTTATCTGAAAGTTACAACTCTCATATACTGTGTATATTGTGCCATTTCACAGTTCTATATTTGCATCAGTAGGAACAAAAATGGCGTTCAAACCATTAAAAGGTCAATGTGAAAGCAACTAACATCGGTACGAGCCGAAATGATAATTCTTTCAACCGGTAGTCACCGAAAGAACCATTCTTAGAAGGCTGTGAGAAAAGAATGACAGAAGTGGATTATTTAAACTAATTAAGAAAAATGAGACTTCCATTAGAACATTCGACACAATTCAGCACTACGGCAAGTAAGACGGAGTCGAGCAAAGAAATAAGCCAACTTATCTGTTTTTAAGATCAACTATTGACGGAGAATAAAATCCACGGCAGCCCGCTCAACGTCAACTGCATAGATTGAAATAACTGCGCGAAATTTAAAGACCAGCAAAAAGGAATCATCAAGTCTGGTACAACTAATACGCCACGGCTGGACTTGGAAGTTTTATATTTGTCTGATACCGCACATCGTAGAGAGCAGAATCCAACCAGCTGTCAAGTGCAATTTTAATAAGCACGGAAAAATTGCATTCGCTCGGCAAGCGAGAGAGTTTACAAATAGTAGCACAGTTAGAACGGTTATAGCGAAACTAGACGGCCCAGAGCACATTTATTCTGACATCATAGACAGTACAAAACGAAGATAAATTGCAACATGACAACATTAACTAATACATTGTATTATTCTGTTCCTAACGTACCAGAGACCACTATGATGTTCTAAAAGACCAAGGCAGAGACTACTCCGACTATGGTGGCGCTTTACGAGGTTGATGACCCAGGAGGATTGGAAATCAGCTGAGAAGACGAGATGGACCCGATTACCTAAAGCAGAACCATGGAGCGAGGCCTACCATTCCCAATGACCAACAGCGAGATGGCAAACAGGGCCCAATAAGCAAAGTTAAGTCCCCTATGAGTCGTTTTTCGTAAGTAGAAACTTTTTTTTTTGGCTGTGTGTGATATGATTTGTGACATTGTGTGTGCGTATATAATATTGAAGTGTAATTACATGGATGTAGGTATTCATCTGAAGTTATTGTTAATCCCATATATGGGCATAAAATACCAGTGAAAGCCGTTCGCAAATTTATCAATGTGGTGTGAGAGAAAGTAATAGTTATTTTTAATCGTTATCAGTGAAGTGTTAGAGTATAATATGAATGTCAATATACATGGATTATGGCTTTATCGGAATAGCAAGCTTGGAGATCGTATTTAGGGAATGTTTACGACGAAGTATAGTAGTACAGCTTAGTATTGTGAGACACTTTTCTTTGATACTATGATGGTAAGGATAATGTTTTTTATATGTGTAGGTTATGGCACACATGCAGCGTATTTAATGAGATGAATGCTTGAGATGCATTGATATGGATATTACGTGATATTTGAAGTGATAAATGGTGAATGAAGTAATAATATAAGCGGATGTTAAGTTGTGATGGTGATATTTATTTTTATTTGAAAGGTTGGTCATAGTAGTCTTCTGAGAGATGATAGTACGTGCAAATTATGCATGCTAAGGTATATATTGAAACGTACTGCTTTCAATTGCTGTTTGTATTCCCAGATACACAAAGTAGGTTAGGATACGATCTCAATGCCATCAACACAGAGTTGTTTGAGTATGTAGGATCATCAGATGAGCCAAGAGGCTAATAACGTTAATATTTAGGCCTTCACTGAGTTATTTATGACCACTTCCAAGTACTCTCACACATGGTAACCTAATTCCTGATTTTATGGGAGCAGTTTGACACATCACTGGTAACTTAGTCATTGATATATGGATTTTTAGATGAAGGTAGAGTCTTCTAATATGCCAATTTTCCACTTATGGTATAATTTGTCAGAAAGTTAATTAAATACACTTGGCAATGCTACATTCAGCCAGATACGCACTTAAATGGAATTTTAACCATGAATTAAGATAATAATTAAGTGAATTAACCACATAAGCCATATGATAGAATTAATTTGAAATCAATTACGACTTAGAGTGGACCTGAATTTGCTTATATGGAGATCAGATCTTATGAAACATGAAACATCCAAGCGAACTTTTAAACATATGAGTTAACTGAAGTCCTCAGAAGATAGACATTGCTTTCCCATAAGATTTTCTACTGTGCATGGACACAGATGTTAAGTTTAGCAAAGTGACATTCGTTTCACCGGTCATATGTGAATTAAAGGTTAAATAATAGAATTTTAAGTAACTTTGAGGAGCAATTCAGCTCAGTAAAAAGAGATTCCAGATCTTAATGAATTATTTATTTGGCTATTTTCACTGCATTCTACATTATTTTTTAAACTATAATCTGAAATGATGTATATAGTAGGGAATATAATTTTCTTTTCATTTTTAACCAATTGGATGCATCTAATTCTTTCAACTCTATTTAATATGTTTCATTTGATTTATATATTTTAATTTTTTCAATTCATTCTGCGAACATTACTTAACTATGACTTAGTATTTCAACAGGCCAGGGTTAATGAATCGATGACTAAGGCCTAGATTTCAACTACTTGTTACAGGTTTTTCCAGACCTATTTTTCTTTATTTCAACGTAATTGCAACTGATGGAGATGTTTATAGCATTATGAAGCTGTCTACGTTGTACGAGGCATTTCTTTTTTTTAACGATATCTTACCTGACATTTATTTGATATTTAGACTGAATAGTCAATAAAAGCTGAGTAGTGAAACTATATAATTCTTCTACTGCCTACTTAGTATAAGAACTAGATGTAAGACTGTAATGACTCATTTTCTGATTGAGATTTCGTTAGCAACACGTACGAATCACTTGAAATATCGTAGTAACCTGAAATTTGCGATTAATTATGGCGACATGCGAGTATGGTATCCGACTGATAGCGTGTTGGAGACGTCCTTCTGCGTAGGTTGAGATTTACCATAGGCCGTCGGCGTACTTTCTCAAGCGGAACCCACAACCCAGCAACATTAATCAGATAGAATCATTAATCAAGGGCTAGTCTGGATCTCATGTATCCTCACCTGGACGCGGGAGCGGTGCTATATATATATATATATATATATATATATATATATATATATATAGAGAGAGAGAGAGAATTGCATATAAAAATACCAGTGTCCACAATAAGTAGCCCACATATTAAATAAATAAAATAATTTGCTTTACGTCGCACCAACACAGATAGGTCTTATGGCGACAAAGAGAATAGAAGAGATAGGAAAGGGCTAGAAGTGGGAAGGAAGCGGCCGGGGTCTTAACACGTTGGGTGCCACGTGCCGCCATATGGCGTCACGGTGGTCTTCATATTTGAGGTGGCGTGATGCCATATGGCGGTACAGTAGACGTTCAGGCGATGCACCGTAGATAATTAGCTGTGACATCTATGCGCGTAAAATTGGTACTACGTGAAGAGCAAACTTCAGGGTCTATTCCAGCCATGTATTTTTCTTGTGCTCCAAAATGTGGCGTCACAGTATTCTTCCGAAGTCACTGACTGGCCAGTGGTCATTGCCACAGGTGAAAGCGCGCCAGTTATCGTTTATTCCTTGTTTATGTACGTATTATCAGTTTGTATAGCTGTGCAAAAATATAAAAAATGGAAGATATTGGTACTAATCTTAGTAGAAATGGTAAGCGACTTGCAAAGAAGAGAATTAGTGAAGTGGATATTTGTGAATTACTGATGGAGAGGAAGATGTAAGTGTTGATGGTAGTGAATATAACGCTAGTGATGAGTGCAGTGACAACATGACGGATGTATGGAGTGATGCGGAAGACGATGGCGATACTGGTAGTGATATAGGTGGGGACGGTCCCGGTGCAAATGGTGCAGACAATCATGAGAACAATGATGTCTGGGGTCCTTGTGTAGGGGCACAGAAAGATATTCCGTTTACAAGCCAGGAGCATCTAAGTCTTCAAATTGATACTTCTACAGCCACACCATATGAGTTTAACTGACAGTTCCTAACAGACAATGTTCTTGATATGATGGTACTACAAACTAACATCAATGCAAATCAAACACTAGCGTCTATGCATATTAAGAGGTCTAGTCGTTTGAAGGAGTGGGTAGATACTAAAAAGAGGAAATGAAAATTTTATACGTTTGAGATTGTGGATGGGTCTTGTAAGAATGCCTTCATTATCAAATTACTGGAGCCAGTTTTCTGTATATGGAAATAGTGTAGCTGGTAAAGCAATGAAAAGAAACAGTTTTCAGTTACTACTTCGATTCTGGCACTTTGGTCCCAAAGCTGGAAAGTTGTACAAGATTCAGCCACTGTTAGATATAATGCATATGAACTTCAAGAGTGTCAAAACTCCAGGTGAATATATCGTAGTTGATGAATCAATGATTCCGTTTATCATTCCGGCAATTTATGTCTGGTAAGTCATACAAGTACGGTGTTAATTTAAGCTGTGCGACGACACGGGCTACACCTACAAAACTAAAGTGTACGCTGGTACAGGTACCTTGAATGCTCAGAATACAATGAGCATGGCTACTCAAGTTGTAATGCAACTTATGGATCCGTATCTGGACAGTGGTCGCTTTCTCTGCACACTTAGGAAAAATAGAATAGGTTTACTAAAGGATGTTATAAATGCAAAGCTTAAAAAGGGAGAACTCAGAGGGACGTGCTGATTATGTCAACCAAATGTTCTAATGATGTAATTGCTATGGGCAAAATGAACAAAAAATACGAAGATGTGGTTAAACCGAAAATGGTAATAACGTACAATAAAAACAAAGGAGGAATAGATATTGCACACACTTTCTTCGTATCACACTGCAATGAGGAAAACCATCTGATGGTACGACAAAGTTGCAGATGACATTCTTTTTGGTACTGCTGTTGTAAATGCACTGCTTCTGTACAACAACACGCGGGTTACTGGACATCGGAAAATGTCTCTTGCGGAGTTTCGAAGGAACGTGGTCAACATTCTACTTTGTCTAACTAACGACCCTGTTAGACGTACTCCTAAGAGAGAGAACTACTACCTTGGGGAAGCCAACAAGACGGAAGGACAGAAAAGTACCAGGTAAGTGTTAAGCTCGAGATTGGTGTCGAAGCTGCTATCAGCAACTATGCAAGGTCATGGGCAGAAAGGCTGCTGCTTCTGCCGCAAAAAGGGTGTCAACTGTCTGCACAACATGTCCTGACACACCTTTCCTTTGTCTGAAGTGCTTTGAATCATTTCACAACAAAGAGTGACTAAAGGTTGATTGTTGTTTAAAGTCTAATGCTTATGTTGCAATGCGAGTGTCACTGCCTGCCAATCGTGCCGAGACTCATTTTTATTGTTTCGAGTTATCAGAAAACTGTTCACAACAATATGTAATGTAATATAAGTTGTTGTTTTGCATTTTACTAGGTTTTCATAAATATTGAGTCAATTTGAATTAGCAAATAAATCTCCCGTATTTGAAATTCGTATTGCACATTCCATGTCAAAAAAATTCTGACACACCATATGGCGTCACACATGACCTTGGTATGGTGAGATAAAATTTACTTAGTACATCATATAAATACATCCCAATATTATATAAACAGCCTACAACGCGTACAATTGCTTTGGCACCAGCGGAATACTATTCAAAAACATGCCTGGCACCAGTGGAATAGTGTGCTACAATCGGCTCGGCACTCAACGTGTTAAGGCACAGCACAAGCATATGTCTGGTGTGAAAATGGGAAACCACCGAAAACCATTTTAACGGCTGCCGACGGTAGGATTCGAACCCACCATTCCCCGAATGCAAGCTCATAGCTACGCGACCTTAAACGCACGGCCAACTAACTTTGTCATCTTTGAAAATGTATTTTTCTATTAGACGAGGCTTTTTTTAAATAGTCATATTTTGTATAGGCTGGTTTCTGATTAAACATCATTTATTTAAGCTATTGCATCAGTCTACTTACATACTCACTGTCCACGTACACCGGTAACCTCGTGATTCGATTATTGAAGTATTGTGCAATGATGCGACATACAAACTGAGAGCATATCGAGTGGTTCTTCTGAATATAAAACAGACAATTTCGAGTGGTCATGAGCATGACTCAGTCATAGGGTAGGCTAAATAATAATGTTATTGGCTTTATGCCCCACTAACAACTTTTATGGTTTTTTTGAGACATCGAGGTGCTGGAATTTAGTCCTGCAGGAGCTCTTTCATGTGCCAGTAAATCTACTTACATGAGGCAGAGCACATTCAAATACCATCACAATGGGCTCGGCCCTGCCAAGTTGGGTTCAGAAGGCCAGCGCCTCAACCGTCTGAGCCACTCAGTCAGGCGTGGAGGCTAGAGAGCTGAGTTTAAGTAATTGTCGAACGTCAACTAGTTATAAAAATACTGATTGATTAAACTAATACGGTAATTGGAATAACCTAATTGCCTACCTACTTACAAGCTAGGTAATTTTGGAATTATGTTCTATCTTTTTAACACTGCGAATAAATTCATCTATTATTTAAAACTCCCTGTAAGAAGAGACAGTGAATGCGAGTGGGTATTATTTTCAAATGAGCTGAGCTCGAGAGTCCATTATAGCAATGTCGCAGATGTCGAGAAACAACTGGAAATTCAGGAGGCTCGGAGTGACGAAGCGGAACAGTACAGTAGGCGTAATTGTCTCCTTCTGCATGGAGTGAGTGAGACGCCCAATGAGGACACCTAAGGAAAGGTCATTGAAACCTTCCGTGATAACCTGAAAATCGAACTGTCCATGGACTCCATCGATCGCTGTCATCGACTGGGACGCCAACGTAGATCGACTGCGGACGTAGTGACCGAGGGTAATCGGCCTATCATAATAAAATTCCTCCGCTACCACCAGCGGGATCAAGTTTGGCGCGCTAAGCGACAGCTGATAGGCTCCAAACTACTTATAACTGAATCCCTCACTAGGCTGAGAAAGGACATCTTGAATAAGGCACGAGACACTTTTGGACTGCGCAACACATACAGCCAGCTGGAAGGATAATCATTCACGTATCCGGCAAGAAATTCCAAGTGAACTCACTCGCGGAATTACAATCATTAATCAGGCAATATGGTGAAAGCAACATACTGTATGAACAATGTGCATTCTGTGTAGTTTATTTATTTTTAATTTAGTGCATATAGTTGTGAATGTGTGTGTGTATGTGTATGTTTGTGTGAATCAGCTGGCCACTGTATGTACGAGGAAATTAAGGTAAGCCGCATGTTTTACATTCCTTTAACATGCTTGAGTTGAGAAGTGCTATTCAAAGTCCCCCTCCTTGCTCCCTCCGTCACCATTCCTCTGTAGGACAGACCCCGAACACTCTCCCTTCACAGCCCTTTCACCGGAACATACGTCTGGAAGGACACGAACTGCCTCTGACAGTTCCTCAGCACTTTCTACTTCCTATTCTACCCATACCATTTTAAAGAAGGAACCGATGTCATTTAATCGCGCCCTGTTGTGTGCGTATGTCAACAGCCAATCCATCATTGCTCACCTCAATGAACTGAAGATGATATTCGAAGACAGTCCAATTCATATCGCTGCTGTAAGCGAGAGTTGGCTCCGTAGTTCGATTCCCTCAAGCATGGTTGACATATCGGGCTATGATATTCACAGGCATGATCGGAAGAACAGACGAGGTGGTGGGGTTGCCCTATATTGCAAATCAATGCTCGAGAGTAAAGTTGTTCACACGTCTACTCCTGCTGTAAAAACGGCTCCTGAATATTTGTCAATTCTGTAAAAGTACTTGTAGGTGTAGTATATAGGCCTCCTGACGCAGTGCGAGACTTCCATAACTTAGAAGACAGCTTACTGAGACTGCTACCATCATACGAGCAAGTGATACTTTTCGGAGACTTTAACACCAATTTATTAACTCAGAACAACGATGCCTTACGACTAGAAAATATTTTTAAATCCTGTGACATGACTATATTACCCCTTAAACCCACCCACCACGTCCATACTTCCACTATTTCCGCTGATACATTCATAGACCTAGTAATAACAAATAACCCTCAAAAAATCCTTCACCACGGTCAAGTATCTGTGCCTGACATATCTAAACATGACCTCATATACCATACTCTCTTCGCGTGCCAAAGTACCGACTGAAATATGTAACGTTTAGAGACTTTAAAAGGAATTTAATACAAGTGAGACAAGATGCACAACTCTGCCCCTGGTATGACATAATGAAGAGTTCAATGTATTAGTTGTTTTAAGATCTTTATATCTTGCCCTACTTTACTATTTGGCTGATGATGACACTTGTAATGTGTCGAAACCAGTCCCAATAAACAAGTTGTGACTTCTTTTTAGTTCAACTTACAATGAAGTATTGAAAGGTGGATCCTTCTAATATTGTACATCTTCTTAAAGTGGAAATATTTAATTCCCATTTATATGAATTGTACAAGAAGCATGCACCAAAGCATTCGGTGAGAGTAACACGTCCACCCTGCCCTTGGCTGTCTGCTGATGTTAAGACTAAGATGAAAGAACGAGACGCACTACACCGACGCTATAAACAAACTCAACTAGCTGACGTACATGAGCAGTACCGTGTTCTTCGAAACCAAATTAAGCTTGTAATTCGTAATAAGAAATTTAATTATTTCCAGCATTTAAACAAAAACATTAACACTGGTTCCACATGGCGACAACTTTGGTCACTGGGTATTGGCAAACCACTTGCGAAGCATACTGATCCCGAGGTGTCCCTTGTTGAGTTAAATACATATTTCTCCATGGAACGTCTCACTCCTGACACAATGACAGTACAAAACACCATTGACAATATATTAAGGCAACAATCCCCAGTCCGTCCTGTATTTGAATTTGATACCGTTACAGAGCATGAAGTAAGAAGGGAAGTTAATTCAATAAAATCTCACTCAACAGGAGCTGATGAAATTCCCATTTCATTTGTGACTTATTAAATGGAAAGATGCACTCATTGTGCCTGTCCCAAAAATCTCTCCTGCAAGCAATATTCGGACTACCGACCTGTCTGCATCCTCACAGCACTTTCTAAGGTTCTGGAGAAGATAATCCATAAACAAATTATTAAATACTTGAAGAAAAACATTCTGTACTCGATCCCTTACAGTCTGGTTTTAAGAAAGGACACTAATGCAGCTAGACTAATCAAAATCACAGATGGCATTAGATGGACTATGGACAAACGAAAACTGACTATACTTATCCTTCTAGACTTTAGCAGTGCGTTTGACACTGTAAATATAGACGTATTGTCAACTAAGTTACAAAAACTTCACATGGCTCATTCTGCTATTCAGCTCTTGGGCTCATACCTCAAAAACAGAAGACAGCGAGTTGTATCAAACATGAAGACTACAGAATGGAGGACTAAGCTATCTGGCGTTCCCAAGGGTCTATTCTTGGACCTCTTATTCTTAATCTATATTAATGACATTTCTTCTCATCTGAACAACTGCAACTATCATCTTCATGCTGACGATCTTCAGATATACTCGCTCTTTAAGGTCCCCGACATTGACAAAGCAATCCCACCATATGAACTCGACTTTAAATTCAATTAGCTCGTATGCTAAAGAGAACTGCCTATTAATTAACCCGAAGAAAACGCAAGCAATCATAATAGGACAATCTAGACTTTTAAATACGCTAAACATCATACAACAGCCTAACCTCATGCTCTGTGGTGAAGCTATACCTTATCAGAAGTCTGTAAAAAACCTAGGCATTGTCATGAATGACACATTAAACTGGAATGACCATATAACAAGTGTTTGCAGAAAAGTATATGCATCTCTTCACCCCCTAAAAATGAAACAATCCATTCTTCCACACAGCATGAAAATAAAACTTATTCAAACTCTCATTTTTCCAATAATTTATTACTGTGATGTCGTATTAACCGAAGCAACTGCAGAACAAACTATGAAACTTCAAAGGGCAATGAACTCTTGCATACAATTTATATTTTCTTTGAACTTTAGGACACATTTCCCCTTATTATGAGAAGCTATCCTGGCTGAAAATTGTCAACTAAGGAATTTACATACTGCGACGCTAACTTTTCGACTTCTGAACAAATCTACACCCGAATACCTATCCTCACATTTTAACTTTCTCTTATCTATCCATGGACATAATACCAGATCGACTTCTACCCTTATGATACCAGTTAATCATTCATCTGTATACAGCCACTCTTTCCAAGAATCTGGGGCAAGGCTATGGAACAGACTCCCTGTCAGTATACGTAATAGCACTTCAACAGTCTCATTTAAACGGTCTTGTTGAGATTTCCTCTTAAATACGTGACTAGCTTGTATGAATGTTAGTGTGTATGAGTGCAAGCGTGATTTAGAACTATTGTTAGGTGATGTAGATAGGCTAGATAATATTAATCATTAAAATTAACAATTATAATCTGTTATAATATTACTCCATAAATTTAGGTAGCTCCTAGGGACTGTTAATGTTATTTTACCAAAGTATGTGATTATGTACTGTACGTAGTGGTTAAGTGTAAGAGAGGGCCGTGAGCCCTAACTTCGCCACATACAAAGGCGTAAAATAAATAAATAGTTCCAGACGCACATTAAAACAAGTACAGTGAACGCCGTTTATTGTAATCGTGGATAATGTTATCAACGGTATTATGTAATCACTTTTATGAAGTCCCGTACACACAAATACTGAAAATCTTTTGTTTATTGTGATCATGAATTCGGTTTATGTTATCACATTTACTTTCATGAATTTAGTTCTCAAGTATGCAAGTAGAGTGCATACAAAGAAAACGCTCCCAACCTTTAAAAATAAGTTTTTACTCTGTGCCTGTCTTCAAGGCCACTTTCACGTCTCATCTTCTGTAGCAACTGTACAGTAGAAAACCAGTCAGAGTGTGTGGTAACCCTCCTGCAAACACTTTCTCTTTTGTTTCTTCCCTTACGATGGTTTAGCCAAGGACCACTCTTGCTAAAGCTTTCGCACTGTTAAGTTCTTAGTGTTGTAGTGTAGTGATGGCTAGTGTGAAAAACAAACGTAAAGACTTAACAATTAAAGAGAAACTTTCAATTATAGAACGTTAACACAAATTGCCTACAATCAGCCAATGCAATGCTGCTGTGGAGTTACAAATTTTACAACCTCTTCTGTGCAAGCTATTGAAAAATCGAGACAATATTCCTAAGGCAAAAAAAGAAAAGAAATAAACATCAACTGTAAGCAAAATCATGGTGGAAAAGACTGTCAAGTTTAATCAGCTCTAAAACTTTGGTTCTCGAATGTTTGTGAGAAAGATGCTAGTGTTGACGGTCCTCTGATGTGGCAAAAGGCCGAAGAACTAGCAAAACAATTTGGGAAAAAGTAATTTTGTGGCAACAGAATGAAGGTTTCACCGTTGGAAGAAACGAGAAAATATAGTGTACAAACGAATGCAGGGTAAGCAGGAGGACACTGATTCTATCGCTGCTGAGAGGTGGGATAGAAGGAGTGGCCTAAAATAATTGCTTCTGAATTCCCTTTTGAGTGTGTATGTAATGCTGATGAGACTGCATTGTGTTATTACCACGCTTTGCCTGAACTTGTTCAGAAATGAAAGTGCTAAAGGCTGTAAAACCTCCAAGGAACAAGCAACAGTTTTATGTTGTGCAAGTATGTCTGGTGAAAAGAAAATACTGCTAGTGATTGGGAAAAGTAAGAAACTATGTGGCTTTAAAGGCATCAATAAGTTTCCAGTGGACTATCATTCTAACTCTAATGCATGGATGACTGATTTTCAAAGAATGGCTACTGAAGTGGGATAATAGGCTGGACCATAAAATAGTTTTGCTGGTTGACAACTGCGCAGCACAAATTGTGAATTGTGAGCTCAAGAACATCAATGTGGTTTTCTTACCGATGAATACAACATTAATTCAACCATGTGATCAAGGAATCATTCACACCATGAAAGGGTATTAATGCCATGAAATGCACATAAGAATATCAGAAAACAGAGGACTCACATGAAACTAGTGCCAATGCCCTTGCCAAAAACCCCAGCCTTCTCGATGCCCTGCACCTTCTAGCTATGTTATGGGATAATGTCTCAGCACATATAATAAGGAACTGTTTCCGGCATGGGGGATTTTTAAGATAGTTACCAGAAGTAGCGGAGAACGTTGAACTTTGTCCAACAGGCTTAATGTAAGATAAATTTGAGGAATGGATGAACACTGATGAGGGCATCATTACTGATGCGAAACAGACAGAAGACTACATATGTGAGGCAGTTACTTCCGCAGAATTAGATTTGAGAGGTGAAGGACATGGAGCAGAAGATAGCGATGCTGATAACGATGTTTCCGAACACCAACAAATGCTGAAATACGACAGGCGCTAGATATCTTGCGACGAGGTGTTCAGCATAGGTCAGTGGACTTCCAAAAACGTTATGAATATGAAAGATTCATTAATGGACTTTTGAGAGACAACCAGAAGCAAACAACAATTAGAGACTATTTTACATAGCTGAAAAATGTAAACTGTATTGCAGTGCTGTGTACTGGTATCTGTTTCGCTGTAGTGCATGTAGGTTATGAATAAATACAGTAGGCTTCCTATCAATTTTTATTTCTCGGCTACTGTTATCAATCGGTTAATGTTATCAAATTATCTGCGTCCCAGAGTGATCATGATAAGCGGCGTCCACTGTATACCTAAAAACGACATCAGAACGGTTGAAGAAGAATGGGCGTACTTTAAAACAGTCCTGGTGGAGTCTGCAGAAAAGACCTGTGCAAGAGTATCAGGAAGGAAGAACGATCAAGAAACACCCTGATGGAATGACAGGGTAAAAGATAAAGATAAACGGAAAAAACAAGCTTGGAAAAATGGCTGAGAAACAGAACAGAATGCATAACAGAATACAGGCATTGTAAGGAGGAGTGCTCCAAGGTGGTTCAAGAAGAGAAAAAGAAATGTTGGCAAAAATTCACTGAATCTCTGCAAGAAAATACAACCGTAAGAAAAAAGATCTAATTCCAGTGGGTAAAAAAGAAGAAAAACCCAGGTGAAGGTGCTAACTTTATAAAAAATGAACACGAGGAAGTGATGACACATAAGCAGGATATATTGCAGAGACGGGGAAAATATTTTGAACAGCTTTACAACGTGCAAAATACTTCGGTACAAGGAGAAATCAAAGAAACTGATTTAGTGCAGATGGAAGATAAGGAAAATGAGGTGTCCATGGCAGAGATTGAATGGGCCACTAAAAGAATGAAACTAGGTAAGGCAGTTGGAATTGACAAGGTCACCACAGAAATGATAATAGCAGCAGGAGCAGATGGTCTACAGTGGTTGTATAGACTCTTCATAGTGATATGGAGAGAAAAGAATGTTCCAAAACAGTGGATAAAAGGGGTCATTATACCAATTTTCAAGAAAGGAGATAGGAAGCAATGTGAAAATTACAGAAGAATGACACTGATACCTCATATAGCTAAGATCCTTGAAAGGATCTTGGATAGACAAATAAGAGTAGAGGGAGAATAGGCAGAACACCAGTATGGATTCAGAAGAGGCAGGTCCACATTTGACCCAATACAGTAGAACCTCGTTAATTCGAATTTGTTGGGACGAAAAAAATCTGACTTCGAATTAACCGCCAACACATAATTTGGAAATGCCAAGCCTTGTGGTGTCACGTTACTGCATGCAATGACCTTGATTCACAGTTTAAAATTCTCAAATGCCATGGTAAAAAAACTATTTCCAAAATGTATCCAACAAGGTGCATTAACAGTATTCAAATAATGCATTTGGATAATTCACCGGCAAACATAACCTCATGCAATGAAATCAAAAGAAAGAAAACATGATTCAAAGACGAAGAGAAATCTATACTGGCTCCCCTGTGCAAGTGCTTTATTCATTGGATTACTGTACTGTATGCATTTTAGATACCATATGCTTGCACGGAAAGTAGGAAAGTACCAGATTCCCTTAAAACACCGCGGCTTATCGAACATTACTATGACGGGGGAAGGAAGTCTCTTGCTTCCGTGTGCACTGCATAGCAACACTACAGTACATTTCCCGGCCGGCAATTCTCTCTTTTAAAACCATAAGTCTGTTTGGCGTCAGCATTTTAAAAAATAAAACAAACAATGCAATTTCATCAGCTTTGAAAATCGACAAATTACGACCTCAGTGCTGCATATGATACAGTGAACCACCGTATACTGCTTCAGAAGATCTTTACACTCACGAAAGATTCAAAACTTACCAGATTGATGTCAACCTTGTTGCAAACCGCAGGTTTTTTTGTTGACTTTCAAGGACAAACAAGCAGATAGAGATCGCAGAAAAATGGATTGCCCCAAGGAAGCGTACTGGCTCCATTGCTATTAAATATTTATACCAATGACCAACCACTCCCTAACAAAACAAGAAGTTTCATATGTGCAGACGACCTTGCACTAGCCTGCGAGTGTGCAACTTTTGAAGAGGTAGTACTCACTCTTGACAGTGCTCTGAAGGAATTAGGCACATATTACCAGGCTAACCACCTAAAGCCGAATCTGTCAAAATCTCTGCTTTGTGCTTTCCACCTCAAAAACAGAAAGGCATCAAGGAAATTACATGTCTCCTGGAATGGAACCCTCTTGGAACATTATTTCACCCCAAAGTACCTAGGGGTAATGCTGGACTGCTCTCTCACTTTAAGAAAACACTGTTCCAACATCAAACAAAGTCACTGCCAGAAACAACATCCTGAGAATGCTGAGAGATACAAACTGGGGTGCAAAGGCACAAGTTCTTAGAACCACTGCATTGGCTCTGTGTTACTCTGCTGCAGAATACACATCCCCTGTGTGGTATAGATCATCCCACGCCAAGACTGTAGACCCTGCACTGAATGAAGCTTGTAGATTAATCACAGGATGCCTGAAACCTACCCCTGTTGAGAAGCTACACTGTCTTGCTGGCACTGCACCTCCAAGTATTCGTCGAGAAATCTCTGCTTATCAAGAACGACTGAAGGTTGAGAACGTTGAAGCTCACCCGCTGTTTGGTCCTCATCAATCTCAATCTAGGCTGAAATCCAGGAAATGTTTCCTCCAGACATCAAAGCCCTTGAAAGGACCACTAGATTTTTTCAAAATGGCGCCCGGTAATGACGACGTAGTGTTTTATCCTCCCGAATAAATTAACTGTAAAATGTGACGAAAAGTGCGGAAAATGTCGAAGATTAGTGAAAAATGTAATCTTGTGCGATTCATGTGATCGATGGTGGCATTATAAGTGCAGAAATTGCCCTAGAGACTTAAAACTAATGAAAATGTTGACTGGATTTGTGAGCAGTGTGTTCGGAATGTTGTAGTTGGCAACGGCGTTGACGATGAAGCACCGAAAACAATCGATGAGGAATATAAAAGCGCATTAGAAATTATAAACATTCTACAAAAGAACAATGAGACTCGAAGTTGAAAATCAAGAATTAAAAGAAAGACTGTGATCGCTAGAATTTGGGACTGACCATTCTTCGAGTGATATACCGGTACCAGTAACAAACTCGAGCACGTGGTGTTAAGTAGTTCGTGGATGGCCGGCTAAGAAGAAATCTACAACTGAATTTCCGGAAATAAACATCAGAAGTAGGTTTTCTGCCCTAAATAATTTAATTCTGGAAGAAAGTGATCGCGCGCGTGAAACCAGATCATCGCGATCCGCTGCCGTTGCCATGCCGAGTTTAAAATTTAGGCCTAGAATTCAGATTAAAGACCCAGTAAGGCCTAAATCAGCGAAGGTAGCTGTGTTTGGTGATAGCCAAGGAAGGGGAATTGCGGGAGTGATTAACGACGAGAATATATCAGCAACCGGAGAAATATATCCAGGAGCTTCTATCAGCAGTGTCCTGGAAAACGTAGAAGAAGCAACTAGGAACTTCGGGAGCGGCGATGCAGTGCTTATCACCGGTGGGACGAACGACGTAGCTCACGACGACGCCTAGAATGTAAGATCACAACGTAAACATACACTAGGGAAGCTGACCCACACTAACGTCTTTGTAGTGAACATGCCCTACAGGCATGATTTGAGTAGAGACTCGTGTGTGAACACTGAAGTGGACAAGGTCAATACAGACATTGTTAAAATTTGTAAACATTTTCGGAATACTCAGGTTATTGAATGCAGCAGTTTTGAGAGATACTATTATACAAAACATGGCCTCCATCTAAACAATCAACTAGAAAATGAAACTCAGGATAGTAAGGAATTTCAAGTTACCCAATTGCAACAGTCAAGTTTTAGGGAGGAAGGGGGTCTGAGATTGCTCTTGGTAAACTGTCAAGTGTAGTAAATAAACAATTAAAATTCGGTACATTGATGGAATCTTATGAGACTGATGTGGTGATAGGAGTGGAATCGTGGTTGAGAGAAGGTGTGGGTAATAGAGAAGTATTTCCAGAAGGGTACACAGTCTATCGTAGAGACCGAGGAGATAAAAAGGGAGGGGGGCTGTTTATTCTGGTGAAGGAAACTTACTGTTCATATGAATGGTTTACTGATGAAAGGGATAAAATATTAGGGATAAAATTAGTTTGTGATAATATGAAGGAGGTGGGAATTATAGGAACATACAGGCCTGGAAGAGAGGAAAGAGACATGGAAATATTTGAGAAAATAATAGATTATACTCATAAAAACAATAATAATGATATGGTAATAATTGGGGGAGATCTAAGTTTGCCTGAAGTTGAATGGAATGGAGCTGCAAGTGAAGCCCATGAACAGAAACTGGCAAATAAGTTAATTTGGTAGGATTTACACAAGTAGTACAAAGAACCGACTCGTCTCAATAACTTACTAGATGTATTCTTGGTTAAACCATGGGAAAGGGCGGAAAAAAGTCCATTCGACACTCCATGTCGTACGATGTTGGCATGTAAAAGATCTCTGGTGACACATTTGGTGTTTACCCGACAAAATTAATTAAATCTCAGCCATAGACGCCCAAGAGAGTTTCGGTTTACTCGGTCTGCCATCTAGTGGGGGCCTAGAGTAAAACAGAACGTCGAACTTGACGACCAGACAGCCAGATGGCGTCAAATTGAAATGTCTGCACACGGTAGCTGAGGCCATACGATTATTATTATTTATTATTATTGTTGATAAAACTGAGGTAATTGAAGGAATAGGAGACCGTAAGGCTGTAATAATGGATGTAGGACTCGTATATAAGAGGGTTACACAAGACAAGAAATTGTACAGAAAAACTAAAGTTGATGAATTTGGGACTTACCTTAAATCACAATTCAGTTGTTGGATAAGTGAAGGGAGTAACGTGGATACACTTTGGGCTAAATTTACAGGAATCATTTGGGAAGGAGAGAAGAGATTTGTACCTGTTAAGAAGGGTAAAATGACCTCAGACCCTGTTTATTATACAAGGGAAATAAGAAAATTAAAAAGAAAATGTAGAATAGTAAACAGGAAAATCAAAGAGGGTAGGGAGAGTAGAGAAAGTAGAAAACAGCTAATGAGGGAACTGAATAGAGTGAAAAAGGAAGCAAAAGAGAATTATATGAATGGCATACTTCAAGAGGGTAATGACCACAAAGGGAAATGGAAAAAGCTGTATTCATATATCAGGAATTAAAAAGGTAAAGGAATCCAAATTCCTACAATGATGGGAGAAGGGGGTGAACACTATTTAATAGATACTGAGAAAGCAAACCTATTTAGTAGGGAATTCAGAGATTCAGTAGATGATTGTCAGGAGTTGGAAACCGAAACAGAAGATAGAGAGGGAGAGACACAGAAGGAAACAAGAAGCTTCTCATTCACAAATGAAGATATTTTCAGAGAAATCCAACTGCTTCAGCAAGGAAAAGCAGCAGGAAGTGATCAAATTACGGGGGAGGTATAAAAGACAATGGGGTGGTACATAGTGCCTTATTTAAAATTTCTCTTTGACTATGTCAAATAATAGTGTAATACCAAAGGAATGGAAGGAATCTATAATAATACCAATTTATAAAGGAAAGGGTGATAAAAGGAAACCAGAACTACAGACCAATCAGCCTGACCAGTATAGTTTGTAAAATACTGGAGAGTTTAATATCGAAGTACATCAGAGGGATATGTGATGATAAAAATTGGTTCATGAGGAACCAGTATGGATTTAGAAAGAAATTTTCTTGTGAGGCACAACTGGTGGGATTTCAGCAGGACATATCAGATCAGTTGGATTCAGGAGGTCAGATTGCATAGCCATAGATCTTTCCAAAGCCTTTGATAGAGTGGAACATGGAATATTATTAAAGAAATTAGAGGGAATAGGATTGGACGTAAGGGTTACACTTTGGATAAAAACGTTTCTAAATTCAAGGGTTCAGAAAGTCAAAGTAGGAAATAATGTATCTCAGGAAGAGAAAGTTTGGAAGGGAATTCCACAGGGTAGTATAATCGGTCCGTTACTTTTCTTAATATACGCAAATGATTTAGGGAACAATATAACATCAAAAATAAGATTGTATGCAGATGACATAATTGTTCATAGGAAAATAAACAATATGGAGGATTGTTCAGAATTACAAAGGGACCTTGAAGGTATCCAACAATGGGTTGAAGAAAATAATATGAAGGTTAATGGAGGCAAATCAACTGTTACTACTTTTACAAACAGGAGCTTTAAAACTGAATGTGAATATACTTTGGATGAGGTAGTTATCCTAAAAGATGGCAAGTGCAAATACTTAGGTGTGAGATTTGAAAGTAATTTGCACTGGAAGGGTCATGTTGATGACACTGTTGGGAAAGCATACAGATCGTTACATGTCAGAATGAGGCTACTTAAAGGATGCAACAAAGAATTAAAAGAAAAAAGTTACTTGAGTATGGTACGTCCATTATTGGAATATGCAAACAGTGTTTGGGATCCTCACCAAGATACCTAATAAAAGAAATAGATAGTGTACAGAGGAAAGCAGCAATATTTGTAACAGGGGATTTCGGGAGAAAGAGTAGTGTATCAGAAATGTTAAAGGAACTTGGGTGGGAAACTAAGTAAGAGAAGGGAGAAAACTAGACTTCTAGGATTATATAGAGCCTATACAAGAGAAGAAGCATGGGGAGATATCCGTGAGAGGCTTCAATTGGAAAATAATTATATCGGCAGGACTGACCACAAATATAAAATTAGAAGGAATTTTAGCAGAAGCGATTGGGGTAAATTTTCATTCATTGGGAAGGGTGTGAAGGAGTGGAACAGTTTACCAGGGGTAGTGTTTGATCCTTTTCCAAAATCTGTACAGATATTCAAGAAGAGAATAAACAGCAACAGAGAAAATAAATGAAGTGTTAGAGGGCATTCAACCAGTGCAGGTTATTGTAAAAAAAAAATTATGTGCGTGAATAAATTAATTCCATCCCCTGGTCTAAGGAGTTGGGACAGCCAAAGTAGGGGACTGCCTGTAGGGGTGAAGTACAGTGGGGACTTCGAGGGCCCTGGGACCGCTACGGTAGCTGTGAAGGCCCTTCAGGAACTCTGAAAAGTGGTGGCAAAAGGGGCTCTGGTTAAGACGCAGCAGGTCGTTATGCAACTTAGGTTCCAGAACGGGGGAAAAAAAAAAAAGTAAATAAGTAAATAAATGCAATGTAAATATTAATCTTATACCAGTTGTATAGTATCATTTGAAGTAATTCCACATACTGTATACCAGTTGACTATATTTGTAAGTAGTACAGGAGATATTATACGTAGAATTTTGTAAACAATATAAATTTATTAAGGATGAGCTGTGTGTTTAATAGGAAACATTGTTAGCGTAAATTGTATAATATTGTATTATAGGAAAATTTTCTTCTCTTGTTAATTTAATATTTAGTGCTTGACAATAATGTATTTTAGTGTACCATTTGCCACCGAGGTAGACACCTTATTTGCAAATAAAGAGATTTTGATTTGATTTGAAGGCAAGACTTTCCTTGTGGAAATCTCAGCAGCAAGAACGGATGGAGCCGCGTGAACATCTCCCGGCTGGTTACAATGAAGACTGGAGTGTTTGGAGGTCCCTTAACCGATTAAGAACTGCTGTCGGCAGGGCTAAGTCCTCACTTAAGTTATGGGGCTTCACATCAGAGGACGGCAAGTGCGACTGCGGTGAAGAACAAACAGTGAACCACATGTATAAATGTCCTCTCTGCCCATTTTCATGTTCAGAGCAAGATTTAATGCTTGCTGATGACAATGCCATAGGTGTGGCTCAGTTTTGGAAAAACACCATCTAGATATATAGTAAATTTGGTCAATTTTCCTTTGTTTGTCCATTTTTGTAAGTTTTGTAAATAGTCTAATTATCACTTTATTTTAACTGTATGATTAAGTATGCTTCTAACACGAGTAAAATAAATAAATCGGCACTGACAATACTGTTTGGTACGTACGAATTGATTATAGGCTATAAGTCACGCTTTTTTGCCAACTGTCGGCATCACCAGTGTTTGCGGATTCTACCTCTCTGCACACTGCCTCCTACGTGATATGATGACGTTCCTTAAAACGCCGAATACAAAATAATTACGATTCCGCTTGAACTTAGATACAAAGCACACTGTAGACATCCCGAAGTGGGTGAAAGAGTGCAAAGTTACCCCTGGACATTCCGGAAGACGCGTTCTTTCATGACACGGAGAAAAATACTCTAAAATACTATCCTTTTTCAAAATATAAAGGCAGTTTCGAATTAAAAGCCTGAATTTCGGTATTGGGACCGACAATGTTATTCGAATTATGAATTACCTGTATTTCGAATTAAACGATTTAAATAACACGCAAAACTGTACCTAATGTTTCCGGGAACGAGAGCTGCTTCGAATTAGGCAAGATTTCGAATTATTGAGGTTCTACTGTATTTACATTGCATCAAATGATGGAAACGTATTGGGAATATGGAAGGTCATGGTAGTAACGTTTCTAGATATTGAAAAGGCATATGACAGTGTCCCAAGGTATTTGTTATGGAAAACATTGACAGAGGCGCACCAGTTTACAAGCTGGTCACACTTCATCATTCCACCAAGATGTTCGCCTTTTCCCATCTTTACACACAGTTGTTCCTAGGCATTCCCTTGCTGCTTCTGCTACAGCATCCCTGTATGCCACCCATTCTCTTTCTATATCCTGAACCTGCTTACTGTCTACTGTTTGAAACTTCTCACTAATCATATCCATGTACTTCTAATTTCTTTGTCCAGGAGATTTTCTACCCTTATTTGTTTTCAGACAGATTTCACTTTCTCTACCTTGCTGTTGACCCTGACCACGATGTCACTCAATGCTTCATAAAACTTGTCACCTTCATTATAATCTGCACCCTTACGTGGTGAATATACTAAGACAATTCTCATCCTAAATCCTCTAACTGCCAAATCTACCCACATCATTCGCTCATTTACATGCCTAACAAAATGGTATTCCTGATAAATAGCCCTACCCCATACTCTGCCCTTCCCTTTCTGACATCCGTCAGCCAGTTCTACTTTCTTCCGTAGGCGTTTACCAAGTTGTTTCCAAGGAGTCCCTCGCCAGTCAAATGGGAGTGGGACTCCGTTACTCCCATATGTCCAAGGCTTGCTTAAAATGTTCTGAGCTCTGTAAATTCATGAAGCAGGATGCTACCCTACTTGCACATAGTCCAAGTGAGGATCTCTCCTCTAACGGGTTATGGACCACCGGTGGATTGTCTAGTCCTGGCCGCCTGAGCACAAGGAGGTCCACGACTCATATGTCCGAGATGCCCACTCCCATTCCATAGCAACTGGTATCGGAACTCTCAAGCCCACTTACTAGGCCACTCAGCCGTTGCCCATGGTTCACGAACTAGGACGTGGCTACAGTAACCCACACCATGAACCTGATATAGCAAAGCTAAAATGGTTTGGACACATGATGAGAATGCCAAGAGAGAGAATACCAAAGAGAATATTCATGGATACAGAGACGGCAAAGAGGCCTAGAATGAGATGGGGGAGCTCAGTTGTGGACTGTATTGCAAATAGAGGAGTCGATAGCAATAAAGCACTAGAAGAGGAATGGTGGAAAGATCGATAAGGTAGAGGGCTTTGGTACACTACCCTACCCACAGAGAATCTGGAAAAGGGAATGGATTTGGAAAAAGCATACAGGGTGGAGAGAGGAAAAATACGGGAATGTTTAGAAAAACATCCCATAAGCACTAATTAAAAAACCATCCCAAAAGCACTAATTAAAAATGTTCAGATGTTTTACAATGGTTGTGAATGTAGTGAGCAAGTAGGAGATGGAAGAGGTGTCCAACAAGGGAGTTCTTTTCCCATTGCTCTTATCCAATATGAAGGTACCTTACCAACACTCCATGGTAATCATATTACACTTATTCATCCCTGCTTTTCCACTATACTTCACCATTTCAGGTCTAATTTCATATATTCCTACTGATTTATAACAATGGAGTTTACCATCTTTTCCACTTCCTCGAGCATAATTTCATTATCATTATCCTCCACCCACGAGCTTGACTGTTCTTGTTGTCACCAGGAATACTTCCTTTTAAGTCCAGAAGATTTTGAAAATATACCTTCCACCTCTCCAGCGATTCCCTGGGATCTATCACGAGTTCACCTGATTTACAAACCATTATTCTCGTCATTATTCCGTATTGAAAAATAGCTGATCACAAAGTTTATACAAGGAGTAATGTTAATACCACCTATTCAATACAAATTTATTCCACTATAATGTGGTTAAATACACATGGAAATTATCAGAAATTTGGAGTACATGTTTCGCCCACTATTTATTGGGCATCATCAGCTTCAATCAATCTTAAAACACATATGGTCTAAGGAGTCATAATAACTTACGTAAAAAATATTGATGAATATTTACAAGTGTTAATACTGCGGATGCAAAATGTTTACAGTAAAAACATTGGTATTAAAACAAAACTTATACTAAAATCACATTGAAAAAATGATGTGTTCATCTAAAAGTAATAGTCATATTTTGTTTTTGAAAAGTAGTCCATGCCTAACACTGAAATGGATCTTCTTGATGAGAAGCTTAAGCAATATATATTACATTAGGAAAACAGAATATCAAAAATAAGGCGCCAACAGGATAAGAACAAGACGGTTAAAAGAAGCAGTAAAAGTTCATATTTGAGGCCAATATTTAAAATAAGGATGGAAAGAAGTAGTTGAATTGAAGGCAGTGTAGTTTATGACGTCTTGGAAAATTGGATTAAAATAGTGGTATGTCGTGAAGTGCTGAAAAACACCGAAGAATGTTCAATATTTTTTACGTAAGTTTTTATGACTCCTTAGACCATATGTGTTTTAAGATTGATTGAAGCTGATGATGCCCAATAAATAGCGGGCGAAACATGTACTTCAAATTTCTGCTAATTTCCATGTGTATTTAACCACACTATAGTGGAATAAATTTGTATTGAATAGGTGGTATTAAAATTACTCCTTGTATAAACTTTGTGTTCACCTGATTTACCGAACAGTTGTTCCTAGGTGTTTCTACTATAGCATCCCTGTTCCACTCTCTCTATATTCTGAACCTGCTTACAGTCCATTGTTTGGAATTTCTCGCGAATCATATCCATGTACTCTAATTTCCTTGTTCTGGAGATTTCCTACCCTTATTTGTCTGCAGACAGATTTCACTTTCTCTATCCTAGGTCTAGAGATATTTAGTTTGCTACAGATCAGATAGTGGTCTGTGCCATCAAAAAATCCCTGGAATACCCACACATTCATAACAGATTTCCTGAATTCAAAGTCGGTTAATATACAGCATACCTGCCAACTTTACAAAACCAAAAAATCAGGAGACATAATCGGTCAAAACTGCTTGTTCTACATGCCTTGGGTAATACATACTTCATCCTAGCAAGCCCCATGCATTATGTCATCAAGTCCACATTTAAATTAATACATCTTTCCAGGGAAACTTGAGTGGAATCTAAATCCACAAATATTTTACTCTTGTATGTATTCATATTAAGTGATACCTAAATATAGACGGCCTGAACCATGTTCGTGTTTTAGTCACCCGATTAAATATCCTCTCACATTCAGCGTTACTGTGAGGGATAGTTAAAATACCAAGCATAACAAGAACTAATCTTTCAATCTTGCATTCTCTAGCATTTCACCACCACTTGTTAATTTTCCCCACCATTGACCACTGCACATCAATTCTTTCTTCCATTAAGATCTCGTGTAGTATATCATCTATCTGAAATGCACAGAACTGGGACTAACTCATCGAAGGCTTCATGTTCTTCATTTGCATTCAGTAACGCTAGAAACTTAGCCACAAAATACATCGCAGAAGAAAATGTAGCCTTGGATGCAGACTTAATATGTGCAACTGTTTCATTCTACAATGGAAACTTGGACAATGAAAGTAGTTTCAAAATTATGAGAAAAATTCCTGATCATGCTTCAGATGCTCTATGAATTGGGAAGTGCAAGTGCAATTATCAATGACCAAGTCACAAAAATTCATCTGGTTTCCTCTGCTGTGGAGGATTTAACCACTGAAGGTTGTACAAATTTAGATATCAAAATCCTTAATGTGTCCAGCAACAGATCTTGCAGTAAATTGATGTGAGGTACACTTGACTGCAAAATTAAATTTGATTTGTCAAATGCAGGCGTAACATTTGATAAAAGCAGGAACATAAAAAACCTCTCTTCATGAGACAGACTGCACTTAACGAAGGAATCCTCTTCAATTGTTTTGGGTGAAGAACATGGGATTGGTGATTCATTGGCTCTTTCTTGAAGGGGCAGTACCCTCTACTGATGTTTGTTTCGTCTTTGGAATATGGTAAGTTTTGAGACTTCCAAACTCATCTGTCTTACCAGACTTCACTTCATAATTGAGCAGAATGGACAAAGGCTGCCACTGTTCCAACAACCTGGATAAACATTTGCCCACAGAAAGCCAACCTGCACAAATACTAAAATACTAATACAGACCAATACAAGATTAATTACGGAGAAACTTTTGCTACTTGTGCCATATTTTGTAATGTTCACAAAAATGAACATAATCTCACCCTTTACTCTGCTATAAACCTTTCTGAATTTACAAAGCTCATTGCTTGCACCTCTTAACCCGCCATTGGCCGAGGGGCGAGTGCGGCGCTCACTTTCAAATTAATTTTGCTGTAAAAGCCCGGAAACCGCAGGTAGTGAGGTGTAACTATGAGTAGCTGTTCATTGGAATATCTGGAGTGAGGGGGATTAGTCACTACCTAAATCAATAATCTTCAGTGACTTCATTGTCACTGAACTGTACACTACTACGTGCCAGTGAGCAGAGCGCTCACCCTAGACTATCTGCGTTACGCATTTTTACTGATTTTGTTCTCGATTTTTGTATTTTGTATTTAGCTTGGCAAATCTTACAATAAATTCTTATGATTAATAATCCAGTTCTAATTATTTTTCTCATTTTTATGAGAAGTTTATTTTTGAAATTGTGAATGATGAATATCAAATGGACAATTGGCTTGAAGAGGAACTGGACCATGAAGAGAATAGATTTCAGAACGGTAACAGTTCTTCTGATGATTCTCCGAGGTAAATGAGGTTGGAAATACTGGACAAAATAGCGAAGTGAACAATGTGCTAAAGAGATGAAGAGGAAAGAATTGCTGTTAGTTTAGGGCCTTATTACACTTACAAGACAACACAATGGATAAGCCAAGTACCAAAACTGTGCAGACGCAGCAGACCAAGGGGGAGCATCGTAATTCACGTTCCAGGAGTGACAGGGAAGGCCAGTGTCGGTTCTTGAAGATATATTTTTGATGGTTATGAATTTCATGTTTTTGGTCCGTATTGAACAATATATAAGTAATAATAATAATAACTTAAATGTTTCCACCTTTTCAATACAATATATTCACAAATTTACAAAATTATACGGTACTAGTTTCGACCCATCTAGGGGTCATCATCAGCCGTATTGGAGCAAAGATCATTTGTGGCGAAATCCTAAGACAGTATTATTTTAAAGAATAACAAGTGAAATGAGATGTTATGGTAATAGTTAATAATACAAGGAATATACATAATAAGAGGTTTTTAACAAAGAATCAAGTATAAATGGGGTGTTGTAAAAATTATAATCATGGAAATCAGTAAGTTCTTGTATTGAAATGAAATATGGCTTAGGAAGAGGGCTTAAGGTGGGGCTGAAGGGTGCGGGAGAAAGTGTAATTGTTTTGGAAAAGTACCTTTGATTAAATTTAGGATTGAGTTTAGGTTGGCTGCATTATTGTTTCTGAGGAAAGTGATAAATAGATCGAAGAGTATGTTGGGTTTCTCTGAGATTTCATTGAGATTGTGACTGGCATTAAAGTATTGGTCTAGGTGTATGTAGTAATTTTCCATTATGTTCAGTAAAGGGCCCTTGTTTGCTAATACGAGGATGTCCATGTCTTGTTCAATATTGGTGAAATTATGGTTATAATCTTGCATGTGTTGGCCGATGGCTGAAAACTTGTTGTATTTTATTGCGTTAGTGTGCTCGTGGTATCTGATAATGAAGTTTCTCCCGGTTTGCCCGATGTAGGTTTTTTTACAGGTGGTACATTTGATCCTATAAACTCCTGATTTTAAAAAACTGCTGGTCTTGTTGATGTGTGAAGTATTGTATAAAACATTCATGTTCTTATTGTTGGTTTTGAAGGCTATTTTAACGCCTTGTTAAAATAGCCTTCAAAACCAACAATAAGAACATGAATGTTTTATACAATACTTCACACATCAACAAGACCAGCAGTTTTTTAAAATCAGGAGTTTATAGGATCAAATGTACCACCTGTAAAAAAACCTACATCGGGCAAACCGGGAGAAACTTCATTATCAGATACCACGAGCACACTAACGCAATAAAATACAACAAGTTTTCAGCCATCGGCCAACACATGCAAGATTATAACCATAATTTCACCAATATTGAACAAGACATGGACATCCTCGTATTAGCAAACAAGGGCCCTTTACTGAACATAATGGAAAATTACCACATACACCTAGACCAATACTTTAATGCCAGTCACAATCTCAATGAAATCTCAGAGAAACCCAACATACTCTTCGATCTATTTATCACTTTCCTCAGAAACAATAATGCAGCCAACCTAAACTCAATCCTAAATTTAATCAAAGGTACTTTTCCAAAACAATTACACTTTCTCCCGCACCCTTCAGCCCCACCTTAAGCCCTCTTCCTAAGCCATATTTCATTTCAATACAAGAACTTACTGATTTCCATGATTATAATTTTTACAACACCCCATTTATACTTGATTCTTTGTTAAAAACCTCTTATTATGTATATTCCTTGTATTATTAACTATTACCATAACATCTCATTTCACTTGTTATTCTTTAAAATAATACTGTCTTAGGATTTCGCCACAAATGATCTTTGCTCCAATACGGCTGATGATGACCCCTAGATGGGTCGAAACTAGTACCGTATAATTTTGTAAATTTGTGAATATATTGTATTGAAAAGGTGGAAACATTTAAGTTATTATTATTATTACTTCTTGAAGATATAACCTACCATATGAATGTACAGATGAGAAAATTATAGGAAAGTACATGGGTATATCAGATATGGTTGATACAATCTAGAAGAAATTGAAGCCCTTATGGGATTGCTTTATCTGGACGGGGTGATGAAATCTTCCCACATAAGCATGTTAGATTTTTGGGCAAACAACGCAACTGCACCTCTAATATTTCATTTGGTTATGAGCTACAGATGCTTTTATTTATTGCTTAGTGCTCTTCGCTTTGAGAACATTTTCTTTACATTGCTGGAATAAATTCACAAATCATTACGAACTGCAAGAGTGGAGAAAAGCTTCCAAAAAGAAAATTCCTGAAAACCTTGGGTCTAGATCTCAGAAAGACACGATCTACAAAGCGATCTACCGGGCGAGTTGGCCGTGCGGTTAGGGGCGCGCAGCTGTAAGTTTGCACCCGGGAGATAGTGGGTTCGAGCCATATTGTCGGCAGCCCTGGATATGGATTTCCGTGGCTTCCCATTTTCACACCGGGCAAATGCTGGGGCTGTACCTTAATTAAAGCCAAGGCAGGTCCCTTCCTACTCCTAGGCCTTTCCTATACCATCGTCGCCATAAGACCTATCTGTGTTGTTGCAGTGTTAAATTGTAAACGAAAAACTGTCTGCTGCTTAAAAACAGAATAAAAAATATAAACCTCCCTAAAAATATAACAAAGAAAAAATAGTCTACAAAAGTTAAGAAAAAAATGGCGTATGGCTTTTAGTGCTGGAAGTGTCCGAGGACAAGTTTGGCTCGCCAGATGCAGGTCTTTTGATTTGACGTCCGTAGGCGACCTGCGCGTCGCGATGAGGATGAAATGATGAAGGCGACACATACACTCAGCCCACGTGCCAGCGAAATTAACCGATTAAGGTTAAAATTTCCGACCCTGCCGGGAATCGAACCTGGGACCCCTGTGACCAAAGGCCACACGCTAACCATTTAGCCATGGAGCTGGACAGTTAAGAAAACCTCACAAATGATGATAGGTAAGCGCCGCACTCACCCTCGACCATCCGCGTTCGTCCGTTAGGCTCGACCAATGGCGGGTTAAGTGAATATCTAAGATGTTGAAATAACTTATTAGTAATGGCACAACATTGTTCCACCATTGTCACCGTATTTTCTGAGATTTGTTCGTATGACACGCACAAAATTATTAGACTGTCCTGGTAGTGCTAAATACTCTTTCTTCCTGTATAAGCAGCAACTAGTTCTACAGACTTGCCGAGTGGCAGAATCAATCAATCAAACCAATACAACAAATATGCTGACGAGCTTCTTTCAAAACTGCTAGAAGTCCACATTTTTCTGCCATGTCACAACAGAATGCCAGACAGTTCTTAATTAGCATTTTAATTCCAACTGCAACAATAGCAGCTTTCCTATGATACGTCCTGTCGAATCCCCCTCCAATGCTGGTACCGATAAAACAGTACTTGTAATACTTTCCCGAGCAGCATCATAAAATGTAACCACAATAGGATACAACATGGAATTGGTATCATTGCTTCCAGGTGTCGACAAGGAAAATAGACTGTTCTGTAAACAAGTAACAATGTCCTGTGTTACAGTACAAACCATTTCGTTTAGGACACATTTTTCTGTGACCACAACCATACTTTTTTTTGCGATTTCCGACATACGAAAAATCCTTCTGAGGAAAGCTCCTGCATGATCAGCTGCACTCAATGGAATGTTGTGTTCCACTAAAAAAGAAGTAAACCCACTACCTTTATTGCAGCCTAAAAATTATCTCCAGCTTTGGCAAAAATACTGTTTATTTTCTGATTTTCTTCCTTAGACTTCAAATTACCAAGACATTTAACACACTTTACATGATTAATCAGGTAGTTTTTGCCACCATATGCTATGTTAATATCACAAGAGTACACGATAGAAAACGCAAATTTGTCACCTTTTCTCGATTTCAGCATACGTGGGAAACGTAAACAATAGGCTTCCCTAAACACCTGATGATAATGTTTCTTCGTAGACTTTCTCATGATTACTGATAAACATCGATCATAAGACAAAATAAGCAACGAACACAATTCACGTTACTCCACAACTTTGCAATATGTGACAAATATGAAGCAAATTAAGCGATGAACATAATTCACATGTTTTTTCATAACTACAACATGACCCATGCATTGTAATTCATGGTGAAGAACAAAAGTATTTTTTATACAGGACAGTAAATATTATCAAACGAAGCAATGAAAAGAACAAGCATATGGCTACTGAAGAGCCAGTCTCTTCAAACAAACAAACCAATATAAACCGACTGGGGCACACCTCGTATCCCAGTCGAAGAGTGTAATGATTGGACGACTATATATCAGAGCGATCTATTGAATATTCGTTGGTCACACAGCGCGTATCGGCGGCGTACGGAAGCTTGTTCTGGCGCAAAAATTATAAAAAGATCTTGGCAAGTAAAATCGTAAATGTTCATCCGCACAACACTGTCTTTCCATAAATTTTACGGACAAAGTGTAAAAGTTGGCAGGTATGGATCGATCTTAACAGAGTCTAATTGTTGTACAGGCTGTTCTATCAGTACACATTTAGGTAGTAACTGTACATTACAAACGCGGAAGCTTTTACATGTAACTGAATGATCTAATTCAAACAATAACCAACCTGAAGATACGAAATAGCTGATCGATTTCCGAATCTCCCTGGAACAACGGCTTCTTTGTGGCCATCTCTGCAAAGATGCATCCAATGGACCAGATGTCAATGGGGCAGGAGTACCGGGTAGATCCAAGAAGAACCTCCGGAGCTCGATACCACAAAGTCACCACCTATGAAAAGATCCAGCATGTGCAATGAAATTCACATTCAACACCCTTCAAGGAATTTTCAGAATCTGGAGTGATACCAGAACAAACTCTACTTCACCTGTTAATGAAAACACAATTTGAATGGTTTGGGAAAATTACCGCAAGTTCACTTTTTCAAACTCTCCCTAAAAATGTCAACCATATCACAAACAAAAGTATACAGTGAAACCTTACACTATAATAATGGCGTATGGCGTCCGGAGAGACCTGGTGCATGTCTTCTTCTAGTAGACGGCCTATTAGGCGACCTGCATATCTGTGAAGGGGGCCCTACCTAGGATGATTTCTGATGTTTAATACGCCACACACACCCAACCCACGAGCCACTGGAATTAACCAATTAAGGTTAAAATTCCCGACCCTCTGACTGAAGGCCAATACGCTGACCAATAAATAAAGGACCATTTATGTTGGTATTCAGCCAACAAGTCGGACAGCCTTACACTATACACACAGAAACAAGGTGAAATTTCCTATTCCATGAAGAATTATTTAACCCTTTCCCGCCCTTAGCGCCCGACTCTTCACTTTACCTTCCGCTCCTTAGCGCCTGGCTGCATTATCTGCACACTTACGCGAGCTATGCGATAGTTTTTTAAAATTTTCTTCGCCTCTGAAGTGTTTATGAGGCATTTATGAACATGCAGTACGATCTACTAGGCTTGGGAAATGAAAGAAGAGTGATAATCTGTCTTGACGTCGCCTGAACTTCCGCGAGTGCGGGTCAGCTGTTTCGTTCGTAAACATGGCGGGATTGAATACTGCGGATACTGAAAATGAGCAGAATATAGGCGAAGAAAGCGACACAGAATCGCTGAGTAGGGGTGGAGGTGAATTTTTAGTGAGGGAATAACGTATCAACGAAGATAATTTTAGTGATAACAGTGATAAAGTGAAAACTGATATTGAGAATTCGGACCTGATTGCAATGCCGCGGTATTTCAGGTAACACAAATATTTCGTTTCATTACTCTGAATGATTATATGGATGATGTTGAACCTGTACATAATTTCGAAAGAGTATTATGTTAGGAGGGGACAAACTATTCAGTGAGATAGCCACTTGTATATACTGTATATCAATGCAGCATTCAAACAGGCACATTCCGGAAACACAGGTACAGAATGTGAAGACACTTGCCCAGGGAAAATAAAAGCTGATATACAGTATACATTCCACTTCCAGAATCACGTGGTTATTGGTTTAGAGCAGTGGTTCCCAACCTCTGCCAGCCGATGCCCCCCTTTTCAGATACGGGTGGTTAACCCTCCCCTCCCCTCCCAACCCCGTCGCTTCTGTAACCTCTCCGATAAAATGACGTGGAGGATATAGACCTAACCTAATGACACTACGTAATGAACTATTCCATTATTCATTTATGAACAAATAATATGAAGTACGTGCTTTATATCTATGACTACTAACTTCATTTTAGCACAATACAAAGAACACAGTTTTACAATAAATCCTTAAATCAGTCAACAAATGTCAGTGAGAGGGTTGACACTGTTTTCTCTTGGTAAGATTCGGTAGTTTGGTTTGATATTTCAGACAGCACAGCGGGGATCACTTGCAACATCAAGCCGACAGCACTGCTTTGTTTTTATGACACTCAGCGTTGAAAATCCTGACTCGCATAATTATTCGTTGAAAATGGGACAGTGACACGCAATGCAACTTTGGCTATTTCAAGATACACTGCAAGAAAGTTTACCCAAAAGTCGCCCAGTTCTAATATTTTGTAATCATCTTTTAGCTGTGAATCACACTTCAAATCTATGGCTTCTTCTTGAAGTTGTGCTGGCAATGCCACAATGTCAATGGCAAACGGATTTCTTGTTAACATCCAGGGCCATTCATATGACGAGATATCGGGAAAGTAGAAATTGAATTCTTGTGCCAGGGAATCCAAATGTGACTGAATTTGCACCTTAAGTTTATTGAGATCACGTTCATTTTCCGGCAAAATTTCATTAAAGTGGTGAAAGGATGAGAAGATGTTTAACTGAAGGCAGCGTTTCCATAACTGTATTTTTTTCCAGGAAAGCTCTGATGTCATCAAAAGGAAGCATAATATTGGAGTTTTTGCCTTGGAGCTTTAAGTTCAAACTGTTCAAAGCTTCAAAAAAATCGCAAAGGTATGCCAATGAGACGATAAAATTGGCATCAATAAACGCTTCATACAGATCGTTCTTACTTTCACCAAGAAGAAAAATTTCAACTTCAGACTAATTCAAACAGCCGAGCTAACATGTTCCCTTTTGATAGCCAGCGAACCTCTGTGTGGGAAAGGAGAGTTTTGTGATCTGCTTGAAGGTCAATACAAAGGGTTTCAAACAATATTATCTGTAAAGAACTTGTCTTCACAGAGTTCGCAATTCTTCTAGCGACTTTTAGAGTGTTATTAAAATCTTGGGGCAAGGTTTTGGCCTCCAAAGCCTGCCTGTGAATTATACGGTGGGTTCCCATGATGTTTGGATTTTTATCTTTGGCCAGTTTGAGAAACCCAGAACGTGACCCAATCATAGCAGATGCACCATCCATATATACATCCACTGCATTTTCCCAAGAAAGTCCATGTTCTTGGAAAAAACTATCAATGGGCAGAAAACACATCACAAGCTTTCGAAGTTGTTTCTGAACATTGGGAGAATAACACCACTTCTCTTAAAATTCCACTGTCGACAAATCGACAGTACACAATCAGTTGACAACAATGGGCCACATCGATTGTTTCATCACACTGAATTGAAAACACTGGAGATGCTTTCACCTTGTGCCCGTTCGCATCTCGTAGACCATTTACAAAATGGCGGCGTAGGAAGGTATGGCCCATGCGATCTATTGAAGGCAATGAACTTCTCATTAATACGGTATATAGAAGACCATGCACGTCATGGAACAGACCAAGTTGGAAGACACTACAGGACAGTAGAGGCTCAATTGGATTGTTTTATAAAAAAATACAGCAGCAGAGTAATTGTTATAAAAAAAAAAAAACTCGCTCTAAAAAATTCAACGGCAGAGGAAGGACGCAAGAACAAGCAAAGCTTACATCTGAAGATTATCCTAAACCTTTGAAGAAGATATTGAATATTTTATAATTGACATTCAAATCAGACAAAATAATTCACCGGCGTACATTATAAAAGAAACGAGATATTACAAAAATAAATAAATTACGGTGAGATATATCTAACTTGGATCCGGTGAGCAACCATTCTGCGATCGGCAGAGAAGGACTCACTACATTAGAGGACCGATAATTTCGTACGGCAAGAAAATTACCCCTGTTGTTATAAATTAATACACATATACGGAGAATTTATTTCCAACTGAAGAAAATTTTGTCGTTAAGAAGAAGCAATAAAACAATGGAATATATTATGACTGATGTCTCCGCAGAAGGAATTTTCTATGTTGTCTGCAGATTTGGAATGATGACTGCTTGCTAAATCTACATGATGGACTGAACTGGAGATAGGCACCGGCAACCCAGATGACCAGCTGTGGAGGAATGGACCGGCAGACCAGGTGACCAGCCGAGGAGAGATGGAGTGGCAACCCGGATGACCAGCTGTGGAGGAATGGACAGCTGATGACCGGGAAGACTATGTCCAACATGAGATCCAGATCCTCACAGAGAGTCGAACCACAACCAAGGAATGGAGCGACAACATCAACGGCAAAAGGAAATGACAGGATAGGAATAGAGATGATAAAAATTATTTTGGATGTGATATTACCTGCACTAATTAACATATTTAACTCTTCCCTTGTAGACAGCACATTTCCCAAAATATGGAAAGCGGGCATTATACGTCCTCTAAAAAAAGTAGCTTCCCCTTCTGAACCATCTGACTACAGAGCCATCTGCATACTTTCTGCTTTATCCAAAGCGCTAGAGTTCATCGCTCATAGACAAATAACAGACTACATGACGACTTACAACTTATTTGACCCACTACAATCTGGTTTTCGTCAAGCACACAGTACTACAACGGCACTACTGAAGGTCACAGAAGACATCCGAGAAGCTATGGACAACAAGGAAGTGACAGTTTTAATACTCTTAGATTTGAGCAAAGCTTTTGACTCTGTTGACATTGACATCTTGCTCTCGAAATTGTATTCCCTCCATTTCTCGGACAGCGCCCTCCTTTGGTTGCATTCCTACCTGCATGGCCGTCGGCAGTGTGTTACAGATAGAATAAACAAATCAACTTGGCGGTCTGTGCAGTGTGGTGTGCCCCAAGGGTCAGTGTTAGGACCCCTTCTTTTTTCCATTTACATTAATGATGTCTCCCAAAACCTAACGCATTGCAAATACCATATTTATGCTGATGATGTACAAATGTACCTACATACATCTCCAAATCTAATACTTTCCGCCATAGACAAAATCAATCAGGATCTAACATCATTTTCTTCTTGGTCTTTGAGATGTGGGCTTAGGTTAAACCCAGCTAAAACGCAAGCCATCATCCTTGGATATCCAAAACTACTCACGAAGGTCAATCGACCAGAGATTCCATCTATAAGGTTGTGTAATACTAACATACCATTCACGTCATCAGTAAAAGTCCTAGGCATTACTTTCGATGATGACATGTCATGGAAAACGCATATCACGAACATCACCCAGAAAATATTCTCTGCATTGCACATGCTGCGCGGGTATAAATACCTATTTCCTGAAAAACTAAAAAAAATGTTGGTAGAAAGTCTGGTTTTCCCTCATTTCGACTATTGTGACGCGATTTATAGAGACGCTCGAGGCAAGTTATTGAGCAGATTACAACGTGGTCAAAATGCTTGTGTGAGATACGTCTGTAACCTACGGTACTATGACCACGTAACTCCTTCATATAACCATCTATCTTGGCCCCGACTAGAGATCCGTCGCACTGTGCATTCCCTATGCCATCTCCATAAAATCCTTCATTCTTCACAACCATTTTACCTTACTTCATATTTCAAATACTTATCCTCTTATCAGAGTCTTAACACCAGATCCACTAATAATTCCATCCTTGCTTTACCTACCCACAGAACTGCCATCTATGATAAATCATTCACAGTAATTGCCTGCCGTGAGTGGAACCTCCTTCCCAAAAATATCAGGGGGTTAAGCGCTATTCACACTTTCAAGGAAGCACTTTGGAGACATTTTATGCACCAGTAAGGATCATCTGTAAACTTGATGCTGCTACTTACAACCATTCTATTGTTATGGATGTCCTGGTAGAGAGTCTAAAATTTTTATCCGATTTGTCTTTAAAATCAAATGTTATGTACTGCCTTTTTTTTTTTTTTTTTACATGTAGGATATTAGTTTTAAGAATTTATCCCTTTTTATGTCTGATTTATTTAATCTTAACTTAATCTTAATTTATTAATTTAATCTTAATTCATTTCATCTTAATGTAATCTCACCATTCTTGTATTATTATTAATTTAATTTGTATTAGACGTAGTTATTGTAATACAATGCAACATATGTATATTTCAGTTCCTGGTTAGATGGAAGAGAAGGCCTGAAGGCCTTAATCTTGCCAGGTAAAATAAAACATTACTAAACTACTAAACTAAACCAGACCAAACATAACATCTAACGAGCTAAGTCTTTACATTTTCTAGTAAAGTAGTTTCTTACAATCTACACCTTCACTAACTTCGGCATGTGCTGATTAATTGGTGATATTTATGAATTAATTAAGAACGTGTGTGAACCATAAAGTGAAGTGTGAGATATTTAAGGCTGTAAGATAAGATGGCAGTGTAGAATTAGAATTCTAATATATCATATACATGCTACCGCACTTGCATACATACAGTAGAAACTAGCATGTGTAAATGAAAGAAGTGTTACTTGTGAAGATCTAATAGCAATGAGTCTATACAACTAGTGAAACTTCGATTAATCTCGTATTAATTGTACAATGATTACGTCACGATTTTACCTGCGTGACAGAGATGAATATAGTTAAGTTACGTATTCCTTTCTTTATAGAAAGAGGGCGTTGAACTCCAATTGCTTTTAAAAGATAAGAGGTTATAAAAATGCGTTTATAATAAGGCAATTCTAAAATGTTTGGCACTTAGTTTTAAGAGTAATCGGCGATATGCGTACGGTAATAAGCGTGCCAGTGGTGTGATAATATATATTGGAATGGTATTAAAATATGGTTATTTCTCGGAGTATATTAAGGAATATTTGAAATGCAGATGTTTATGTACTGCGGTATGAGAAAGAATTGCTATTTGCCGAGGAAACGTTGCGTTAGATTTACATGAGGCGAGTTCTGTGTCACATGGAAGAGTATGTCAAATGAGTGCACATCGCGCAGATGACACATTTTAAGGTAAGATCGACATGTATTATGGTAGAATTGTGAATCGTGACAGTTTTATCTGACTTTTGTAAATGATATGTAGCGAATACGAGAGAGTTCTTTAACATATGGTTTAACGAGGCTCATGACTAAGTACACGTGATATTCTTTGGTGCGGTGACATTTCAATATAATACGTATTAATTTCATTCTGTACTGACCATACGAGTTGAGTAGCTCGTACACATGAGAGATATTGAATAATATGAGATAGCTAAAGCACATTGAGCCGTTGGTGGAGGAGTGTGTGGATCGGAAACTACCTAAACAGTTAGATGTTTTATTTCTTTTTAATGCAGAGATCATATGAGTTGAAGTGTTTAAATAACATAATGAATAGGAAAATGGTTAGTTAGGAGCCATATGTCGTAGGCTCTAGGGAAGTATTGTCTTGGCCCGTGAGTTGTTATTCATGCGTATTCAAGATGAAGGACCAAATAATCAGAGTTCAGATTTATGAATGGAAATTTTGGAGAGCAGTTTACGATTTCACACTCACGCAAGAGTTCAATTGGGAGACATAAGCAAAGACATGATCAGGTTGATATTCGCAATCTGACTTTATCCCATTTAATTTCTATTACGTTTCAATTTAGCAAACCATCCATTTTTATCACAGTGAATTGACTTAAATGTGGTGAGAATAATTAATATAATTATCGTGACTGTATATACATCAAGTATTTATACGGAGACCGTGATTGCTCAGTGAACTGTCAAACATAATTAGGATAAATTAAAATCATTTCGGAAAATGGTTACGAATATAGAAGTAAATAACCGATATGAACTTGAACATTGAATGAGAATGAGTGTAAATAATTTAAAGATCATAATTATTTTACTTTTATTTGAGCCAGCGCTGACTCTTAACCCTATACATAAATGTTATTAAAATTATACTACCCAGAATTCACATTAACTTTCATTTAACATTATTCATTCCAATAAATTTTGTTATATTATTCTTTTAGGATGTGTGTGTGTTATGAATTCTTTTTGGTAACACCTAGTTTGTAAGTTAGCTAGTAAGCTTAGTAGATATAAGTAACTAATGAATCTGACGGAAGAAAGATTCTTTTTGAGGTTTTCGGCCATTGGTCCATACTCGAGCGGTTAGGTTTCCCCATGATACGTGTCTCAGCGGTTCGAATCTCTTCCGAAACCACGTAAAAAACAAACACATATAAAATCTCAGATTTTATGAGCGATAGACAGAATACCCTGAGAAGAAACCGAGTTACCGGGAGGACATTGCGCTGACTGCACGACAGCGGGTGCAACCTTCTCCAAAATTCACATTTTAATGTCTTCTGACAGTTCTTGAAGTCTGCACTTCACTGTGTTATCAGAAAGAGAAATTTTAGACAATTTCTACCGACTCCCTTCAACCAAAACTATATTTGCGGCTAATAATATACATGGCTTTACTAATGTTTCCCCAGTTGTGTGTGCTTTTTTTGTCTTTCGCAATCAGAAGAGCTAGCCCATACGATGCTTCCACTGCTTTCTCATTTTCTTGGTTAAAAGTACCCGATGAATCTAATTTCATACGTTTTAGTGAGTAGAGTTTAGTTGCAAAAAATTATGTGGGTTTGACTTTTAAGCCTGAATGATTCGTGTTTAAATGTCTCTCCAAATGCACAGGCCTTATCGAATCATTACTCAGAACACAGTGGAAGATTACGCATTGAGGCTGTTGTATTCCGTTCCGTTCAACGACTGTGAAGCCATATTTAATATAGTCATCATTGCACAGCCTCTTCTTGGATATCGTTATCAATTTTTTTAAAAGTCACAATATTAAACAACACAATTCACATAGTCGCACGGTTACAGTGAAGCATACACAACACGCACGATAAACAACTTAACAGACATGTCTACTGCAAAAGTATACGAGGCACAGAATCAACAGTCAAAGGACCTGGCCACTGAGCGTCAATCGGCGATGTGTTGTCATGGCCATTACTGCACCATTTCTGATAGGACAGTTGTACTATGTAACTCTCGCCAATTTGACTGCAAGGGAAGAATAAGAATGTGTAGGGGTGGGAACAGAGCATTCAAGGACGAGCTACCAAAAAAAACGAGTCTATATGCCGCAGAGTGAGAGGGAAGGAGGAACTTCCACTTCATTTGTTGCTTCTGAAACTCCGATATTCTTAGTTCTTCAGAGTTAATGTCGACTCCTGACTGTAGTAACTTATTGCCAATTAAGTTCTTTGGTGAGAAAATGTCACTGTTTCATTAATTGCTGTGGTTGAATATTAATTAGTTATAGCCCAAAATACCAGTAGGCCTACATAGCATTTCACGCTAGCAGTGAAAGCCTAATATGTTATATTTAAAAAAATATTATAATTTAGCCTTCCTGTTCTCGCTACTATATCAATTTGATACAATACCGACATTTATACGAGTACCTCCTTCATGTAATATATGTTGTTTATGAAGAAACCTTGTACAGTATGTAATAACAACACTGTAAAATGAAAGTAACTAGTACATCGTTGATGAGTTGAAATATGTCGCGTATGGTTATAGTTTACTTTCACGCAAGTAGGTCCACAAAGTATGCAATTAAACGTGTGTTGAGTGCTCTTGTTCCCGCACCTGCTCTCAGGCTTCATTTCGCTCCTCACAACACACCAAATTTCTTACTTCACCTCGAACCTCGTGGTTCCCCAGAGGTTTGTGCCGACAGTTGGAAACTACCACTGCTTTTGAACAATTGACTTGACGCGACATCACTTGGAGAGATTTAAAAAAAACGTTTATTACACAAAATTGTAATATTGAGTTTAAAAAATATGAATTCGGAAATCACTTCAGGCCCCCCCTGATAATGCCCCACGTCCCCCAGGTTGGGAACCCCTGGTTTAGAGGGATTCATACAACATGAGAATGCGACAAATAGAGCCTACCTTTTTGTCGAGTACCACAATTAGGGGCGTGGAGGTTTGAACCAACCACCTTATGACTCAATGAATACAGAAATGGATGTGATGGTATATTTTCTAATATTATTGAAAATTTGAATATATTGTGATTACTAGTTTTTATTATATTTAACGTTATCTGAAACAGTGTGCTCTGCTTCAATTTTTCCTAATTAATAGGTTGAAATCTGGCCATAAGCAGACTGAAAATGTAGGCGGGAAAGGGTTAATTGCTAAGAGTTTTCAGCTAACAGTCCATCTTCAGATAATCATCATCATAATTTTCATTTTACAGTTACAGTTTCCCTCGTACTGTTGGTGAACCTCTTCCACTCTGTCTAATTCTGTTCTATCGTTAATGACCTCCTCCAGTAACCCTCCTTTCCAACCTGCAATGTCTATCTTTACGATGTCCATCCAGTGGATTCTTGGTCTTCCTGCCACATTTGGCTCTGTCCTCCTTACATGCCCAAACCACCACAATCTGGACTTGCTGACCCGATGTAACAATGATGTCTCAATCCCAAGGTTCTTCTCAGTGCGAGTGCAGGTTTCTATCATTGGTTAAAATTGGTGCACACCTGCCAACTTTACAAAACCAAAAATCAGGAGATTTTGATATGAAAATCAGGAGATACAATTGGTCAAAATTGCTTATTCCACATGGCTTGTGCAATACATACATTATCCTAGCAAGCGCAATGCATCATATCGTCAAGTCCGCATTAAAAATAAACACACATTTCCTGGGAAATTGAGTGGAATCAAAATGTTCAAATATTTTAATATGTATTCATATACAGTGATACCTAAATACTCAGATACAACAGAAAAAATATAAGAACATGTATGGTATGGTACGCCTGCCTTCCTTCCATCTTACTGATTTGCAGAAACTTCTCGATCAGTAGAAAATTTCCGTTGATTAAAAGAAGCAACAGTGGCAGATTTTGGCTGTCTGGGAAAACCTCTGTCAAATGTTTGTTGAAAGCAGTTGCCCTGTAGCCTTGAATTTACTGTAAACAACCTCTCCTAGTTTTCATCACCAACAGATGACTTGAACTGTGTTGGTGTTTTAGTCACATGACTAAATATCCTCTCACATCCAGCATTACTGTGAGGGATTGTTATAATAACAAGAATAACACAAACTAATCTATCAGTGAAGTATGTTCAAACTGATGAGAAAAATTCCTCCTTTTTGCCATGCTTCAGATGCTCTATGAATTGGGAAGTGCAACTAGCAGTGACCAAGTCACAATCATTCTTCTTGTTTCTCCTGCTGTAGTAATTGACTTCCAAAAGAGAGGAGGATTTAACCAGTGAAGGTTGTACAAATTTTTATATCAAATTCCTTAATGTGTCCAGCATAAGATCTTGCAGTAAATGGACGTGAGGCACACCTGAATGTAATATTAAATTAAATTTATCAAATGTAGGTATAACATTTGATAAAAACATACAAAGGCTTATTTAAATTTGATGGCAGGAACATAAAAATCCTTTCTTCACGAGACAGACTGCACTTAATGAAGGAATCCTGTTGAGTTGTTTCGGGTTAAGAAGTACATGGGACTGGTGATTCATTGTTTCTTTTCCTTGAGGGGGCAGCACCCTCTGCTGATATTTGTTTCATCGTAAGAATATGGTAAGTTTCAAGACTTCTAAGCTGACCTGTCTTACCAGATTTCACTTCATAATTGAGCAGACTGGACAAAGGCTGCCACTGTTCCAACAACCTGGATAAACATTTGCCCATAGAAAGTAACCAGATGCACACATGCTTTAAAATTTTCCTTGTCTCGACATTGTACAATTAACTGTACCTCGCACCGACACAAATAGGTCTTATGGTGACGGTGGGATAGGAAAGGGCTGGGAGTGGGAAGGAAGTAGCCACAGCCTGAATTAAGGTAGAGCTGTAACATTTGCCTGGTGTGAAAATGGAAAACTATGGAAAACCATCTTCAGGGTTGCCGCCTGTGGGGTTCGAATCACTACCTCCGGAATGCAAGCTAACAGCAGCATGCCCCTAACTGCACGACACCAACTGACTTGGTCCAATTCCTTAGTCTAGGAGTTCTGTGGTAAATATTATAAGACTTATTGTCTCAAAACCTGACTTGCAACAAGGCTAAAAATTACACAGTTCTATTACCTCACAGCAAGTATGTGAGACGATCGGTCTCTAATAAGCCTTCCAAAAACAGTATAAACTCATGCTCCATACACGTGAATCACTTGTGCACTTAGGTGCCATTACTTAGCAAATTCACAGATTAATATATTGCATCACACGCCCACGCAATTATGCGAAGCGCAATGCTATTTATCTAAATAATATATGAAATAACATGCCCTGACTGACTGATTCATCATCACCGAGCCAGAACTACTGAAAACAAAGAAATGAAATTTTCAGGATACATTTACAATACATTGTAGGTGCTCAAAAGGAAGGATTTTTGGATATTCCACCACTAAGGGGGTGAAAAGGGAGGGGGGGGGGGTGAATTATTTAAATCTGTATATCTATATCTCAAAACAGTTTAAAGCCATCAAATGTGGTATTTGGAATCTCCATTAAAAACAAAGAAACACATTTTTTGTTTTCGGAAAATCCACTTAAGGGGAGTAATAATAAGTGATTAAGGGGTTGAATCCTTTTTATAAGGATACTTATATCTCAGAAACTGAACATGTTACCGACTTGAAATTTGGTACATGGAAACTCCTTTAAAAATAAAGAAACCTGTATGTTTTTTGTTTTCTGAAAATCCACACAAAAAGGGGAGTGAAAAGAAGTGGAAATGGGAGTGAATTTTTAAAATGAGTATATCTCAAAACTTCAGATGTAAAAATTGGTATTTGCAATCTTCTTTAAAAATAAAGAAACATCCTTTTGTTTACATAGAATCCACTTGAGGGGGTTAAAAGAAGTGAAAATTGGGTGAATTTTTGAAATCAGTATATCTCAAAAACTTAACATGTTATAGATGTAAAAAGTGCTATTTGAAATTAACCTTATAATGAAACACATAATCCCCCCCCCCAGAAAATCCACTTAAGGGATGGGGGGTGAAAAAGGACTGAAGAAGAGGTTGAATCCTTTAATGGGAATACTTACAGTATATCTCAAAAACAAAATAAGTTACCGACGTGAAAATTAGTATTTGGTACTTCCTTTAGAAGTAAAGTAACATTTTTTATTGTTTTTGGAAAAACCATTTAAGGGGGTGAAAAGGACTCAAAATGGGTTGAATTATTTTTATGACGATACATATATCTCAAAAACTGAAAACGTTACAAACGTGAATATTGGTATTTGAAATTTCCTTTAAAAATAAGAAACAAGCATTTGTTTTTGGAAAATCCACTTAAAGGGATTAAAAGAAGTGAAAATGGGGTGAATTTTTAAAACAAGTATATCTAAAAAAACGTAATATGTTGGAGACGTAACTATTGGCATTTAGAATCTCCTCTAAAATAAACATATATTTTGTTTTTGGAAAATCCACTTAAGGGTGTAGAAAGAATTTAAAAATTGGGTACATTTTTAAAATGAGTATATTTACAGTATCATATCCCAAAAACATAACATGTATCGAAAATTGGTATATGGAATCTCCTTTAAAAATAAAGGAACATGTACTTTTGTTTTTGGATAATCCACTTAAAACGGGGAGAAAAGAAGTGAAGGAGGAGCTGAAGTCTGATACATATATCTTGAAAACTGAAGATGTTACAGACTCCTAGTTTAGGCATTTTCAGATAACGTCTTAGTCCAGTACTGTGGAACGATTACTGTTATAAAATTAGGAAATCCGCGTGAGCGAAGCCGTGGGTAACAGCTAGTCAAGTAATAAATTAAAAGTTGCCAGATTTGCCTCCAAATGGCTCCTAAAATCTCTAGAAAAGTCACTAGTCACTATCTTTGAAATTCTGTCACTAAATTACTAAAAAAGGGACTTCAAATCTAGCGACTAGTATCTAGAATCAACTAGACTGATGCAAATGAACATGAACATAGCATGCGAGAAAGAGATTGACAATCTATGTACGTGTCACGATATACAGGTTTCAATAAGCATCGCACATTTGCGGGCGTTTCTCGTATTAATAAACGTCGATATTTAATTTGAAAGCGGCCAAATAGCAGAGGACCTCCGACCATTGGCGTACAAAGCTGAAATGGCGGGATGTGAATGTTTGAAATTCACCAAAAATTAAGCTAAAATCGGGAGAAATAGTAGAATAATCGGGAGGTGGGAAAAACTGTTGAAAATCGGGAGTCTCCCACCTAAATCGGGAAAGTTGGCAGGTATGCCAGTGTACCTCAAGAAATTACACTGCTGAGGTATGTGAAGTTTTCCATACTTTCCAGAGGATTATTTCCTAGCCCGATGTTCGATGGTTCCCTCTGTTTATTGCCTTCACTAATGCTTTAGCTTTGAAATCTTGAGACTTTACTTAACCACTTCCCTTTCTTAATGCCAATAATAATTTCAAAATCCTCTTAAGGTATTCATCACATTACCTTTATTGCAAAAGTGTTGGAATTCAACCTGCTGCCTGATTAAAACTATAGCTGGGGTCAGTTTTAATTATCACATTTCCTCGCGTATTAAGACTCCCTGGCATTTCAAAATAAAGAAAATGAAAATAATAAATCTCTCCCATAACACCCATCAACGTAATTCATCAGAGAAGAGCGACGATTCTGCTTGGAAGCATTTCTGAATTACGAGTTGGTGTAGTGCACAATTCAAACTCAGATTTCTGTGTCCCAATGATTTCAAATTAACACAAAGGTGGTGGGAAAACAAGCAAGAGGGAGACCTAAGAAAAGATGGAAGGACTGTGCGTCGAGAGGATATGAGTAAGGACAACTCACTTTTCTTACCTGGCTGAATGTACACACAAAATGGGAACTCGTGAGCTCACTAGTTTGAGAGAGTATTGTCAGACGTTCTTGCACTATAGGTTATAGTTATAGTTCATGTTGGCACTACTACAAAAAATAATTTAAGAACATCACCCGTCAATCAGAACGACCAATCCACTACTGTTTATGTCAGATACAGGTATGGATTTTATATGTATTAGTCCGTATTTTTGTATAGTGCATATAACATTCTATACACTTACAAAAAAAAAAAAAAAAACGATAATGTTTTGATAAGTGTAATGTTTAAGCGAGCTGCAAAATAAAGATGAACTATTTTCATTTGGTTGTTGGCAATATGGCTAGTATAGCCATGCCATTTATAAATACCTTGACTTCTGTATTGAGTGTTGCCGCTTGTCTGTTGTCGCTAGCACTTGGTCAGGTGTGATTCGCGCGTTGATGAAAGGGGTGTTTTTTTTGTGATATAACTAAGAATTTTTTTTGTAACTAGTGCAGTGCAATGTCACGGAAACGACAATATGATGAATCGTGAAGTAATCCTTTGCGCCGACAAGTGCCCCTTGCTAGTCAGGCATGTGAATTAGTGTGCAGAATTAGTGAGTTTCATGACAGGGGGAGAGAGAGAATCCGTACGCTTGCATGGTCGTCCCTCTGTTCCTCCAGATCAAGTCGTGGAATGTACAAGTCAAACATTAAGGCTCTCAAAGCGGACTGTTATTCAGAAAGGTGCTCTCCTCCAGGAACTGAAGGAAAAAAGGACTGGGGAACCTAGCAGTAGAGGAAACTGGGCTGATAGTTGGGACTTGCTTCTTAGCACTCCAGGAAGCAAACGATTTAAGCCATCTCCTATAACAGGAATTGATTCTTTCCAGGCTGATGCAATACGCAGACACGTGTTGCCCCCCCACCCCCCACAATTGCGGAGAAAACATTACATTTTTATTCCACTTTAGTTGGTTGAAACTAGGAATTATTGGAATTATAAAAAAAATATTGTACGAGCCCCGTTATCAGCTAGCTCTTAGGCTTATTTTTAAAAAATTATTAGTGGAAATACGTACAAAATGTCGTTCGTCACGGCTAACCGATTTGTACAGTGTCTCTAAGTAGTGGAGACGTTGCATGTGCTATGAAAAGGGGTAGCAGGGGTATGTCCTTTTGCCGAGATCAAGGACACCGAGGTATGGTTCACCGACCGTCGCGCGCATTCATCCGTCCGGCAGTTTCTTTATTGTCTGTTAGTTTCTTAGTCTGTAGTGAAATACTAAATGATTTTTAATTGTATAATCACGCCGTACTTCTATTTAATTGTAATACATATATATATTGTTCCTTTGGTGAAAGTTTTATTCTGTAGTCTAGAATTGAATCAACATCTCAAAAACTGTTATTACCCCACTTAAATTGGTAAAACCTTTACCCCTGTGGAAATTCGCCCAGAGAGAGAGAGAAAAAAATGTAGCACTTTGTAGCTTATCTTCCAGTTTACATGCAGTTTACTAACGCTGCAGATACATTCGGACATACATTACATCTTGAGAATAAATTGACAACATAGTCTACTACGGACATCCACGTCTACAAGAGGCATTTTCTGTTACACGAATTTGTCATCCAGCCTACCTTCTTTTATTCAATATTTTAGCAGCTTTTTACGGCAAACTATGCGATGTTTTTCAGCACTTCACGACATACCTCTATTTTAATCCAATTTTCCAAGACGTCCTAAACTTTAATGTAACTACTTCTTTTCATCCTTATTTTAAATATTGGCCTCAAATATCAACTTTTACTGCATCTTTTAACCGTTTTGTTCTTATCCTGTTGATGCCTTATTTTTGATATTCTGTTTTCCTAGTGTAATATACATTGCTTAAACTTCTCATCAAGAAGATCCATTTCAGTGTCAGATATGGACTATTTAAAAAAAACAATATATGACTGACTTTTAGATGAACACATCATTTTTTCAAAGTGATTTTAGTATAAGTTCTGTTTTAATACTTTTGATTTTTTTTTTACTGTAAACATTTTGCATCCACAGTATTAACACTTGTAAATATTGATCAATTTTTTACATAAGTTATTATTACTCCTTAGACCATGTGTGTTTTTAAGATTGATTGAAGCTGATGATGCCCAATAAATAGTGGGCGAAACATGTACTTCAAATTTCTGATAATTTCCATGTGTATTTAACCACACTATAGTGGAATAAATTTGTATTGAATAGGTGGTATTAAAATTACTCCTTGTATAAGCTTTGTGATCTACGTTTTGTTATCCGTAATTTTGTTTTGCCCCCACCCCCTTTAATTCCCAGTAGCCGCTACTGTTCCTAAGCATTCACTCTCCTCTTGTTACAGACTTTACACCAAAAAGCTCCAATTAACGTCATTATACCTTCGACTTTTGCTCCTTCAAGCCAGTTAAATACGACTATAGACAGCTGAACAGCTACTTAAAGAAGACTGTTGTCTTATCTTAACATACGAAATTAACATCTTTAACAATCTATCAGCTTTACTTTTTCTTATCCTCCAATAGGAGTATTCAAGGAAACACATTTCTACTTCATTATAAAGATTGAGCTGTTTATTGCTCTACCCTCAACCGGTTTTTGGGCGCAACGACTCTGCGCTCTGGAGAGTGTAATCTTGTGAACTTGTGACATGTAGCTTGATACTACAATTTTAACCAAGGACATTCTAGTATTTTATGTTACAAAAAAAAAAAAAAAAAAAAAAAAAAAAAAAAAAAAAAAAAGAGGGCAAAACATGTCCCTTGCAACTTTTTATTATAAGAATTAATTATTAATTTAGTACATCTCTTTGTATGGAATAGGTGGATATTAAAAATAACACTTACGTACTTTATATTACGTACATTTCAATACGGACCTAACATGACTATGGTGATAACAATAATAATAACAACCTGAAATTAAGAGGTGGCATAAAATCTCAAAATAATATCTTCATTAATAGTGAGATCGTGAGTCCTCTAGAGGTTATGTTCACTCTCTCACACAAAGGAACAAGAATATTCATAACTCTCACTTTATTAAAACTAAATCATCTTTAAATTGTTGGTCACATTATATTTCGACAGGATATTCCATCTCTACTGTGTGCACGGAAAGCATTCTGTGAAGGAAATGCAACATATTCAGCAAAATTATTATCTTTTGCTAGTTGCTTTACGTCGCTCCGACACAGATAGGTCTTATGGCGACGATGGGGCCAGGAGTGGGAAGGAAGCGGCTGTGGCCTCAAGGTACAGCCCCAGCATTTGCCTGGTGTGAAAATGGGAAACCACGGAAAACCATTTTCAGGGCTGCCGATAGTGGGGTTCGAGCCTACTATCTCCCGAATACTGGCCGCACTTAAGCGACTGCAGCTATCGAGCTCGGTAAATTATTATCCTCCATCTTGCTGCAACATAAGTGAGTCACTTAAGTGTGTGTGTGTGTGTGTTTGTTTGTGGGAGGTCCACTTATAGCAATAAGTGGGACACTTAAATAGGTAATATGAAATGAAACCTAGCTTATAAGGGGCACTTATGTATAAGTGCTGTCTATGAATTTGGTCCTAAGTATTTTAAGATTTTATGTAGAATGTGGTTAAGTATAAGAGAGGACCTCGAGCCCTAACTTCGCCACTGTAGAAAAGGCACAAAAAAAAACAGACCTCAACATAAACAAGCAGGACGAACCTCTAATTACATAATAGCATGGGCAAGTCCCACTACCTGGCTGTGACACATTCTTTCCAGAATTCTCATGAGACAGCCAGAGGGCTTACGTCAGGCAGAAAGTGTAGGATATATAAGGCCAAGGTCAGGAACCACTCTCTTAGTGTGATCACTGCCTGGGAGACTGATTAGCTCAGATCGAATAGGGGTATTGCAGTCGCCTTGACAAAGAATACTGCAATGTATTCGAAATGATGAACTGTTCTGAATATACAGAGGTTCAACCCAGAAAAAGAACTAAATAACCCTTTTTGACTGCACGTAGAAAATTCTCTGCATACCTGCCAACTATTAGAAACCAATAATAGGAAGATTTTTTTAATTCTTGGATTTCATCACATATATTCCACCGCTGTCTAGATTAACAAAGGTCAGGATAAAAGGCATACATATCTACAGTTACAATGTGAATTGACCATTAAATTCAAAATCTTAAACTAAGAAAACAAAAATGGTTACAAGAAAATGTACGCAATCATTCTCATTTATGACACTTTTATACGAATAACAACATTAGTCACACTGACACACGCAACAAAATGCATAATACCGTATTTCCTCGCATAATTAACGTATTTTTTAAAACGAGAAATACAGGTGAAAATTTTGGATGCGTAAATTATTCGAGGAACTCAGATATTTACAAATTATTTACAATTCATTTACATTGAAAAGACACATTAAATATAAACACATCTGGTTCACCTCATTTGCGGTTATCGTCATTTGGCGTAAAATTCTGAAGTGAGATTTTTTCTGAAAAGTCAAATAGTGTACATCAGGTAAGTTAGACATGTGGGTTTGAAGTACCAACACTGGAAAATATTCTGTCCAGTACGAGCTGACAATACGACCTGAAGTTAAATAAACACGAACTAATAGAAGTACAATTCATGTAATGTCATAACAATGGCATACTGGCAAAAAAAAAGAAAACTGTCCAACACGAGAAGGGCTGTGCATCAAGGAGGGACCCTGCTACATTACCTCAAACTGTTCGTATCCAATCTTGTATGAGTGATGTCTCCATCCACCCTCATACCTGCTAACTTCACAAAACCAAAATCAGGAGATTTTGATATGAAAATCAGGAAAAAAATCAGGATAAATCAAGAGATACAATTGGTCAAAACGGCTTATTCTACATGTCTTGCGCAATACAATACTATGATATATTTGTAACACTTTTTGTCTCAAAGTCCAACCGTTGCTATAACGAGGCTACAAGGCTGAAAATGACATACCTCTATTGCCTCTCAGGAAGAATGTGAGTGAGATGATCTGTCTCTGATTAGCCTTTCGAAAATAGTATGAACTTGTGCTCCGCACGTATGTATCGGTCATGCACTTAAATGCCATTACTTAAATGCACAGATTAATATATTGCATCAAGCACCCGCGCAATTATGCGAAGCGCAATGCTATTTGTACCAAATAACTAGCCGTTGTACCCGTGCTTCGCTACGGAATTCTGAGAAAGACTGTCCTTATAGTTTTCTCAACTGAAGTCAACATAGGTAGTTACAATGATGTCAGTACGAATGTCACGATTAAAAGTAATGCTGCCATATGAAATATTCGATAAAATGAAAAAGAGCACATTTTCTCACTTTTAAAGAAAAGTACCACAGTGTCAATCGAACAGTTCAAAGTTCCACAGCTAGAATGACCAGGCAGCAGCCAGCCACTAACATTCCTGTGTCATTATTCCATTTAAGATGATGCTTGTTGTTTAAAGGGACCTAACATCTAGGTCATCGGTCCCTAACGGTAAAAATGCAACGAAATGTAATGACAATTTAAAAGTCCAAATCGTCCACTGATCAGAATTCAAAACGTGCTGTTCCTCACATCGTGGCTACTAACAATAGGCAAGGCACACGCATGGTGTCGCTCATAGAGTGGTACTAATCACAGGTACTGTAAAACTCACCCTGATTCACATGCTGTTGCTACTAATCACAAATCTATTGTGTGCCTAACATAGTGGTACTACGCACAAGTAAAAGCGACCCAGTGTGCTGGTACTAATTACAAGTAGTCTCATGGTTCAAATTCAAACATCCCTAGGTTGCCCCTTTTAGTTGCCTCTTACGACAGACAGGGGATACCGTGGGTATATTCTTTGCCTGTGTACCCTACACACAGGGGTGTGTGTGTTTGGTCCACAAGATATATTTTATTTCGCTCAAGTCCGCCGGCAAGCCAGTTAGGAACCCCTTATCCGGCACCTGAAACATGTCACGTGGTAGTATTACCTCTCCCCCTGCTTTGCCAACATAGTAGGTTCGTGGTTATTCCATTTATGTGTGCACACTGCTCATTCCAATCACTGCCTTAGAATAGGGATTGAATAGCTGGAATACTATGATGATTCAGTAGTATCATTAAATTTACAAACCAGAGGAATGGCATGCTAAAGAAGAGAGATCTAACTCCCCAGCTACTTCCTGGCAATATTCAAGCAGGCTGTTTTACTAGGTACGCAGCAGTAATCCCATCTATTGGAGATAAATGGCAGCAGAATACACAAAGCACGTCACAACAAACAAGGGTCAATGTGTTATTGTTGATAAATTTTATGAGCTATCTATATTGCAGGCTTTCATACTTAGTTTTCTTCCGACTGTGATATTCGAGCATCTGATGTAAAGTGAGTCCTCCTTTCTTTTATGACTCCCTTTTGTGTTATTATTCAAGTGATCATTCCTTCATGTCTTTTTTCTTATTCTTATAATCATCTTCACAATATTATAGTTAGTACGGTAAAACTGAATAATACATAAATAATCGGAAATTGTACTCTCTATAACTCTTGTTATGTAGAACTTTTCGATATGACCAATTAGATAGGTAATTAAAAAATAAATGTTGGCACCTTCCCTTAAACTACCATTTCGAACAGGGTGAATAAAATTATTTGTAGCTTGGACTGTAGTTCCTTATTCCCTGACTTAACATACCAATTTTCATTAAATTCTGTTCACCAATTTTCTCATATCTCAGCGATGATATGGACTTAGCAACAAAAATCCAAATTCATTAATATATCTGTTATCATACCCAGTACTGTAAAAATGTATAAGATATAAATGATAGGAAATTTAATAATATATAACCAATTATGTAGTATCTATCGATAGGGCCAATATGTGAGAATTAAATTTTAGGCCTTCCCCATAACTACCATTTCACTCAGCGTGAACACAATTATTTATGGCCTAGATTGTAGCGATGTACTCCCCGACGTTATATACCGATTTTAATTCAATTAGCTTCAGCCGTTTTCTCGTGATGCGCGTACGTATATACATACAGACATTACGGAAAATTAAAACGTGCATTTCCCCTTGTTACTGTGGTCACGACCGGTATAGAAATATTCTTTTTAAATTCTGTGCAATGTACAGACATTCCTTTTTTAGTTACATTGAGATAAATTAAAATTAGTCATAATTGTCTCCGAATGGCTCCTAAAATCTCTAGGAAGGTCCCTAGTCGTCATCATTGAAATTCTATCACTAAATTACTAAGACTCCACACCTAACGACTAGTCTCTAGAATAGACTAGACTGATGTGAACGAACACAAAACATAGTACGCGAGAACGAGAGATTAATGATCGATATTCGCGTCGCGATAAACAGGTTTCAATAAACCACGGCCGACTGGATCGCTCGCTGCGCTCCTTATACCGGCCTTGACAATCGCTTGTGAAGCCCAGCATAAAGCTGTAATTGGAAAGTTTCACCGGAATGCTGCTGGAGCGCTGGCGTACTACCCACTGACAGGCAGCTGTATATCGCAAATTGCCGCATTTCCAGTTTTATTTATATGGTTTTGCCGTCGTAAATGTTGGCAATGTGTTCGCAATGAGGTGCTTGTTGGCTTCATATTGAAATCTGATAGTTATGTGCTAGTGAGTTTATTTTTTATTGTGTAGTGTGGTGATTATATTTTTTAAATTGTGTATACAAATCTTGGAATTTGTGACACTCTTGTGCACCTTTTCGTACTTCGAGCAGAAATTGTATGGCAACAAGAACAAAGTGATTTCTTGCTGTAACTTCCCCCTGAACAAGGATTTTAATTTATGCGCTAATTCGTTTTTTAATGGTGTGATTTGCTTTTCTTTAACTGTATTAGGAAATATTCGAATATATATTGCTGTGTGCATTTTTTGAATTCCGAACAGGAAAAAAAGAGCTAAGGGACACTGTCATTTCACGAATTCTCTGTAGACCAGGACAAAACTACGGAGTGGCTAAAAGCAGGTAGCATTCTCGTCTTAGCTTTCCGTTTCTATTTTGGGTATTTACCTTCGTTCGTTCTTTCTTTCTCTCTCTGTTTACCCCTCCAAGGTTGGCTTTTCTCTTGGACTCAGTGAGGGATCCCACCTCTACCACCTCAAGGGTAGTGTCCTGGAGCGTGAGACTGCGGGTCGGGGGATACAACTGGGAAGGATGACCAGTAGCTCGCCCAGGCGGCCGTAACTTCTATGCTGAACAGGGGCCTTGTGTTGGGGATGGGAAGATTGAAAAGCATAGACAATCATAGGTTATAAACTTCATGGTTCTGATCCGTATTGAATTGCAAGTACAATGTAATTATTAAATTAATGTAGTGGTCCACCTTTCAATACTATAATATGTAATATTCTAAATTACATTAATTAGGGACTAGTTTTGGCCTGGGCTGGCCATCTTCAGCCTTAATGTAAAACACCTAATAACTAAACAAATGTACATGCACACAATTGACATAAAAACAAATGAAAACAAATATATACAAAGTGACATTAAAAACTGGGATGGAATATGAATAAATTTGAAAATGAACTAGGTTCTAACATCTTGAGTATGTTCATCATTTAGAAATTTCAAGTATTAAGTATTAATTTATATACACAGAACTGTTAGTTCTAATACTGCTGATCATTTCAATAGGAACTGGTAAATGTTGATCCTGTAGTTTGTCATCAAATCTATATGTGTGGTGTTAGCTATATGTAATCCATTGGACACTGCTGTAAATAACCACTAGCTGACAGGGAACTGTTAGATGTTGTTTCATCTTCAATCAAAATAATAAATGAGATGCTCTCATGGTGCTTGTTAAATCTTTCTGAAATGTTGTTGGACATTGTCAGGACAGCACATGAAGATGTGGTTAACACAGATACATTGTGTCTGGTATAAAATTTTTGCGATTCATTGCGGTGCCCATGAAGTTAACCTGATAAATTAGATAAAATTAAATTAATGAATTGAATGAGAGAATGTGTTAGTTAGATGGCGTAGGTTATATGAGACTTACCTCTCAATACAGCTTGAGGTGTGTGGTCCATTGTTGAGTGTGCTTCAGACTAACTGTTGTGAAATTCAAATGAAAAGGAAGGAGAGGGGAGGGGAAGGTCAGAAGGAGAGGGGGTTGGGGGAGGGGGGGTTAAGGTGGGGCTGAAGGATGTGGGAAAAAGGATGGTTGTTGAGGAAATGTGCTGTGAATATTATGAAAAACTGAATTATGACTTGTTGGTTTGACATTGCTGAAAATGGGAATTAGAAGGTCAAAAAGGATATTTGGTTTTTCTGAAATTTCATTAAGATTATGATTTGGGTTGAAATATTGATCTAAATGTATGAAGCAGCTTTCGGTAATGTTAAGGAGGGGTCTTTTACTGATGATTTTGAGAATTTCCATATCTTGTTTTATGTCTGTGATTTTGTGCTTATAGTCATGCATATGCTGTCCTACAGCTGAAAATTTATTGTATTTCAGGGCATTGACGTGTTCTGAGTACCTTATCTTAAAATTTCTCCCAGTCTGTCCGACGTAAGAAGAATTACAGCTGTTGCAAGTGATCCTGTATACTCCTGATTTTGAATAACTATTGAACTTGTTTATGGATGTGGCATTATGTAAGATTTGTGCATTCCTATTCTTTGTTTTGAAAGCTACTTTTACATCGTGGGTAGAAGGGCGGTATTTATATTTATTGATTATTTTTTCTATAAAGAACCTGCTGTATCCATTGGATTTAGCTATATGACGAATAGTGTTCAACTCATTTTTGAGGTCTCTTTTGGACATTGGAACATTGAAGGCTCGGTATACCATGCTGTTGTATGCTGCTCGTTTGTGAATTTGGGGGTGTGAAGAATCTTGACGGATTGTGGTGATGGTTTGGGTGGGTTTTCTGAAAATATTATATCTTAAGTAGCTTGGGTGTCTGGTAATAGTTAGGTCTAGAAAATTTATTTTCTGTTCAATTTCGGATTCAAGTGTGAATTTTATATGTGGGTCAATGTTATTTAGATTATTGAGAGTGGTAGCTGCATTTGTAATGCTCTCGTCTACGAATCTTGCCCAGAAAAGGATGTTGTGAAAGTTATTATTACCATCAATTTTGGTGCGTTCTAAAAAATCCAGGTAGATCTCAGCTAAGATACCCGAGGCTGGTGATCCCATAGCCAATCCTTCTTGTTGATAAATAACATTATCGAAAGTGAAATAGTTGTTGCTAATAACTAACTTAAGCATAGATTCTTCACACCCCAAATTCACAAACGAGCAGCATACAACAGCATGGTATACCGAGCCTTCAATGTTCCAATGTCTAAAAGAGATCTCAAAAATGAGTTGAACACTATTCGTCATATAGCTAAATCCAATGGATACAGCAGGTTCTTTATAGAATAAAATAATAAATATAAATACCGCCCTTCTACCCACGATGTAAAAGTAGCTTTCAAAACAAAGAATAGGAATGCACAAATCTTACATAATGCCACATCCATAAACAAGTTCAATAGTTATTCAAAATCAGGAGTATACAGGATCACTTGCAACAGCTGTAATTCTTCTTACGTCGGACAGACTGGGAGAAATTTTAAGATAAGGTACTCAGAACACGTCAATCCCCTGAAATACAATAAATTTTCAGCTGTAGGACAGCATATGCATGACTATAAGCACAAAATCACAGACATAAAACAAGATATGGAAATTCTCAAAATCATCAGTAAAAGACCCCTCCTTAACATTACCGAAAGCTGCTTCATACATTTAGATCAATATTTCAACCCAAATCATAATCTTAATGAAATTTCAGAAAAAAAAAATATCCTTTTTGACCTAATTCCCATTTTCAGCAATGTCAAACCAACAAGTCATAATTCAGTTTTTCATAATATTCACAGCACATTTCCTCAACAACCATCCTTTTTCCCCACATCCTTCAGCCCCACCTTAACCCCCCCTCCCCCAACCCCCTCTCCTTCTGACCTTCCCCTCCCCTCTCCTTCCTTTTCATTTGAATTTCACAACAGTTAGTCTGAAGCACACTCAACAATGGACCACACACCTCAAGCTGTATTGAGAGGTAAGTCTCATATAACCTACGCCATCTAACCAACACATTCTCTCATTCAATTCATTAATTTAATTTTATCTAATTTATCAGGTTAACTTCATGGGCACCGCAATGAATCGCAAAACTTTTATACCAGACACAATGTATCTGTGTTAACCACATCTTCATGTGCTGTCCTGACAATGTCCAACAACATTTCAGAAAGATTTAACAAGCACCATGAGAGCATCTCATTTATTATTTTGATTGAAGATGAAACAACATCTAACAGTTCCCTGTCAGCTAGTGGTTATTTACAGCAGTGTCCAATGGATTACATATAGCTAACACCACACATATAGATTTGATGACAAACTACAGGATCAACATTTACCAGTTCCTATTGAAATGATCAGCAGTATTAGAACTAACAGTTCTGTGTATATAAATTAATACTTAATACTTGAAATTTCTAAATGATGAACATACTCAAGATGTTAGAACCTAGTTCATTTTCAAATTTATTCATATTCCATCCCAGTTTTTAATGTCACTTTGTATATATTTGTTTTCATTTGTTTTTATGTCAATTGTGTGCATGTACATTTGTTTAGTTATTAGGTGTTTTACAGTAAGGCTGAAGATGGCCAGCCCAGGCCGAAACCAGTCCCTAATTAATGTAATTTAGAATATTACATATTATAGTATTGAAAGGTGGACCACTACATTAATTTAATAATTACAAAGCATAGACAAGGAAGAGGGAAGGACGCAGCCGTGGGCTTAAGTTAGTTACCATCCCGGCATTTGCTTGGAGAAGTGAGAAACTATGTAAAACCACTTCGAGGATGTCCGAGGTGGAAATCGATACCCCCCTCTACACAGTTGACCTCCCAAGGCTGAGTGGACCCCGTTCCAGCCTTCGTACCACTTTTGAAATTTTGTGGCAGGGCCAGGAATCGAACCCGGGCTTTCGGGAGTGGCAGCTAATCACGCTAATCAAGTATTTTTACCCATGAATTTTCTTTCATAGAATAATCCTTTAGGCGGTGTCGTATTTGCCATATGACAGCAATACAACACATTTTTATCCAAGATAATCTGAACTTTAACATTTAAACATTGACACGTAAGAATCACTACTGCTATGACGGTAAGGCCAACGTATGAAGTGTTGTTACGTGAGCAATGGGGCGATGACCTAGATGTTAAGCCCCTTTAGACAACAGGCATCATCGAGCAGGGAACAGTTTACAATTTATTTACTCAAAATAATTTTCTCTCACTGAATTTGTATTTACATTATTCTTCTTCTTCTTCTTCTTCTTTCGCTATTTGTTTTACGTCGCACCGACACAGATACGTCTTATCATGCCGGTGGAATAGGAAAGGGCTAGCAGTGGGAAGGAACCGGCCGTGGCCTTAAGTAAGGTACAGCCTTACATGAAAATGGGAAATCACGAAAAACCATCTCCAGGGCTGCCGACAGTGGGGTTGGAACCCGGAGGCAAGCTCACAGCTGCACGGTGCGCGGCCAACTTCTTTCACCCTACTGCATTTCAAGTAAAAATTATTGTCTGAGTTTAGCACGGCCAACTTGCCCGGCATTTAATATTCTACTGAAAGGTATGAATGAAATAAAATCTGAAACTATATATATATTGAAATAAAAATTTAAACATGTTTGAGTCAAAACATTTATGTTATGCATACAACGAATATGGAAAAAGTAAGACTTTTATGTTTTGTCCAGCCCCCTTCCTGAGAGCAACGTTTGAAGAATTTTAAAACTAATTGAACAATGACTCTTAATCTCAATATTAACACCAGAAGACAAAAGTATTGTGGTAAGTTCTGCTATGTATCTAAATGCCATGATAATAAAAACGATTACTATTATTCCTCACAATTAAGGGACATCAGTTGGACTACTCCACCCTCCGCAGTTTCATTTCACGACATTATTTTGGCACATATCAATGAAAGGAGCCTTTAGGATTAATCATTTTAACAATATTAGTCAATGCAACATACTATTTTATACCCTAAATTAAGATACATCGGCAATCTGAGTCAATATCAGAACGACAGCTGGACTAAGTCATCTCCCCGCAGTTTCGTTTCACGACATCATTTTGGCAAATATGAACGAAAGTAACCTTTAGGATTAACCATTTTAACAGTATTAACCTATGTAACATTCTCCATAATTCTAAATTGCGATAAATCGGCAAATAAAGTCAATATATTTTCCATAAAGAAGTATGCATTTCTACTGCAAATAGGTCGGCCGCCAGCGCCACGTGTCGAGCTGTGCAACTACTCCAATTACAGTGCGTGGACCCGATTGTCAAGGCCGGTAAGGAGCTAGTTAGAGCGACTCATCAAGTCGGCCGTGCAATAAACATCGCACATTCGCGCACATTTCTCCCATTAACAAACGTAGATATTTCGTTTGAAAGCGGCCAATGAGCAAGAACTTCCGGCCACTCGTGTAAAAAGGTAAAATGGCGGGATTTGAAAACACATGTTTTAAGTCCACCAAAAAAATAAGCTAAAATCGGGAGAAATAATAGAATAATCGGGAGTCTCCCGCCTAAATCGGGAAATTTGGGAGGTATCCACCCTTTATCTTAAATACGATATGTTTTTGACATTTACAAAGGCATTGTTTTTCGTTTGATTGGCATTTGACCTGTGGTTTCTAAAAGGGAGATCAAATATTCCTTCACTTTACCCTTCTCAGTCAAAAGTGATGGAAATGGTTGAAATCATTCGCCATTTTTTGGCATAATGTTGTTCTTCGAAGAGAAAGTCCATTTCTCTTCATGAAATTAATCAAGCCTTGGCTAACCTTCAAATCCGAGACACTGATTCCACGTGCAGCGGCTATTTCTCATCCTTATTTTATGAGAAACAGCTTATCCAATGTTGTGGAACAAAATCCTATTATTTAAGCAGATCCTCCTCTACTTGCCGAAACTTACCACTTTTGGTCCGCGAAATGCTCTGCGAGACTTGTTGGCCGCTTGAAGTGCACTTCTGTTACTGAAACAGCGCACGTTTCATTTGGACACAATACTTGCTGCCCGCTGCTCCATTCCCGTATTTTTTGGTGTAAATGATCACCACGAGTTTGAATGATTCAGTATTACCCGAACACTGTGGACTGACAATTATGAGGTCACAGAATGTCCCGTACCAGAAACATTGCTAAAGGGGCCCATAGACGTGCAATATGATTGTGCAACATCGGGGTTTGTGCAATATATTGTACGAAATCAAGAAAGTTTGAAATATATTGCGCAAATCGCAAAGTACTGTGCTGTGTGTTGGCAATATTGTGCAATACCCCGTCCTCTCGCCAGTTGGTATCAACAGGCGTTGGAGAAGGTATCATGATGGCAGGCAAAAGGAGGGAAAAAAGTTTATTTTGGAGTTTATCGAAGTGGACCATGGCCTTCCGGCTCTGTGGGACGTTAAGAGCACAGCGAGGAGTTCCTCATACAATTCACCATTCATGCGCAGAAAGTTTCGAAAATCATTTGGTTGCCATTTTCTCAGTTCATTGAGTAAATTTTCATGAGTGTACTTTTCTCTGTCTATAAACCACTGTTTGGCCCTTGTGCTTCTTTTCCGTTTCTGCTTCTTTTTGGCACTTACGCCCACGGCGATCAAAACGCAGCAAAGATCAGTGTCACTCAATATAATCACCAAATAAAATGCCGGCATGGACTGACTATATTGGAACGCATATTGTACGTCTATGATCGCTTTGCACAATATATTGCACAACTATCAATATTATCTCAACACGATTCTATTTATTGCACAAACTCTATTTTTGTGCAATAATAATGTACGTCTGTAGGATGCTAACAATATATTGTACAATCCATTTTGCGCAATAATATTGCACGTCTATGGGCCCCTTAAGATTAGTGCAGTGGGATTTCCTGCCAGCTAACAACAGCACGTTGCCCTGTATTTGGAATGCCTGCTTTCGCAATAGGAACCCTGCTACTTGAGTAGTTGACATCTTTATTTCGAAACCCATCCGGAGTTGCGTGATGGATGTTCGAAGTTGTAGGTGCGTTAAATATGTGAACATTTCTTTTTCTCCACTTTGGACCCAAAAATATTGGGATGCATAAATTATGCAAGGGCGATAATTACGCGAGAAAATACGGTAGTTTCCTTCATCAGACGGTAAAATGAATGGAAATTTATAGGTATCTCTGAACGTTTGTTATGTTTTTGGCCATAACGACAAAAGAAAATACCAGAAACTGTCACCGACATAACCCCCTTAAAAACATTCAACTCACTAAATATGCGAAACTACCACATACAAAACAATTCAATGTGTCCCATACATTATTAACATACGACTTTGACAGAGGGGGGGGAAAGCATAGAAATGCAAGAAAATACTCGTGGCCTACAACTCCGACGAAACTACGAACAGAAACGATTTTAACAGCGAGCGAATAACACAATAACAAACTCATTCTGTCGTCCCGATCTGAGTAGCTAGCGCGCGCTAACCTCTCTTGCTTGCAGGTTGATCGCCGCCTGGTGAGCGGGAAACACGCTACACGAAGGAGACTGATGAAACACTAAATAAAGCATCAAATAAATATGCTTGAAAATGAGGTTTCAGAAATTACACAAGCACATAAGAATTTATCGTTTATCCTAGCGGAAGAGTATTGGCCATACTAGAGATTATATCGGTCAAAAATAGGAAGAAGTAAGAATAAATCGGAAATCGGAAGACTAGTTAAAAACCGGAAAGTTTCCGGGTAAATTGGAAGGGTTGGCAGGTATGTCTCTGCCATACTTTAAAACAGGATAAAAAACACTCAGGAACTACAATTCAGAGATTACCAAGATTACAAATGAACAGCTCAATCTCATTCATAAATTTCAAAAAGCATATGATAATACACGCAGAGACACACTTCGGCATGGCTTCGACATCATGAAACTCTGGCAAAATGAAAACCCACCTACAATCAAAATTGGATCTAAACCCTCAATAAGAACAAATTACCCAAGATTTGCAGACGATTTAACTCTCTTAGTCCTCGACTTGGAAGTTCATATCCAGATCACCAGTGTCCAATTAATCGGCCTACAAATTGGATTATAAATATCCTTTGAGAAAACTGAGATCATTCCCATGAAACCCCTGAGCAAAAGTAAAATCTTAAATAATCAAGAAATCATAGGTCTACAATTTAAGTATCTTGGAGAAATCATCACATACAATTTAACCGAGAAAACCTTTGCAAAGATGATTAAAACAGTTTAACAGTTCCACCTTTTCAATACAAAATTTTTGCAATGCGGTTTACACTACAAATAGAACTTGACCTAAGGTCAAGGTCATCATCAGCCAATAACACAAATTATAGAACATATTAAAAGGGTCCATAAACAATGTACATATGTCGTAAACATTAATAAGAAAGATTTAAGAGTTAAAATTAGAAAGATTTGAATATTGAGGTACGGCACTTTAAAGTTAAAAGTTGAAGATGAAGAATGTAGCAAAGATGATAAAGTTTTAAATTGTGCATAAATTGCATTAAAATAAGGCACTTGACTGCCGTTAAAGAATTATAAAAGTTGACAAAACTCGTGCATCTATCAATACAAAGTTCGGATAGCTATACACCATTATATGGAAGCAGTGGCATTTAGAAAATAGGTTATGCACATGCTGTGAATAACATAGAAACATGGTACAATGATGCCGTTAAGAGAGCTTCTAGTTTGATGTCCTTAAAGCTGAGGGCGAATGTTGCGCATGAAGGTCAAATTATTTCTACGAAGTAGGTGGTGAAAATGTGAAGTTCAATGCAGAACAAATGACCTGATAAATAATAATTAAAGCCAAGTAAGTACAAGGCTGTTGAAGAAAGGCGCCGATTGAATAGCAAAAAATAATATGTATCACCTTGCGCTGCAATGTGCGGGACGTAGCTAGTAGTGCATAACTGATATGAAGGGAGCACATGAGTAGGGAAGAACAGGAAAGGAGGGGAAAAACGGGTTAGGGCAGATCGAAGAGAGTGGAGAAGAGAGGGGGAAGCGAGGAGGGGCTAGCTTTAAGGCGGGGTTTAGGGATGAGGTAATAGGGGGTAATCCCATGAAGAAACTTTGATAATAAATTAAAAAAAATAAGAGGTCGAAGGAGTCTGAAGAATCCTTCCTAATGAAAATGTATATCGAGAGATTGACCCACTATTAAGTTGAAATAAGATATAAAATGATACTGTATAGGCTTTAGGGCTTGTGCCGTGTCAAGAAAGATATAAAATGGTTCAACCTTTCAATACTATGAAAATAAGAAATGTAAGTTTACATTCCTATTTAATTAAAATTGGTACCGGTTTCTACAAGTATTCTTGGTCATCAGCTGATCATACATAAGTGTAAAACAATGCACAGATAACTAAAAGGCGAAGCTAAAATAATTCTGTTAGTTGCTGTTAGTGAAGCACAACAATCTTTAGGGAGCACTGTGCGCTGAAGTTTTGTCAATCACAAATAAGCAGAGGTAAAAAAGAAAAAATGAAGTTAAGATGAAACCGTCAGATGCAGTTAACAAAGCACTAACACACCACGGAGCACTGTTTGTTGAGTTTTCAATGCTAAGAAGAAGTCTAAAATCAAATATGTATCTTACAGTTTCAGTTCAAGATACACAGTTGTTTTAACACATGTCTTACTAACCTATTTGATCTACGACTTCATGATTTTTAGAACTATCGACACGCAGTGCTGATTCTTAAGATTATACCGTGTAACTTAAGCTGAAACTGTAAAATACATATTTGATTTTAGTCTTCTTAGCATTGAAAAGTCAAACAGTGCTCCATAGTGTGTTATAGTGCTTCGTTAACGGCATCTGACGGTTTTATCTTAAGTTCATATATCGTGGGCTTGGTGCAGAAACTCACTAAGTAATGAATTGCTTCTTGTGGGAAAACTGAGTTTTAGTTTGGGGAGAATGTAGGAGTTCAATTTTTGGCATTTTAATTATAAAGTAATGGTCTGATCTTAACTGAAGTAATTGTAAATTGTTTAACTTTGGAATGCCTTATTTAATTTATATTTACTTTTATTTACGTCAGTATAATTTTTATTTTGTTAATTATAGAGTTGTTCTGACTTCAAATAAATATTAAAGTTAATTTATTCCACCTATTCAATACATTAAAAAGAGATTTTAATGAAGAATTAAATCTGCAAATAAAATTATAGGGACATGTTTTGCCCTTTAATTAAGGGCATCTTCAGCCTTAATCTCAATCTGAAAGATAATTAATCAGGTACCTGATTGTAATTGAATTACATATGAATGTGAAGATGTTGGAAATATGCTTCAAATGGTGAGCGAAGTGGTTGACAATAGTTATGATATTCTTAAAATGAAGCCTTAATAAAGTCTAACATACAAATAGTCTTAAATTTATACATTTTCTTGAATGTCGTTGTTTAAAAATTGGTAACAAATTGTATACTGGTAGTTTGAATAGGTGGAATAAATAAACTTTAATATTTATTTGACTTCACTGTACATTTCAATACGGACCAAAATATGAGAATTATAACATGTAATTGTTCTCATTTAGCGAGTTTTCACTGGTGGTTGACATAGCAACACAGTTATGGAATTCTGACTATGAGATTCACCGATGGTAATTATCTAGCAAATTAAAGTCACCTATGTACAGGCCATGAAGGCCCTTGGAGGAGTGGAAGGTAAAGGCTTCCACCATTGTTAACCTCGACACGTGATGGGGTAGAGTGGTTAGCTCTACGCCCGGCCCCCTTTCCCCCAGAAATTAACTGGGTACTCATTTTTGGTGTAGGCTGAGTGAACGTCAGGGCCATATGCACCTCCGGAAGTGGAAATCTCCTTTAAGTTTTAAGACTTCCTGACAGGGATTCGAACCCATGTCCTTCCGGGTGAATCGAGCACGCTTTTACCGCTTCGGCCAGGCAGCCCCTGGTAATTATCTAGGTGGATGATTTTTTTAATGTCATAGTAAGACAAATGGTATAAAGGTAACAGATCACTGACCGTAAAGAGAACAAACACTCAACTTACCAAATAAGGCGTTACATTTTTTTATATTGAAGACATAACACATTTTAGGTACACAATCATAGTTGCCGATCAAAGCAAAAATACTACTATACGCATTATTTTAAAATAATTATTGATATACTGATATGTTATAAAGGGATTACAGCTAAATAGCGAGTCTACTAGAACTTATTATTTATAACTTATTAATTGCATACACTTGATGCTCTGTTTAGTGATCATCTTCACTTTCAGAATCAAAAGTTGCAGGTTTTGGAGTTCTATCAATGATCTTGCAGTCTGGGAGCGAGCTGTACCAAGCATGATAAATTTTTGGAATAATATTTTGCCAAATTCTTGAGATCAATAAAGTCACCAAACTTTCAGTTTCTTGACTTCATACAGTCCACTCGGTTTGTTCCTGTTTCTTAGTGACCTTGCAGTCCTAAATATAGTCAACCAGTCCTGAATACAATATACTGGCACATGCTTTCTGGCTTTTTCTATTGCACTAGGAATAGAATCTACTTCCATGTATGAGTGGCCACTCTCCGTAAATTTGTGTTCTATTTTACCCAGCTTGGATTTTTGCACTAAGTATAGCATCAAGGTACAGATGTATTTATTCCGGTTCTGTCTTCAACATGTATCAGAAGAGAGACAACTCTCTTATATGAGAAGGCAATTGATTTACCCAATGTAACAGGCACGAACCAATTTCTGAACTTCCTCTTTTTCCTTCTAATTCTGTCCAAGCATAACAATAAGCATTGTTAGAAGGAGCTGACTCATAGATCTTTAGGTTAAACATGTTCAGTTTTCTCATGTAATACTTAAAAGACATATCAGATGACAGAATCTGCAAGACTGACTGTAGATTAAATGTTGCGGAGGCAAATCCTGCATCATTTTGTGATGAACGTTGTTTGTCCAACTGTTTGGCTTAGCTAAGGAATGGTTCACACTTCTCGTACGATAGCTAAATTCGTCATCTAGTGCTATTTTGGCCTCTCCTTTAGCATTCTTGTAATTCTTTTTTTTTTTTGTAATAAAAACAAAAAGATCGTGATGATGATGATCATGATGCTGCTGCTTGTTGTTTAAAGGGGCCTAACATCGAGGTCATCGGCCCCTAATGGTACGAAATGAGATAACGAAAAATTGAAAAGCATCCACTGACCAAAATATAAAAAAACCAGTGGTTCAGATTCAAAAAAGATTGTAAATAATAGTATTAGTGACCAAGGGACCACTTATAAAGCACAATGATGCTAATGGCACTTGTCGGTAGTAAAGGAGAACAATGATATTTCTCAAGCTGCGGTACTAATCAAAGGTTACATGTAATAAATATCATTTTTGGTCCGTATTGATGATGTAGATTGAAATAATAACATTAAGTTATTTATTAGACCACCTAATCAATACAAAATCGTCTTGGATGATTTACATAAATTTGTTAGCTAATAGTGGGACATGTTATAATTATAATTATAATTATAATTATAATTATAACCGCCATTACTATCAACTTTACTTTTATGCAATCTTACTACTTGTTGTATAACAATCTGTTGTTTTATTCCATTGTACTTATTTTAGCAGCCTTCTAAGGTTAATTTTGTTAATACTTCCACTATTGTATCTCATCACATTGTATTTTCAAACCATCATTGTTATTTTTAATGTTATTTTACTTCAAATCTCTTCAAGATTTTAAAATTCATTTCATCACTACATGTTATTTAGACGCTTATTTTTAATTTAAGGTTAAGACTATGGCTGATGATGCCTTCAGAGAAGGCGAAACATGTCCCACTATTAGCTAACAAATTTATGTAAATCATCCAAGACGATTTTGTATTGATTAGGTGGTCTAATAAATAACTTAATGTTATTATTTCAAACTAATCAAAGGTAGCGTAAACTCACGGTGTACCAAAACCTTAAGGTACTACTCACAAGTATTGTACGTCGTAAAGGTAACGCAGACCTATGGTGTTTCTCACACAATGGCGCCACTCATAACCAACGCAAACCGATGAGGTTCCTCACCTAGGTGTACTAATCACGGGCACCGGTATTCCCGTGGTGTTCCTACAGAGTGGGTACTAATCACTGGCAACGCAGACCTACGGTGTCACTCGTATAGTGGTACAACTCACAGGCTACGCCCAGACGCGTGGTGTGGCTCACACGGGTACAACTCGCAGGCAACGCCCAGACCTGTGGTGTTGCACACACGGGCACGACTCACGGATATTGGAAACCCACACTGAACCCCACTCGAGTGCTACGAATCAAAAATATGGAGTACCTAACAGAGTGGTACTACTCGCAAGTAAAAGCGACCGATGGTGTTCCGCGCGTGATGGTACTAATCAAAAGTAGTTTCATGGCCCTAATCCAAGCATCCCTTGGTCGCCCCTTTTAGTCGCCTCTCACGACAGGCAGGGGATACCGTGGGTGTATTATTCGTCTGCCTCCCCCGCCCACAGGAGGTGTGTGTGTGGTCCGCGAGAGGTATTTTATTTCCCTCAAGTCCGCCGGCAAGCCGGTTAGGACCCCCCTATCTGCCAGCTGAGACGCGCCATGTGGGAGTATCACCTCTGCCCCTGCTATGCAAGAAAGATTGTATTCATTACAAAATACTCTTCTGTAAGTCTACTGACTGGCAGGCGTGGTATTAGTTTCTTGACAGTGAATAACATAATTAATGGATCTTGGCAATGGGTAACTTAACATCCTAATATTCCTTTCTGATAGATTTCCTCATGTAATAACCTTCCTTCATAGGAAAACTTTCGAAGTAAGCATTTACTGCAACAACTTGCTTTTTTTGGAGTTTTATTTGCTGGTTAATTTTTGCCTCTCTTGTCACTTCCAGAAAATGAACCATGTCCATTTCTGTTTTTAAATTCTGTGTTAATTGGTCCATTATATATATATATATATATTCAAGGCCTTCATAAAAAAAGATTGGCAAAAATTAATTTTGGAGCCATCCTTGTAAAAATGGTATGACTTAGCACAGTTCCTTTTCTTGCTATCAGTACCTTTCCTTGGTTGGTGGGTCTTTGGTTTAGAAACATCAACATTTCCAGGAATGAAATGATCTTTCGTTCATAGGTTGATAACCCCCAATACAATTTGCAAATGGTTTCTCGTTCTTGTTGGCTGAAATTAATTGTACATTTAAACCTACACTGGAGGCAATGTACAAGTTGAGGACATTTAGCACTCTGTAGTTTTCCTTCCTTGTTTAATTCCAGCATTATTAGCTATTGATGGAATAATATAAACTTTTCTAACTATAAGTCTTACATAAATTATATGTTAAACCATGAAATAGAAAAAAATACTCATTCCAGGTGACTTAGTGAGTTCTTTATAAAGCCTTTTAACCCTAGAACGCTTACCTGTTTCTGCTACTCGCGAACGCTTACCTGGGGTGACGCGTCACCCCATTAGTTTCTTTCCTGTTTCTGAGGTATATGGACATATTTTGTTCTATGCACTTGGATATAGTTTACACAGAATGCATAGAGCAGTAGGATATGATGCGTGAAGTTAAATAGAAATCAGGAACACAATCAATACACTAGAAAATATACCTCCTTTTAATCTAGTAAAATTCACACCTGCAAAATTCTTGATATTTCAAATAGTGCCAGGCACTCTAAAAAAGGTACCATGCCCATAAACTCTAATTATGATAACTATAATAGTATATACAAAAGCATACTGAAACACAATCTTGGGAAATAGCAGTCTGAAATTCAAGGGACAAAGGACACAAATGCCTCTACTAGTTTCACAGTTTCCTTGTGCGTAAGTCCGGCATTCTAAATGCACGTCTGGTAAACCGAACAAAAGTCACATTTTCACCATTAATTGAATAATTTATTACCTTTTGCTGCACATTTTGTACAAATGTCATCCCTGTGCTGGGAGCACACACGTCTGTCATATGAAACGCAGCTGGTTTTAGTTTTCCTGTCTTGGGCAGATAGCACATCGCCATTGTTTTACTTCCTTACCTTTCAGTTCTGGTTCTGCATCAACCATTTCTGCACCCAACACAGTTCTGATATTAGTAGCAAGGTCTTTAGAGATTGCTCGAGTCAATCGTCATTGCATACAGGACCTAGCAAGTTCAGTTTCAAGAGTTTTCAAGTAGGAATGGCTGTTCATCTTCTCAATTCGTTTTGCCGTCTTGTAGATTACAACAATATTGCACGCAGCTGTTCGGGTCCAAGGAGGTGGAGTAGATGACCACACGCGACCATTCCTTCCCTTCAGAACAGTCCCAGGAATGTCAGTATCACCGTCAGAATCCTCTGACGCGCTAATTTCAGTAGGGTTATCGGAATCCACCTCAATATTATCTTCTGTCTCACTTTCCTGAAATTCACTGTCATTTTCACATTCACTTTCTTCATGAAGTATGGCGAGAACCTTATCAATAAAGTTAGTGTCAGTCACACTAATTTCCATTATGAAAACGGCTAATACTTCTAATGCAGTGGACAATATATATCACATACGTAAACGCTTACCGGGGAGGCTCGTAACCCCACAACACGTCTCAATTCACTTATACTCAGCACATGCCTACGCAACACTGATGGCGTCATTCGGCTTGCTTTTATTAGAGACTACTGAGAAAGGGAGAGACCAATGCCCAAGTGCAACCACGCAAAACAGAATAAAAGAGCACGGTGGGGTGGCACGTCACCCCGGTAAGCGTTCTAGGGTTAAGTATCAGACTGAAAACTAGCAAAAAAAATTCAGTAAGTCATTAGAAATGACTTAGCGAGTTCTTCTCACATTAAAAGTTGCTATTGACTTGGTGAGATTCGTAAAAATGGGACACACTGGTTTCCACACAACGCAATCACTTAATGAGTTATTCCAGTCTTTGGAATTGACTTTCAGTTTGACAAAAATGTCATTAAGTCAAAACAGCCAAATTTTGACTTAGTGAGTTTCTCCACCAAGCCCACGATATATATATTACCTGTGCTTCTTATTTGTGAATGACTAAACTTCAACACACAGTGCTCCCAAAAGATTTTAGTGCTTCACTAACAGCAACTAACAGAATTATTTTAACTTCACATTTTAGTTATCTGTGTACTGTTTCACACTTGCTTGTGATTGGCTGATGATGACCAAGAATACTGGTCGAAACCGGTACCAATTTTAATTAGGAATGTAAACTTGCAATTCTTATTTTAATAGTATTGAAAGGTTGAACCATTTTATATCTTCTTTTAACTTAATAGTGAACTTGCTTCAATACAGAACACTGTGAAATTCTCTCTTAAAGACTCACCCAATCACCAGCAAAATGAAGGGAAAAAGAACCTATTTCTTTCACATCTTACGACTGCCAGGAAATCTGCTGTTACGACAACCACTGATGATAAATCTTGGAAAGAAAAAAGGAGGGCAATGGATCCACAAAATCCAGCAAGTAGTTAGACTTTTGATAGCAGGTGCAAAGAACAAAATTAAAATTACACAAGAACCTCATTTGTCTGGCCCTCATTAATCCGGATCGAAAAAAAAAAATTTACTTGTACAGTATTTCTTTTACGGTGTCAATTCTTCTTGAATGCCTTTTCCGCCAAGAATAGTTAACGAATGGAATTGAAGTAATTTGGCCACGGTGTGTCAAAGGTACCGTCCCGGCGTTTGCCTGGAATTGAGAATATTAAACCGTTGAAAACAATTCCCAGGACGGCCGAGGTGAGATTCGAACCCGTGCTTTTCTGAATGCATCACACTGATGGTGAATTCGAAACAAACCGGTGGTTCATCAGAAGAAACAATGACTCAAGCAGAGGCAACAATGCAGATGGACAAACCGATGTCCTTATTAGAATTCTTGACTGAAACCACACCGGCAGAACTCTTGTTAGTAAAACATCTTTGTGATCGTGCTGTGCGCAAACGCTATACAAATGTAAAACAGAAAAAACTCTCACATTATTTTAGTGCATAAAACAAGTTGTCAATGTAAGAAAAGTGTTCGTATATTTTTTTGTACAATTGAAAAAATGGTACAATTTATGTTAATAGATTATATAACATGTACCGTATTTATTTTTATAGTTTTTTTCCGGATTATCCAGTTTTTCGATAATCCAGATCAGTTGCGGTCCTACTTAATCCAGATAAACAAGCTCTTGTGCAACAACCTTCTTAAGACTCAAATTTTCAGCAGAAATGATACATAGAAGGGCTATAGCTATATCGGATCAACTGAGAAAATTACGATAGGAATGATCACAAGAACCAAACAGTACAACCTCCAAAGAGAAACAATGTGGAACGTCTCAAGTGGTCCAATAAAGGTAATAATCATGATAATGATTACTAATTGGAAATCTTGTTCTCTGCCCCGCAATTTTTCACTTGTTTGTTCATGTGGAATTTACTGTCCTATGACCTGATTTTGTGTTAATGTTCCGGCCTTTTAATTAATTTCTTGTTCTTTGGTTGCACCAGCAAAATAGTGGTACACCATACACTGATATTTGCTTCAGACACTTGGGCAATGAAGGGAAAAGAGAAATGCAGGATCTAGGCTACAGGGATGAACCAGAATAGGAGCAGGGTAATAAAAATGGATACGATAAGAAATGAGAAGGTTAGAGAATCATTACAGGACAGGATACAAACAAAGATTCATGAGATAGGAGTTGAAGGCAGAAAATCAAGGCAGATGGTGAAAGGTGAAGGCAATCTGGGAGGACTGGACAGGACCCATTCAGAGGCTGGTGGCTGAGAAAGATTATTTTTCTTGCAGAATGTATATATATTTATTGAACGTATCAACAACTTCCTGCAATTACAGGTTGCCACAATGGACAAAGTAAAGCATATCAGGAAAGAGAAGGTTTTATCACATAGAAATGTAGCAGTGATACAGATTTTTTAAATTATGGAGGTGAGATTTCAGGATGTGTACAGGTGGTAGTGGTAACTATTCTTTCATGTTCATTGGCAATTCGAACTTCTTCCAGAATTCTATGAACAAAGCAGGTATTGTGCCACGAGCATCAACCATTCGGCCGATAATCTCTAGTTCATTCAGCTGGTATTTATTTTTGTAGAACGGAATGGTGGGCGCGTAAATGTTCTGCTTTTCAAGATGAACTTCAGTAGACTGGCCAACACGGTGCTCGAATCAGATCGTCGGATCGATAATGAAACCTTTCTTGTCGTTATCTCTAAAGGCGATTATGTCAATTCGTCTTGTGCTCTCTGTCGTAGACAAACCATGGACTACTTCATGTACACGGAAGCTTTTGCTATAAGAGTTGTTCTGCAATCAGTGATCTTATCTTGTGATGACGCGAGTTTCTCAATACTTCACCGTAGGGACAAGAATCCAGAACGCGAGCCAGTGTTTTTTTTTCTCTCCGACACATCTGCGACAGAGGTTTCTGTCCTGAGTTCTGCCCGGGGTAGTTCGTACTGCAGAAACATTTGATGTCACCTTGATTGCCTGTCGCCATTTGCTACAAGAAAGTTCCTGGTGATGCCTAATCCAATTATTGGCTGGAGTGTACTCTTTATACAACTCTGCACCAATCCCCTTCTGAGGCGAAGAGCACCAAGTTGCCAATTCAAGACTTCTTAGTTCTTGGCAGATTTTTCTAGGATTTGGAAGGTCACAGCTTCATTGGAGAATTGGTTAAAATCTGATGTGGAGGTCCTGTAGACAATGCGTTGTTTCGGATGTCAGATCACGCATCTTTAAAACGTACCTATTGCTGGCTCGGCGAAGAGCACTGCGTGTGCTCATTTGTTGCAGATGTAATTCCCAGGTTGTTTTGAAAAGTCCGAAGCCTTTGAATCTTAAATCAGAATACAGAGCACTATCAGGTGTATCTGTAGGTAATTGCAATTTTTTTTTAGGGAGCTCTTTACCATTTTGTCGGCGGTTTTCAGGAAGGTAAGCGGTACTTGTTCGAAAAGCATACACGAGAGTAGGGCTGACTGCTTTGTTCAAAACAATGAACTTTTGACCTGCCTTTAACAAAGGTGAGGTTGTAAGCGCATCTAACTTCTTGTGCAAGGTTTTTAACCCATTCACTGCTAAACCCGTATATATATATATGTTTTGGTGCAGTGTGTACTTCACCGATCTCACAAATGCATACGATAGTGTCATGCTTTGAGATTCCGTTGAAATGCTCAAAGAAGTTTTGTACTGCAGATATACCACTCCATTTTGCGTGTTTTGAAAGCGATCTGGTGTTATTTCAGCTTCGTCAGAGTGGAACATCTTTCCCGCTAACGTGTAGCCATCATGGCGTCTTGAAGTTTACATTCATCTCTTGTTGACGAAGAAATTTAATGTTTCCTAATAAATAGTGATTCTGGAGAGCTGTATTTTGATAATGAAGAAAGAATATCTAAGTGGCGATATTGAACTACAAGAAAGTGCGAGACAAAGTAGTAATGATGAGTCATGTGGAATAGTCACCTCTTCCTCAGATAAATTATTTTTTCCCCAAGTGTAAATGATTTTGATAATACCTGTTCTTAGATCAACAATTTTATATTATATTTCAGTAATAGAACCACCGAGCGGAGTAGCTGCGCATATTAACACGCTAACACCTCACCGTCAGCTGTCTGGAGGATTTCTTTTTTTTTTGTGTGGTTTCTTTTTTGCATTCCCAAGCAAAAGTCAGGACAGTTCCTATTCATAAACCACAGCCAATTCCTTCCACTTCCTTACCCAATTTCATCTTCATTATTTTCTCAACTGAGGTTTGCACCAGGAAGGGCATCCGGCCATAAAAATAATCTTGCTTCATCCCCGACACCGTATTAGGCTGCAGGGCTAAGGGGACAATTTGCATTCCATTAATAGCATCAGTAAATATGTATATGCACCCACCCGCCCTTTGCTCTGACATTGCTAGGAATCCGCCAACTTTTTAGTAACAGTTAATATGTTGGAAGATAGTCCGCCTAGTCAATACTATTCATTTATTTACCTTTCACCTTAACATCTAGTACATGTTTCGAGAATATTATGCATTCTCTTCCTCAGCTAGTGGATTAAAATTCAGTATACAATAAGACCTGACTAAAATACGGCGGCCCCCATTAAAATTCAAAACAATGAGTATGACCATGTGACACTTAAAAATTTTGGATAGTACAAACATAGAATTAAAATCCCATTTTGTCAAGTACAAATTAAAAACACAATATAGTAATGTCTAATTAAATACAACGTCTTGTGATGATATGAATTCACAGTGCCCTTGAAGTTGCCTTGCGTAGTTCAAAAATGTTGAGTTAAGAATGAATGAAATTGCATTAAAACTTTAAGTCCTGCCGATATCCACCGTTAATGGGTGTTAAAATGATGTCTATTTAAATTAAAATATTGGACACAGTGTCGTATAATGATGTGATTTTACGGTGTCCTAAGAATTATAATACTATCTTGCGTAGTTCAATTGGATTTGTACAAGAATAAATGAAGTTGCGTTAAAACTTGGAGTCCTGCCATTATCTTCGGTTGATAGATGTATTATGCAGCCAGGCTGAAAATAGGTTAAAATGGTCTATAAAAAGGAAATGAAATAAAAATTAACAAAAGGCTCCGACATGAACAAATGAGAATACAACGGGGTAAAAATATTAAACCTTACAACTTAAACACACATAGTTCGTTGAGTAAAGTAGAAATTGATGAATTCATCAACTTATTAAAGTTTATATTAGAAAACAACTTTTTTACTTTCAACAACGTGTACAAACAAGTTAATGGGTTGGCCATGGGATCACCAGCGTCTGGTATCCTTGCAGATATATTTATGGACCATATGGAATCTAATAAAATAATCGGTAAAATAAAAGGATTAGACTTATGGTTAAGGTTTGTTGATGACGCGTTCGCTATCATTAACGAACAAGAACTCAAGCCAAACGAACTGTTAGACCAATTAAACAACCTTGATAAACATATGTTTACAATCGAGTCGGAAGATAATAAAAGTCTAAACTACTTAGACGTAACATTAACTAGAGACAATAAAAACCTGATTTACCAAGTATTTAGAAAACCTACACACACAGATGTTATTAGGAAAGACTCGAACCACCCAGGAGAACATAAGAAAGCGGCATTTTACAGCTTCATCAATAGAGCAGTAAGAATACCATTAAACAGAAATGATTTTAATAAAGAGATAAACATTATACAAGATATTGCCAAAAGAAACGGTTACCCCAAAAGCTATGTCAATAGGATAAAGAGTAAGGTCGTGAATAGACCTAACACCCTACTTGTAAATAAGGAAGAAAAAAAGAAATTCGCTACATTCACTTACATTAATAAACAATCATACAGTTTGGCTAAACTATTTAGAAAACACAATATCCATGTATCCTTTAGGACAGACAATAATAATAATAATAATAATAATAATAATAATAATAATAATTTACTGTTCAATTCGAATAGCGTCAACACCAACAGTAGGTTCAGTAAATCAGGAGTATACAAACTGTCGTGCCAAGATTGCGGAAAAAAATATGTCGGACAGTCAAGTAGAAGTGTGGTGGTACGGTATAAAGAGCATGTCAATGCACGAAAACATTCTAGATACTCTGCAATGTGTGAACACATGCATGAAAGCAACCATCATTTCACAAATATTGAACGTGATATGACCTTATTACATTCATTAAGCAAAGGCAAACAAATGAATGCCCTAGAGAAATTAGAAATATACAAATTGCAAAAATTTGATAATGAGAACAACCTAAATGAACACATTGCAGAAGACAATCAGTTGTTTAAATTGGTAACCCAATACCCTAGTAAGAGGCCAAATGATGTCAAGCGTGTAAGGGGGGAAGTATGACTAGTATCAGGGGCGGTTCCTTCCACCCCTCCTTCCATCCATCACGCAACCCAATGTAATTCTGTAACCAGTTGCCATACAACATCAGGTGCCTCAAAATCTATCTAACACATGCATGCCACACGTAATATTTACATCATCACACTGGTAAGGTTTAATATTTTTACCCCGTTGTATTCTCATTTATTCATGTCGGAGCCTTTTGTTAATTTTTATTTCATTTCCTTTTTATAGACCATTTTAACCTATTTTCAACCTGGCTGCATAATACATCTAGCAACCGAAGATAATGGCAGGACTCCAAGTTTTAACGCAACTTCATTTATTCTTGTACAAATCCAATTGAACTACGCAAGATAGTATTATAATTCCTAGGACACCGTAAATTCACATCATTATACGATGCTGTGTCCAATATTTTAATTTAAATAGACATCATTTTAACACCCATTAACGGTGGATATCGGCAGGACTTCAAGTTTTAATGCAATTTCATTCATTCTTAACTCAACATTTTTGAACTACGCAAGGCAACTTCAAGGACACTGTGAATTCATATCATCACAAGACGTTGTATTTAATTAGACATTACTATATTGTGTTTTTAATTTGTACTTGACAAAATGGGATTTTAATTCTATGTTTGTACTATCCAAAATTTTTAAGTGTCACATTGTCATACTCATTGTTTTGAATTTTAATGGGGGCCCCCGTATTTTAGTCAGGTCTTATTGTATACTGAATTTTAATCCACTAGCTGAGGAAGAGAATGCATAATATTCTCGAAACATGTACTAGATGTTAAGGTGAAAGGTAAATAAATGAATAGTATTGACTAGGCGGACTATCTTCCAACATATTAACTGTTACTAAGTCAATACGGATCCAATCCCGACCATCATGGTCAAGATTATTAATAACTTTTTAGTATGCAACCTGGGTGTTGCAAGCTTACGGTTAAAACAGTATAGTGGGTGATCGACTGCGCGTATTATCACGGGACTTGTTTTATATTATTGAGAAATTCTACGCTATTGCTCATGACACAAAAAAAAAAAAAAAACAGAACAATACAGAAATATAACATATAAAAGTCCCTTCCGACATCTTAAATTTTTGATGAACTTCTCACCTCGGAAGTTCTTTAGTGTGTGGTACGGCCTTAATTATATGACACTCCTTTTCTTCCAGTACGCTTTCATCTCTTCACTATGTTTCTTCTTTCTGTCTTCAGACCACTTTGAACCAGTCTTTTTTACTTTCCTACCTTGGAATCCTATTTTCAATACTTTTTCCCGAAAGCTTTCTCTATTATTTATTTCTTCTGTTATATTGTTTTTTTTCTAAATCCTTTCTTACTTCATTGACCCAGCTTGTCATTGATTTCTTACCACACAAATATCTGAAAATCTTACTGGTTAATCTACTATCTTGCATTCGATATAAATGTCCAAAAAAACATAAGTCTCCTTTTCCTCATTACATCTGATATATTTTCTATTTTTTGAAATATTTCAGCATAACTTCGTAATTTCCAACCTTCTGCTGTGTTTTGTGGGCCTAATATTTTCCTTATGATTCGCTTTTCTAGTATTTCTAGTTTATCTAAATTATAGTTTATTGCCAGACATTCGCTTGCATATAGGCATTCTGGCTTCACTATTGAGTTGTAATGCCTTATTTTTGCATTTTTGGATAGGCATCTTTTATTGTAGATATCTTTGGTGACACCATAAGCTCTATCCATTTTATGTACCCTCTCCTCTACTGCAGATTTTTCTAAACCATTTTCTTGGATTATTTCCCCTAGATATTTGAATTTTTTTACCCTCTCTATTTGGCTAATATCTGTTTTCAGAAATTTTGGTGCAACCCAAATATTTGTTAAAAATTTTGTTTTTTCTGCAGAAATTCTTAAGCCAGTTCTGCTGGTGATTCTTTCCAAGACATTTACTTGGGTTATAGCAGACGACACATTTTCAGAAAGTATTGCAAAGTCATCTGCAAATGCAAGAAAATTTATTATTATTATTATTATTCAGTCTGAGGAGCAGTGGTAAAGTGTTCACATCCAGGTACCAAGATTGTAGGTTCAAATCAGGCAGTCTCAATCGGATCTTGAGGGGCGGGAGAAAGTTCATTCTGCATTCCATGTCATACGATATTACTACGCGAAAGATCTCTGGTGATATATTTCGTGTTCATTCATGCACAGGATCACTAATAATTTCTTCCTCACCAACACTACTGAAATCAGAGCCTAAAACATCAAATATGCTTTGAATTTCGCTATTACTGAGCATTTCGCACGAGCAAGCAACTTCCTTCTCAGCCATGCAGAATATAGATTTCTCGATCGATATTTTAATCAATTCTCTTTGCCAAAGAAGCATACCAGAGCACTCTGGTGACACTTTGAGACACCAGGAACAGATTTCAATTAGAAATGTTTCCAGGTTAAAGAAGAGTTCGTATCAAAGGTGAGTGTTTCGTTCAGAGTGACGCCAAGATATTGAATTTCTTCTCTTTCTTTAATAGTACTAATCTTAATAATAATAATAATAATAATAATAATAATAATAATAATAATAATAATAATAATGTTATTTGTTTTACGTCCCACTAACTACTCTTTTACGGTTTTCGGAGACGCCAAGGTGCCAGAATTTAGTCCTGCAGGAGTTCTTTTACGTGCCAGTAAATCTACTGACACGAGGCTGACGTATCTGAGCACCTCCAAATACCACCGGACTGAGCCAGGATCGAACCTCCCAAGTTGGGGTCAGAAGGCCAGCGCCTTAACCGTCTGAGCCACTCAGCCTGGCAAGTACTGACCTTAAAATTGTCGTGAATATCAAGCATGTCATACTGTCACAGCCATACATAATAAGGACACATCAGGTCCAATATTGTTGAAGGTTTTAGGACAATTGAACAAAGCCATATTTACCTCGTGGGTGTAGACCCTGACAGGAATACCAAACGCACGCCCCAAGCCAAAGTCTGCTACTTTGATGGTACCATTCTTGTCAATCAGCAAATTTTGAGGCTTAAGGTCCCTATGCAGTATCCTGCGTTTATGGCAGTAGAGAATAGCCTGGGTGATCTGAAACATAACCAGAAAAAAGTCCTTTTATTTTATATTATGATAGAACATTAAGTAACAAATGATTTCTTGAAAAGCAGAAGTCTTTATCTTGAAAAACCCAAGCTTTACAGAACTGACCAAATTCCAAGAAAATCAATTTCAAACTTTGGTATTCTAAGGCAACAATATAACTGACATTCAAGGCAATCTAACTGTTCTCCAGTAGGAGCTGTTAAAATAATTCTCTAACATTTAGGGGTTTCATTCCCAGGAAATTTATTTATTTAATCGTATGGTGATTTTATGAAATCTATATACCGTGTTTACTCACGTATTAGACCCCTCTTTCCCCCCACTTTTACAGCCATAAATAATAAAGGGGGGGGTCCAATATGCGATAACCTCAACATTTTTAGCAGTGAACACATGACTTCTAGGTTATAAAGAGATATAAATTGTACATGTAAACATTCTATACTATCATTTAACAAACTCAGAATGTATTTAAGTTATACTGGCTATTTTCATTGGAAGGCAGTATTTCTAAATGTAAAAAGACAAAAAATGGTGAACACGACGTTTAGACCTACGGTACATATAAAAGTCCATTTCAGTTATTCATATCACGCCATTCGTTACATCTCATTAATTCCTCTGGCGAGGTTGACGCCAGGAAGGGCATAGGCCGTAAAAACTTGCTACGAAGATTCGTCTCGCTTCATACTCGATCCCGTAGAAGAAAGGGTTAAGGGTATCGTGTTACCATATTATTAAATATTGATACAAAAGAACTTATTGGCCAGTCATTCGTCTCTGAGTTCAGCAGTAGGCCTACCACACAGTAAACCCGATCACTGCTTTCATTTGAATTATCGCCTTACGCCGCCAACTTCCATGTCTTGCAACCGGTGTGTCGGCTTTCTAAGTGACGTCATCTTCACTGCTATCTCTCGTCAGTCGCGTCAGCCATGCTTTCTTCTCTTTGAGCCATGCACTGCAATCAAGAGCATACGAGGTCCCGTCCCTTTGAACCTTTTAAAAATAATTTCGTTCTCGACTATAAAACCATCAGCTGATAACTAGCGTATGTTACGAGTTGTACTTCCGAATGTAATACATAGTAACTGGAAACATTCTTTTGATAACTGCGGCTGTTAAAAACACAGACCCTTAGCTTTGAGTATATTTCATGCTTGTTCTCTACATTTATCACATCAGGATTTGCATAAACAGCTGTCCATCAGATAAGACAGACCACATTGTTTACGTTAGGTATATTATCACCCTGATAGCGCCAAAAGTTCGAAGGAAAAAATAAAAATAACAGGAAAATATACAGCATTTATAGATATCTACATATGTGGTGGTAATGAATTTTATTACCATAATGTTTAATTTTGTACGTTCGTTGTCTCTTTTTTTATTAACGCATACCGGTACCCAACTATGTTTTAGGCGTCTCCGAAAATCGTTAAAAATATGTCAGGACATAAAATAATTATTATTTGTTAGGTACGTTGGCGAGTAAAACAATCGTTTTAATTGGATAGCTTTTATCAAGTTTAACTTACTTCTCTCCAAATATATACCTATAATGGCCCGAGTTACGAGATATTAAACGACCACTTTGCTAATGATCTTGCCTGCTGTATAAATAGCAACAACCACGAATATTTCTCAACTAAAGTAAACTCATTTCCTCATCCCGAGGTGATACAGCTCTTTTTAGACACACGCCCAGTGGAGGGGAGTTACAGGTACAGATTTTACCGCATATCAGCCTTCCTGTCATTCGTAAATCTCTGGCAGTACAGTACCGGGAACTGAAGTCAGACCCCCGAAAACAGCAACTAATTGCGCTAGCCATTACGCTGGCAGACATTAACTACAAAACACAGACGTATAGCATTACTGATGCATGCATGCATGCAATGTGCGGGTTGGACACGAAGATAGGCCTATTCATCTATTTGTGCGACGTCATCAGAGCTGCAGTAGACCTGCGCCACTGAGGCGGACGTTTCTTAACTATGAAACACAGATGTACCGCACGGATTTGACGCGTTTTTCATTGCGTAGGTCGTACGGACAAAACTATTCACAAATTTGTGCGATGTCATCAGAGCTGCAATAAGACTTGTACCCGCTTCGAAGCGGAATAGTCATCCTTCCCTGACGAATTACATTGAGGGTTCTTATAGACGAGATTTACTTTTTTCATTTTCTTTGTCTCGATAAGCCAGGGGGGTCTAATATGCAAGGGGGTCTAATACACGAGTAAATACGATATATATAAAATTGGATGTTGGTATATTTGAGATTAATAGACTCAAAAACTACTGGACCAATTTCGCTGAAAATGTCACAATTTGTTCTTATTACTTCTGAGAGGGATTACGAAGTGGTTTGAACGGAATCGAATAGGTACTTTTATTATTATGAGAAGTTTTATGTAATTATTTAAATTGATGGTTATGAATTTCATGTTTTTGGTCCGTATTGAACAATATATATTGTATTGAAAAGGTGGAAACATTTAAGTTATTATTATTATTACTTAATTATTTAAATTGCAAAGCCACACCAAGAGTGGATCGACTTGATGGACAGACTGCCGCTAGGCGACAGCAGCTTACACTAAATCATGATAGTCCGGTAGTAAATGCTGTATATAGGAGGAAGGGAACACACTGCCATGTTTTATAAACTACCTTCATACCTGCCAACTTTTAGAAACCAAAAATAGGAAGATACCGCATTTTCTCGCGTAATTAACCCTAGAATGGTTGGGTGGAAAATGTAACAAGAAAGGTTGGGCTGGGTCTGGTAGACCCAAAACCTAAACGTCTATAAAACTTTTTAAAATTATTTATTTTTACAATACATTGAATATTATTATAGAATGTTCTCAATAACTTTTACTCAATTTTATATTTCTGCATTGTTTTATTGATAAAAAGAACTTAAAAGGAAGATAAGCTTAAAATTTTAGCTGGAAAAAGTAATATTTATAAAAAAATCGCGACAAATAAAGTCCACTTGATATGTCAGTTTGATAATACTGTTTTATGCAAATGAACGTATTTGTTATCCAAATGCCTAAGAAAAAGTGGCTTAGGTTCAATATTTTAACCAATTATACTCGGGTGAAGTTCCTCAATTGTTAACGCAGTTTACACACAACATTTCCGCATGTGTCAGGCAAACCCAAACTTTGCAGATCTTGCAGAAGTATTTTGTCTTGTTGTCCTTACACATGACATCTACCTCTTTTCCCAGGCTCCGGCAATTCTCTATTTTCAATAGCTTCCCCCGAAAGTCTCGCAGCCAGAAGTCGAATTTCTCGAGGCAGAAAACTTTGGTGTGCTCGCTCTGCCATGTACGGTTGCACAAGTGATTTTGCAAGCTCCTTGAGGAACACACGCCTTTTCATAACCACAAGGTTGGATTTTAGCGTAACATATGCATTTAGGGCAGCAATATTCAGTACACCAAAGAATAAACATAATGGCCAGCGCCTTGTTCCTCTAGCAACTGTATATTCTGCACTCATAGCGTCCACTACATCAACGCCACCCTTGGTGTCATTGTAGCAAGTGATGACTTTTGGCTTCCTTTTGACACCATTTTCTTCATCAATTTCTGCCGTGTGATGCATAGAGGAAAGTAGAATTACACATTTGTTACGTTTTGGCACATACGACACCGTAGTAACCTCCTCCTGAAATCCAAACATACTTGAATATTGTTCTTTTGATTTCTTTGCAAGAAATTCCACACTTGTTTTTCCTCAAAGTACCAACAAGCGTAAGTTTGTTTTCTGTTAGAAGTTTCTTCGTAAGGCTGTAAGAGGTGAACCAATTATCTACTGTTACATTTCGACCACTGCCTTTTATTGGTTCCACTAGTCGTAAGACAACGTCATCAGGCTTATTACTAACACGAAATGGGCCTTCTGGTTGAGTTCCAGCATAAACTTCTAAGTTTTTAACGTAATAGCTCTTAGCACAAGCCATCAAGAAGACTTTTATACCATATTTTGATGGCTTAGAGGGGATATACATCCGAAATCGGCACCTCCCTCGAAATGGTACTAGCATTTCATCGATAGTAACAAAGTCTGAAAGTGAGTAATACTTCTTACAGTTCAGTACAAAGAGGTCCAAGAGCTCCCTAAGTGCTGCTAAATTATCTTTACACTTCCTTTCATTCCGTGAATGGATATCATCAAAGCGAATAACACGTGCAAGAAACCTGAACCTTTTCAGAGACATACCAGCTCTAAATATTTCAATTCCTGTTCCGTCTGTATCCCAAAAGTCCTCAATATTCATTTTACTTCCATGTAATGTGCCAGCAAGATATAAGAGACCAAAATAAGCCATGATCTCTTTGTAGTTTCTCTGCACATTGTTGGGTCACTCTTGTAGTTAGATGTAACAGATCGTATAAATATATTAGTTGCACCAACAACCAAGTCTATAAGAGGTTCATTGAAAAATAATGACCACGATTCTAATGGAGTGTGCACATTCATAGCATCCCTTACAGGTCCTGGTAAATGAGTGGAAACTAAATCGTGGCTTCGTGTGCGGACATTTTGTGGGAATTTGTCTTTCTTCCATTTAGTCTTATTGTCTTTACCAACAAAATAACGACAGGGATTACCCTCATCTGGAACGTACCTGCAGCTTGTGCCTGGAGCATTATAAGCACTGTTGTTGGAAATAGTGGCTTCGCGGATGTTTGGAATGTTGATATTATCTGTTTCTTCCCCAATACCGTCACTTAATTCACTATTAGAATCATGTTCACTGTTCATCACGAAATCTGGGTCAGCATCAGAATCATCAAATTCATAGTCTTCGTCACATAAAATCCTCTCTATTTCCTGCCTAGACACAGTTGCTCATAATGCCATTGTTAAATTTTCTACTGTATAATGATTTCTATTGTCTGTTCAATAATTATACAATGTACACTCCACAAAACCTAAAAGGAACTAATATATCACACGCAAAATCCACTAGTATGTTGGAACACAAACGTTACATAAACGGTCGGGCCGGGTTTGAGAGACCCATGACTACTTTGCGACGGTTATAGACAAAGACTCGTTGATGAAGCTTCCGGTTTACTGCTGCAGTGCATTCTGAAGAATGTTTCAGGAAGCTATAGGGCACTCCAAACCTGTAGGTGCTTCGACCTTGTAGCTATTACGAAAATGCGTACTACTGGGTCACACAGACCCAGCCCGACTGTTCTAGGGTTAATGCACTTTTTTGACGAAAAATACAGACGAAAACTTTGGATGCGTAAATTATTCAAGGAATTCAGATCTTTACAAATTACTTACAGTTCATTTACATTTAAAAGATTCATCAAATATAATATAATCAAAATTAGTTCAACTCATTTTTGGTTATCGTCATAAAGCGTAAAATTCCGGGGCGAGATTTTTTCTGAAAAGTCAAATAGGGTACATCAGGTAGGGGTAAGTTAGACATGTGGGTTTAAAGCACCGACACTAGAAAATATTCTTCTCATTACGAGCTGACAATACGACCTGAACGACATACCGGCAAAAAAAGAAAACTATCCAACACGAGAAGGGCCGGGCATCGAAGGAGGGACTCTGCTACTTTACCCCAAACCGTTCGTATCCAATCTTGTACGAGTGACGTGTCCATGCACCCTTTCTCTTGAATACGAACGTGGATCACTCGCAGAAAATTTGCTGTAGGCATTGATTTTCGTCTTAGAACAATATAAGGTGCAAGCTTCTGCCATCAGCTGTTACAGCAAGCATTGCAGTACCGGTACAACGTTGGTTTTTTGCTTGCGATAGTGCGTGCGATAACACTTGATAACACTGTATGTTCCTTTCTTATAGATTGTTCGACTTTGTGGCATATGGAAACTGATTGGCGTCTGACCTGCGGTTCCTATAAGGGAGATCAATCACAAAGCGATGAAAATGGTTGAAATCACTTGTCATTTTTTGATATAATGTTCTTCGTCGAAGAGAAAGTTCATTTCTCTTCATAAAATTAATCAAGCCCCGGCTAACCTTCAAATCCGAGAAACTGATTCCATGTGCCACGGCTATTTCTCATTCTTTAAAATACAGCATTCGTGAAAAACGGCTTATCCAACATTGCGTAACAAAATCATGTATTTAGGCAGATAATCCTCTACTTGCAGAAACTTGCCGCTTTTTGGTCCGCGAAATGCTCTGCGAGACTTTTTGGCCGCTTGAACTGCACTTCTGTTACCGCTGCAGCGCACGTTTCATTTGGACACTGAATACTTGCTGCCCGCTGCTCTATTCCAGTATGTTTCGACGTAACCGATCACCGCGAGTTTGGCCGGTTGCATGGCTAAATGGTTAGCGTGCTGGCCTTTGGTCACAGGGGTCCCGGGTTCGATTCCCGGTAGGGTCGGGAATTTTAACCATCATTGGTTAACTTCCCTGGCACAGGGGCTGGGTTAATGTATTGTCTTCATCATCCTCATCACGACGTGCAGGTCACCTACGGGTATCAAATCAAAAAGACCTGCACCTGGCGAGCCGAACCCGTCCTGGGATCTCCCGGCACTAAAAGGCATACGCCACTTCATTTCACAGCGAGTTTGTATGATGCAGTATTACTCCAATACTGTGGACTGACAAACAAGTTTGAGATCACAGAATGTTCCGTACCCTGACGGCTAATAACAGCACCTTGTCCTGTTTGGAATGCGCGCTTCGCGATAGGAAGCCTGCTACTAGAGTAGTTGACATCTTTATTTTGAAACGCATCCGGAGCTGAGTGATGGATGTTGGAAGTTGTGGGTGCGTAAAATCCGTGAACATTTCTTTTTCTCCACTTTGGACCCAAAAATATTGGGATGCGTAAATTATGCAAGGACGTTAATTACGCGAGAAAATACGGTAGTTTCCTTTATCAGATGGTGAAATGAACGGAGATGTACAGGTATCTCTGAACACTTGGAGATAACGTTTGTTACATCTTTTTGGCCATATCGAGAAAAGAAAATGCCAGAAACTGTCACCGACACGAACCCTCCTTAAAAAACATTCAACTCATTAAAATTATGCACTTAAGTACGCGAAACAACCACATACAAAACAATTCAATATCTCCCATACATTATAAACATACGACTTTGACAGAGGGGGAAAGCATAGAAATGCAAGAAAAAACACGTGGCCTATAACTCCGACGAAACTACGCACAGAAACGATGTCAACAGCGCGCGAACAACACAATAAAAAACTCATTCTTTCGTCCCGATTAACTGAGTCGTTAGCGCGCGCTAGCCTCTTGCTTACAGGACGATCGCTGCCCCGAATCCCCAGCTGACCCTATCGAGCGCACACGCTGCTGTGGTGAGTGGGAAGCACGATACACGTAGGCGACGGACGAAACACTCACGAAATAAAGTATCAAATAAATACACTTGAAAAGGAGGTTTCGTAAATTACACAAACACGTACGAATTTATCCTTTATCGTATGGGAAGAGTTTTGACCGTACTAGAGGTTATGCTAGTCAAAACTCGGAAGAAGTAAAAATAACTCGGAAAATCGAAAGACGAGTTAAAAACCGGAAAGTTTCTGGGTAAATCGGAAGGGTTGGCAGATATGTACCTTTCTTGAGAGGTGTACTCTTATGCCTCTTATTTGGAAATAGCAATCCAACATGCCGTGATCAAGATGTACTTTCATGTCACAGGACTAACAGTTTGAAGCATGTAGCTATGTATTAGACGTGTAAAATAATTAGGAAACTGAAAAATATAGAATATCAACAGTGGAAAGATACGAGTTATCAGCCACTCCTAACGAAGAGCAACTGGGATTTCCCAACGAGCAAAGGCAAGTTATTAATTTCGCATACATGTCTAATATAATCGGAAATATGCCTTCCGAAAGCTTACATGCGATGCATGTCAAACTTACTGGCCTGTAATTTTCAGCTTTATGTCTATCACCCTTTTCTTTATACACAGGGGCTACTATAGCAACTCTCCATTCATTTGCTAAGTACTTCAGATATGGTACTATACCTCAACCCATTGTCTTTAGTATATCCCCAGAAATCTTATCAATTCCAGCTGCTTTTCTGGTATATAAGGCAAAATCTAACTTAAAAGTCCATCCTTCTCAGCCATTCAGATAAACCGGGTGTGAGAGCGAACAAATCAGGAGTGCCAGGGTACGAATGAAGAGGACAACGTTGGACCAGGTGCCCAATCGTTTGTTCTTCCAGGTTCAAATCACACATTGGTGAACTGATCCAACCCCACTTGTAACTGAATTAATTGCAACAACCATGTCCAGTCCTTAACCCTTTGAGCAGTGAGTTTTGGTGACACTCCCAGGCCACCAGGAGTGAGCTTTTTTTTTTTAACATTTTGAATCCTTAATTTTACACTTAGGTACACAAATGATACCTTCAATTTAATTGAAATCAGTGGCGTAGAAAATATTTTTCTCAAAATAATGAAAGGAATAGTAAAATTGACAATTATAATTAGGCCTACTGTCTATATGTGATCAAGCTTGTAACCTTTACAACACAATCGATTTTACAACAGTGTCACCTATCAAAATATCTTTAGGGTATGGTACTGACAGACACTAGAGTTTTTCATCGTGTACAATGTCCATATCCTTTCCAGTATAAACAATAAAATCAAGGATAAACCCAGTTTCACAGTCGCAAAGTATAAACATCCTTATACCAAACCTGGGTCACTTTGATGAAATGCACTGTTTCTATTTTAGGCAACCTTTCCAAGCAACTAGGCTCTCGTCAATACAGATATTTTGGGATAGAATACAGATCGCAATTTCTCTCTGAAATAGTTTATTATAGGCCTAATTTAGTGAAGTCTGTCATCTGGGGGTTGCCGATTGTCGTCAGAAAATTAAAGCTGCCTTAGGAGCGAGAAATTGTCAAGAGATGTCACTTTACCGAACTTCGGGGTTTTGAAAAATTTATTCGTTGAACAATAGTTTTTCATTTTTGCTTCACATGGCCCCTCAACAAAACAGTTGCCAGGAAAAGATAAGGAGTCTCTACGGTTATGCATTGCCACTTATGTAACTTCGATTTTTCCTTTACGTCCGTATTTTCTGTAAAAATAAGTAGTACTTGCTCATTTCTGACACTATCAAGTTCATAATATTACGATCAAAAACTTCTTTGAATCACGGGAATAGAACCAGCTTTTGGGTGGTTAGGCCGTGTGCATTTTGCAGAGTTTCACCTAGACATGCCATCTGGCTCATCAGCTGGAATGGCACGCCCCTCCAGGATAACTTCTTTGAAAATCGACACTTCCAAGTCTTGAATTATTGTCATTATCATTCAAATGATAATCACTAACCCTTGAATATGATGGATCAAAATTAGCAGAAAGCGTAGGAAGAAAGCTGCCTATAGAACTCCACTTTCTTCCTTCGGTTTGAACAGATGACAGCTTAGCGTTCTTTGTGACAGCGGAGCTCTACACTTTGTCCTCTATTTCCGTGTTGTCGTCATTCGAGGAATAACCAATTTCACTCTCATCGGACACAATACAATCGCTATCACTATCGTAAATATCAATTTCGTCGCCAGACTCCTCGTTACCCAAATTTATATCTTCTGGAACAAGCTTGCATCCTTGATTCGATTCTGCCATTACGACGTGTATTTGTTTACTATCAGAGTGTTCGTAACCAGATGAGGGAAAAGAAATGTGTGTTAAGGATTAGTCATGCAATGCACTCACAGGCAACAACAATGGAAAACAGTTCCTGGGCGTTGTGATTTGTAACACAACCACGTAAGAAGTTAGGTTATGTAACTACGGATGCTGAGACAGAATATACGAGATGTGATAAAACACGAAATAAAGTTCGCTGAATATGTCAAATATCCTCCAACATTGTTCTAAAAAACCACCAGTTATATGTCAGGAAACAATTTCAACATGAAACGTCAAACGGCGGTACTGTTTAGGCGCAAACTTCGAGAACGTGAGGTGGAGGGATGTGACTCAGCACAGGTAACCAGTGACATGGAATTGATTTGATGGTACCAGTAATGCAACACATTGTATCATTCAATTTTAAGTCTACCTTCTTCACATGTACACTTTCCAACGAGACAAGAGCACAGTACTCAGCAGCCAAGTAGACACGGCTGATGCCAGTTAAACGTAGACAATCAGCAGAGGCTCCCCAGGAGTTACCACAGAGCTTATGCAGTATGTTGTTTCTTGCAGCGACTTAATGAGAAAGCTTAGTGATGTGCTCTTTGTAGCTCAGGGTTCTATCTAAAGTGAATCCAAGATATTTCGGGAAAGGATTGTACCTCAGCTTTCGTCCGTTGAGCAGAACTCTTGGTTTGTAGTTTGCAGCACGATTCGCTAGATGCAAACAGGAGACTTGTTTTTGTTGTGCTGGGGATCAATCTCCAGGTCTTAGTTTTGGTTGTAGATCATTAATGTACAAATTGAACTGCAATGGTGCTAAAACAGATCCCTGTGGTAGACCGTTATTTAGTTTCCATTTGTGGCTTTTAGTTTTGCCTAGAAACACTTCTAATTGTCTTTCACTAAGCATGCTAGATATTCGATCCACGGTTTCTTGACTTGGTGCAACTTGCAATAGTTTGTAGATCAGTCCCTGTCGTGAAAGTGTCATATGCACCTGTCAAGTTGATGAAAACAGCTGTTGATTTTAGTTATCCTTGAAAACCAGTTTCGATATGTGTAGTTAGGGAAAGAACTTTATAGATGCAGCTGCGTCCATAACTGAATCCAGCTTGTTACGGAGGAGTAACTGCTTCAATGAACAGAGCTATTCTGGTTAGGAGGATTTGTTCAGGACGCTTGAATATGCAACTGAGCAGTGCTATTGGTCGACTTTCGGGGCTTTCCTCAGGTTTGAGAATGGCTATAACTTTTGACAGTTTGAATTGTCTGGGCAATCAGTTCTCTTGGAGTATGTAAGTGAAAAGAGAAGTTAGCCAGTATATACAATGCAGGCCCATGGTCTTAATACGGTCATTATAGATGCTGGGACCAGCAGCCTTGCTGATTTTCCACTGTGGAAAAGGGTCTGGAAAGCGGCTTGTTTCTTGGGGCACTGCACTTCTGTTCAGAAAGGTTACATTTTACTATTCTGGTATGATTCTTGTCTCTCTTTGTCCTCGTGAGGTCTACGATCCTGTTGGCAATAATGTCAGGACTCCGTTTAGGATGCAGCTTTCTAGAGTGTCACTTGCCAGTTAGCCCATTCAAGATTCTCCAAGCTTTCCTGCTTGACTTTGCGAAGTTCATTTCTTTGAGTGTAGCTTCCCATTTCTCTCGTCTGTTCTTATTTAAAGAGTGGAGTAACTGAACCCACTGTTTGATTTCTAGAACTTCGGTATTCTTGGTATTAAGCGTCACTATCTTCATTCCTGTTTCTGGAGAGCTGCATCAAACCAGTCTATGGACTGATGACTCAAACAACATCTTCATTCCATCCAGGTACATATTCCTTTCTGTAACCCCTAGGAATGTTGGACTTAGCAGTTTTGATAACTAGTTTAACAAATTCGTCGTAGTTATTTGCTGTCGGCTGAAGATTCTCTGCAGCTAGACTGGAGTAAAGGTCTTTTGTGAAGCCACCCCAGTCGGCTCGTTGAAAGTTCCACCTGGGTAAGGGCATTGAGTTTAGAAGGGGAATTTTCAAATCGATTTCCGCCATAACAGGTCGGAGTTGACTGTTCGGGAAGCTGGACCAGAACAGTGCGAGTGGTTGGTCTAGTTGATCTTTAGACACGAATGTCAAGTCAGGGTTGTAATCCTCGTTCCAGAGTACGGAGTGGAAGGTTCCCTTGCCTTTTACATGAAAAACCAAATGCATATTTTTAGTTTCTGCCCACAGAACTAGACTCCCCATTCACATCCATGGTGTCATACCACCAGTTTGTGTGATGGCTGTTGAAGTCTCCAGTGTATATACAAGGGTGATCAAAGGCTGGCAGTACTGTAGGAGCCCAACTCTCACATGGAGGGTTGTACAGACTGACAATTTTTAAGTCATTTATCTGAATTGCTATAGTATAAATGTAACCATCTTTAGTGCAACAAATTACTAGTACTCCATTTAAACTTGGCTTCACATAAGCGGCTATTCCATATAGTGGGTGGTGGATAGCTTCGACCAGTGTATAACCGGGTATTCGGCCTTTACGCTGGAAATCCTGTTCATCTTTGGTATGGGTTTCTTCAATGTTAAGGTCATACAGTTGTTTTTGCAGAACTTATGCCTTCAATATCAAGTTGCATAATGCAGACTCCGTGTTTCTCACTTGTAGTTTCATGGTTCTGAAAAGAACCATTACTTGTTATGTAAATGAAAACAAATCTCTACAAAATGAAGGAAAAACAGAACACAAAAGTTGCCATTGATGCTTTCACAGCCCGAGACATGATACTGTACAGGCTTCTGGGCTTATGCCGTGTCAAGAAAATAAGGTGAAATTCTTTACGTTTCGCAGAGAGCTGTGTTCTGCGTCATCAGAAGAAAATCTCGACTGTCTACGAGAAAGGCTCCTTGAACGAAGACTTTTTGAAATTAGACGTTATAATAGAAGTGGAAATGGTTGCGTTCATTCATCACCAGATGGCTCCCCGGACGTGGCACAGCGCTAGTGTTCGAAGCGGAACCTGACTGAATAATCAGAATCAGTCAAGAGGGACAACATGTGTACGTAACATATGATACTGAGAGGTGTATGACATTGACACAAGCCCGGAATGAAACATCTGGCGATGAGGAATGTATGAATTTGGAAAACACCCAGATGAAATAATAGTGAAGGGACAGGGAAGGGAACTACCTACGTAAATTCTTAATGTCTGGCAACCAGGTATTAATAGGAAACTTGCACGATCCGGGGTTTTAATTAAAAATATGCTAATCTGATTCAAAATTTCATGCAGAATTCAAAAATGTGATCAGAATGTACAAATAATAACTCCAAACATGATAAAAATCTAAATTAAAGTACGAAAATGTCACGTCATGCAAGTACCTGATCTCATTGGTCTGACGTCATCGTACAGGTTGACTGAATTAGCAGACGAAATAACACATAGTGTGCTGTGAGAAACAGGTTACACTTCGCGTATTTCTACTTTATGTTAGTGTCTGGTACAGTTAAATTCGAGGTCTATACACTGGATAATAACCTGAGTGGTATATTTTAGACTTAAAATGAATCCTGCGCAGACAGTGAGGCAGAAAACTTATAAAGGGTGTATAGTTCCGATGTGCAACAGCACATCGCATACCATCCCAAACAAATTGTTTATAAATGTTCCAAAGACTCTAAAAAATAGGGAGAAAAGTATTTTGGCTAGCCGGAGAAATGCTGGTGATATATCGGAAAAGTCTACAGTTTATTTTTTTGAAGGTCATTTTATAAGTTGAATTTGTTTGAATTTTCAATCACTTTTCCATGTCAGCTGTTCTAGTGGTAAAACTTTACATTTTAATGTATGATGCTTTAATTAAATGCTTCAATTACATCTTGAAATATGAAAGTAATAAACAGTGCATTAATTAATGCTGATTATTAAAGTATTCTCCAAACCTAACCTATGTTCTGGGTGATCCATGTCAAAGGGGTTATGAACCATATTGACAGCTCTAATTATACCAATTTATCTTGGCATGCGACAATTATTTATGTCTTCTTCTTCTCCTTGTGTTACGGCCTCTGTAGGACCACGGACAGCTCCTTCATGGATTGCATTTTCTTCTTCTCCTCCCAGAACATGTTCATCCTTTCTCTTCTTCCGAGATATTCAGTATCCTCTTCTCTTGTCTACTCCACTGGTGACTCTCAATCCTTCTCCTGTATCAATCCCTATCATTGATCTCTGGCATATTAGTCGGTATGTACTTGCTTCTCCAATTTTCCTTTTCCACCTTGATCCCCAATTCCGACCAATCTTTCCGGAGTTCAATTACCCACTTGGTTCCTGTCTTTCCTCGTGTCCTCGCTGTTGTTTCCCATACTCTTTTCGTCATTCTATCCATATTCATCCTGATTAGATGTCCCGCAAACCTTGCTCTTTTCAGTCTGATTTCTTCTGAGATTGTCCTCATGTTCCGGTATAGTTCTTCCCTGGGTCTCCTCATCCATCTCTCACCTCCTCTCTTAGGGCCTAGTATTTTCCTCAATATTTTTCTCTCCTCTTTCTCTAGTTGTTCCGCACCATTTCTTCCTAGTGCTATTGTCTCAGCAACATATAATACAGCATTTCACACCGTTGCCTTGTAATGTCTAATCTTTGCGTCGGTAGATATATTCTTTTTATTGTATATATCTCTGGTCATACAGAAGGCTGATCGCATCTTCTTTATCCTCTCTGTCATTCCCTCATTGCTCCTATTCCTTCCTGTTATAAATTCTCCTAGGTACTTGAATTTGTCCACCTTTTGCACGGTGCCTTCCGGTGTTGTCCAATCCTCAGTGGTATTCAATGTCTGTCTTGTTGTAGGCAATCCTCAGTCCCACCCTTCCGGCTATATTGCTTAAGTTGTTGAGTTGTGTCTTTGCATCTTCTTCTGTCTCACTATAGCTATGTCGTCCGCAAAGGCTAGACAATCTACTTGGGCCCTATTGTCCTTTTTGTCCCCAACATGCGTCCTTGGTATTCCCATTGTCTCATTCATTGTTCTCCACTGCCTGATGACTTCATCCAAAGCTATGTTGAACAACATTGCTGATAATCCATCTCCTTGTTTGACACCAGTGTTGATATCAAATTCTTCAGAGAGTACTCCTCTGAATTTCACCCTTGCCTTTGTGTCTGATAGAATTTCCATTATGAGTTCATGTGTAGTGCCATCTAATCCTCTGTTCTTCAGGATTCTTCCAAGGGTTTGTCTGTCGATGGAGTCATATGCCTTAGTGAAATCTACAAAGGCCCTATGTTCTATCAGTTGTTTCAGTATAAATATCTGTTCTATGCATCCTCTTCCCTTCCTAAATCCTGCTTGGTAGTGCATCCTCTTCCCTTCCTAAATCCTGCTTGGTAGTCTCCAATTGTACTTTCTAACTGTTCTTCCAGTCTATTGAGCAGGACTTTCGACAACACCTTATAGCCAATCTCTAGTAGCGAAATTCCTCTATAGTTGTTTGCATCCCTCTTGTCTCCCTTCTTATGTATTGGTATTATGATCGCATTCATCCATCCTTCTGGTAACTTCTTTGTTCTCCAAATCTGGCCGATGATGTTGGTCATGTTGTCTACTGCCTTGTCACCTCCCCACCTAATCATCTCAGCTGATATTCCATCTTCTCCGGTTGCTTTGTTATTCTTTAGATCGCTTATGGCCTGAGCGACCTCATCTCTAGTTGGAGGACATGACTCGCTCTCTTCTGTGTGTGTCCCCAGCTCCAGCTCTTCTTCAGGTGGTTCACAGTTTAACAGGTCATGAAAGTATTCTGCAAGTATCCTACAGTTCTCCTTTGCACTAACTGCCAGATCCCCATTCTTATCTCTTATAGAGTTCTCTGCCTTTATATCCACTCAGACTCTTTTTGAATTTCCCAAAAAAGAGTCTACTATTGTTTTTCCTGAAGTTATTTTCAATTTCATCCAATTCCTGCTTCACCCTCTGTCTTTTGGTCCATCTTATGGTTCTGGCTGTCTCCTTCCTTACTCGTAGGAAAACTACCCATTTTTCCAGGTTCTTCTTAATGCTCCAGTCTCTCCAGGCTTTCCTGCGATTCTCAAACGCTTCCTCACAGTGCGTATTCCACCACCAGTGTTTCTTTTTTTTCTTCCTTTCCCCATATTTCAGCCTGTTTCCTCATATTCATGTCATCCCATCCATTGCTAGTTTCTATCAGTTTCTATTCCTTCCTCGTATTTGGATCGATTGTGCCGTAATTTGTCTGTCTATATTTTTCCAGATAGTCTACCCCTGTGCAGAATCCAAAGGCACTTCATTTCTGTAAGATAGTGATCTGATTCTATTCTTGTGTTCTTTCTGACCTTTGTGTTCATAATCTCTTTAGTGTTTGTCCGATTGATTGCCACAGGGTCAATCTGGAATTCCCCAATGTGGGTGCATGGGCTTGCCCATGTCTTTCTTATTCGGTTTGGCCCTGAAGTGAGTTGTAAGTCCCTACGCCTTTATTTATGTCTTTATTGAAGAGCTTACATTTGTAAAGAAATTTAGGTTATATAATATAACAAAAAATAGGCATGTACATCATAAAAGAAAACAACGTGAATTTAACAAATGTAGGTATATCTCTACACAAAACCAATGCTTGTCTGTTGGAGTCTTATAGGTTAAAAATGTTCAATTATAATATTAATGAAATAAGTAACATAACTGCACAGAGGTGAAAATAGTGCTGCTGGTGTTTAAAATATTATCCAACTTAGTGTAAGTTTGAGGTTATACAAGCCAAGTCAATAAACCGAAATGTAAAAATACCGGCGAGTTGGCCGCGCAGTTAGGAGCGCGCAGCTGTGAGCTCGCATCCGAGAGACAGTGGGTTCGAACCCCACTGTTGGCAGCCCCTGAAGATGGTTTTCCGTGGTTTCCCATTTTCACACCAGGCAAATGCTGGGGCTGTACCTTAAATTAGGCCACGGCCGCTTCCTTCTCATTCCTAGGCCTTTCCTGCCCCATCGTCGCCATAAGACCTATCTGTGACGGTGCGACGTAAAACAAATATCAAAAAGTAACAGTCACAGCACCCAAAGACATTCCTGTATTGAACGAGTAAAATGTCACCATGACACTTTTCTTAAGTGATATGCTTAACTTGTTAAAAGCCAAATGTAATTAAAGTTATTGGCTTTACGCCCCGCTAACTACTACTACGGTTTTCGGAGACGCCGATGTGCAGGAATTTAGTCCTGTAGGAGTTCTTTTGCGTGCCAGTAAATCGACCGACACGAGGGTGACGTATTTGAGCATCTTCAACTACCACCGGACTGAACCTGGATCGAACCTGCCAAGTTGCGGTCAGAAGACCAGCACCTCAACCGTCTGAACCACTCAGCCCGACTTGTGAAAACTAGATGAAGTCATATTTACCTTTATCATGTTTAACTTTTTCCCTCCAAGATATTTAATTTTCTCTTTCATGGGCCCCGGATGTGGATAGGCCAGTTGCCGCAACATTAAATATATATTTTTTCGGGAATGATAGATTATAGACCTACAGTACTATGATCTTTCTTTCTTTCTTAATCAGTTTATCTTTCAGGGTTGGTTTTACCCTCAGACTCAGCGAAGGATTTCACCTCAACCGCTTCAAGGGCAGTGTCCTGGAGCGTGAGACTTTGGGTATGGTGATACAACTGGTAAGGAGGGCCATTACCTCGCCCAGGCAGCCTCACCTGCTATGCTCAACAGGGGCCTTGTTGAAGAACGGGAAGATCAGAAGGGATAGACAAGGAAGACGGAAAGAAATGGTCGTGGCCGTAGGTGTCTGGAGAAGTGGGAAATTACGTAAAACCACTTCGAGGATGGCTGAGGTGGGATTCAAAACCCCTGTACTCAGTTGACCTCCCGAGGCTGAGTAGACCCCGTTCCAGCCCTCGTACTATTTGTTTTCAACTTTCATGGCAGAGCAGGGAATCGAAACCGGGCCTCCAGGAGTGGCAGCTAATCACATTAACCACTACACCACAGAGGCGGAATAGTACTATAATGCTACCTATATGTTTATGTTATTGCTGAAATCCGATTTCTTACTTTACTAATGCTGAAAGCCCGAAAATGTAATGTTATTCTTTAATATGGGAATCAGTCTAGAAGGAAATGTTGAAAGTGATGTGATTTCTATTCAGGTTCGTTATTATCCTAATACAATGAGTTCCAGTACATTGGACATATATAAAAGATGCCACTTACAAACTTGCTTTTTATCCGCGAATTTCTGCGGCCACAAAAGTCACTATTTTTCAAGAATGATGACATCTACACAGGGTAGATTGTCTGACTGTGCTGTTTTGAACCTTTCTTCTGTCATTTTGAAGTTATTCGCAATCACGAATAATAAACAATCGGCTTTTAGTAACGGCTGATGCACAGTAGCTGGTAGAGTTGCATGGGTTACTGGATCGCGACATCACAGCGCGCCACATTTGAACTACACTCGCACCGGTGCCATTCAATGAATGATTAAACGCAGACCCTTTGTGCCAAATCCATCACGAACCGACATTTTCGAGTGTATTTCATGTGTTTTTTTGCATTTATCGAGTCCAAACTCATGCTTGTGCAATTCTTGTCTCACCCTTTACAGCTGTTTTTTGAATTGACGCTTATTGAATAAGTGATTTCAATCCCTAACTGCCAAATTTCACCTCAACCCAAATATTTTATAATGTTATGTGCATTTGTGAGAAAATTGTGTTTATTGAAATATAACCTATGTTTTGTACTACACTCGCGGTAAGCAACATTCAATGGAAGAGTGTCTGAAATAATTTTAATCTCCAATGCCAATCATCTCGTACTTCCGCATGGTTTTGTTACAGTTTATATGTTTATATGTTTTATTGTTCAAGTGATTATGTTATCTCATATTTATACAATTCTGACTCACCCTTCATGACCACTTTGAAACTGACATCGTACTTCGAGTCTTCATGTTCTCTCATTTAATCACACTTTGTAATATAAATGTCTACATGCTAGCCTATTTCCCACATTTTGCTGAAGATGACGCCAAACAGCGTCGAAACTAGTTCCAAGTGTAAATATATGTTGTAAATAAACTATAACATTTATTTGTATTGAAAAGGTGGACCCTTTTAAGTTTCCTATCTTCCATTCTCAGTTCAATACGGACAAAAATGAAATTCTTAGATTTAAAAGAGGCCGTTTCACTCGCCTTGTAGAAAGGCACTTTAAAATATTTTTTTAATGGTAGAAAACAAGGCAACTTACCGCAATGTAATACGTTTACGTACTATTTCATTGGTCTACTTTTCAAAAAAGTATTTTTGAAAATTATGCATGATCCCTATTGAAACCCAGTGTCCCTGTTGAAATTGTTAGGATTTCTATGTATTTCCACAGCTTCCCGTATAATCCTGGACCTGTAGTGTCTAGTGTGGGTAAGAGCTCGAGCATCTTGGAACATGACATGACCTGACGATAGAGCGTGCTCAGCTATTGCCGATTTGTCTGGCTGGTTGAGACGAATATTACGTTCATGTTCCTTGATACGGGTACCACTGAACCGGCATGTTTGGCCGATGTATACCTTACTGCAAGTACAGGAAATTTCGTATTCCCCAGGATGTGAAAGTAGGGACAATTTGTCTTTGGATTTACTCAGACTGTGAGCAATTTTGGTGGCGGTGCTAAACACGGTTTTTATATTGTGCTTGCGGAGGACCTTGGCAATTCGATCTGTGGGAGTTGTGAATGTAGGGCAAGCAGGCAGATCCCTTCACTTCTTCCTTCTGTGAGCTTAGCTCGGTAGTTTCTCTGGGATGCAAGGCTCTAATGAATCTGCAAATTGCTGTAACCATTACCCTTGAACGTGACAGAGCATGTCCATCTCCACCTGGATATTCGATGGCTCACGAATTCGTCTTGCCCTCTTGCTGAGTATTGTGAGAATACCTTGTTTTTGTGCTGGATGGTCGTGAGAATCTGCATGAAGATAGCGATTTGTGTGGGTAGGCTTACGAAAGACGGTATGTCCTAAGGAGCCGTCCCGTTTCTTTGTTACTAAAACATCCAAGAATGGAAGGCATCGTTCCGACTCCATCACCACAGTGAATTTAATTGAAGGATGTTGCTGATATAGAAATAGATGAAGTTGCTCAAAACCTTCTGTCCAGACCACAAATGCATCATTAACATACCTCCACCATATCATAGGTTTGACAGGCGCCGAAGCAATAGCCTCCTCCTTAAAATGCTCCATAAAGAAATTAAACACAACGGGCGAAAGTGGACTTCCCAAAGCCACTCTGTCCATCTGTTCATAAAAATTCCCACCCCACAAGAAATAGCTGGAAGTCATGCAGTGGTAAAATAGCTTAGTAGTGTCCTCAGGGAACAGGTGCTCAATGAGAGACGAGTCAATTGGCAATTTAGTGAACAAGGACTCAACATCTAAACTCACCAAAAGTGCATTAGGTTGAAGGGTTATGGTTGACAGCTTGTTGACGAAATAACAAGAGTCCCTGACGTATTATTCAGTGCGTCCTATGTGTGGGCGAAGCAATTTTCTTCGCTCTATTGAAGCATTGCTGCAAGTTATCACTAAAACATGTAAATGGCAACAAAGTATTTATTTCAGCACATCTGCTTATGTATTGGAATGTTATCTCCCAGTATCATCCATTGTTTGCAACACTCTTATTTGTGCAGTCTACAATGCAAATTTATTTTAAAACTTATCTGCGATTATTACGTCAATTGCCGGATCTTCCCCAGTCGCTCAATAGTAAATCAATAGTGCGCGCACGTGCATAAATAACTTCTGCTCTGTGCGCGGAGGTCACTTGCGAGTAGACTGAAATTATCTGGCAGCAGTAGTACAAGACTGCTGTGTCAACACGTGTGCTTCGGTAGACATATTGGTGTAGTTTGAGAGTCTTGAAAATGGAGTTAGAGACTCCAGGCTCGGAGGTGGGGAATTAAGGCTTCGCCTTTGGTTTGATTTATTTTTGTGCTCCAACTTAAAGATAAGTTATTACATTAGAAATGGTTGTGCGAGTGTTGACCGTTACCAGCGTGCCTAGGCATAAGTTGTGAAATTGGATATTCTACCACAAAGATGTAAGTACAGGAAATTCTTAATATTTTTGGGAGCTCTTCTAAGGCTGTGGATTATTTGAAATAAAAGACTTTATCGTGAATCTGGCTTACATATTAATGAACTTTTTCAGCAACCCTTTGCTTACGTATTTGAACTGTGTTCACTTCTGCAGGTGAAATTTTCTTAAAAGAGACCAATCATCAAGATTAATTTTAAAAAATGTAATTACCTCTAAGCGTTCTGATTATGGCCTGAAATTTCAAGATCTAATTGTAATTAAATTGCGAGGTAATTTGGAATCACTAGATGCGCCTATGAGGTTGTGTATAGTTCAAATTTATTAACTTATTTATTATTCATGCTGAATTTTCTACTCATTCTTTGGGAGTATAATAATAATAATAATAATAATAATAATAATAATAATAATAATAATAATAATAATAATAATAATATTTTGGTCTGTGTATTCCTGTAATTTTCTTCGTTCTTGATATTTGCTTTCCAACTGTGCTGTTATGTGTGTTGCCCGTAGTTTTGTTATGGGATCATTATTTGAGTTTTTCTGGGGTCTAAATTATGATACCTCATACACGCATCAGGCCCTGTCCAAAGCCTCCTCCATTTAAAATTGTTAACAAAGATTTTGGTGAACTGTTTAAAGAAATGTAAACGTAATTTTGTATAGTCGTACATGATAGTAATAATAATAATAATAATAATAATAATAATTTTTCTCTATAACTTCGAGCCTGTGAGGAACTGAAATTTGCTTGTCGCCTTTTATTTTTACAAATCTCATTCGGTTAACGTTCGCTTGCCCCTTTCTCCCCTTTGTTCGCTGTCTTATCCTTTGTTATTGGTTGCGTCATATCTTGTGGGTACGCATTAATTTTGGTGTCTTAGGCTACTTTTAGGTATTATAGCTTGGCTTCAGTAACGACTACCTCCAGTTGTGTGCGTCCTTGTTCTGTTATTAATTGAGGAACGTTTCTATTATTGTTCCCTTGTGATATTCAACTTAGTTTGGAAAATTTTCCGTCATTTATTTATCTGTGTAATTTGAATTTGCTGCTGGAGTCACATTTTGTTTTTGCTGCTTATGTCCGTGTGTAATGGCTTAATTATTGATGTAGGAATGTATAGCAAATTTCAATTTTAAACAATTTATAGTTAGTTGCAGGCCCGTATTTTATTTATCAAGTGGGAATTGAATTTAAGTTAGATGATCATCTAATTAACAGTATTGGTTTATGAATTTTCCTTATGGTCCAGGTAATTATAATTTATTAAATTGCTTGCAACCTTTTCAGTATTTTCATTTTTCAACATTTTAATTAAACATTATTTATTCATTTATTTAATATCAGTTTTAAATTTACCTGATATTTAATTTCACTGTAATAGTCTATGTAGGGTACCTTTTGAATTTAATACTATTAAATGGTATTTGCTACTGAATTTATTTTAATTGGTTTTAAAATATATTTTAATTGTGTGTGTGTGTGTATATATATACAAATAAAATTAAATTTAAAGTTTTATTTATTAAGTAAATGTTTTAATTTTGTCTCTTATTTGGTAGTTGCATTGACCTGGCAACCCCTCAAGTATTAATTTTAAGATCCTGTCCTCTTTTTCCATTGGGCCCTCCACGTCATATTTGATACCACTACCGTCAAGGTAATTTTGGGATTTATGTTAATTTTGCCTTTTTTTTGTTTTTTTTGTTTGTTTGTTTGTTTCCACTGTCGTGTCCTTGGGGCAGTAGTGAGTGGTAGTGATCGCTGTGGTTGCTACATACGTTGTACTAACAAACTTGATAAGTTGCCTGGGTCAATGTTGCTAACTGCCAAACTAAACAAGTATTTAAACTTAAATTTGTAAGACCAAGTGTAAAGCCTAATTCACATTTTGTTTGTTTCATGTGTAGAATGTTGCGGAAGCTGGAGTTAAGTCAAGAGGTGCAGATTCGTGGTAGAAAGTCATCCGGCACTACCCAGGATGACGTAGAATTACTTTCTGAAATTCCTGATCAACCTATTGTTGTACCAGACATGTCAGAAGCAGAGATTGGCAAGCCTGTTTCGTTTATGAGATGCTCTTGATGAAATATATGAATTAGCTGAAGCCTTTAATCCATCTCAACCTTCAGAATACGAAGTACAGAGAAATAGCTCGTGTAACTCATTACACCAATCACCTCCAGGATCTGTTCGCATAAAAAAATGGATCGGTCCACCCTAAATCAATGTACTGTGTTGCTAACTAAGGCGTTACTATATCTGCAGATTTGTATGTCATCATGCAAAAACTCTTAAATTGAGGAATATTAAAATTAATGCTGGTCCTCAAGATAATGACCCCAATGTTTCAGTTAATCCTGAATTTAACCAATCCATATCTAGTTCTGTTTTGGGTAATCAGTCATTAGTTTCTTTTCATGGCCAACCTGTATTCTTGGTTGATAATCCTGGCATGCTACATTACAATAATGTAAACCCTGTTAGTCAGTTGTGAGTTAATAAGTTGTCTATTGATTCAATTGATGAAACTGTGTCCGAAGTGAAGGAGACTGCAAATTGTTGCAACTTAAGCTCCTAAAATGTTCTACAAACCTTGTTTTCGCATTGTGTTGGTATCCATAAAACTGAAATTTTGGAAGCTTGTTCGAGTGAAACTACTTTGGATCAACTTCACGACGGAATTTTAAGGAAGTTTATCCCTTTCAGAGCACAAGGATTTGACGGCGAAACCTTGTTTTCGAGCCCAGTTGTATTCAGAAAGTCTATTTAACTATATTAGTGACGTAAAATTCTACTGCGAGTGGGATATCGCTTGAGTACCGTTCATACCTGTCCTTTTGGAAATGTCCCGAGTCTTTTAGTGAATTAAAAAGTGAAGAAGATCAGCATTTAGACCACTCCAAAAGGTACTTCTGGGCAGTCCTCTGGTCTGAATGCTTGTAGTCTTGGTGCTAGTTCAAAAAAGTGTTTTGCGTGTGGCTCTAAAGACCATTTGAGAAACAAATGCCCATCGGTACAGAAAAAGTTTGCCTACTAGTAATTATCTAGCCCCCAATTTCAAAGTGTTGTTTATCCAGGACCTAATTATCCTCCTCCCTCTATTAATTTCAATCTGAGTAATACTAACCAATGCATCTGACTAGAAGCTACTGATGATGCAAGGCACTTTGTCAATTTGGATAAGTGTGACAATCCCTATTTCAATGATAACGATGTTGTTTGTCCTGTTTAATGCAAAAGTATTTCAGGGAGGGTGCATTCAAAAATTCCCATTATTTCTGTGGAAATCAATAATGAATTTACATTTGCACTGGTGGATTCTGGCAGTGTTACCTCTGCTATTAATTGGTCTTGGTTTTCTAAATATAAATCTGTTTGTAAATTTCCCGACATTGTACCCGTTTCAACAGTATTTCATGTTAAGGGCATACCTGCCAACTTATAGGGCCGATTGCAGAAACAATGACTAGTCGTAAGCCTTAGACATCGTCTACCTAAAAAACGTTCCATTGCATAAACAATGTTCAGTCGATGTTTAACTAGACATCCCTTAAAGTTTCAATTTTGGTTTGAAAATGGAGACAGAAGTATCTTTCATGCAATTCTTTGCTTGTCGCAACCAATGAAATTCATCGGTGCACACGCCGAACGCCAGTCAGCTGTTTGTCTTCCTACACATTACTCAAATATGGCTGAGCATGACTTGCCCACAGATAAGAGTATTGCTTTGGGTGCAAATTAAATCTCATAATATTATCGACACTAAAGCGACACGGCACCGCACGGGGAAGTGTAGCTTACGCTTTCATTATAGCGTTGTTACAGTGAGTGTAATTTACTCATAAATACAGTAGCTTCAACGAAGAGAAGATGAGCAATAGCAGAGATGCCAACTTTTAAGAAAGGCAATTCGTAATGTAGCCGTTCGGGCACCGGGGGGGGGGTGTGACTGGCGTGGCGGCCATAGAATTTTCTTTTTTCAAGATCTTACTATCGTATATATCATTAAAAAATTAAACAACATACAATTCAACTAGATATTCAAAGACTGGCATATAAAGAGTGTATGATTCTTACCCGCTAAAGTAACAGGTGATCTGCAGTAAATATCTGAGGTAGGTTGAAGGATCATTTCTTTTGTTGAGTAATGTAGTTGCTGTTTGGTAGACATACACTGGTGACATGCTATTCTGTTTGATATCGCGTGCTTCCTCTGCACTAACAGAGCATTTAACAGTTCGGTGTTCAGGTTATGTAGCGCATACCTATCTACGAAATGCCACTGTAATATTTGTCCCAAATGGAACATAATCATTCCTTTTACACAAATGAAGTGAAAAATCTGCGGTAAATTAAGCAATACCGTCCTTACTAGAGAAATATGTATACGTTCGTACGGGCTTTAGACAGGACTCACTTGTGTTGTATTCCGCTTCCCGTGCCGTCTTTTGTTTCTTTCTTGAAGTCCAGCATACGTGACGAATGGGAGTGCTATGTCTGTGAATTCTCATTATCTTTGTCCATGTGACTAGCGCGGGCAGTACAAACAGCAAAATAAATATATAACTTTTTTGTTGAAAGGAAAATAGCATGATCCCATGACCAATAAATATATCATTTATGAATGAGTTAGGGCACAAAACGAATGGGCAACATGAAGAAAACAACACCTAATTAATGTAAACAACTTCAGTGAGCAAAGACATCACACACGAAAGTGTTAGACAAACAAAACACATACGGAAGCGCTGCGACGTAGCAGAAAAAATAGTTGTAAGGTAATAAAGTATCTATCCATATCAATTTTTTCAAGTAAAACATTTTGTACTATTTCTTAATTTACCGCATATTTTCGAGTGTATTTATGTAAAAGCAATTATGTTCTATTTGGGACAAATATTACAGTGACATTTCGTAGATAGGTATGCGCTACGTAACCCGGTGTTCATATTAGCACAGAACTCAGTCTTGTTCTTCGTCACCATACCAAATACTTTATGATAATACCGGACAGCTTGCGGTTTTCAGCGAGAAAGTCGATAGTGCTGCTACCTACGTGGCTTGGTGTGACCAACTCTTAAGTAACATATTGCCATCTGTATGATTCTTGCCGCTCTGTCGTGTTGTTTATAATGTATCAGTGTTTGTCACTAAATAATCATACATTGCAGTTATATTCCAAGAAAAGTGTTATGCGCTGAACAAATTAACGAACAAGATAATGGTATGGGAACTGATCAGGACCGCAAGTATTTGAAAAAGTAATGGCCTCGCATCTATATTGACGTGACATTCTATGCCCCTTATATTAAGAAATCAATCAGATACTCTACTGAAATATTGGTGGGACTTAAAACCAATAACATTATAAATATGGAACTCTACTACACTCAAACTTGAGGGTCCACATTGTTAAATAGTAGGCTACCATAAATTTCACAGTTGAAAACTTGTGGGCCTGTAGCGTAGTGGTTATTGTGGTAGTCTTGAAATTGAAAATTGAAGGCCATGAGTTTCGAATCCAGTCTGCTCTTTTTACTGTAAGAAAATAATAATAATTTTCTTTACGCCCCACTAACTACTTTTTGGGATAAGCCGACGTACCGGCATTCCATCCCACAGGAATCTTTTTAGGTGGCAGTTAATCTGTCTGCACGAGGCCGGCATATTTGAGCACCTACAAATACCAGCGGACTGAGCCAGGATCGAACCTGCCAAATTCGGATCAGAAGGCCAGCGCCTCAACTGTATGAGCCACTCAGCCCAGCGTAGAAAATTATTTCAGTGTATTATTTTCACAGGCTTGAGCACCAGTCCAACTAATTTAATACGCATGTAGGGTAATTCTTCATGCATAAATATGTGAAAGACTTTAGGAAATTATGAACACTTCTTAAATGCCAGGCACATCGTAGGTCACTCGCGTAACTCCAATATGTATTATATATATACAGATTAGTATTTCTGTCTTCAGAGGTGAAACAGCAGCTTGTGGTGAGTTTTTCTGTAGAGTTCGGGAAGATTGGCCGGGTACCGAAGAAGAGGAAGAAGGAAAATGAAAAGGGGAAGAAGAAGAAACAATGGACCAAAACTCCTGTTCCTTAATTACACCTTCCCTTTCCCGAAATTTTAATAAACCATGGATATTGTTAAGGTATCTGCCTCCTCTGGCGCTTTGGTTGAATGGTTAGCGCTTCGTGGCCCTTCTCTTTCTTTTGATGATACCTTCATTCTTCGGAGTTTTGGTGCTCTTCCATTTCCCTTCTGAGAGGATGTTTGGCCAGTTATACTTCATCTTAAAATAATAATCACCACCACGGAATGATCCGCGCACTGGCCTTTGGTTCAGAGGGCCCTGGTACGATTTCCGGCTGAGTCGGAGATTTAAATCTCTTCTGTTAATTCGTGTGGATCGGGGCCTACGGGTTTGTATTCGTATTCATACGCATCTTCAAATATATACAACAAATCACACGAAAAACACCACAGAAACACGCAATAGTAAATACATCCTTCCACATAGAGTTGGTGTTAGGAAAGGCATCCGGCCGGAAAATTAGACTAAGTCTACACAAAGTGCTGCCCAAGGTAACTGGGAAAAGTCTAGAAAGAAGAGAAGAGAGTAGTAGGTGATCCTCCCAGAGGCTAGGCGGATATTCAAAGAAATTCTGATTTTAATTTTTAAGACATAGCGAAACGCACGGCTAACAGTGCTCGTTTGGAGGTTTATTTCATATTTTAAAATTTAATTCTTAATTATTATGATTTTTCAGTTATTTTAACAAAAATATTTCCAGTGTGTATAGAAGCATTCCTCTCAACTGTAGCATAGATAAGTACGCAGTTCCTGGGCTTGTCACACCTGCACGCTAGATGTCACCACCGTCGCTGTTCGCGCTCCGCTCAATGCTGTTGAGATGGAGCTGTCCGGTATTGGTGTATTAAAGTATTTGACCATACACAACTGAAAATTCGCGGCTACACGCACTACAAAAACACGCGTGAATGAGATTTTGAGGAACGCAATAAACAGGGCCATTCTTTCGAGTATTGCTCCCTAAATTTTTGAACTACTTTTGGTTTATTACTAGCGTCACTAATCACTGTAACGTCCTGCACAATAAATCGCTTCATTATTTCAAACCTTTTGCATTTTGTAACACACGATTAGCATATATCCTACAAGAGCAATTATGTAAATTTGGCAACTAAAAACAGCCACGCACGCATTATCCACAATGAAACGGAGTTTCTCACCACTTCACCGTTAAAACAAAGGCAAAACAACTCGCATATTTGAATGGAAGTCTGGTCATGTGACGAAGACAACAGCTCCGCAAAATATACAACTTCCCAGGTGCCGATTTCTCCGGTAATGGAAGCACACACTGAGTTTGGCGCGAGAAAACTTGAAATATTCTCAAATGACGGACAGGTAAGGGGTATAAATGATTACCGAGAAATCCGAAAATAATATTCAGAGAATTAAAGCTGTAATGGCATTCCTTGTCTATACTTTTGAACACTTCATACACTTAAGATCTGAAAATCAACAAATATCGTAATTTGAGGTGTGTGATTCATAAAGGCGTAATTGTGACGGGTAATTCGTAATTATTACGATTGAATCATAATAGTTGGCATCTCTGCAATAGTAATGTGTAACGGAGTGCGTTGTACGGGCCATATAGATGTAGCTTGCATTCTGGAGATCGTAGATTCGAAACGCATCATCGGCAGCCGTGAAGATTGTTTTCCACGGTTTCCCTATTTTTACACCAGGCAAATACCAGGGCTGTTATTATGGCCACGGCTCTTCTTCCCCAGTCCTCTTTAAACAATAATCGCCACCACTTGCCTTTTCCTATCTGATAGTTGCCGAAAACCTATGCGATTATATATATATAAAAAAAATCCCATACAACCTACTTTTTAGTTTTCACCATTATGTGTGTTTACTTGGCAGTAAATATAAGTGAATCTCTCCCGGTTGATGTACGTGACAGCCCTCGGACGATCGGGACATGTAATTGTGATATGTATGTTGTCGAAGTGACCTATAATTCCACGGAAATTACCCCATATATATAATAAAATATATAGATTGCCAAGAATTTATTCAAGTTGACAGTTACCAGACTATCACTTAGTCAGTCTCAAGAAACAAGTCTCTCGTAAAGCGAATCTTTATTTTATGATTATCTCCCCGTGCATGTCAAACAAATTGCTGCGATTTAGCAGCGGGCGACCCACAGAGAGGCCGTCGGACTAACCCTTCTTCCCGGAATCGTCTCAACATGACAATACAAATTACATATTTCACGGTACATAACCTCTGATTGTGAATTCACTCCTGTCATTTGAGGTTAAACAGTGCTCTCGGCAGTGTTTAAACATGACTGGTTGAACATCGGTTTTAGACAGTGTCTAAGTGATAAATAACGTCTCTGCAATGCGGCAGCCGTACTTAGGCATTGTTTAACCGTAGAAATCGTCTAAATGCAATCGTCTGCAATCGGCCCATAGAAACCAAAAATAGAAAGATTTTTTAATTCTTGGATTTCATCACATATATTCCACCAAAGTGTATGTGAAAAAAAGGTCAGAATAAAAGGCATACATATCTAAGTTACAATTCGAATTGAACATTAAATTTAAAATCTTAAACTAAGAAAACAAAGTGGTTACAAGAAAATGTCCCTAATCACTCATTTATGACACATGCGAATAATATTTACGCCACACCGCCACACACACACACAAAATGCATACTACCGTATTTTCTCGCATAAACACTTTTGACGAAAAATACGGGCGAAAACTTCGGTAGCGTAAATTATTCAAAGAATTCAGATCTTTACAAAGTTCATTTACATTTAAAAGATACATAAAATATAAACACAATTGCTTCAACTCAGTTGCGGTTATCGTCATTTAGCGTAAAATTCCGGCGTGAGATTTTTTCTGAAAAGTGAAATAGGGTACATCAGGAAAGGAAGACACGTGGATCTGAAGAACCGACACTAGAAAATATTCTTATTTCGAGCTGAAAATACAAGCTGAATGACATACCGGTAAGAAAAGAAAACTATCCAACATTTGAAGGGCCGGGCATCGAAGGAGGGACCCTGCTACATTACTCCAAACCGTTTGTATTCAATCTTGTATGAGTGACGTCTCCATCCACCCTTTCTCTTGAATACGAACGTAGATCACTCGCAGAAATCTTGCTTTAGGCATTGTTTTTCGTTTTAGAACAACGTAAGGTGCAAGCTTTCTGCCATCAGCTGTTACAGCAAGCATTGCAGTACCGGTACATCGTTTTTCGCTCCTGATAGTGCGTACGATATCACTATGTTCCTTTCTTATCGATTGTTCGACACTGTGGCATGTGGAAACTGATTGGCGCCTGACCTGCGGTTCCTTTAAGGGAGATCAAATATTCCTTCACTTTACACTTCTCAATCACAAAGCAATGAAATGGTTGAAATCATTCGTCATTTTTTTGGCATAATGTTGTTCATCGAAGAGAAAGAACAATTATTTTCATGAATCAAGCCTCGGCTAACCTTCAAATCCGAGATACTGATTCCATGTGCCGCGGCTATTTCTCATTCTTTAAAATACAGCATTTCGTAAGAAACGGCTTATCCAACGTCGTATAACAAAATCTTATATTTAAGCAGATAATACTCTACTTGCAGAAACCTGCCGCTTTTTGGCCCGCGAAATGCTTTGCGAGACTTGTTGGCCGTTTGAAGTGCACTTGTTACCACGGCAGCGCACGTTCCATTTGGACACTGAATACTTGCTGCCCGCTGCTCTATTCCCGTATTTTTTGGCATAATTGATCACCGCGAGGTTGAATGATGCAGTATTACTCCAATACTTGTAAAACTAGTGCAGTGGGATGTCCTGACGGCTAATTACAGCACGTTGCCCTGTGCTTGGAATGCCCGCTCGCGATAAGAACCCTGATACTTGAGTAGTTGACATCTTTATTTTGAAGCGCATCCGGAGCCGAGTGATAGATGTTCGAAGTTGTGGGAGCGTCAAATATGTGACCATTTCTTTTTCTCCACTTAGGACAGAAAACTACTGGGATGTGTAAATTATGAAAGGGAGTTTATTATGCGAGAAAATACGGTAGTTTCCTTTATCAGACTGTAAAACGAACGGAAATGTATAGGTGCCCTCTGAACACTTGGAGATAACGTTTGTTATATTTTTTGGCCATAACGAGGAAAGAAAATGCCAGAAACTGTCACGAACACGAATACCCTTAAAAACATTCAACTCAGTCCCATACATTATCAACATACAACTGACTGAGGGGGCAAGTATAGAAATGCAAGAAAAAACACGTGGCCTATAACTCCGACAACTACGCAGAGAAACGATATTGACAGCGCACGCTGGCCTCTTGCTTACAGGACGATCGCCGCCCCGAATCCCCAGCTGTATCAAGCGCACACGCTGCTGTGGTGAGCGGGAAACACGATACATGAAGGCGACGGATGAAACACTCACGAAATAAAGTACGGTATCAAATAAATTCGCTTGAAAATGAGGTTTCGTAAATTACACAAGCACGTAAGAATTAATCCTTTATCCTAGGGGAAGAATGTTGGTCGTACTAGAGGTTGTATTAGTAAAAATTCAGAAGAAAAAATAAATCGGAAAGTCGGAAGAAGAGTTAAAAACCGGAAAGTTTCCGGGTAAATCGGAAGAGATGGCAGGTATGTAAGGGTTATGTGAAGGTCAAAATTCGTATCAATCATTTCACCTGGAAATTTAATTCCATTGTGGCTGAAGAGTTATTGCAAGATGCAATTCTTGGTTACAACGTTGCAGTTCATGTAGGATTCATCCTGAATGCTCATAACTGTTGTCTGTCCTTCAAATTTTGTACTGACTATATTCTTCCATTGGTTGATATCTCCCTTGTTCTAGTAAATGTTCTATTGATTCTCGTGACATAGTTGCTGAGGAAAAGTTTGTCAGGAATCATTTGACTAGTGAACAAGCTCAGGAGATACATGAATTATGTAAAAAAATCCCCGAAGTATTCCTGCTCGTTCACCTCCCTATCATCTGTCTCCCCCCCCCCCCGCCCCCCCCCCCCCGTAGGAAGGTTCTAAAATAATTTATAGATAAGATGTTTGAAGAAGTTATCAGGCCTTCTACTTCTGCTTCCCCCATCTTCCTAGTTCCTAAGCCTCAAGGTGGCTTCAGGCTGGTCGATTACCGATCCCTCAATAAGAAGATTATCTTGCAATCCCATTGCCTGACTTGCATACTTGCTTCTTGAAACTGATAACGTGGCACTCAGTTGGGCATTAAATAGACCTACGCAGATGGGTAGGTTAACCCGTTGGGCAATCCGCATCTCCACCTTTAATTTTGAAGTTCGCCACATTTGTGGTACTGAAAATTTCATAGCTGATAGTTTGAGCAGGATGGTTGGTGAAAAGCCACCCAAGCATTCTAATTTTGACGTTAACACCCTCCCTAACCATACTGCATGTCAATTCAATTGTATTAACGCTATTTTGACAGACTCCCTGCTGCTCTTCCATGATATGTCAAAATTGGAAGCTAGTGATCCTGAAATTAGTTCTACTGTTAAACAACTTTAACATGGTAATGGTTGCAAGGCTAGAGATGACAATAGGTACAAAATTGTGTGACCTCAAATCCGAATTCCTGAAATTTTAAAGTATTATCAGGACTCCCCCTTGGGAGGACATTTAGGTGGTTTTAAAACTCGTCAAAAGTTTTGCACTCGCTTCATATGGAAGAATATGGATTTTCACATTAGGGAAATGGTCAAAGCTTAGACTATGTAGTATAAGTAAACCTACTTTGAATACCCGTGTTGATTTGTTATCCTCATCTCACCCTACTAAACCTATGGAGAGACTGTTGATTATGTCAGAGCCTTCCCCTTAAGCTCTAAAGGAAACTGATTTGCACTAGCGTGTTGACGGTTTTATCCGTTTTACATGGATTTTCCCGATGAGAAATATGGATGCTCGTACCACTATATACTGTCTCAATTCAATCTCTTCTATATTTGGTCCTCCTAAGTTCGTGTCTGAGAATGCTAGTTCTTTTGCCTCTAACCTGTTTAGGAAATCCTGCTTCGATTTATCTATATCGCATGTTACCACCATACCTTCCTATTCCAACCTGTTTTGCTGCAAGAGTTAACCGCAACGTACGTGCTGCTCTCATTGCATACCATCACAACCAACAATCTAAATGGGATTCTTGCATTCATTGGTTTACTTATGCTTTTAATTCTTCTGTTCACGAATCACATGGCTAAACACCCACGTCTTTAATGCTTGGATTCACCCCATTCCCCCGCCCCCCCCATCTCTAACGTGTTTACCATTGATTCTCTTCTCCACGATAATCCAGATCCGGAGGAGATTTGAAAAATGTGGGCAGAGCGAACGCTAAACTTGTTTCCTATGCTAATGTGCAAAATAAGTATGACAAAGGACGCAGGCCTACAACTAATCTATATGCGAGTGACACCATTTTCGTCAAATCTTAGTAAGGCTGTAAACAAATTTTCTGCTAAATTAGCAGCTCATTGTCACGGTCCTTGTACGGTGTTAAAGAGTTCTTAACTCCAGTGTCCTTATTAGTTAATGACCCTATTGCCAAACGCATTAGACATGTATACTTGAGCCAAATAAAGCCCACTTAAACATCAAAATTTTGTTAACACTACCACAAGTCCAACCCCTCGTCCATGTCGCAGGAGATGGGCAACGTCATCAAGTAGGGAATAGCCTGTGGGGGCCCTGAGACCGCTACGGTAGCTGTGAAGCTACTATTCTAGCAGATTCCATTACAATCTGTTTTTTCCTCAGAATATGGAAACAAAACCCAAGTTTTATCAACGTTTGACCGTCCTGGCCACTCACTAGCCTAGCAGGGCGTGATTTATGACGGCAGTGGGCTTTAAAACGGAAGTTCGCATTGCCCTTTGGAATTCCTTACAGCTCTGTTGCCAATGCACCTCTTGTTAAATAGACGTCACACTTGCTTTGTTCGCTGTTTGAAAGTTTTGGATTATTTCTTTGCTTTGTTAATTAATATTTCTGAAGTGTGTTGCTTTTCAATTCGCTTATGCAGTCATTTGGAGGCTGTGGGAATCACACCTGGAATTTATCGCATCAGAAAATCCTGAATTAAATCTGCCAGTGCACGCAAACAATCCTCAACTGAGCACCAATAGCAGTGATATTCAACCGAGTAGTACTGGTTCTGTGATCGCGAGTGATACTCAGCCGGGCAGCAGCGGTTCCGTGCCCACGAGTGATATTCAACCGAGTAGCAGTAGTTCCACGCCCGTGAGTGATACTCAGCCGCGTAGTAGTCATTCCGTGGAGAAAAGAAAGGAGACAAACTTTAAGCAAAGTCAACAGCTGGTATGTAACGCATACGAATACGTTATGAAGAACCACATACGCAAGGGTTATATTTCGGAGACAGCTAAAATGTTGAAACTTAAAAACAGGAAAACTATAAGAAAATAGTAAAGAGGGGATCTACAACTCTGAAAAAGTGTAATAATAGGGTTATCTATATATACAAAATAAGAGTTTTGTCTCTACATTGCTCAGAATTTGAAAAAATGGCATTTCTGTATCGGTCATGTCCATAGTAACAAGAAAAGGCACTTTTTACTTTTCCGTAATTTCTGTCTGTATGTATGTACATGCATCACAAGAAAACTGTTAAAGAGAATTAAATGAAAATCGGTATGTGAAGTCGGGGGATGAGCCTCTACAATCTGGGCTATAAATCATTTTACTCACGCTGAGTGAAATGGTACTTTAGGGGAAGGTCTAAAATGTAATTCTCAAATACTTCTTATTAGAGGTGTAATCTATGAATGCTACATAACTAAGGTTATATAGTATTAAATTTCCTATTATTCATGTCTTATACATTGTTACCGTACTGGCTATGATCACAAAGATATTCATGAATTTGGATTTTTGTTACCAAGTCCATATCAGCGCCGAGTAACGAAAAAATGGGTAAACAGTATTTAATGAAAATCGGTATGGAAAGTCGGAGAATAAGAAACTACAGTTTATGGCATAAAATATTTTACACATCACAGAGTCGAAAGAAAACTAAATGTGAAGGCCTACAATATAGAAAGCTCATAACATTGATCAACAATAACATTACATTGACCATTGTTTGTCGTGATATGCTTTGTGTCTTCTGTTGCCCCTCATTTCCGGTAGATAGGATTATTGCTGCGTACAGAGTATGTTTTATTTGATTTACGTCGCACCGACATAGATAGGTTTCATGGCGACGATGGGATAGGAAAGGGCTAAGAGTGCCTTAGGCCTTAATTAAGGTACAGGCCCAGCATTTGACTGGTGTGAAAGTGGGAAACCACGGAATACCATCTTCAGCGCTGCCGACAATGGGGTTCGAATCCACTATCTCTCGGATGCAAGCTCACAGCTGCGCACCGCTAACCACACGGTCAACTCGGCCAGTCGTACAGAGTGTAACAGCCTGTCTAAATATTGATGGGAAGTAGCTGGGGAGTTAGATAACTTTCTTCTTTAGCATGCCATTCCCCTGGTTTATAAATTTTCTGATACTACTGGTACGTAACACACTGGATCATCATAGCATTCGGGCTATTCAATCCCTACTCTGAGGCACTGATTGGAATGAACAGTGTGCATATTTAGCGGAATAATGGCAGATGAGTGTTCATGGCATTCTGCAGCCTGGTCATCCCAGCTCTGGAACTTTGGACTATTAGATTGGCACCGCAATCTAACCGCAGCACTGTTCGTTAAAAGTGATAAAACGTGCGGCTTTCCATATGATAGCATTGCTTTTAATCGCTACATTCATACTTACGTTTTTGTAATGACCTATGTTGATTTCAGGTTAGGAAAACCACAAAGTCAATCTTTCTGAGAATCCCGTAGCGAAGCACGGGTACATCAGCTAGTCCGTAATAAAATTGATAATTTTTGCTGTGAATTGGTGAGACGCGAGGTATATACATTCTTTACTAAGTCACCAACCGTACAGGAACTGTTAAAACATTTGAAAAATGTGTGTGGCTTTCCTCATGAAAAAACTACTCTACGACAGCTATTGATAAAACTTGGGGTTTGTTTCCATATTAAGGAAAAAACAGATTGTAATGGAATCTGCCAGAATAGTAGCTTGGCGATATAAATTCACAGACCATCTCCGGAAGTTGCGTTCTGAGGGGTAAAGAGTTGTCTATCTAGATGAAACTTGGTACGATACTCATGACATTGTGAAGAAAGTGTGGGATGACTGAAACTTGTAATTGCATACTGAAAGCATGAACATCGCGAGGCAAGCGTATTATGGGATTGCATGCTGGAGGCAGTGAGGGCTGGGTTGAGAATTACCTTCATTTATCGGCTAAATGGAGACTGCAAATTTGATAGCCATGACGAAATGACAGCTCAAGATTTCAAAAACCGGTTTAGGTATCATCTTCTAGAGAACCAACCACGTGACCGAAAATGTGTAATCGTGATGGACAACGCAAGCTACCATTCGCGGCAGCCGATTAGGTTTCCTTCCATGAACACTAATATTAAGGACATTATTAAGTTCATGGAGTACAATAACATTCCCGTACCAAAACCTATACCCATCAAGGCAGTTATGCTGCAGGAAATCAAATCAGCCAATAACAGTAAAAAGTACGCTGTAGAGAAGATCGCAGCCTCATGTGGATACGAAGTTTTGCGACTCCCTCCATAGAAATTACATCACGATTACACATTTTCGGTCACGTGGTAGGTTGTTTAGAAGATACCTAAACCAGTTTTTGAAATCTTGAGCTGTCATTTCGTCATGGCAATCAAATTTGCAAATTAAAACCCCATAGAAATGATCTGGTCTCAGCTGAAGGCGTATGTTACGAAAAATAATGTTACGACAACTTTGAGTGCTAGTGTGTGTCAACTTCTGCGTGAAGGAGCAAGAACGATCGGTCCCGAGAGGTGGTCTGCTTGTGTTCGAAAAACAATTAAGACAAAAGAAAAGCACATGAAACATGACAAGGATAGCAACCAAGATAGATTTGTAATTCACCTAGCAGACAATGACGAGAACGACGAATAGAGGTAAGGCAAATACTGCATTTGTTTTAAAAGTAGCTAAGTTTGCTGACTATTTTATGCTCCAACTACATACCCCGATATCTATTATTATAAATTAAAAAAAAAAAAAAAAAAAAAAAAAAAAAAAAAAAAAATTCGCTGGGGCCATCAAGGACCACGTTAAATCTTGTTGCATTTGACACTGAACTTGGGCTTCTTTAGAGCCCAAATTTCCCTCATTCTTTGTGAGTGGGCCTCCTTACGCTCCTATGTCCAAGGGGCACCGTGTCTTCTCTTCGGTTGCTCGTCTCGGTTTAGCCCATTCGTCAATATTTTCTTGCGGAAGAGATCTCTGTTAAGGACGTCTTCAGCTGAGATATGTAGCATTTGAAGGTCTTCTTTGGTATTTCTAAACCAGGGAATTGTGGTTTTGGGGTTTGAATCAAAAAAGTGAAAGATTTCTTTAGTTAACTTTCTTCCGTCCATTCTTTTCAGACGACCGTAAAATCGTGCCCGTCTTTTTCTGATGTGTCCGTAATTTTCTCTATTTTGCTGTAGACTTCCTTGTTGGATCTCTTTTGATGGACTCCATTTCTGTTCTTTTATCCCAAGATTCCTCTCACAATTTTGCGTTCTCTCTTCTCCAGTTCTTCAAGGAGTCCTTTGTTGGCATTTAGAGACAGGGTTTCGGCTGCATATAGAACTACTGGCTTCAGAACTGTTTCATAGTGACGTATCTTGGTGTTTTGGGAAAGGTATTTTTAGTTGTAGATTGTGCGGGATGTTTGGTAGGCTATTTCCAGTTTGCGTACTAGCTCCTGAAGTGCTTCTTTGTCCAGTCCATTTTTCATGATCTCACCCAGGTATTTGAATTTGTCTACTCGGGTGATGTCCCCGTATTTTGTATGGAGTTTTGGTGGAGCCTCTTTGATGTTAGTCATTACTTCTGTTTTCTCAAACGATATCTGCAAACCAGTTTATTCGGCAATTTCCTTTAAAATTTCAACTTGAGCTCTAGCAGTTTCTATGTCGTTTGAGAGGACAGCAATATCATCGGCAAATGCTAAGCAGTCTGTTGCGATCCCCTTAGATTTGGTTCCTATTCTCAATGGACTGTAGTTGGTTTCCTGTAATCTCACCCGCCAGGTTCTGATGATCTCTTCAAGAACACAGTTGAAGAGTATCGAGGATAGCCCATCACCTTGTCGGACTCCTGTTTTGATGTAAAGGAGTGCGAGAGACATCCGTGGAACTTCACCTTGGATTTTGTATCGGTCAGGGTGGCTCTAATTAATGCCAGTAGTTTCAAATCAACTCCAAATTCATTTAAGATGTTTAGCAGGACTTCCCGGTCAATGGAGTCGTACGCTTTCTTATAGTCCACAAAGACAGACACATACTGCTTGGACCTTAGTGTACAATATCTGATGATCGTTTTGAGATTTTGGATCTGTTCAGCTGTTGAGCGACCTTTTCTGAACCCTCCTTGGTATTCACCTATTTGATGTTCGACTTGTGCTTCAAAACGCTCCAGGATGGCAAGTGATAGAATTTTGTAAGTCACGGGTAGCAAAGATATTCCTCTGTAGTTGTTGATGTTCTTCATGCTGCCTTTTTTGCGTAATGGATGGATCAAAGCTATTTTCCGATCTTCGGGTAAGGTCTCCTTGTTCCAAATTTCTTCTATTTGCTTTTGCAAGATATCCTCTGGGGCATATTTTCATAGTTCTGCTCCTACTGAGTCTTCCCCCGGCGCTTTGTTATTTTTGAGACGGGCAATGTGGCGCTTGATTTCATCTCTGTTGGGTGGCCTGGAATCTGGGTACCTGAGTAAGGGTTCCTTGGTCTCAATGGGGCTTTGCTGTTTAGAGCAATTAAGTAAATTCTTGAAGTAGTCTGCCAGAATGCTGCAATTTTCTTCATTTGACGTCGCCAGTGAGCCGTCCTTTCGCTCAAAGCATAGAGATGGTGGTTTATAGCCAGTGAGTTTGCGTTTGAAGGCTCTGTAGTACTCTCTGCTTTCATTCTTCCTAAAGTTTTGTTCTATCTTTTCAATGACAGATTTTTCGTATTTACGTTTCTCAGTTCTGAACACCCTAGCTGCTTGGGCACATTGGGTTTTGTAGGTTTCCCAATCATTTTCTGAATTCGTAGAGTAGTACTGTTTCCATGCATTGAGTCTTTCTTGGAGGACTGATTCGCAGGTACCATTCCAACAGGCATGCTTTTTGCTTCTCTTGATTTCTGCAACGTCTTTGGCTGCCTCAACAAGGAGACTTTTGGCGCTGTTAAAGTCACAGTCATTTGGTCTAGCCTTCTCCTGGAACTCCTCGACCCTTTGCCGAAGTTTATCATTGTCGAAGCGTGTGATCTCTTAGGTTGTCTTCCTTGTGTTTGCGGGAATTGGTTTGAATTTCATAAGAGACATAATGATCTGAGGCCACATTGATGCCTTTCTTTACCTTGACATTCATAATCTCAGGGCTGTTTCTCCTGGAGATTGCAACAATCAATTTGGAACTCTCCGAGAGCTTGGACGGGAGAACGCCAAGTAATTTGCTTTCTGGGTAGATGGCGAAAGAGGGTCGACATGACCCGCAGGTTGTGATTTTCGCAAATGAACACCAGTCTTTTGCCGTTGGGATTGGTTCTTTTGTGAGCAGGGTAATTTCCTATAACTTTCTTGTACTTCTGTTCACAACCTAGTTGGGCATTGAAGTCACCCAAAAGAAGCTTGACATGGTGTTTGGGGATTTTGTTTAATTTTTCATCCAGTAGGTCCCAGAAATTATCAACTTCGTCTGGATCAGGCTTGTTCTTATCGTTTGTAGGAGCATGTATGTTAACTAGGGCGTAGGTTTTGTTCGCGCATTTAATTGTGAGTATAGACAATCTGTCATTCACAGGTTCGAAATTTGCAACCGATTTAAGGATCTTGGTTCTAACAGCAAACGCGGTTCCAAGCATCACAGCTCCATTGAGGATTCCTCTTTGCGCTTTGCTCTTGAAAAATCGGTAGCCTTAGGATTCAAAAATCTCTTCATCTGGGTACCTTGTTTCCTGTAGGGCCATTATGGATATCTAATTTTCGTGAAGAGCTTTGGTGAGGGTTTTTAGCTTGCCAGTTTGTGTAAGTGAATTTATGTTGAAAGTTGCTAGAAAGGTTTTAGATTTTGCCCTGAGTTTTTGACTCTTCGGGGTACACCGAGACGCTCCGACTAGTCTCTTGCATGATGTCGAGTCTCCCCCAGAATCCGAACGAGACTCGTGCGCCGTGGCGTTCACGACGAGGGATTTATCCGAAGATGTACCCCCTGGGGTATGTTTCTTGAAATGTTGTGCCATCATGCTTTTTGACTTGACTTTGCTTTGGATGGGTACCCATCCTTTTACAACTAGGGTTGTTAGCCCTAGAGGTTGCCTCAAGATGTTTTCTGGCTTCTGGTCATTTACCAGTCTTCGCTGTAACCCTGGCAAGGGACCAGTTTTTTTTTTTCACGGTGGTATTTTATTTCCCTACTACCCTCCGACTCTGCTGGCGGCAGAGCCAGCGAGCTTTCCCAATTCCAATGGGACGCGCCCGATGGAGGTAACCGGTAAATCCCCACACGGGATTTATTATTATTATTATTATTATCATCATCATCATCATCATAATCACCCCAGTCCCTCGTTCGTGATTTTATTTTACCTTTGCCAGGCAAGTTGGCCGTGCGGTTAGGGGCGCGTAGCTGTGAGCTTGCATCCGGGAGATAATGGGTTCAAGGCCCACTGTCGGCAGCTCTGATGATGGTTCTCCATGGTTTCCCATGTTCACACCAGGCAAATGCTGGGGAAGTACCTTAATCAAGGCAATGGGCACTTCCTTCCCATCATCACCATAACACCTATCTGTGTCAGTGCGACGTAAAGCAAATTGTAAAAAATAGTACTTTTCCTTTCTTTACTGAAAGCAAGACACTGATATCAGCAGCATAAAATTAATATTTTAATCGGCCTACTTTGGTATCAACTTAAGTTTAGTCTATGTTGAGTTTATTTGCCAATTCCTCAATATTTTTTTCATTCTTTCTTTCCTTCTAACATCTGCGACCACTGCACGGGTTAACCCTTTCCCGCCCACATTTTCAGTCCGCTTATCGCCAGATTTCAACCTATTATTCAGGAAGAATTGAAGCAGTGCACACCGTTTCAGAAGAGGTAAATATAATAATCGTTTTCACAATGTATTCAAATTTTCAATAATATTAGAAAACATATCACATCCATTTCCGTATTCACTGAGTCATAAGGTTGTTGGTTCAAACCTCCACCCCCCCTAATTGTGGTACTCGACACAAAGGTAGGCTCTATTTGTCACATTCTCATATTGTATGAATCCCTCTAAATCAATAACCGTGTGATTCTGGAAGTGGAATGTATACTGTAAACCAGCTTCTATTTCCCCTGAGCAAGTATCTTCACATTCTGTATCAATGTTTCCGGAATGTGCCTGTTTGAATGCTGCATTGATATATATGCAAGTGGCTATCTCACTGAATGGTTTGTCTCCTCCTAACATGACAAAAACAATATATTTCTCGTAATACTCTAGAAACTATGGACATGTTCAACATCCATACAATCATTCGGAGTAACACAACGAAACATTTGTGCCGACTGAAATGCCGCGGCATTGCAATCAGGTCCGAATTCTCGATATCCGTTTTCACTTACATCACTGTTATCACTAAAATTATCTTTGTTGATACGTTATTCCCTCATTAAAACTTCACCTCCACCCCTACTCAACGATTCTGTGTCGCTTTCGTCGCCTATATTCAGCTCAGTTTCAATATCCGCAGTATTCAATCCCGCCATGTATACGAATGAAACAGCTGTCCCGCGCTCGCGGGAAGTTCAAGACTGTTTCCTAGGTGACGTCAAGACAGATTATCGCTCTTTCATTTCATAAGCCTTGTAGATCGTACTGCGTGTTCATAAATGCCCCATAAACACTTCAAAGCCGAAGAAAAGAATAAAATTATCGCATAGCTCGCATAAATGTGCAGATAATGCAACCAGGCGCTTTCGGGCGCTAAGGACCGGAAGGGAAAGTGAAGAGTTGGGCACTTTCGGACTCTAAGGGCAGGAAAGGGTTAAGCATGTAACAAATTATTCTGCGATATTGGTTTGTGCTGTGGTTGATGATCAGGTTTTTATATTTCTTATATTTTGACTTTAGAATGAACTAGCAGTTTCCTGGTGGCTCTGCCCGCAATGTACAAACTATGGTGTTGTTCGTTACTATACTTGCAGATGAATTTGCCAAGTTCTGAATTAATGAAATAAAGCACATGATCTGCTGTGGTAATAGAATGTAATATGTCAACGAAACACTTGAAAATACATCACACAAAGAAATTGAATTAAACGTTCCTTGGAACAACACTACGCACCGAACTGTTAAAAAGTCCTTCAAAGATCTTCGTGATGGAGACAAATGTACTCATAACTTTCCTCAGAATCAACCAATTTGAATAGTTAAGACCTGAAATGAAAGAGCTTGATCCATTGAGTGTTCTTAGCCCAAGACAAACTCCGTACCTCAATTAGAACCAAAGATATGATTGCTTCAAAGAGAAAAAAAAATTTTAAAAATCAAATAATTCGAGGAAGGCGGAAGTTAAGTGATTTATAAAACCTGATGACAAATGTGTGAATGAATTCTGCCCACCCTAGCACACGAGGGCGAAACACTGGCAACCAAGAATGAGCTAGCTGGAAAATTTATAATGTCCAATAACGGACCATTTATATTGGTATTATAAATTTGCTCATTCAGGACGGGTATTTCAGATTCCCTATGGGAATCAACATCTATATCATCTGATGGCCAAGCAGGCATCAATTTTTAGTGATGAGACAAAGTCTCTTAGTGCATTGGCACTGCCGGTGGCTCCAGTTAGCCTACGCAGTGGCCTCCACGGTATGCACTAGCCAGCGTATTGGTAGGTGTGCTAGGTACCAACTGATGAGCCCACCCTAGCACACGAGGGCGAAACGCTGGCAACCAAGAATGAGCTAGCTGGAAAATTTATAATGTCCAATAACGGACCATTTATATTGGTATTATAAATTTGCTCATTCAGGACGGGTATTTCAGATTCCCTATGGGAATCAACATCTATATCATAACAAAATGAAGGAAATCGACAGGATAGAATGGCCAGACCGACCAACTTTAGTTTACATAAATTTTTTAAATATGTAGATTAAATGTTAACACGTTTAAATAAGCAATGCAAAATATGACAACCTTGCTTTTTGACAGCGCTCACTTGCCTTTTAAACGACACGCGCCCCTTGTGTCCAGAGGAAAGAAACAGGCTGACAACCCTCATCACCAGGGCGGGCAGACTGACAACCCTCATTATTACCAGGGTGGGCCAAGTTTTGAGACCAGAAGATACCGCATGGGTATGCGTTCAGCGCCAGGACTATACCTATGCTTGCTTACTGCACTATGTACTGGTATGATCAATCTACTGTGTCATGTACTGTCAACTTGTGTGGTGTGTGGAGAGAGACAGGCCGCACTGCATCCCATTCTGTTCACACTGAACATGTTAATCTGCTCATATTGTGTGAAGATCCATATTCCTGCAAGCAAGTAAGACCATTTCATGTTAATTGAACTAGAAAAATTTGGTTTCTCTCTTCCTGTATTCAATGTATGAAGATTTGGTTTGGACATTAAAATTGTACCATATGGCATGCTATCCATTACTTTGAACTTTCACCACCCGTGTTCTGGCTTCGGGAGGGGAGGAACTGTAACATGAAAATGTCAATGAATATTTATTTGGCATGTCTGCTTGTGTATTGAAATGTTTTCTACCATTATCGCCCATTGTTTGAAACGCTCACCTGTTGTGAAGTCTGCCTTGCATATTTAATTTGAATTTCATCATTGCCGGATCCTTTTTATTCGTTCAAAAAGTCGATCGATAAGTGGCGCACTTGTGCAGTGTGAACTTCTGCTCTGCGCGCTGCGAGCAGTCTCAGTTCCATCTTCTGCGGGAGCAAGAAAACTAGTTGTATCCTGTCAGCTTCCATCATGGCTGTGTTCATCCGTGTCCGTAAGAAGACATTTTAGATACTCAGAACGTGTTAAAAATGCAGTGTTACACTCCGGAATGAGTGTGAGACAACTAAGGCTATGTCTTTAATTGATTTTTAACATGTGTGCTTCAACCTAAATTTTAATTTATTAGTGTGGATAGAAAGTATTGTGAGCGTCGACCGTTACATAATGTAAGTTGTGAATTGGATATCCCACACAAATATGCAAGTACTGGAAACTATAATTATTGTGGCAGCCGCGGATTATTTCGAGTAAGAAACCTTACCGTGAATATGGCCTACACATTTATGGATGCTATTGACGTCTCTTTATTTAATAGAACTGTGTTCACTTCGGCAACGGTTGGTTGTTTAATTGAACAGTGTAAACTTCTGTGAACAAAATTTTCTTGTATTGGTTATGGACTAAAATAACTAATTCTATTTGGAATCGATAGTTATGCGTCCATGAGGTCGTGCATTGTTCTGTTTATTTAAACTTATTATCTTATCGTTCGTGCTGTATTGCCAACTCATTCTTCGGGATTATTAATAGTTTATGTTACTTCTGGCTGCGACACCTAATGCCCGTGATTTGGCAAAATTCTGGGCACACACATTTTTTTATTTATTTATTTATTTTTCATTCAGGATCAGCAACAGCAAAATGCCGAATTACAACAATCCGAGCTATGTACAATAGATATGAATCTAAAATTAAAGATATATACATATTTACAAAGGACACAAATATACACACTGAAAACTGTACAATCCGATATAACACATATTTACATAAACGATATCAACAAAGAAAAATACATTTACAGTAAATACAGGAGCAGAATGGGAAAGAACAAAAAGGAAAATTAAGTTAAATTAGAAATATCATGACAGAAGGAAGGAAACGTTACGAAGAGATCTAGGTTGTTGTTGATAGACAATGTATTAAACATTGCTGGAATACGTACAGAAAGGGACGTTTGGGTGAGAGAAAGCCGGGAGTAAGGAATATGGAATAGGGTCTTCATTCTGGTATTACAGGATGGGACGTGGAGCGGGAATAAGGAAGCTAAATAGTAGCTTCAGGACGGCTACTTTCCTCTGAGCAGAAAGAGTCTTGAAGTTCAGTTTCCCAAGCACTTGGATAGTGCTTACGTTGCGACATGCAGGGACTCTGGCTCTGACGATAGCACAGAAAAAGGATTGTACACGGTCAAGGTGGCTGAGGTTTGAAGAAGCAGAAATGGGCCAGACTGGTGAGGCGTATTCAACAATAGGTAAAATACAGGAAACGTAGAATGCTCTGAGGGCATTTACATCTGTGATGTCAGAAAACCTTTACAGTACACCAAAGAGTGACATAGCACGTGAGGTAACCCTGTTTATATGCGAGACAAACATCAATTTTACTGTCAAAATTCACTCCTAAGTCTTTTTGATAGTCAACAAGAGCAATCGGTTGGTTCAGTAGGTGATATTTTTGTAGAACAGGGGATTTACGAAGTGTGAACGAAATGGTGGAACACTTGGAGGGATGAGGTTTAAGACGCCATGTAGTACACCAACCTGACAGTGAATCAAGTGCATTTTGCAATCGGATTGTATCTGTAGGAGAATCGATCTGCTTGAAGATTTTACAATCAGCAAAGAGAAGTATTTCACATGAGTGGTGGGAAACAGTATCGATAAGGTCATCAATAAACAAGGCAAAAACAAGTGGACCTAGGACACTACCCTGCGGGACACCAGAGAGGGTGGTGGTGAGAGAACTGCATCCATCAAGGGCAACGCGCTGTAGTCTTTCGCTCAGAAAGCTATTAATTAGAGCTAGGAGTCTCCCATGCACATTAAACCGTTCAGAAAGTTTGTGTGCAAGAAGCGCGTGATCCACGGTATTGAAGGCCTTCGCGATGTCGATATAGCATACATCAAGTTGAGAGCCCGCGTGGATGGCAGACATGGCATGATGGAGGAGGATAGCCAAGTTAGTTACGCAGGAGCTTCCAGGAAGGAAACCATGCTGCTGAGGGGATATATATGGAATTGTAAATGCATGCAAATGCTGATGGATGATCCTTTCACAAATGATTGATAAAGCAGTTAATATAGAGAACAGGCGATAATCTGCAATATCAGACCTCTGTCCACCTTTAAGAACAGGTGTGATATAAGCAAGTTTCCAGGAGCTCGGAAAGTAGCCGACTGAGAAGCACAGATTGAATATCACACTAATAGGGTATGAAAGAGTTACTGCTGTATTCTTAAGAAAGATAGGACTAAGACCATCAGGACCAGTGGGTTCATTTTCTGACAAAGACGAAAGTAGGGAGTACACTTCAGATTCAGTGGTGGAAATATTACTGAGGCGAGGGAGGATACAAATGGGAGGATGTATTGGATCAGAAGATGTATGAAGACAGGAGATGGCGAGCGCTTTTACACCACACCCAGGTAACTGGAGTTGTGAAATGTAATAATAATATTTGCTTTACGCCCCACTAACTACTTTTACGGTCTTCGAAGATGCCGAGGTGCCGGAATTTAGTCCCGCAGGAGTTCTTTTACGAGCCAGTAAATCTACCGACACAAGGCTGTCGTATTTGAGCACCTTCAAATACCACCGGACTGAGCCAGGATCGAACCTGCCAAGTTGGGGTTAGAAGGCCAGTGTCTTAACCGTCTGAGCCACTCCCCGGCAGTTGTGAAATGATGATGATTTTCAAGTTTTGTGTGATAGATAGGGTTCCTTAAGGTGCTTCTTTTAAATGTGCAGGGTTGAGATGTACCTCCTGGGACAATTATCATTATGTGTAGATGCGCTCTCCAAAGGTATTAATTTCTTTTAATAAATAAATAAAGCTCGAGGTACCAACAAGAAAACACCTGCCAAACCAACCGCTAAGAACACCAATTGTGGCAAACAACGACGATGACATTAAGAAACAGCTAAAACACAAGCACCGTGGTCCATAGATGGCCCTAATGAAATTTTTAAAAAAAGTTCTAAAGTTGTAAAATGGTAGATATATGACTATCAAATTATACACTCATAAAATACCAGTATTTCTCCATAATATGGATATCCAAACCAAGTTACTTTATATATTTTAACCACAGAGTATCATGTTTAAGTCCACTTTATATGTCTTTGTAAATTCCCTATTTGGCTGATGATGGCGTTCACTATGCCGAAACTGGTAGCATTTAATAAATAAATAAATAAATAAATAAATAAATAAATAAATAAATAAATAAATAAATAAATAAATAAATAAATAAATGTGTGGTGATTTAAGAAATTCTCATATAATTTTTATTGAATAGGTGGATCCCTATACTTCCATTCATTACTTTGTGAATCAAGACTGTAGACAGATCAGATTCCTTAGCAGCGCAGTGTGTAACATTTGTTGAATGGGTTGTATGATTAGCTACTGCCCGGCGCGAGCTGTGTTCCCTCTCTGTTTCCCGTGATCTAAGCATTGGCCTGCTGCGGTCGCGCCTGGTGTTATCATGCAATAGTGAATTATATTTTTTACATATCTTGCACGAACCTGATTAGCACTGATCGACATTATGACTATTGCCCAAACAGTTAAAGCATAATTTAAAATCTCTCACAACATCAAGTCTCATGGACATTGAGCCTTTTGAAGGACCCACACTTATACAGAGGTGCCAACTGTTACATATTGTCCATAATGATTACGGATTTCACTTCATGATTACGGCATTACGGTCGAAGGCAAAATTATTTCTGATATGTCAACGCTACAATCATCTTCCAACGATTAAAGCAATGGGACGCACTTGGTAATATACTTTTTTTATATCCTTGCTCACCAAGCTGCTCTCTTGTAAATATGTATATAAACTGTAAATTCTCAACTGCTTTATTGGATAATGTAAATTTACTGTATAGTTACCAACCATTGGCAGTAATTTTATTAAAAACATTGACACCGAGCACTATATCCTCTCCCCCCGACTGTTATACTGTAAATAATTTTATAACTTTATAATTTCCTATGAGTGCATCAATTATTCTTCAGAGCACGACTGCTGAACTCTGCTATAATTACCCAGTAATTTTAAGCATTGGTGCCGACTTCTTATTCTTTGAACTTATATTGTTTAACCATCACCATTGTACAAGTGTTTCTCGTACTTAATTTTCCCATTGTAATGTGTATTAATTTGTGCATTTTAAATACTAATCAGGTACCTGATTTTTGCCTTGAGGAGGTAATTTGACTGATGCCCTCAATGAAGGGCGAAACATGTCTCAAGCGGAATTAATAATAAATTCCTAAATGTAAAATTTATATGTATTGAATAGGTGACAAAATAAACCATTTAGCATCCTACATTCAGTATCTTCAATACGGACAACAATGATTTTTATCACTTGTAACATGCCGTGATAAAAATTAATTTCTACGAAAAAAGGGAAAGAAGTACAAAATGTTCAATCACTTAAGAGCATTACAGGTCAACTCTCCTCGTTTCAATGTTCGTAAGGTGGCAACTAAACATATTTGATCAGACCTGGAAAGAAGAATGGTCTTCTTCAAACTCTGATCAGCTGGGTTTAATTAACGATCCATGTAAAGCCCCGCCTGGTTTCAATTTACCTAGAAAGGCATGGACGTCTAAATAGAATTAGGACAAACCACGGAAGATACAAATTCTGGCTTCACAAGTGGGGGAAAAGCTGAAAACTCATACTGTGATTGTGACAATGTTCCCCAGACCATCCAGCATGTTGTTACGGAGTGCCCAAGAAGAAGATTTGAGGGAACTATTCAGGATATACACAGTGCCACTGATGAAGTTGTGAACTGGCTGAATGCACTGGACATTACATTTTAATTTACCTGATCTGTAAATACTGTAATATGTACATTTCCAATGTATCCTTATTTTGCCATACGAAATAATCTTTTTAATTCTCACAATCCTAAGATTGGCTGGCAGCAATTCGTCTCCTCCACTCTTCTCTGTAATCCGTTAATCTCTTCATTTCCACATATGAGCCTGTTCCTACATCATCTCTGATCTGTCTTGAATATTGCAGTCTAGGTCTTCCTCTTTTACCTTGAATCATTCCTTCCATGACATTAACTATGAAACCATTGTGCCTATAGAGATGGCCAATTAATTGGTCTCTTCTTTTTCTTATCATTGCTAAAAAGAATCTTTTTTCACCTATTCATCGAAGAACTTCTTCATTGGTGAGTTTTTCTGTCCATGAGATCGTTTCCATCCTCCTCCAGCACCACATCTCAAATGCTTCCAAACGTTTATCACATGCACTTATAGTCCACGTTTCTGAACCGTACAAGGCCACACTCGACATAGCACTTAATAAATCTCTTCTTGGTCTCCACATTTAAATTCCTTGATGTAAGTAGTATCCTTTTCTCGTAAAGAGCAATTTTTGCTTGGGAAATTCTGCTCTTTATGTCGACTGAACTTTTGCCATCTGGAGTGATTTTACTTCCTAAGTAGGTAAATACATTTACTTGCCTTAATGGTACAACACTAATTCTGATGTTGACTGCAATATGCTGGCGGCTGCATACCACAATTTTGGTCTTTTTTGTATAAATTTTCATGTTATACTTATCTCTCAATATCTTATTCATTCTTATTAATGCACTTTGTAGTTTCTCTTCGTTCTCCTCTATGACAACTATGTCATCAGCAAATCTTATTTTGATTTCTACTCCATTTAACTTTATCCCTTCCATATCCTCTTTACATTCCTCAATGCCTTTCTCAATATACAGGTTGAACAGCACTGGTGACAAATTACATCCCTGTCGTACTCCTTTCTTTATATAAGCCTCCCATACTTCACCATTTATGTTTATGATGCCTCTTTGGTTGTTATAGAGTTCATAAACTATTCGTCTATCTCTAAAATCTAGACCAACACTAGTCATAATCTTCATTAACATATTCCAGTTCACATTATCAGAAGCTTTTTCTAAATCCACGAATGCAATAAACAAAGGTTTTCTTATGTCTAGCATTTTGTCTATAACCTGTCGTAACATTAGAATAGCTTCTCGTGTGCCTCTATTCCGCGTAAATCCAAACTGATCTTCAGCCAAATGTGGTTCAATTTTGTTGCTTATTCGGTTATATATTATTCTTGTCAATATTTTTGACATGCGCAACAATAGACTCAAGGTGCGATGTTCTTCACATTTTAGAGTTCCAGGTTTCTTTGGTATAGGGATCATGAGACTTTAAAGTCTTCTGGAATTTCTGCAGTTTCATATATTTCCATGATCATTTTAAAAATATAGCCGTGTATTTCATCATCCAGTGTCTGTATAATTTCTCCAGTTATTTCATCGCATCCTGGCGCTTTATTAGGTTTCAGTTCTTTCACAGCCTAAAGATATTGTTCTTTTGTTAAAGAGGGTTCCAGTTGGTCACTTGTTATGTTGTCTTCATTTTCCAGTTCATTTGTGTCAGTAGGATCTTCATATAATGTTTCTATGTATCACTTCCATTTTTCTCCCACTTCTTTACTCTCAGACAACAGTTTCCCATTTTCACCTAATATGCTGTTACTACGACCAGTGAAGGTTCTGAATCGTTTCTTAATCAATTCGTAAGCAGTTATCTGGTCATCGCTTGATTTGTTTCCCGCGAGTGTTGTGAAATCACGGCCAGCTACATAGATATAACCTGCTCTCTTAGCTAGAATGACGCAGGAATACCTCGTCAATTCGGCTGTGAAGTAGGCTCTACTCCTTGCTCCTCATGGCTCCGCGGTTCTCAAGTGCACGCATTTGACTCTCTGATGTGTGCGTAGAACGAGTGGTATACCGTATTTAGATAAAATCAGCTTCATAGTCCATATCGCACTTACACAGATTCAGAACTAATTATTTATTTTCCACCTTGTCGATACACTAAATTGCTTAAGGTTAAAAGTGGTACATCTTCAGCCACATAACACTTATGTCATTGTCAATCTTCTTATGTCAATTTTATGGACACTTCCTCTAAACCATTGATACTTTGTCATTATATGAATTTTTCATCTAAAAAGTGAACTGAAAATATTTACACTTGAAAGGACGTAACTAAAGTTGTGCTAATGGTTTGGCAGAATTTAAAAGTGTTAGCACCATTGTGAAATTACATAATTTCATGAGACTTGTCTCCACATGTTACTCACGGCATGTCTCTCGCCCTTCTATGGTCCCCTGCCAGTCCCTGGCACCAGAAAAACCATCCTGCCAGCGAGGTGTTGCACTCCATACACAACTTCATCAATAAATTTACATATATATGAGTTTTGTCTGCACATAGCTCAGAATTGAAAAGAATGACATTTCTGTATCAGTCATGTCCACAGTAACAAGGATATGCACTTTTTACTTTTCCGTAATTTCTGTCAGTCTGTATGTACACGCATCACGAAAAACGGCTGAAGAGAATTTAATGAAAACTGGTAAGCCGGGGGATGAGCCACTACAATCTAGGCTATAAATCATTTTATTCACGCTGAGTGAAATGGTAGTTTAGGGAAGTCCTAAAATGTAATTATCAAATATGTATATTGTTTCTATCGATAAATACTACATAATTAAGTTATATAGAATTAAATTTGCGATCATTTATGTCTTATACTTGTTTATCGTACCGTCTGTGATAGAGATATTCATGAATTTGTATTTTTATTGCCAAGTCATTATCAACACCCAGCCACGAGAAAATGGGTTAACAGAATTTAATGAAAATCAGTATATAGAGTCGGGGATAAGAAACTACAGTCAAAACTATAAACAATTTTATTCACCCTGGATGAAATTGTAGTTTAGGGGAAGGTGCCTAAAAATTATGTACCAATGTTACTGGTCCTATCAAAAAGTACTATATAACAAAAGTTATAAAGAACCAATTTCCGATCATTTTTATTTTATTCAGTTTTATAGTACCGACTATGATAGTGGTAATACCAATATAATGGTCCGTTATTGGACATTATAAATTTTCCAGCTAACTCATTCATGGTTACCTGCAGTTAGCTGGAAAATTTATAATGTCCAATAACGGACCATTATATTGGTATTATAAATTTACTCATTCGGGACAAATATTTTAAATTCCCTATGGGAATCAACATCTGTGTTATATGATAGTGGTATGTAATAGACAAGAAAAATGTTCCACCGATCAATACATTTATTGTATGTATTGATGTATTGATCGGTGGAACATTTTTCTTGTCTATTACATTGAATCCAATCAATACGGAATATGAAACTTATAAATAATAATAATATGATAGTGGTATTTCAGAGCCTGAAGAAAACTAAATGTGAAGACCTACAAAACCGAAAGCACATAACATTGATTATCAGTAACGTTACACTGACCATTGTTTGCTGTGATGTTCTTTCTCTCTGATGCCGCCACTCAACTCCGATAGATGGGATTACTGCTGCGTACCGAGTATAACAGCCTGACTGAATATTGGCGGGAAATAGCTGAGGAGTAGACAATTTTCTTCTTTAGCATGCCATTCTCTGGTTCATACATTTTCTGATACTGCTGGTACGTAAGACACTGGTTCACTATAGTATTCCAGCTATTCGATCCCTACTTTGACGCGCTGTTTTGAATGAGCAGTGTGCACACTTAAACCCGAGGCTCACTTAGTAGTAGCCAAATTAACAGTGAAGAACAGGTTTCTCCTCTGGCTTGGAGGAAAAATTTGCCTCCAGTGTAGTGAATTGACATTTTCCAACTCATCAGGTACTCCTAGGAAACAGATTTGTAAAAAGGAATAGTTTTTGCCCTGGAACTTTCCACTATTCGAACACTTCCCCGCGCAAAAAAAACATAAGAACGTTCACAGATCACAGCTGTCTGCGGCTTGGTCATTCCAGCTCTGGAAATCTGGACTAATAAGTTGTCAGCGTAGTACTGTTCGTTAAAACTGAGAAAATGTGTGGTTTTTAATTTGATCGAGTATTTCATATGAAATCATTGCTTTTAATCGCGCCATTCCTACTGACATCATTGTAATGACCTATGTTTATTTCAATTGGGAAAACCACTAAGGGTCTTCCTGAGGATGTAAAAAGGCAGGTGGAGAGCGAGTGTCTACCATGAAAATGAAAACTCCCCAACCTGATTGTGACTGCTGGTATGGTAGGCAAGCAGGCCTACAGGCCTACCATTACACTGAAAATTCCCGAACACAGTCTTCATATCAGAAAAGATGTTTGGTGACTTCGGTGGTGGTGGTGGTGATTATTGTTTTAAGAGGAAATACAACTAGGCAACCATCCTCTATATAACACTAATCAGAGGGAAAAATGGAAGGGATCCGACACTTCGAAAAATGAATGTATCGGCCAAAGGAAGACAAGGGCCACGAAGGGCGTGAAAATGAAAGACTCCCTAGGCCTCCATATGTAATACCGTCGGGGTCTGAAAAGAACAAGAGTTGACCAAGGGAGGTCGGATAGGATAGATGAAAGTGAGGAGCCTGGCACAAGTAAGAGAAAGCAATGCCAGGACTCAGCTAAGGGCCCCGTGATCGCCAACCCAGCTCCAAAGTTCAGAGCCCCTGGGGCCCCTTTTAGTCGCCTCTTACGACAGGCAGGGGATACCGTGGGTGTTATTCTACGCCCAAATCCCCCCGGGGGGATTTGGTGACTTCCCCGTCGCGTTTCTAAGGTAACGTTAAGAGCTATGCAATTTAAAACAATATTGCTCACAACATGCACATTACCTAACCTAAAATTCTGTATATAAAGTAGAATTCCGCAGCAAAGCACGGGTATATCAGCTAGTACATTATATAAATGAAATACCGTACTTACATGATAATACACACATTTTTTTTTTTAAATGAGGCACGAAATTGGGGTGCGGTGCGGGTTTTATTTGGGTCAATTTCATTTTTTTTTTTTCAAAATCAGCCTTCCTAAAGTTAGGGTGCGGGGATTATTCGTGTAAATACGGTACAACAATATTGTAAATTTAAAAACACAAATAAATTATATAATTACTCAGTTATAATTGTCAATGCGATATGTGCAGTAACAGTATAATGGGTCGATGCACAAGTCAAGCTCCGTAACTCTCAATCACAATCACTGTGATGTATTCACTTCCACTCTATGACTGTCTGCCAACGTTCAGGTAGCAGTTTAATGCCTCATGTGTAGAACTGTTTTGGTTTTGACTGGAAGAAATCTGTTAGCCATGTGTCCAGAGAAGCTTCGTCAGGAAACACTTGCCTCTGAATGTGGTTTTCAAAGAGAGCGGAAAAGACGGAAATCTGAGGGCGCAAATTCAGGGCAATATGGAGGATGAGGAAGAGGTTCCCAGCCACGTTCAGCAATCACACTTTGGGTCAATTGCGCCGTACATGGACAAGCGTCATCATGGAGCAATAAGACTGGTTATTGTCTGCCTTTATTTGTCAATAGCAATGGCAAGCTGTCTTAGCTGGTAACTAAATAGTAGAGGTAATCGTTATGATTTTCTGAAGAAGTTCATGGTGAAGAATGCAATCTTTGTTACAAACGCAGAAGATTTCTATGGATGGGCACTATCCTTGGCATGGGGAGTTGCTTTCTTGATGGGCTGAGCCACTCTTTCGTCTTCTTCATGTTGACATACAGGACCATTTCTAGTCACCAGTGACAATGTTCGAAAGGAATGCTTTGTGCTTATAACAAGCCAACCGGTGCCGGTCAAGCAATGACTAACAGATGTTTATTAGAGTTTTGTTACTGTCACTTAGCACATGTGGTACCATACAGCCAATTTCTGTACGTTACCCATCGAATACAAATGGCGTACAATAGTTGACTGATCACATTAAAAAACTTGCGCCATTTCCCGTGTCGTTTGACGAGGATTCTCATGAAGTAACTCATTCAAGCAATTTTTGTCAAAATCTGGAGGTCTTCCAGAACGTGGATCATCAGACAAGTCAAACTGTCCTGCTTGAAAGCGGGAAAAGTGCTGTTCTTTCAGCAATTGCTTCATTCCTGTACACTTCACAAATTGTTCTCGCAGCTCCCGCTGCACCGGATATTTGGTTAAACTCAGAGTAAAATGTGTCAAATTGCTCACTTTTCTCAAGTTGACATTCCATATCCGTTTGAAATATACACAAATAATACGTTCACAATCAAGAAAACCTGTGTTTCACAACACACAAACTCCAAACTCAGTTAAAAAAACGGAATAACGATAAGCAATCCCTTCACGCCGCATTGTTGCCAACCCAAAAGAATACCGCACAACTTATGCATCGACCCCATAGTTTCTGTTCCTTTATGTCCTCCCACATGACATTCCTCTCGCTGACCTCCGATTTCACTGTATCCATCTATTTCTTGGACTCCCTACAGGCCTCACCCCTTTCACTTCTGTCAAAGTAATTCCTTGCTGTTCTTGATCTGTCCATCCTCATAACATGTCGAAACCATTGTAGCCTTGTGTCTTCCTAAAAACTAACAGGTATTTTGATGCCAGCCTCCTTCCTGTTTGATTCATTTCTAATCTTGTCTTTCCCGGTCTTTTGATTCATTGTTCTGATGAATTTCATTTCTGTTGACTGTATTTTACTACAGTGAAAAACACCTAAGAAGTGTGATATTCTCGGTCCCTTGATCGGTTGCATTAAGATACATGTATATTTATCCCGCTTTAAGTGTTCTGTTGTAAATATATTTTCCGGTTAAACAGTTCAAATTTTAGAGCCCCTTGAGATAGAAAACGTCTGCTCAAAGCAGCTCATGGTTAGAACCCTCCAGTCCCCGTGCAATTTGAACCCTGTGTTAGACCGTTTGCACCTGTCATGGAGCCTCTCTGGGCTTGCTAAGGCCATGACGTCGTGCTATGACGTGACAACACCCGATGCTCACTCTCACCTTGTGGAATCGAATCGAACACTCAGTCGTAATTTCCACTCCACTGTTTACATCAAGCAGAATAGAATTAAATGGGATTCTACGCGGGAAACACAAAGTACGCAATGGATGGTTTGATAAAACATTAATGCAGTAAGTTGCGTGCCGCGACAGGGTAAAGTCATTAATCGAGGTGGCATCAACATTAATTAAAAACCGAAAAATGTATTTGTCCACAACACAGCAGCTTCTTATGCATTACCGTACTGTTTGTTATGAATACATATACGACACCCGTAGGGAATGCCACTTACAAAATTGTTCACGGTAAATACTGTACATTCCAAGCCATATCAATTATTGTACTGACATACCGTACTGTATATGAACTCCAAAATGATATGATTCTGAAATAAGGTCAACAATAATTGCAAAATAAAGCAACGTATAGGCCTAATCTACAACGAAATTGAATATTCTAACTGGTTTGATTTTTCATTCCTTTGCTTATTTCCTTCCAGACATTCTCTCTTACGTTGTTGCAATAATGCTCATGGGTCTTGTCGTAGAGGAAATTACGCTTTGGAACTAAACTGATAAGATTTTCCGTGTCCATTATTAGTTAGGTGAATAAACTATTACGAAACAAAGAAACATCCCAACTCTATGCAGGAAACAGCCGACTTGCCAGCTGACACATATTATGCCGCCAAACAGCCGGCCGAAAGATCCCGATCGCCTACGAAGTTGAACGCATGTTGCTAACCAGCTGGGTGTTGGTGACAGGGGGGCCTGATACACGCACTCAGAGGCACTGCAATACCACATGTTGGCATAAAATTGAAAGTTATTTTTACCGTTATACGAGCTAAACATTGTATTATCGTGTCACTCATAATTATTACATCACATTATTAGAACGTAGCACAAGGATAAGGAGACATGAAATAAAATTCTCGTGGGGAAAGAAACTTTACGTGTAGATGTGCTAGTGTTGCTACTGCACCTTTATCACTCACACGCAATACCCCAATACTTTTCCATGCACTCATTTCTGCAACTTCGAACCTGCTTTTCTTTTCTTCATTACCTTTAGCATGAAGAGGATTAAAGCAGGAAAATAAACTCAATATTGGCTTGTCCATGCGGTACTTGCGAAACAGCCAGAAACTACGCCCGTGGCCATGACAACTAGTATGAATGCAGGGGCGATATAGGCCTATGAATAGGTTCTAAGAATCTCTAAGAATAAGTTGCCGATGTCCCGTCTGCTGCCGTTAACTTTAAGCAGATGACGGGGGGTGTGAAAAACTGAGGCGGTTTATGGAAGGTTCAGTCAGTGTGCCCCAGAACACACAGAAGGCAATGTGGGAAATGGAGAAGTTTATATATAGAGATATATATATATTTTTACAAAGTTGCTTTACATCGCACCAACACAGATAGGTCTTACGGCGACGATGGGACAGGAAAGGGCTAAAATGGGAAGGAAGCGGCCGTGACCTTAATTAAGGTACAGCCCCAGCATTTGCCTTGTGTGAAAATGGGACACCACGGAAAACCATCTTCAGGGCTGCCGACAGTGGGGTTCGAACTCTATCTCCAGAATACTGAATACTGGCCGCACTTAAGCGACTGCAGCTATCCAGCTCGGTGGTTTATAGTTCAAGAAAGCAGTAAAAACCTAAAACAGTCAACCCTGGACAATTTCTTTTCCAAGTAGGAGCCTAGACTTTTGTGTTTGGAAATGTATTTAATGTCTAATGCAGTATGGAGGTTACATAATGTACGGTCACCATCTACCGTTTTAATGTTCTTAGCATTTCTTTTATCTCTTGTGCAAGGTTACATGTCATGATAATCTAATACTGTATTCATATTGTGGCTTTCTTTTAGCAGCTCTTATATATTAGCATATTTCGGTATTGTTCACAAACAAGGAAATCTGTTGGCTGTGTGTTTCACATGTATGTCAAAGTACAGAATAAGTTTTTGGGCATTACCCCTTTTAAGAAGTTTCCTGCTAAGAAGCTTTTTTGTGGTCACTTGAAAAACTTAACAGAGTTTCACTGTATTAGGTACAAAACAGGGTCAATATCGCTTTCTGGGGAATTTTATCATCTCAGTAAATTTCTCACTTGAAAATACAACTGAGAGGCTTTCTGAGTCCTATTAAGTATTTCTTAAGAACAGAAATTTGCTGACTTCAAACACTGATATAGAAATTAGAAAGTTGTTTTTGAAAACTTTCATTCCGAGTGTTACATCATATGGAACCGAGACATGGAGATAACTAGATCAGAAAGAAATTTGGTGCTACAGAAGAATGCTGAAGGTGAAGTGGGTAGATTGAATCATGAATGAAGAGATACTAAATCGAACTGGTGAGAGATCGATTCAGCTAAATTTGACAAGAAGAAACAGAATGATACATCTTACGACACCCAGGACTTGTTCAGTTTATTTTTGAGGGAAGTGTAGGTGGCAAAAAGGTAGGGGTGGACCAAGGTATGAATATGAAGCAAATTAAAACAGATATATTATGTAGTAGTTATGCAGAAATGAATATCACAGGTAGGGTGGCATGGAGGTCTGCATCAAACCAGACTATGGACTGATGACTCAAACAACACAGGCACAAAATCAAGAACCATTTAATGGGATAACTAGAAACATGCATGTCAACAGCAAAGTCACATTTAATTATACACTAAGTTACAATACGGTACCTGGTAAAGATAGGATCTGACTAGGTCCTGCTCCATGAGCTGCCCCTGCCCCAGAGTATCCATGTACTTCTTGAGGTCCATCGTCAACCACTCAAACACCAAATGGAGGCGAGCTTCTTCCATGATAACATTTTCCAAACTGAATACAAATTAAAAAAGTGTTAAACAATGTTTACCACTTTATTTTACAGCAACTTGAGTTAAATCTGATAAACATTACAGGACAAGAGGGGTGGTATTTATTTTGATTAATGATAAGATATTTCAACGTAAATGTTTTCATAGGACTTTTAGTGTTATGTTTTGATGTAGTTTTATTAACTGTATATTTTTAAGACTGAGGAAGGTCCAATGGGGCCAAAACATGCACATAATGTGTGTTTTCTTAAAGTTTAGTTTAAGACACGTGCATTGAAGACAGTGGACCAATTATTAAAAAAATATTTTACCTTGCAGATAAAACCAGAACTCGTAACTACAGAAAACTAATTAAATTTGATTGGAGAAAGGATGTGTGGTTTCTAAATCTGCATGGTCTTTAGCCAAAACAGCTAACCAGAGTGTTACCAAGCTTGTGCAGGATACAAGGCTTCTTGTGCCATGGGATTGGTTGTCTGGTGAAACAGGACAGTCCATGTGGGCTCACACGAGAGCCATACTATCCCTAAGTAAATTTCCCTCTCTTTGGAATTGTAATTCTTAGTTCTTTGGCTTTAGTAAGTTAAACAAATTATTTTGAGTTTCATGCAGGAAATTCCAGGTTTTCTTCTTACCTTTGTGTTTAATTTAACAATGTGAGAAGGCGATCGCCAATTGTATTTACATCGAAAATTTTACTTTAAACAATACCCAAGCAGCAAACTATTACGAGGGCTATGCCGAAACGTTTTAGCAGAGTGCGAGAAAAAAACTCCTTTTCCAAAAAGTCAATTTTTCTCGCAGTCCTGTATGCAGACGCATTGTCATGATGTAGTAGAAGGTGCCCTATCTTGGACTTTGGGTGCTGTGACCTCCATGTGGCGGGAACTCTAAAGACAATCATTCAGGTACCATTCAGCACTGACAACATGGGTACAAGGTCAGGAAGGCGAGATCCCCATTTTCGTATTTAAAAAAAAAAAAAAAAAAAGCTGCCACTATCTTCTTTCCAGAGCTTCAACTTCAAACTTTTGTGGGTCGTTCCTCCCCTGGAAAGCACCACACAGAAGATAGTCTTTATTTCAGGGTCATAATGGTAGACCCATGTTTCATCACCTGTAACTATATTCATACCTGCCAACTTTCAGAAACAAAAAATAGGAAGATTTTATTAATTCTTGGATTTCATCACATATATTCCACCACAGTCTACGTGAAAAAAGGTCAGGACAAAAGGCATAGATATCTACAGTTACAATGCGAACTGACCATTAAATTCAAAACCTTCAACTAAGAAAACAAAAATGGTTACAAGAAAATGTACCTAATCACTCTTATTTATGACACTTACATACCAATAATAATATTTATGGCACACTGACACACAACAAAATGCATAATACTGTATTTTCTCGCGTAATGAACGTACTTTTTTGATGAAAAAAAAAAAAAAGGCGAAAACTTCGGATGCGTAAATTATTCAAGGAATTCAAATCTTTACAAATTATTTACAGTTCATTTACATTTAAAAGATACATCAAATATAATATAAACACAATTGGTTCAACTCATTCACGGTTATCAATATTTGGCGTAAAATTCCGGCGTGAGATTTTTCTGAAAAGTCAAATAGGGTACATCAGGTAAGTTAGACACGTGGGTTTGAAGTACCCACACTAGAAAACCTTCTCATTACAAGCTGACAATGTGACCTGAATGACACAAAAAAAACCAAAACCCATGGCACTACAGCCCTTGGCATACCAAGCGACCGCTGCTCAGCCCGAAGGCCTACAGATTACAAGGTGTCGTGTGGTCAGCAAGACGAATCCTCTCGGCTGTTATTCTTGGCTTTCTAGACCGGGGCTGCTATCTCACCGTCAGATAGCTCCTCAATTCTAATCACGTAGGCTGAGTGGACCTCGACTCAGCCCTCGGGTTCAGGTAAAAATCCCTGACCTGGCCAGGAATCAAACCCGGGGCCTCCGGGTAAGAGGCAGGCACGCTACTCTGACACCATGGGGCGGACACGATCTGAATGACATACTGGCAAAAAAAGAAAACTATCCAACACGAGAAGGGCCGGGCATCGAAGGAGGGACACTGCTATATTACCCCAAACCCCACCCTTTTTCCTGAATACGAACGTTTATCATTCGTGGAAATTTTGCTTTAGGCATTTTTCGTTTTAGAACAATGTAAGGTGCAAGCTTTCCAGCTGTTACAGCAAGCACTGCAGTACCGGTACATCATTTTTTGCTTCCCACAGCGCGTACGATAACACTGTATGTTCCTTTCTTATTGATTGTTCGACTTTGTGGCATATGGAAACTGACTGGCGACTGGCCTGCGGTTCCTATAAGGGAGATCAAGTATTTCTTCACTTTGCGCTTCTCAATCACACAGCGATGGAAATGTTGAAATCATTAGTCATTTTTTGGCATAATGTTGTTTGTCGAAGAGAAAGTCCATTTCTCTTCGTAAAACGAATCAAGCCTAGGCTAACCTTCAAATCCAAGACACTGATTCGATGAGCCGCTGCTATTTCTCATTCTTTAAAGTACAGCATTTCGTGAGAAACTGCTCATCCAACATTGTGTAACAAAATCATGTATTTAAACAGATAATCCTCTATTTGCGGAAACTTGCCGCTTCTTGGTCCGCAAAATGCTTTGCGAGACTTGTTGGGCGCTTGAAATGCAATTCTGCTACTGCAGTAGCGCAAGTTTGATTTGGACACCGAATACTTGATGCCCGCTGCTCTATTCCCGTATGTTTCGAGTTTGTATGATGCAGTATTACTCCAATACTGTGGACTAACAATTTTGAGATCACAGAATGTCCCGTACCCGAAACAATCGTCTTAAAACTAGTGCAGTGGGATTTCCTGACAGCTAATAACAGCACGCTGCCCTGCGTTCGGAATACCCACTTTCGCAATAGGAAGCCTGCTACTTGAGTAGTTGACATCTTTATTTCGAAATGCATTCGACGCTGAGTGATGGATGTTCGAAGTTGTGGGCGCGTCAAATACGTGAATATTTTTCTCCACTTTGGACCCAAAAATATTGGGATGCGTAAATCATGCAAGGGTGTTCATTACGCGAGAAAATACATTAGTTTCCTTTATCGGAAGGTAAAATGAATGGAAATTTATAGGTATCTCTGAACACTTGGAGATAACGTTTGTTATATATTTTGGCCATAACGAGAAAAGAAAATGCCAGAAACTGTCACGAACACAACACCCCTAAAAACATTCAACTCATTAAAATTATGCACTTAAATTCGATATGTCCCATACATTAACATACGGCTTTGACAGAGGAGGAAAGCATAGAAATGGCAAGAAAAACCACGTGGCCTACAACTCCGACGAAACTATGCACAGAAACTATGTTAACAGCGCGCCAACAACACAAACTCATTCTTTCGTCCCGATTAACTGAGTCGTTAGCAAACGCTAGCCTCTTGCTTGCAGGACGATCGCCGCCCCGCATCCCCAGCTGTATGAAGCGCACACGCTGCTGTGGTGAGCAGGAAACACGATACACAAAGGCGACGGACGAAACACTCACGAAATAAAGTATCAAATACGCTTGAAAACGAGGTTTCGTAAATTACACAAGCACATAAGAATTTCTCCTTTATCCTAGGGGAACAGTACTCGCCATACTAGAGGTTATATTAGTAAAAAATCGGAAGAAGTAAAAATAAATCGGAAATCGGAAGACGAGTTAAAAACCGGAAACTTTCCGGGTAAATCGGAAGGGTTGGCAGGTACGTATATTGTAGGTATGTTGGGAATGCCCTACAGTGATTTGTTCTAGCATGAAAGGACACCAGTCCACACTCTCCTCCTTTTGGCTTTCTGTCAGGGAATGTGGCACCCAATGGGCACATCTTTGTAAGACCCAAATAATAGTGAACGATGGTCTGTGCTATTACCCAATATTTAGGGTCCATTCAATGTCACAAAATGTAAGATGTGGATCTTCTTTGATCATTTTCCTCACAGCATCAATATTTCCCTGAGTCACAGCTGATGCTGGGTGACCGGAACGAGGTTAATATTCAACTGACTGGTAACCCCTTGAGAACTCGCAAAACCAATTTCCAACTGTAACCCTAGAGGGAGAAGCGTCACCAAAATCATGCAGCAAAGAAGAATGGCATTCTTTGGTACTTAAATTATCTTTATAATCATAAAAAAATCACTGCACAAAAATCGCAGAATGACAGATCCATCTTGCACCGTGTCCGACTCAGCACCTGTACTTCTTCCCGTTCTGTGGAGGAACCACCACTGGGAGGGGTTGCGTGCGCATGTTTAGTAATGTCGAACATGGTGAAACTACAGTTCGGATAGGTTAACCTTTTGGAAGTGCTGAGTTACCAGTTGACTCTTTGGTACCGCAGTGCTGAGTTTTTCATTCTTATGTAAAAAAAATTGTAGAAGCCACAATTTTCTGCTTATCAGTGGGGCGATTACCTTAAAATGTTTATAAATATTGGTCATTTATAAATCTAAATGCAAATAGAAAATCCTACACTTATGTTCAATATTATAATCTATCAGTTTCATGTTCGTATTGATACTTGGTATCTACAATCACAAAGAATGGGTACCGTCCACCTAATCAATACTTTATTATATCTTGTTACTAAGCAGTACCGGTTTCGACCTTCAGAGAGGTCATCCTCGGCTGGTCATAAGATCTAAAGTTAACATATAATTTTAAAACATTACTAAATCTAATGAAGAATGTCACATGATGTGAGTGATAATATTAAAATATACAATATATAAAATATACATTGATATGTGTCTTCTGGTTTAAAAACAAGCATCAATATTCCATGACATGTATATGTTACATAAAATTCTAGTGTACTGTTCGTGAGTAGTAGCTAATTTGGTGAAATACAATTTCAACAAGTAAAATGTTTATGGCATTCTTGAGGTACACTTTGAAGTTCAGTTCATATTGGTGAATCATTGTATACATTCATTGGTATGTTTATACTAAACATTCTAGAACATTCTTTGATATGGATGTAATACAATTTATCAAATACATTAAAATACGATGAAATGTTCACAGTATTCTTGCGGTACGCTTTGGAATTATATTAATTTTGTACGTTCACATGTATGTTTGTACCAAGCATTCTAGAATATTCAACTATGTACAGTATATTGTTTTTCTTTTAAGTTCATATGATTAAGAATGTTGGATGATGAACATCAAAATATTATGGCGTGTCATTAGTTTTCTTGGTACTAATCTCGTTAAAACATATTGAGTAGGTGCAGATGCTCCTTCTTTGTAGTTTTGTTGTTGGACATTCAGTAATATAATCCTGTTGACTGGTCGAATGTGTACAGTTAGGGAGCACGTTGTGTGACATTTACGTATAACAACCTGGCCATCCATCAGATCATTAATGTTTTAAAAAACACAACGTCAACATAGCCTTCAGGACAGTAAATAATATCCATAACATATTCCTAAACCACAATAGGGTCAATAATAACGTTTACTCAGGATCTGGTGTTTGTAGGTTAAAAATGTACACAATGTGGATTCACGTATTTTAGTCAAACGGAGGAGCTTTTACACAAGGTACCTGGAATATTGCAATGCTTCCAAGCATAACAAGTATTCGGCCATGAGCCAGCATATAAGTGAAACAGGCCATAAATTCACCTCAATAGAGAAAGATTTGATGTTCGTTAGAAACCTAGGCAAGGGAAAGTTATTGAGCGAGACTGAAAACTTGTACATTTATTTATAACAAACTTACGCACAAATTGAAACTCACTCCCCCTTCCCCACTACGCCCCAACCCTCCGTTCCCGCATCAGTACTACACTAGAAGTAACAACGTTAGTCATTCAGACACAACCGGAACATGTGGTTCCAGCTAACATCCGACGAGACAAGTAAGTTTGTCCGCTTTTATGGGGTAAACACTTTCACTTTACAATTATTATATTGGGCTCTACATTAATCATTCTAAATTTCCTTTTTTCTCTTATTCAGTTACAGACAAGTCATATTCCTCCCAAGGTTGAACAATGCACCAACGGTAACGTTAATAGACAAGAATGGCACAAAATTCCCAAAAGATTATTATCAACTGAGCACCAATGAATGATATTATCAATGTGTTTCCAACATGCTTGTTTTAACCTATAAAATATTACCTTCCAACCATGCTTCTTTCTAAAGGAACATTCAAACCCAACATGATCGGCTTTATACCACGATTTCGGTTTTGTAACAATACACCTGTAATAATAATAACAATAATAATAATAACAATAATAATAATAATAATAATAATCGTATGGCCTCAGCTACCGTGTGCAGACATTTCTATTTGACGCCATCTGGCTGTCTGCTCGTCAATTTCGACGTTCCATTTTACTCTAGGCCCCCACTAGGTGGGAGACCGAGTAAACCGAAACTCTCTTGGGCGTCTATGGCTGAGATTTAATGAATTTTGTCGGGTAAACACCAAATGTGTCACCAGAGATCTTTTACATGCTGACATCGTATGACATGGAGTGTCGAATGGACTTTTTTCCGCCCTTCAAAAATCCGACTACCTCTGCCGGGTTTGAACCCGCTATCTTGGGATCCGGAGGCCGACACTCTACCGCTGATCCACAGAGGCAGCTTAATATACCTGTACTTACGACGTAGGTGACCACCACCTTTGTACGAACCAACTGTAAAACCTTCAACCTAATGTTCTTCCATACAGTTGGAGAAGCCCCAATTCACGTTGTGATCAATCTCGAGTCAATTAAACTTTCATCCATACAGTAGGAGAAATCAGTTTTCTAGTCATTGTGAAATAAATTAATTTAGTTGCTTCCTTGTTCACAAGTTCTGGCTTTTTATTTAATGTACATATTGTAAACTATGTAAATATCACCTAAGGCACTACTTTTGTATAAAATTTTTTAGCATAAGACCATTGTATTTAGTTCCAATGTCTAACAGATTTAAGACTTGACCTTAAGATTAGTATTAGGCTGAGGATTTATAAATAAATAAATAATTATAATTATTATAAATAATAATAATTTGGCTGAGGCTGCCCAAAACTAGGGCGTAAGATGTAGGATTTAATCACTACAAAATATAATTGTATTGAATAGGTGGACACAGTATTTTATTCTTGAAAGAATTTTACTTATCACAAAATGTCCTGTGCCCGAAACACTCGTAAAATATGTTTGTATCAGACTGGAATTGAGCGTCACTAGTCACTTCTGGGTTGATTCTCTCACTGAAGTAGTGCAGCGAGATATCCTGCCGGCTAATAACAGCACATTGCCCTGTATTTGGAATGCCCACTTTCGCAATAGCAAGCTTGCTACTCGAGTACTTGACATCTTTATTTTGAAACGCATCCGGAGCTGTGTGATGGATGTTGTAAGTTGTGGGCGCCTCAAATACGTAAACATTTCTTTTTCTCCACTTTGGACCCAAAAATATTGGGTAGCGTAAATTAAGCAAGGGCGTTTAAAAAAATGCTATTTGACCGGACCTAGAAAGATCTTTTACTTGCACCATATGTGAGGAACCTGCGTGTATTGTGTAAATGGCGGAAGTGTAAAGTGTTCAATGTGAAGAAAGGAACGTTAAGGACGACACACAAACACCCAGTCCCCAGGCCAGGTTTAATAAGCATTTACAATTAAAAATCCGTGACCCGGCTGGGAATCGAACCTGGGGGCCGCCGGGTGACAGGCGGAAGCGTTGCCCCCTACACCGCGGGGCCAGGCATGCAAGGGCGTCAATTACACGAGAAAATACGGTAGTTTTCTTTAACAGACAGTAAAATGAACAGAAATTTATTGGTATCTCTGAAGACTTGGAGATACCTTTTCTTATTTTTTTGGCCATAACGAGAAGAGAAAATACCAGAATGCGTCACTGACACAACCCCCTTAAAATCATTCAACTCATTAAAATTATGCACTTAAAATACGCGAAACTACCACATAAAAACAATTCAATGTGTCCCATACATTCTTAACATGAGACTCTGAAAGAGGGCGAAGCATAGAAATGCAAGAAAAAAAACGGCCTACAACTCCGACGAAACTACGCAGAGAAACGATGTTATCAGCGTGCGGACAACACAATAACAAACTCATTCTTTTGTCCCGATTCAATGAGTCGCTAGCGCGCTTACTTGCTTGCAGGACGATTGCCGCCCCGAATCCCCAGTTGTATGAAGCGCACACGGTGCTGTGGTGAGCGAGAAACACCATACACAAAGGCGACGGACGAAATTCTTACGAAATACTTACACTTGAAAATGAGGTTTTGTAAATTAAACAAGCACGTAAGAATTTATCCTTTATCCTAGGGGAAGAGTATTGGCCGTACTAGGTTATAATTTTCAAAAATTGGAAGTAAAAATAAATCGGAAAATCAGAAGACGAGTTAAAAACCGTAAAGTTTCCGTGTAAATCGGAAGGGTTGGCAGGTATGAATATGTATATTTAGGACTAATACATTACATTAGTTTTAGGACAAGTTTCATCTCACGAGACATTTTCAGCTAACAGCTATCTAAAATTGACAGACAGCAAAACAAGTAAAATAACACTTTTAAAAGACATTTAAAACATGTTTGTCACCAGTTTTTATCTGTTCATAATGATTTGGGTTTCTTTTTCCTCTTCTGATTTAGAAGTTCTTATCGTAGAGGCTTTTACAGTAAGATGGCATGTTTTATCCTATATTTGGGCTTAAAAACTAATATATAAACTGCTGTTGCTTATTTTCGTTATATTGGAAAGATTGTAAGTTTGGCTGGGGGAACTCCTCTCTACCATAATTGACATTTTTGTATTTTAGTTGGTTTCTTATCTTTCGATGAGATGTTATTGGATAATGAGTCTAAAAAGAGAAATTTTAATTTTCCGTGAAGAAACTTTGCTATTGTATTATGGAATATTGAAAATATGTTAAGTACTGACCTTGCTACCGGTCCTATTGGCCCTTGTCTTGTAGATGGCTGATGCTTGACTACTTGTGTCTAGCAGCTCACTGGCTGAAAGCATGACGAGGGGAACGGACGGAGGGGTAGTGTTGGGGTAAGAGAAGCTTTGACTTTGTGGAAAATTCATGTGTCTTTTAGTGTCCTTTTTAAGTTACTTTTTTTTTTTTTTTTTCCATAAATGGTTCATGGTGTGGGTTACTGTAGTCATGTCCTCTGAGTGGCCTATTAAGTGGTCCTGAGAGACGAAATACTGGTGTTCTTTGTCTTTTTACTCCTTTGACTGTGTGATCACTGTGTAACGAACATCAACTGGAATTGCTTCAGCATGAAATAGTGTTTATTTGTTGCCTGTGATCATTGTGTTAGTTGTTTTTAGATCTTTATGATTTAATTTTTGCGCTACTTTGCTAATTGGTTGATGACACTGCAAATGTGTTGAAACCGGTCCCAAATGAACAGGTTGTAACTTCTATATGGTTCAACTTAACAACGGAGTATTGAAAGGTGGATCCTTCCTTCTATTTAATATTGTATAGACAGGATACCAGTTGCTATGGATTGGGAGCGGGAATATCGGACATATCTGAATCTGGCCCTCCTTGTGCTCAGGTGACTAGGACAATACAATCCACCGGTGGTCCATAACCCGTTAGAGGTGAGATCCTCACGTGGACTGTGTGTAAGTACTGTAGGGTACCATTCTTCTTCACAAAACTACAAAGCCTAAAACATTTTAAGGAAGCATCCCATTTGACAGGCGAGGGACGCCTAGGAAACAACTTGGCAAACAAAATGGAATTCAATGGGGAGTTTCCAATATTAATGGGGCTTATCGAAAAAAGGAAGGAAGGAAGAAAGAAAGAAAGAAAGAAAGAAAAAGTAGAACTGGCTGTGTCAGCAAAGAAGATTCATCTGGATGTGCTAGGAGTAAGTGATATTCGGGTAAGGGAAGATAACGAGGAAGAGATAGGAGATTATAAAGTATACTTGACGGGTGTTAAAAAGGGAAGGGCATAGTATGGTTTAGGGCTGTTAATCTGGAGAACTATTTACGCAACATAGTTTCTGTTAGGCACGTAAATGAGCGAAAGATGTGGGTAGATTTGGCAGTTGGAGGAATCGGGACAAGAATTGTCTCAGTGTATTCACCATGTGAGGGTGCAGATGAGGATGAAGTAGACAAGTTTTATGATGTATTGAGTGACATTGTAGTCAAGTTCAACAGCGAGGATAGAATAGTGCTAATGGGCGATATCAATGCGAGAGTTGGAAATAGCACTGAAGGATACGAAAGGGTGACTGGTAAATGTGGGGAAGATATGGAATAGTGTTCTCCCTAGGATCTTTCTAATGGGCGTACCACCCAGCCTTTTTCACTCACCGCCCGGTTATCATAAGCTAGTTACGTAATATTTCAATTTGCTTTTCGTTGCGCCGTAAGTCTTATGGCGACGATGGGATAGGAAAGGGCTAGGAGTGAAAAGGAAGTGCCTGTAGCTTTAATCAGGGTACAGCCCCAGCAATTACCTGATGTTGGAATCCACTATATCCCGAATGCCAGCTCACAGCTGCCCGCTCGTAACCGCACAGTAAACTCGCTCGATTTACGTAATATTAATACATACTTGAACTGTAAAACTGTTTATTCAAATGAAAAATCATTATTGTCAGCATAATGTTACATCGGAGTTTAAACTTAGTGTCTGGATTAGTGTCGAATCGCATGCGAGCACTCGATTACGCAGGTTGCAACGAAACCGTCTGGCACTCCACAGCAACCGAGTGATTATGAAAGAGCAGTAGAACGCTAGTTCAATATACTCTGTTATGTCTTCTTACTGATGCTTAAAGATAAAAATTTCATGATGTTCTGTATTGAACTGTATCACAATTAAAATGAAATAATAAACAACGTACTTCAACCTATTCAATACAAGTAAATAAGAAATGTAGTGTTACATTCCTATTTAATTATAAGCAGAAGCGGTACCGGTTTCAACCCCAATCTGGGTCATGAGCCGAATAAAATGCAAAAACAATGCATAGGTAAAGAAGAAATTAAAGAATGAGCCAATCACAAAAACAGTTGAAGAACCAATATAAGATAATGGGGATTAGCACTGTGCGATTTTAAATCATAAAATCTAGAGGAAGTAGGTCAGTCACTTATATGAAGTAAGGTGCAATCTTCTGAATAGCAGCACAACACACGCAAAGTTTGGCACTATATCTCAAAATGTTTACGAGAAGAGGTGAACAGTTAAGTGAGCCAGCCTGCATATACTATCAGGCGTGAAGTCACAACACAATTTAATAGAAGTCAAAGCAAATTGCTAGCTCCTGAAGATGGTGAATAGCTTAATGATCCAGTCTGAAATTGTTCCGGTTGCAAAAATGCGTATATATAATACAATTTAATATACTTGAAGTATGTAACTAGGATATTGTAGATTCTTTAGAACAGTTGACGTAAACAATTGTGAAGAGAAAAAGGGTAAAAAGCGCAATACAGGAAACAAATGGAAAACATATGCACAGTACAGTACCTCCTGAAGATAAGAATTCAGGTCATCATTGAGGTAGTCTAAGGCAGCGCAAGGCATGAGTTTAAATCTGAATGTAAAAACCCAAAATGCAGGTGGCACTATAGTATACTAGTATACAGTTCAATTCGAAAAGTAGAGGGCATTTTTTTTTTTAAAATATAGAATGGTTTATATTTGTGGGTTACTGTAGTCACGTCCTAGTTCGTGAACCATGGGCAACGGCTGAGTGGCCTCATAAGTGGTCCTGAGAGTCGGGATACCAGTTGCTATGGAATGGGAGTGGGCATCTGAGACCTGGCCCTCCTTTTCACTGCTGGTCCATAACTCATTAGAGGAGAGATCCTCACTAGGACTATGTGCAAGTAGGGTAGCATCCTGCTTCATGAATTCACCAAGCTCAGAACATTTTAAGCAAGCCTTGGACCTACGGGAGTAACGGAGTCCCACTCCCATTCGACAGGCGAGGGACTCCTTGGGAACGACTTGGCGAACCAAATGGAATTCGATGGGGAGCTATCAATATTAATGGGGCTTATGGAAGGAAGAAACTAGAACTGGCTGAGTCAGCACAGAGGATGCATTTGGATGTGCTAGGAGTAAGTGATATTGGGGTAAGGGGAGATAACGAGGAAGAGATAGATTATAAAGTGTACTTGACGGGTGTTAGAAAGGGAAGGGCAGAGTCTGGGGTAGGGCTCTTTATCAGGAATACCATTGCACGCAACATACTTTGTTAGGCACGTAAATGAGCGAATTATGTGGGTAGATTTGTCAGTTGGAGGAATTAGGACTAGAATTGTGTCCGTGTATTCACCATGTGAGGGTGCAGATGAGGATGAAGTTGACAAGTTTTATGAAGCATTGAGTGACATCGTGGTCAGGGTCAACAGCAAGGATAGAATAGTGCTAATAGGAGATTTCAATGCGAGATTTGGGAATAGAACTGAAGGATACGAAAGGGTAATTGGTAAATGTGGGGAAGATATGGAAGCCAATGGGAATGGGAAGCGTTTGCAGGACTTCTGTGCTAGTATGTGTTCAGTTGTTACGAATACATTCTTCAAGCATAAGGGTATTCACCGCTACACATGGGAGGCTAGGGGTACCAGATCCATAATAAACTATATCTTAATAGACTTTCAATTCAGGAAATCTGTTACTGTCTGGACAGTAACAAAGAATCTTAGGAAGGGAGGGAAAAAGGAAATGAACAGTGTTTTGAGCAATTCAGGTGAATTCATAATAGATCCCAGGGAATCACTGGAGTGGTGGAGGGAATATTTTGAACGTATTCTCAATGTAAAAGGTAATCATCCTGGTGGTGTTGCGAACTGCCAAGCTCATGGGGAGGAGGAAAATGATGTTGGTGAAATTATGCTTGAGGAAGTGGAAAGGATAGCATAGAGTGTTGATAAGGTACCTTCAGATTGGACAAAAGCAATAATTGCACCTATCTATAAGCAAGGGAACAGGAAGGATTGCAACAACTATCGAGGTATCTCATTGATTAGTATACCAGGCAAAGTATTCACTGGCATCTTGGAAGGGAGGGCGCGATCAGTTGTTGACAGGAAGTTGGACGAAACCCAGTGTGGTTTCAGACCACAGAGAGGCTGCCAGGATCAGATTTTCAGTATGCGCCAGGTAATTGAAAAATGCTACGAGAGGAATAGGCAGTTGTGTTTATGTTTCGTAGATCTAGAGAAAGCATAGGACAGGGTACCGAGGGAAAAGATATTCGCAGTACTGGGGAACTATGGAATTAAAGGTAGATTATTAAAATCAAAGGCATTTATGTTGACAATTGGGCTTCAGTGAGAATTGATGGTAGAATGAGTTCTTGGTTCAGGGTACTTACAGGGGTTAGACAAGGCTGTAATCTTTCACCTTTGCTGTTCGTAGTTTACATGGATCATATGCTGAAAGGTATAAAATGGCAGGGAGGGATTCAGTTAGGTGGAAATGTAATAAGCAGCCAGTCTGGCCTATGCTGACGACTTGGTCTTAATAGCAGATTGTGCCGAAAGCCAGCAGTGGAACTTGGAAATAGGTGCAATGAGTATGATATGAAAATTAGCCTCCCGAAGACTAAATTGATGTTAGTAGATAAGAAATTCAATAGAATTGAATGCCAGATTGGTGATACAAAGCCAGAACAGGTCGATAATTTCAAGTATTTAGGTTGTGTGCTCTCCCAGGATTGTAATATAGTAAGCGAGTTGAATCAAGGTGTCGTAAAGCTAATGCAGTGAGCTCGCTGTTGCGATCAACAGTATTCTGAAAGAAGGAAGTCAGCTCCCAGATGAAACTACCTTTACATCGGTCTGTTCTCAGACCAAATTTGCTTTACGGGAGTGAAAGCTGGGTGGACTCAGGATATCTTATTCATAAGTTAGAAGTAACAGACATGAAAGTAGCAAGAATGATTGTTGGTACAAACAGGTGGGAACAATGGCAGGATGGTGGAATAAGGAGACAAAGGCTAATTTAGGAATGAACCCTATGGATGAAGCTGTACGCATAAACCGGCTTTGGAGGTGGGGTCAGGTGAGGCGAATGGAGGATAGGTTACCTAGGAGAATAATGGATTCTGCTATGGAGGGTAAGAGAAGTAGAGGTAAACCAAGGCGACGATGGGTAGACACCGTTTCTAACGATTTAAAGATAAGAGGTGTAGAACTAAATGAGACCACAACACTAGTTGCAAATCGAGGATTGTGGCAATCTCTGTTTAGGTTTTGATCTGCCATGTAAAACGTGGGTAGCCCTTAACAGGGTACAGAACAGCCATGGGAGATGTGGCTCGCTGCTGTATAAGTGTCACCTAACTGTGACTGTGCCGGCATATTGTTACAGAGTATTGGGTTTGCTGGAAGACTGCTCAAGCCTCTAGAATGGCTAGAGAGTGGCTGGACAATTTAGATATAAAACCTTGAATAGTTCAGGTGCCCAGTTGATCGTTTTCCTTTTTAGATTGTTACAACCCAAACTGTCATTTTATTTTATATTAATATATATTGTGTAATTTGCCATAAGTTAAATAAATAAATAAAATAACTCCATATGAGCACTGCGGAGAGGTTTGAAACTTAACCCAGGCTTTGGGCACGCAATCTAGTGATTAGAAATTGTAGCCCACACTTCCTCCTACCCTGCCGGCCAACATACTGATGGCTATCATGGCCACCAGGCAGGCTACAAAGATTACTTGTTATTCCTAAATGAAGTAGTTTGGAGAGTGTTGTACATACTGTAAGTAACTCTTTCATGAAACTGAATACCAATTTTATGTTCAATTTTGCACTGTAATGTCAGGTTTAAAGGTAAATATGAACAATCTAAAATCAGGCCAAGTTCTGCTCTATATAATATTCCATCTCACTTGACTTGGTTACAATGACAATCATTGTCAACAATATGGAAGCCGTAACAGTTCTTCAGCAGTATTTTAAGCTAATAAAACCGGTGCTTAAAAAAACACCATTTCTTCCTCTCAAAAGCCTGGAAGTGCTTAGTACCATATTTCTTATATGCAAACCCGACTTCAATAAAGCCACACATTGCTAGCATTTTTAGAATCAGAAAAGAGAAAAAACAAGTCAAATTTTTATTTCCTTTTCACATCCAACTTTCTTTTTTTTTGCTAGGGGTTTTACGTCGCACCGACACAGATAGGTCTTATGGCGACGATGGGAAAGAAAGGCCTAGAAGTTGGAAGGAAGCGGCCGTGGCCTTAATTAAGGTACAGCCCCAGCATTTGCCTGGTGTGAAAATGGGAAACCACGGAAAACCATTTTCAGGGCTGCCGATAGTGGGATTCAAACCTACTATCTCCCGGATGCAAGCTCACAGCTGCGCGCCTCTACGCGCACGGCCAACTCGCCCGATTCACATCCAACTGCCCTTAATATTATAACTATAGGTGGGCCAGCACAAGGTTGCACTTGACAGTTGTAATTCATATTGTCACCACTACAAAAATGAAATGAACGTCACCTGTCAATCAGAATCACCAATCTACTACTTTCTGTGTCAGATACAGTTACGCATTTTATTCATGTTAGTTCGTATTTCATTCCGTATAGTGCTTATAAACTTATTTGCTTACACAAATATGAGCATTTAAAAGAATGTTATAAGGTTTAAGCGAGCCACAAAATAATTACGAACTATTTTCAGTTGCTTGTTGTTGGCAATATGGGTAATATAGTGGTGCCATCTATATCTAGCTTGAATACCATATTGAAATGTTGCCGTTTAGTCTGTCGTCGCTAGCACGTGGTCAGGTGTGATTTGCGCGTTTGTGAAAGGTTTCTTTTCTTTGTGAGATAATTGTGAAATTTTATTTTAACGAATGATGTGCGATGTCAGGAAACGACAACATAGTTAAGAATCGCGAAGTGATAATCCTTTGCGCCGTGGAGTGGCCCCTTAATAGTCAGGCATTAGAATTAGTGCGGAGAACTTGTGAGTTTTACGAGAGGGAGAGGAAATTCCTACGCTTGTATAGCCGTCTGTGTTCCTGCAGATCAAGTTGTGGAACACATATATCAAACAATAGGGCTTCCAAACCGTACTGCTATTCAGACAGATGTTCGTCTCCAAGAACAGAAGGGACTGGGACTGGGGAACATAGCAGTAGCGGAAACGGGGCTGATAGTAGGGACTTGTTATATAGCACCCCGGGAAAGAAAAATTAAACTATCTCCTATATTAAGAATGAATTCTTTTCAGGCTGATTCAATAAGAAGACACGTATACGATTATTACAGCTCAAAGGCCCTTCTGTCATTGTTACGGACAATGCACCTTACCACTCCGTAATAATGGACAAGACCCCTACTCAGGGGTAGAAGAAAATAGAAATAATTCAGTAGCCAGCACATTTTTCACAAATATACATTATGAACACCACAGGTTAGACTATCGTCGCCATAAGACCTATCTGTGTCGGTGCGACGTAAAGCCCCTAGCAACAACAAAAACAGGTTAGACTAGGATAAAGCTACGTATTATTTTTGAAATGTGACCTTAAGTAGTATAGTCTCATTTCATATAAGAATGTAAATTTATATTTTAAGATATACTAACCCAAATAATCACCAGTCACCTTCAAGGTCAGCATCTTTTAAAATTACACTACATCTGCCTGTTTGATTTCCCACCAGTAACATTCAACTTGCTTAACAATACAAACAAACCTTCAAAATCAGTGTAGGGTCTGTTTTTTTTTTGTTTTTTTTTTTTAAGCATTCATTTTCTTGACGGACCTCGCTAAAAGTGCACATTCAGGATTTTTCATGAAACTTTCAGCCTCCTGCCGGCCCCGCGGTGTAGTGGTAGCGTGCCTGCCTCTTACCCGGAGGCCCCGGGTTCGATTTCCGGCCAGGTTACGGATTTTGACCTGGATCTGAGGGCTGGTTCGAGGTCCACTCAGCCTACATGATTACAGTTGAGCTATCTGACGGTGAGATGGCGGCCCCGGTCAAGAAAACCAAGGATAACGGCCGAGAGGATTCGTCGTGCTGATCGCACGACACCTCATAATCTGCAGGCTGAGCAGCGGTCGCTTGGTAGGCCAAGGCACTTTGGGGCTGTTACGCCATTTTTTCAGCCTCCTAACACTTAGAGTGAGGATAGAATGTTTCGTTTGTTTTAAACATTTCCAGTTTAAATGGTCCTGAAAATCCGGATACACCTTTAGAATGTTTGTCGGCAATACTACGAAAGTTACTGCATAATTTACACTTCGAAATTCCTTCTTCATAGCACAGCCACGGTAGTCATTCAAGTTACGATTCTCTGCATTGTGTATCATTCTCATACTTCTCTGAATCAGTAACATTCAGCTTGCTTAACAATGTAACCAAACCTTCAATATCAGTGTAGGGTCTGTTATTTTTTGCAATATCATAAGATGCCATGAACAATGCGTTCATATGCTGTAAGATTAGCATTCATTTCCTTTACGCACTTCGCTGAAAGTGCCGATATTTCCGTTTGCCTGAAAATTGAAATTTCGACGTATTTTTGATGTTTGACCTATCATTGTCTTGAACACCATAAATTTCACGCTGGTCATTGTCGTCCTGAACTCTACAGTCGGCACTTCCATCAAGTGTTTTCTCACATTCACGCCCTTTTGTATCACTGTGTTACATTTACGGGCCCTATTTACGAAGAAATCTGAAAGACACTGTTAATCGCATCAGTCAATTTGTGCGGTTTTGTTCGTTTCATTTTGCCGATTTTCTCAAGTATAGCACAGAAACGTAAAATACACCAGCGTTAAATGGCTTCCGAGTTCACGGGCTTCGAAGTCTGATGCTACGTTGCAAATTTTTCGTAAACGCACAGGAATAAACACAACCGCATTTATAAAGGGCAAACCGTTCAGTACCAAGATGCTGTAATTAAATTAAAAGTATAAATATTGTTCGGTGAAAATACAAGAATTGATAAACACGTCATTCCGTGTGTTCTAAATGCAAAGAATGAATTCCACGGGAATTTATCAGCACTGCTTAGGCGGCAGTAGTTGAGGAACGGCTAGTCACGGGAAGGGTGGCAGTAATGTAGTGTTTGTGGAATTATTTCTTAGTAGTTCTCTGCATTTCTCCATAACTCTGGTCTGATCTTCGTACTCTGCTACCGATAGCTGATCATCTGTAATGGAACTCGATGTGTTACGATATGTCCACATGTAAGGATACTTGTTGGACGAGTTACACCGATATCGCCCATGACCGCTAGGCAGCTCCTGCGCAGAACTGAAACGTCCAGTTCCAAGGTACGAAGAGCAATTACAGAATTCAAGACTGCCAAAAGCACAGAAAATGTTTATTGCACATATTAGAATATATGAGCTACAGAAAACAACGTGAAACACCACACGCCTTGTTACTTTGTAAAGTGATGGGAACGTACATGTAAGGGAACTCCGGATTTCAAAAAATAAATTTTCAAAACCGAATTTGAAAATTCAGGCGCCATGGCAACTGGTATTTTTCGACCCCTGCCCCTACTTCGAGCGCCCATAAAGAACTGTTAGTGGAATGGCTGCAGGAAAGAAATATCCCAGCGCATATGTGTATGACAAAATTAGACGACGAGATAGCGAAGGAAGAAGGGCACGAAGTTATTAGACTGCCGCCGTACCACTGCTACGTCAACCTCATTGAGTGGTACCGGTACGGTATGGGGTGAAGTAAAACACTATGTACGCACTAATAACTAGTCCTTATTAATTACTGAAGTGGAAGGACTGCTCCGGGAGGGTATCGAATGGATGCGGCTTTGCGGAGGAAGAAAATTAGCCATGTCGCAACATTCATTAACTAGGGAATGGCAATACATGGCATCAGCAGTGACTGTCAGGAGTCGATCTGCCTAGACGACGATGACAATAACAACGAAGGTGACTGTAGTGATAGCAGTGATGTGGAGGGTATTGAGCCTCTATCTGTATGAAACAGGTATGAAAATAAGGTTTCTGAATTTTCGTAAATTTTCTAGATTTTACTTGAAACCTTTTGTATTAGCACTGGTGTATATTATTCTAACATTTATTGGTGCATTTAAAGTGAGATTCTTGTCGGCCGATTTCTTCCGTATTTTCTAACATCGTAAAAATACGAACTTCGTAGTATATGTATCTCGTATCATTTTGTGTGATGAAATATTTTATTGTAAACTTAATCGGTGTGTTGAAAGTTCGATTTTTGTCGGCCGACCTAATTTGTATTGTGTATCATCGCGATGACATTAAAATAATTTCTCCCATGTTTTTAAAAACTTGCATGTTGTGCAATCAGCTGTTGTTGCGGTGGCAACATCGCTTCGTGCGCCACTGCAGCGTGACCAACGTTGTGCGCAGCTGTCATGTGCAACCTTACACCGGCCCACCTATATGTATTAAATTAACCTCTTTCTACCCAATGTACTTGTTAAATGGCCAGCAGCTCTGTGGAAGTAAGTCTGTGATCTCACCTCACAATATTAGGATGCTGCAGTTCCTTGAGCAGAGAGATCTCCCTAATAGCAGTGGATGGGATGCCTTCATCATCATTTTCAAGACGTATCTTCTTCATAGCTACGATCTGCCCTGTTGATTTGTTCTTACATTTGTATACCACACCATAAGTGCCTAGAAATAAATGGGAATATATAGTTATCACACAACTTAGGCAAGGTTAAATTACACAGGGAACATTCAGGAAAGACAAGCGACAAGCTTCGTAATTACATAAAATAAATTTCATCATAAAGTCTGTATTGTCGTACGTATACTTTAAGGTTAAGTCAATATTCCACCTTTACAATACCATAAGTTTATTGTCTATTTATTTAAACAACATTATTAAATAATACGGGACATGTTTCGTCTAACTTGTAGACATCATCAGCCGTAAGATATTCAAGAAAAAGGTTAAGAAAGGACAAGGACAGAACAACACAATAAAATAAATCGGTTGTCGAACACGTCAATCAAAATAGCGAGGATGTTCCAGATTGTTCCAAGCACAAACAATCAAAACCTGTTGACGAAAAAACTTAAAATCAGACACATGAGACGATATAGTAAAGCTTGTTGTTAAAATTCTTCTTAAGGGTGCCGTTGATATGCAGCAATCAGGTGCATTGGCAAAAGCTGATAATGAAGTGCATAATGTTATTTGTAGCAGAAAAAAAGACGATCAACGAGCATGTGTAGGGAATTGGTGCAAAGTTGACATTTCTTATTAAAACTAGGTGGAATATCAGATCGTATGACGTATGTAAAAATACAGTGGATTGTTTTAGAATGAGAGTAAAGATTAATGTAAAAATTGAAATTAAGTAAGCTGGTTTAAAAAAGGAAGATTGTGGCACATCTGATTACTTGCGTTCTCGCTTCTCAAAGAGTAATTAGGTTTTTTTTTTTAAACTGAGGATGAATTATGGAGGACGTGTGTGATGGGAGCCGGTGTGAGGCGAAATTAGGGGAAGGTTCGAATCAATAGACGGGGAGCGATCATATGGAAGTTTGTTTGAATGTTTGTCGAAATAGGAACTGTTGAGTAATGCCTCAAAAATTACGTTCATAGTTTCTGAAAACTCATTTAAATTATGATTGGGGTTGCATTTTTGATCTATGTTAATATAAATGTTTTCTACAACGTTGAGTAAAAGATACTCCGTCATGAGCACTCATATGACAGATTCGAATCATTTCTTCACTTCCATAGAACAGGACCTAAAAATTCTTTGTTTTCATAGTAAAGAGAGTTTACAGAAACTTTACAGGAGGATGTAAAGGAAAGTAAAAAGGTTTTGTATTGTTTGGTGAAGAATAGTTTACGAAATAGGGAAGATACAATATTTGCAAAAACTGAAACAGGGCAGATATTGATGCAAAGAGATGACATACTAAAAAGATGGGAAGAATACTTCCCAGAATTGCTAAATATTAAATACAGTGAACTGGTAGATGAGAAGGAGCAAGAAGAAACAATGGGGAAAGAGGAACAAGGAAAGGGGATATCGATGTTAGAAATAGAGGAAGCATAACAAAAGATGAAGAGCAGTAAAGCAGCAGGAGTGGATGAAGTAATTACTGAAATGATAAAAGCAGCAGAAACAACAGAACTACAGTGGGGAAAGGGTTTAATTAACCCGATATTTAAAGAAGGTGATAAAGAATGTAATAACTACAGAGGGATCACCCTTATTGCCCACATAGCTAAGATATTTGAGAGTACTGGAAGGAAGACTGAGGAGGAAGCTAGAAGGAGAAATGGAAGAACAGTATGGTTTTAGGAAAGGTAGATCAACATTTGATCTGATCTTTATATTAAGACATATGGAGAAAAGATGGGAGTTTGGAAAAGACAGTGATGACATTTATTGAGAATGAGAAAGCTTATGATAGCGTTCCCAGATAGTTGGTATGAGACACATTACAGAAAAAAAAAAAGAAAAAAAAAAAGAGTGGAAGTGCAAATGATAAAAGCTATGTACAAAAATTGTGTTAGTAATGTGAAGACTAGTATAGGAAAAACAAATTGTTTAAAGCTGAAACTGGTCTCCGACAGGGAAGTGTACTATTGCCCATACTATTCATCATAATCATGGATGAAATTCATAAGGACATTAAACAGAGATTGGGAAGACAAGGCAACAAAAGCCATGTTGTTTGCAGATGATATAGTGATATGGGGTGAGGATGAAACAGAAGTGCTAAAACAAGTAGATGTATGGAATCAAGAGATAGAAAAATTTGGGATGAATGTAAGCACAGAGAAAGTCCGGCCCCGCAGTGTAGGGGGCAACGCGTCCACCTGTCACCCGGTGGCCATGGGTTTGAATCCCGGCCGGGTCAGGGGTTTTTAATTGTAAATGATTAATATCCCTGGCCTGGGCGTTTGCGTCGTCCTTAACGTTCCTTTCCTCACATTCAACACTTTACACTTCTGCAATTTCCATATACACGCAGGTTCATAACATATGGTGCAAGTAGGGGCAAAAGATCATTCTAGTTTGACGCCCCGAACAAATAGGTTTTTTTAAGCACAGAGAAAAGGAAAACAATAGTGATGACAAGGGAAAGGAAGAGGAAAGATAAAATTCTGGAAGTGGTTAAAAGTCTCAAGTACTTGGGAAGTGTGATAACAGAAGATGGAAAGATAACGAGGAAATTGGGAAAAGAATACAACATGCAAACAGCTTCTACCAGAGTGTAAGGGGTATTTTGAGGAACTGAGATGTCCCGAAGAAATGTAAGAAAATATTTTATTCAACCTATTATGATCCCATACTAACCTATGCAGCTGGATCATGGACTACAGCAAAACGAGAGGAGAGTAGAATACAGGCAGCGGAGATGAAATTCCTAAGAGATATCGAGGGCAAGACCAGAAAGGATAGAATTAGAAATGAAGATACAAGGAAAAGGACAGGAATCTTTAAACTTCAAGACAGGATAGAAACAACACAGCTAAAGTGGTATGAGCATATGATGAGAATGGGAGAAGAGAGCCAAAAAAAGCTTTTTTCGGAGAAGTTTTTTTTTTTTGCTAGTTGCTTTACGTAGCACCGACACTGATAGGTCTTATGGTGACGATGGGACAGGGAAGGTCTAAGAGTGGGAAGGAAGCGGCCGTGGCCTTACTTAAGGTACAGCCCCAGCATTATCCTGATGTGAAAATGGGAAACCACGGAAAACCATTTTCAGGGCTGCCGACAGTGGGGGTTCGAACCTATTATCTCACGAATACTCGATACTGGCCGCACTTAAGCGACTGCAGCTATCGAGCTCGATTTCAGAGAAGTTAACAGGAAAGAGACCACGAGGGAGACGCCGAAAGAGGTTGACAGATTCAGTGTGGGAGTGCATAGAGAAGAGGGTAGGAAAAGCAGACGTACTTAAAGGATAAATGTGGTGGAGAGACAGGCAGTGATGGAGGTCCTTGATTCACAACAAGACCTCGGAAGCTGGAAAGGGAAAATGAAAATTATGATGAAGGATTCATAGTGGAGAAGAGCAACGCCTGAGCTCCTTCATTCACAATTAATTTTTTTTGCTATTTTTAACGTCGCACCGACAGATAGGTCTTAGGGCGATTATAGGATAGGAAAGGCCTAGGAATGGGAAGCGGCCGTGGCCTTAAGGTACAGCCCCAGGATTGGACATTTCTCCTGCCTTTCTATTTTTCTGTAGAAAATTATTTTTTTGTGATGTCAGCTTTTTTGTAATTTCCCCTTTGACCATAATTGTCAGATGAAATCCATAATAGTTGGCACCTCTGCAAAGATATTAATCCTCTACACTCTCCCCACCCTAGTCAACCTCTAAAGGAATGACCAGCTGAATACGTCGAACGACTGCCTACTTTGGTGTACGCAACACAACGGGCCTTACCGCCCCACACCTTCCTTCTCGCCGTTACATTATCCGGCCTCTTTTCGAAGTGACGTTGTCATACCTCATCACGGATCATTGCTAAGTCTCTGGTTCTGAGTCTCGGTGATGTCCGGTGTTATCAGCAGACTTCACGGAAGCTCCTGAACTGGATCTGATATTCCTTTACCCATCTTTTCCATAAATCACCCACTAACTTCTGGTGTTTTTGGAACTTCTTTATTAAGTTTGTTTTAACTGCAGATTCTGGTCCCATTGGAATTGCTGAGAGTCAATCTCTAGAGAAAATATGCAGGTGTTAGTGGTCCTCTCCTTGCGTGAGGGCTGCTTCAGTAAGAGTAGTACGGCAGAACCTCGATAATTAGAAATCGGTTAATTAAAAATCCCACCTAATTCAAAGCAGCTCTAGTTCCAGGAAACATGAGGTATGGTTTTGCATGTTATTTAAACTGTTTAATTTGAAGAACAGTGTGTCCCCATTACCAAAATTCAGACTTTTAATTCAAAACAGCCGTAACATTTAAAGAAGTTAATATATCTCAGAGTAATTTAAATTAAAAATTTATCCCGGTCTTGATAGAATGGGTCTACCTGAACATGCTGGGGTAGTTTTCCGTACTTTGGGAGTGAAGCACTGTTCTAATATTTTACCTTCCCAAATCACTTGCAATTTTCTTGCTGTCTGTCGATTTTTCAGGTGGAAGGCAAAGACTTGTGGTTTTGATGGGTTTGGCTTTAGTTGGTTCTCTTGGTAATAACCACTTAGAATTTGTAGAGCATGGGAGAGCTTCTCTTCAGCAAGTTCAAAAGTTTCCTCTTGAGCTGCAAGAGCAACATCATCTGCATAAATAAAGGTCTTTGTCCCTTGTGGGCAAGGCTGATCATTGGTGTAGATTTGAAGAGTATAGGAGCTAGCACACTCCCTTGTGGAAAGCCATTCTTTAAGTTCCTCCATCTACTCCTCTGGCCTTGGAATTCAACAAAAAATCCTTCTGTTCTGTAGAAAGCACTCAATCATTTGGGTGAGTTTATAGTCCTTAGTTATACTGTGCACTTTACGAAGCAGTATACGGTGATTAATTGTATCATAGGCTGATGTCAAGCCAACAAAAACTACTGCAGTGACTTTGTTGGTTTCATAGCCATCTTCAATATATTGTGTGAGGTGCAGTACTTGGGAAGTACAACTTCTCCCTGGTCGAAAGCCAGCTTGTGATGGTATGAGTAGTGGGTCTATCACTTCAGATAGTCTGTCCAGAATCATTCTAAGATTTTGTATAAAGTTCTTCGGATCACTTGCGTTCTTCCAGGTTTAAGTATTGCTATAACTCTTGCTTTTCTCCACAGTTTAGGAATTTTGCAATATTTGATGCATTTGTTGAATAAATCCAAGAGCCATTGCTTACTGACAGGACCAAATCTTTTGAGTGGCTCAATACAAATGTCATCAAGACCTGCCGCTTTACCATTTTTGCAAAAATTACATTTTATGTGCCTGTTTGATTTCCCACCAAAATACCAACGATCAATACATTCTGTTGTATCAAAGTCCTTTTTAGATGGTCCATTGCAAGATATCACCATGGAATCACTAAGCTCTTCACGGCAAGCTTGGTTCGCATTTTGTGTTTAATAATATTCATTGTGCTGAACCCTCACTCAGACGACGACGTCGAGACAGGAATTAATGCCACTATACTGAGGTGGTTTCCTAAAATCGGAAATCGTCCTTTCACAGTCCGCAATTTTCCGAGTAGATCATTAAGTGGAAGACCTTTCCTGACTACTTTGAACTCGTACCACTCGCTCAGTATGTCTTCTATGTTCTCAATTTGAAGGTGTTTTGAAAAGTGGCAAGAAGCTGTATTTCACTGTTCCATAATTTTCAAATTGTTTTCCTGATGGCCAGGAATGTGTGTCAAAAACACCAGTGGCACTTTGAATATCCTCATTTTGAAGAAATGTGTCTTTCAGAAAGTTAATTCCACTTGCCAAAATGTATTCCTTGTCACTCGTGAAATTCTTATACGACATACCTGATAACTGTATTCCATTGAAACTCCAGAAAATGTTGTAGCAGAAACAAATTTTTCTTCCATTGGGCCCTTGGTGTTCTGAAGGTGCTGCAATGAATTAATTTCATTATTTACACGCACTCTTACCGGACTTAAAATCAGATCATGCCTCTGAAATACAACTGAAAGTCTTTTGGTTATATTCAGATAGTCATACAAGAAGTGAATTGTGATGACAAATCTTCTTGAGAAGACCTTTAGCCATGATTCCTTCTTCACCTTTCCTTTCAGAAATACAGTATTCTCTAAATGCACCACTAGGCATTCCCAGTCTTTGAAAACTGCATGCAAGGCATTTAAGTTGCTGGATACCCATCATCTTAAGCCGTCGTCTCCAAACGGAGGTAGACGATCCACGCGGCCAGCTTCGATCTTGACGTTGCAGCCATGCCATGTGGAATTATTGGAATATCTCTCAGGATCTTTAATGGAGTGGTTTCCCGTTGCCTTCTGCATCCTAATTTCTTGTCCCCAGGACAATAGAGTGCCCTTACCCATACCCGCTCATCCACTCTCAAAGAGACTGTTGGCACTTGGTACAGTGTACTTGGTGTAAGTACTGCAATTTAGATATTTCACATTGCCAAATGAAAATTTCAGACGTGCAGGAAAGTAGTTTTTGTGAATGCCGATAAAACTTTTAAGAGTTTCCTGAGCGTAGAATTAATGCCATCAATGATATTAAGTTTCACATTTTTCAGTGAGTGAAGAACGATGAGTTCGAGTTGATGTGCAACACAATGAAAGTTTACCAGGTTCTCAATTTTTTGGGGGATATTTATGTTACCAAACCATTACGAACACCAATCACACATGGTGCTACATCAGTTTTGTACCTGTGAAGAGTTCTCTGATTACTAACTGAAGCAATTCTGTTTCTAGAGCTCCCTTACAGCCATCACTTGTTGCATCCTCCAATGACACAATACAAAGAAATGTCTCATTCACCTTATTTCCTTTTAGAAAGCAAATGTAAAGTATCAGCCCTTCATCAGATTTACCTGCTGATCCATCGAGTAAGATACTGACAAATGAACCTTATCAAATCTTCACGAAGATCTGAGGCAATATATGAAATAAACCTCTGCACCGTTTATCATTCACATACTTCTCTGAATCAGTAACATTCAACAACCAAGCCTTCAAAATCACTGTAGGGCCTCTTATGATGTGCAATACGATGCCATGAACAATCCATTCATATGCTGTACCATTTAGCATTCATTTTTTAAATTTATTTATTTATTTATTTATTTATTTATTTATTTATTCGTATCAGAAGCATTAATACTATAAATACATATACATATATACTCTTGCTGAATTATATACATTATATACAAAGTCATAATTTTTCTTGAAACGTTTATCCCCCAGACACTTGGAATGGAGATAGGAATATTTGTTTCTTTTTTAAGTTTCCAGTTTAAATGGTCCTAAAAATCCGGATAAAATTTTAGAAATTTGGTCGGTAGTACTGGGAAAGTTCTGAGAGGATTTGCCGTGTTGACCACATGCACCTCATAATCTGCAGGCCTTTTGGCTGAGCAGCAGTTGCTTGGTAGGCCAAGGCCCTTCAGGGCTGTAGTGCCACAGGGTTAGTTTCTTAATACTAGGAAAGTTACTGCACAATTTACACTTCAAAATTCCTTCTTCACAGCGCAGCTACAGTAGCATACCTGCCAATATAAAAAAGGGAAATCCGGAAGATCCTAGAGCGGATATTTTTTAACAACACGCCCATGCGCCGCAAAGTCTTGAGACATAATGAAAACGGAGGGCAAGGGGGAGGTTATCAACAATACTAATACAAGTCAAATATATGTTATGAAATTAAATACTTACACAAAGTTACAATTTGATGAGTGCTCATCTGTTTCCACTTAACACTGGGAACACTTTCCGTGATCGTATAAAACAAGAAAATTAAGCAGAACATGCCTCCTTAAAGAATGATACTGTTTCTTAGTTGAACTAATTATGAACAACACTAAAAATACCAAATCGCTTACAAATTCGTTGCAAAATTCCACAAATTTCAGAACTACTGTCAATGTTACTCACCCACAAACAAAGCCTTTCACAGCTGCTACGAAGCACGGCACAGTTACTAAAGTTATGTATAAATTCACAACCTGCTACTTTTCAGATTTCTTTTCTCCAAAATCACAGCCTGCTACTTGTTCGGGAACATGTCAATGAATGAGGTAACAGTTAAGGTCGAACAGGTGACAAAAGCACGGTGATAATCAATGCGATTATCGATACATTTACCAGTTGAATTTCAAACACTAATCTCGTATTATCAGCTACTTGCACGTAGCATGCTAAATAGTTTATTATGTCACCTATTAGAAAACCTTAGGAAATTATAAAGTATATATATTTACATGGAAGCAGTTTGGAGGGAAAGGGTGCAAATGTCTGGCACCAATGTTCATATACTAATTACTGCCGCTGGTTGACGATCACAGTTTGATAGGGCAACTACACAGTAATATTTACGTTATTCTATTGAACAGTTAGGAAATTACAAACTTATAATACATATTTACAACGGAGCAGTTCGGGGAGAAAGGATGCAAAATGTCTGGCATATCACATTATTTCTGCCGTTGATTGATGATCGCAGTATTAACAAGACAACTACACCGTAATCTGACCTCAGTTCACAATTATTGAACTGCTAGGAAAAATATTCCAACGTTTTTTAAAGATTGCCAAATGAGGTCCTACAGGGAGAATAATTTAAGTGTTCAGACTTTTGCTCGTATGCCATGGAAAGTCCCAAGTGAACGCCGTATGGCTTCTGTCAACACTTGGCGAAATAAGTGTTCACTGCCAGTGTGCTGCTGTTTAGCACTCTGTCACTCAGTTTGCTAGAAACTATTGGACTTTTTAGGTGTGTTGTGAGGTTATTATCACGATGGTTAAATACACTATAGAGCAAAGAATATTTTTGGTCAAGTGTTATTTGCACAAGAAGAAGAAACCAGTTAAAAGGTGCCTTCGAAAATTCTGTAGACAATTTCCCAGTGCGACAGTACCATAAAAACGTTATGTGCATCAGCTCGTTTACAAGTGGCGTAGTACTGGTTCCGTAAGCAATAAGAAAAAGAAGCAAAGGAGAACAGTTCTCGCACGGGAGAGGTTAGAAGATGTACATGCCAGACTCCAGGTCAGTCCACATAAGTCTCTTCAGAGAGTAGTTCAGGAAAGTGGTATTTCACCTTCTTCAGCACGTAATGCTACAAAATTGTTACATTTACGATCTTATTGGACTCATTCAGTCCATAACATACTGCCTACAGATTTCAATGCAAGAATACGATTTTGCAATTGGCCAATGAACAGTGTCCACGACGGTATTGTAGATCCGAACTTTCTTTTTATAAGCGACGAAGCCTGGTTTCATTTGAGTGGAAATGTCAACTCACAATAGAATCTGGGATACAGACAACCTGCCTATTTTACAGCCGAGACCTCTGCACGATGTGAAGGTGGGTGTGTGATGCGCTAACAGTGCCTGATGAATTATCGGTCCGATATTTTTTCAGAACACAATTACTTCTGACCGTTATATTCACAACATTCTGGAACCATTTTTTGCTGAACTGACTGAAGAGAAAAGGTATGGCTATTTCCAGCAGGATAGTACAACGGCTCATAAGGTGCTTAGCTCCATGCGACGGGTACGGAAAATGTTCGATGATCAGATCAATAGAGGCTTATGGCCCCCTTGTTCGCCTGATTTAAACACATGCGATTTTTATGTATGGGGAAATCTTAAAGGAAAAGTTTATAGGAATAATCCTCGAACTGCAGAAGAATAAAAAAATGAAATTAGGAACACCGTGCGTTCTATCGGTGTCCATGAACTACAAAGTGTGTTTCGAAATCTCATTACAAGATGTGAAGCTTGCATTGCAGATCAAGGAGATCACTTTCAGCATCGTCTGTAAATGCTGGTGAGTTCAGTTTAATATCCTAGTTGATTTATTTATTCATTTACTTATTTGTCCAGAGCATCTATGTAGCCGGTGAGTTCAGTTTTGTTTAGTTTCTATAGGTGTAATTATGCCGCTTCTTTGAGCCGACTATGCCTGCTTGTCATGGCGGGCACTGCACTCGCTGTCTCCGCTTCCCAGCGTGCCTAATCCTCGGCACTCTGCTCTGAACTTCCGAATTAATCACCCTGTATTACGCGATAGTCATACTGAAAACTGTCTGGTTGAAGTCCCGGGTTCGTGAATATGGCTCCATAAGCAACAGTGAATTTGGCTGGTGTGGAAGGAAACTTGTTTGGGTGTCGTAATGTTTAGGCATAATTTTAGCGTAGCCGAAACGAAAGATCGTTGAGTACACGGTGCACTGTGAATGGCAACAATGACGGCAGCTATTTGTTGATAATTGTATTTTCAGGGAACATGTTGCGGGGTTGGAGTCTTTCACTTTTGAGTTTTGATAACTTCTTGATAACTATGAATGCTGTGAAAAACACCAACGTGAGAATGTTGATGAGACTTTAAACGGATATATTGCCGTATATGAAAACATGAAGAACATCGGGACGAAGTTTTTGGTTTTGTGATGTTGGCCTAATAAAATAGAATGGAGTTGCTTTTGGTATAAACCGCAGTGGAGGGATTAAATGAGAAAGTACACTACTAAAGTCGGGAGTGTCATGGCTAGGAAGAGACATCTTCATTTCTGTTTGTGAAGTGGAGCTGTAGTGGCACGCCATGTTGGTGCCGGTGCATGCTGGATTCTGGCGTGTTGTTAAAAGCTGTGGTGGATGGAGCAGAAGTTATCTGTAATCCAGATATTAATAAATTGTTGTTAAAAATATATATATATATATATATATATATATATATCTAGGTAAGTAAAGAAGAGTAAATGTTAGTGTTACATACCCGATGCGCTGCCGAGAAACTCTCAGTAACATAATATCTTGATGCACAGCAGGTTTTTATTACTCTCGCATAGGCCTGCACTATAACACACTCAACATATTATGTACCGTATGTACTGTATGTACCATACTCAATGAAAATCGGACAATTTCTGCCTTATTCCACACGTAAACTGTAGTAAATATTATTTCTTATATAATGTCACACCCGTCACAGGAATGTGTCAGGCCCTGCGGTTAGGGGTGCGCATTTGTGAGCTTGCATCCGGGAGATAGTGGGTTTGAACCCCACTATAAGACATAAATGAAAGAAAAGTTCCACCTAATCAATACCGGTACTATTTTATTGTCACATGTAGGACCGGTTTTGACCTCTCAAAAGGTCATCCTCAGCTACACTAGAATTGCATTTTCATATTACGCCTCATATTGAGAGCTAATGACACTAGAATTCAACGATTTTAAGGAGGTTATATCCATGCTGAGAATTCAATATTATACAATTACAAAAATTAATTGCTCTTATTACACTCAATGTACATATGTAAGAAACTAATATGAGTTCGTCTTTTCTATAATGTGATGAGTATGTCGGAGTATTTTTTAAACATAGGCATTTGCCTAGTCAGTTGAATTGATTTCCAATCTTACGAATATTTAGTCCTGTGTGAAATGAACTTAGTTGAACAATTGTAAAATAATCAGTATTATAGTCGTTTTAACAATAAATTACACTAAATGTAGAGATATGCATGTTGATAGTTCAATAAAACAAGTAACTAGCCAAAATAAAACATTAGTAAATGTAGTTTAACGTGCTAGACTGCACTGTTGATTGTCTAATGCGGCAGGTAATAGTGGTTCTTACATATGTACATTGAGTGTAATAAAAGCAATTAATTTTTTAATTGTATAATATTGAATTCTCAGCATGGATATAACCACCTTAAAATCGTTGAATTCTAGAGTATGTCATTAGCTCTCAATATGAGGCGTAATATGTAAATGCAATTCTAGTGTAGCTGAGGATGACCTTTTAAGAGGTCGAAACCGGTCCTACATGTGACAATAAAATAGTATTGATTAGGTGGAACTTTTCTTTCATTTATGTCTTATGGTGACTATCAATACGGAATAAAATTGAAATTTATCAATCAAGATTGAACCCCACTGTCGGCAGCCCTGAAGATGGTTTTCCGTGGTTTCCCATTTTTACACCAGACAAATGCTGGGACTGTACCTTAATTAAGGCCACGGCTGCTTCCTTCCCAGTCCTAGCCCATCGTCGCCATAAGAGCTATCTGTGTTGGTGCGATGTAAAGAAAAAAAAAGGAATGTGTCACACCCATCACAGCTAATTTACCGAAAACAGCTAATGATAATTATTATAATTTTACCTTCCGCAGCCCAGCACTCGCTACATGCCACTGCGCGCTATACGACTGTCGTTTGTTTGCACGCTCGGGTAGAATGTTGTCGAGAGGTGATCAGGGCTGCCAACCTCTGTACATAGGAACTAATGAGTGTTCTTTCTTTCTTATAAGGAAGGAAGGCAGGCAGGCAGAAAGAAAGAAAGAAAGAAAAAAATAATGTAGAAGACCATTGGTCTGGACAGTTAGGATTCTTGCCGTGGACAAGCCCATTGGTCTGGATAGTTAGGATTCTTGCCGTGGACAAGACCATTGGTCTGGATAGTTAGGATTCTTGCCGCGGACAAGACCATTGGTCTGGGTGGCTAGAAGCCGCGAAGCGGTGTTAGGCAGCTAGTTTCGTGAGGAAACACGATTGCCGTGGACAAGACCATGGGTCTGGACAGTTAGAAGCCGTGAAGCGGCGTTAGGCAGCTAGTTTCTTGAGGAAACATGATTGCCGTGGACAAGACCATTGGTCTGGTAAGTATTAAATTAAATTACTGCTGTTGTGTATTTCACATTGTTTCCTTTACATGGTGTTTTTTCTTTGTGCTTTTATTCAGCCGGGGTTGGTAACAATGTACCTATCAGCATTGATGGCAATGACGTCACACTCAGTTCGCTTTCACCAATGAGAATGCAAGTAATAACGCTAGCCATGGCCGATGGCGGCTGCTCCTCTTATTAGGCTATAAAAGTAAATGTACTTCTGGGGGTGGGATGGCGGGTTCATAGACATCGCAATGAACACATCTCTCTTTTACAAGGTATTCCAAGTAAGATTTGCATTATTTTAGCTTCCTTATAATGTTATGAACTCTGGGCTGCGGAAGGAAAAATGTTTCCTGATAATTCAACAAAATTTAAGTGATAGATTCAGACCTTACATAACCTCACTTGTACATGATCTCAGTTTCATAAAGTAACACACGTTCAAAAAAAAAGAGACAAGTCACCGGAGTCCTCTGTGATAGAAAGATGCCTCACCATCTAAAGGCAAAAATTTACAAGACCGGGGTACGCCCAGCAGCTATTTACGGGGCAGAATGTCGCCCAATGACAAAAAAGCACGAGCAGATTCTTCATACAATGGAAATGAGGATGCTTCGATGGACTCTTTGACCGACTATGTGACCACATAAGAAATGAATATGTTCGACAAAGACTTGGCGTCACTCCAATTGTGGAGAAAGTGAGGGAAGCACGTCTCCGGTGTACGGTCACGTTATGAGAAGGCAGGATGGCTCAGTTGCTAAAACAGCTTTCCAAGTTGATCCGGGAAGAACATGACCGCGTGGAAGGCCTTTAAAGCGGTGGACTGACAATATCAAGGCAGACATGCACAACGTTGGTTTAAAACCTGAAGATGTCAGCAATAGGACGAAATGGAGGAAATGTAGCAAAGCAACAGACACCATAATTTGGGATAAACGCTAGGAAAGAGAGGGAATAATATGGATACATACTTTACTACCTTACAACTACTTTTTCTGCTATGTCGCTGCGCTTCCGTACGTGTTTTGTTTGTCTAACATTTTCGTGTGTGATGTCTTTGCTCACTGAAGTTGTTTGAATTAATTACATGTCGTTTTTTTTCATGTTGCTCATTCGTTTTGTGCCCTACGTCACTCATTAAATGATAATACTTATTAGTCCAGGCATCATGCTATTTTCCTTTCAACTACAAAAGCAATATATTTATTGGTCCAGGGATTTGCCGTTTGAACTGCCCGCGCTAGTCATATGGACAAAGATAACGACAGTTCACAGACATAGCACTCCCATTCATCGGTGCAAGCCCTGGATCCCAAGAAAGAAACAAAAGACTGCAACAAGCAATGGAATACAACATAAAGGAGTCCTGTCTACGGCCCGTAAGTACGTATACATATTTCTCTAGCAAGGACGGTATTTCTTAATTTACCGCGGATTTTTCACTTTATTGGTGTGAAAGCAATAATGTTCCATTTGGGACAAATATTACAGAGACATTTTGTGGATACCTTTGGTCTACATAACCAAATGATAGTAGGAAGGTAGAGGGTGAAACCCAGCACCAGCAGTCTACTCTTGTCAAATAGCACCAAGGGGTCTGTTCAAGACTTAATGTTCGCATCCTACAGACGAATCACCATTAACAAAATAATATTCCTCATTCCATAATAAAGACTGCAGATAGGCTTGGAACTGAATCCAGGTTCTCGACATGCAATCATCGCCTATCCTACCGTCTGCCACCATTCTGATGGTGAATTTTTTTTCTACCAACAGGACTCAAATCATGGTGTCGGACCATATGGATTTGACATCTACAGTCATAGCCACCGGGAGAGTTACTCTTCTCAATCTTAAGTTCTGACTTAAATTGATTTCACAGAAGTCTGAAAACTAGCTCACTTTGGCTTACTTATATATGATGTTGGTTATGTCCCACTATGTACTTTTGCGGTGACACCGAGGTGCCGGAATTTTGTCCTGCAATTCTTTTAAGTTACAAGTAGGAAATCTACTGACACAAGGCTGACGTATTTATGCACCTTCATATACCATCGGACTGAACGAGGATCGAACCTGCCAAGACAAGGTCAGAAGGCAGGTTCTACTGTCCAAGCTACTCAGCCCTGCTACTTTGACATCACACGATGGAAGTCCAGACCAGATTAGAGAAATAGGCACTAAATATTTTGAAATGCTGCTGGCAATTATCACGGTGAGAGAAAATAAATTTTCAATAGCATATCTGAACACATTAACAATAGCTGGTCAGATTCACAGTCAAAAGTGGTACAAACAATTCCAACACCTAATAAATAAAGGTCAGATATAAATATTCTCACCTTCGCCGATCTTTTCCAGCTTTATGTAATCCTCCATGTCGTATACGAAGCAATGAATGTCCGGAAGTCACAAATAACTAAGTCAACTTGTACACCGACTGCGAGTATGAATTATAGGCTTTCAACAGGTGTAAGCATAGCAATCTGTCCCAGGCAAAATCACTTTGCAGTTTCTCAATGGACATATGTGAAACACATTAATGCGAATTAAATTAGTCCTATATGTTTTACAGAATTCAAATGTTACAGCCAAATACCCAAAACTACACTAGCTTCAGAGGAATGAGAACAGGCCGTTATGTTACCACCAGATACGCTCGATTCGAATAGAATGGTACCCGCCAAAGAACCAATGAGAAGAACAGAAATATGTTCAAGAATTTGGGACCAATCAGCTTTTAAACATCAGTTCTACCAAAACATCCAAGATTAATTTGCGAATTCTTCAAAATTTCCTACATTTTGAAAGCTATAGATGTTGAAAGTGGCTACGATGACATTTTCAAGAAAGTCAGCATAATTATCATGTATTATTTTTGTAGCAATCATAAGAAAAGTGAGCTTTATAATTTCCGCTATCTATTTGACATGCTAGTAAAGAGGCCGCTGAGATAAATATAAAAACTCTGTGGCAGAGTAGCTTTTTTCACCGCACCCGTTTTGAATAGTTACTCTGTGGTTGGCTCCAAATTTTACATGTATGTATACACAATTGCTCGAAGACTGGCGGCGTTGAAGTTTGTTGTGAAATTGTTGTCTTTGTTGTGTATTGGTGACACTTAACGTAACCTCGAAGAAATGGCAGATGATCAGGTAACTTTGTTGTTATATGATTATATTCACATCGTTAGATTGCTGTATTATTCTTTGAAGGATTAGTCAAATATTCATGAATGGTCCCTAAAAGCCGACATCCCAGAATGAATGTATTTAGGTTACTCTTTCCGAAATGCATCCTTATATGTATCTAGTTGATTGTTATTGTTATTATTAATGAAAAGGTGCTATGAGAGCATAGAGATTTTCATATTTCTGGCTGCACAATGTGCAAATACATTGATTATTTGCTTGATGAAACTTTTTGTTAACACATAGTTTATGGTGAAACCCATGTATCGCTAGCCTAATGATAGCTTGTCATTGTATTTGGTTTGTTCCGGTCCAGTCCCTGTATATCATTGCGTCCGTCCCAAAGAAATTGTAGTCTTATCTCCTATGTTTTCCGTTTTCTTTCTGCTATTAGTTCATTGTACGGTCCTGTGAGAAGTAGTTGTAGTTTGATCCTTAATTCTTCTAGGGAGACCATTTCTCTCGTCAGGGCGTAGATCATTCAGTTTGGTGCAAATTTTCCAGATCCAATAGCTCTTTTCAGGAATCTTGTTTTGACATTTTCAATTTTTCTAAGATCAGAGATGGTTAGTTTCTCCCAAATGAGAGTGAGCCCATACGTAACTATAGGCGTTATTGTGGTTTCAAAAAGTGTCACAGCTATCGCTAGTGCAAGGGATGTTATATTATACATTGCACATATGGCTGTTGTCCTTCCATTGATAAGAATGCCGAAATATTTGGTGGTTATCTGTAGTGTTATTCCAAGATATTTACATTTTTTGACACTTTCCAAAGGTTCATTTTCTAGTAATATGATGTCATTTCTTGAGTTTCTTCTCCCTTTTCTAAATGTCATTTGCTTCGTTTATTATAATTTTACTTTCCATAGCCCAGTACTCGCTACATTCAGCTGCGCACGGAACGACTGTCGTTTGTTTACACACTAGGGAAGGATGTTGTCAAGTGGTGCTTGGTGCTGCCAACCTCTGTACTTAGGAACTAATGAGTGAATGGTGCTTCGATAGCTGGTGGATAGGACCTGGACAAGACCGTTGATCTGGACTGCTTCTTGCCCTGCGGACGGATAGAATCTGGACAAGACCTTTGGTCTGGACGGTTAGAAGCCGCGAAGTGGCCCTAGGCTTCTAGTTTAGTGTGAAAACATGATGGTTTGGACTGGTTCTTGCCATGCGGACTGTTAGGATAGGACCTGGACAAGACCATTGGTCTAGACTGATTCTTGCTGTGCGGACGGTTACGATAGGATCTGGACAAGACTGTTGGTCTGGACGGTTAGAAGCCACGAGGCGGCCCTAGGCCTCTGGTTTCGTGTGGAAACGATTGGTCTGGACTGGTTCTTGCTGTGCGGATGGTTAGGATAGGACCTGGACAAGACCATTGGTCTGGACGGTTAGAAGCCGTGAAGCAGCCGTAGACCTCTTGGTGTTTTTTGTTTGTGCTTTTATTCAGCCTGGGTTGGTTACGCAATGTATTTATTAGCATTGATGGCAAATGATGTCACATTCTGTTCACGTCGACCAATGAGAATTCAAGTAGCTACTTTAGCCATGGCCGATGGCGGGTTAGGTTATAAAAGTAAATGTACTTCTGGGGCGGGATAGTGGGTTCCTAGACATCACAGTGAACGCATCTCTCCTCTAAAAGGAATTCCAAGTAAGATTTGCATTATTTCGCTTCCTTAAAATGTTATAAACTCTGGGCTGCAGAAGGTAAAATTTTACCGCTTCATTTTATCTAGATTTATTTTGAATTTCTTGTTCTGTGCCTATTGTTCAAGGTTGTTTAAAGCTGATTACAGGAATTCTTTGTTGGATGAACCTAGGACCATATCGTCAGTATATAGAATAAGCAAAGTTTCTTTAGTTCCTTCCGAAATTTTTCCTATGTCAGCAGTTACAATGTTGAAAAGAAGCGAGCTAATGGGGTCACCTTGTAGGACCCCATTTGTTTGTGTTATCTGCACACTTTTTAGTGATAGATTTACACCCTAGTGCTGAATCGGTTGACTTCGGTTATCTTCGAGATTTGTATTGGCAACCTTTGAAACACAAACTAAGAATCGCTTATGATCACTGTGTGACTACAGAATTCATGTTAGGAACAAGTTTCGCATCGAGAAATGTTATGGGCCTATAGTATTATATATTGTGTGTGTGACACAGTTGTTGGCATAAGATAATAAAGGTTTAGAAAAATTCATATCGATCGATCATATTATCGATTCAATTCAGATTTCATTACCATTCAGTTGGCAGTATTACCGGAACCGGCAGTGCTCCCTCCTTACTCCTCAAACCAGTACAAAAATCTATCACTAAAAAGTGCGCGAACAATACTATATCTTTAGGTACTGTGACTTTATCACTGATCTGAAGCATGTTGTATTTTGAAATGGGTTGTGTGATTTTGGTTATAGTATTGGTTTTCTCCAATTATGTCTGCGAGTTTTGATATGAGTATTCCGCGGTCTACGTCGTCAAAGGCTTTAGTATAATCTGTGAAGATTGCATGATATTTCCCTTTTGGAAACCTCATTTTGTTTTCTATGTTGTCTATTAAAACTTGCACCGCATGAAGTGTCGATTTTCCTCTTCTGAAGCCAAATTGGTTATCAGGTATTTTTTCATATAAATTTCTGTTAATTTGCTTGTCAAGATATTTGTGAAGGTTTTAAAACTTGTGTTTTCAAGGGCAATTCCTCGATAAGAGTTCATGTCGTCTGTGTGACCTTTCCCTTTGTAGAGAATGTTTAGCGTTGCTCGTCTCCATTCTTCAGGGATTGTTCTCGATTTTAAGCATTTGTTAAAAAAATCTGTCCAGAATTGACCAAGTACATTATGTACTTTGATGCCTTTAGGTGTTTGTATGCTATTTGGTCCAGTCCAGTTGCCTTTTTGTTTTTCATTTTTGCAATGGTAAGTTCAACTTCCTCCCGTGAAATCTACATTTGTATTACATTTATCTTGGGTTATTAAGTATGCCTGATTCTTTCGTTTTGCGTTCAATATGCCGGAGAAGTGTTTTTTCCCATTTTAAATTGGAATTTCTGCATTCCTATGTCGATATTTATTTTTGAGAACAATGAAGGGATCACTTCTTGCGTCCTCGGCTAGTTGTATGGCTGCTTCTTCAATGTGTTTTTTTCTTTTGTCGTTTTATAATGTTTTTGTATTTCCTCCACTGAGTTGCGTAGATTTCTAGATTAGGTATTGTTTTGTTCATTTTGGCTGTCCATAGTATTTGAAGAGTAATTTTTCTTTCTTTATAGCAAGACTTATCAAACCATGGTTGTGCTCTTCTTTTTTGCAGTAGGTTTACAAGCTCCTCGAATTAGGCTGTTAGTTATCTCTAATGTGGCATCTAATCTTCCTTCTGTTATGTTTCCTTGCTTCTGCCACGGTTGTTTTGTTTCTTAGTAAAAAGATTGTTATCGAGAAGTCTTGATAGTTTATTTTCTGGAGTGAGTGGAGTATTATTTCTCAAGTCTACCTTAATTTGAATGTCTGCCTGATGGGGGCAGCGGCCGAAGTCCACAATCCTTGTTGGTTTGCTATTGTAACGTTCTGTCCTATGCAGAATGTTAGGCCCGTTGTGCTCGTGCCGTTTGGAGCTATATATGTTGGCATGTCTCTTCTGTTCACCAGAGTGTAGCCTTCTTCACCCAAAGTTTCAAGTAAAATGTCTGTTTTAGAGATTTCTATATCAATCTGGCAGTTGAAATTTCCTCTTGTTTTATAGGGCCACGTCCTAGTTCGTGAACCATGGGCAACGGCTGAGTGGCCTAGTAAGTGGTCCTGAGCGTCGGGATAACAGTTGCTATGGAATGGGAGTGGGCATCTGAGACATATTCCGAGTCATGGCCCTCCTTGTGCTCAGGCGTCTAGGACTATACAATTCACTGGTGGTCCATAACCCGTTAGAGGAGAGATCCTCACTTGGACTATGTGCTTCATGAATTTACCGAGCTCAGAACATTTTAAGCAGGCTTCGGACCTTTGGGAGTAACAGAGTCCCACTCCCATTTGACAGGCAAGGGACTCCTTGGAAACAACTTGGCGAAGGAAATGGAATTCGATGGGGAGCTATCAATATTAATGGGGCCTATGGAAGAAAGAAAGTAGAACTGGCTGAGTTAGCAAAGAGGATGCATCTGGATGTGCTAGGAGTAAGTGATATTTGGGTAAGGGGAGGTAATAAGGAAGAGATAGGAGATTATAAAGTGTACTTGACGGGTGTTAGAAAGGGAACGGCAGAGTCTGGGGTAGGGCTCTTTATCAGGAATACCATTGCACGCAACATAGTTTCTGTTGGGCACGTAAATGAGCGAATGATGTGGGTAGATTTGTCACTTGGAGAAATTAGGACTAGAATTGTGTCCGTGTATTCACCATGTGAGGGTGCAGATGAGGATGAAGTTGACAAGTTATATGAAACATTGAGTGGCATCGTGGTCAGGGTCAACAGCAAGGCTAGAATAGTGCTAATGGGCGATTTCAGCCGAGAGTTGGGAATAGAACTGAAGGATACGAAAGGGTGATTGGTAAATGTAGGGAAGATATGGAAGCTAATGGGAATGGGAAGCGTTTGCTGGACTTTTGTGCTAGTATGGGTTTAGCAGTTACGAATACATTCTTCAAGCATAAGGCTATTCACCAGTACACATGGGAGGCCAGGGGTACCAGATCCGTAATAGACTGTATCTTAACCGACTTCGAATTCAGGAAATCTGTTAGGAATGTAAGAGTTTTCCGGGGATTTTTCGATGATTCAGACCACTATCTGATCTGTAGTGAACTAAGTATCTCTAGGCCTAGGGTAGTAAAGTGAAATCTGTCTGCAAATGAATAAGTGTAGGAAATCTCGAGGATGAAGTAATTAGACAGAAGTACATGGACATGATTAGTGAGAAGTTTTGAACAGTAGACAGTAAGCAGGTTCAGGATTTAGAAAGTGAATGAGTGGCATACAGGGATGCTGTAGTAGAAACAGCAAGGGAATGCCTAATAACAAATGTGTGTAAAGATGGGAAAAGGCGAACATCTAGGTGGAATGATGAAGTGAGAGCAGCTTGTAAACGTAAAAAGAAGGCTTATCAGAAATGGCTCCAAACAAGGACCGAGGCAGACAGGGATTTGTACGTAGATAAAAGAAACAGAGCAAAACAAATAGTTGCTGAATCCAAAAAGAAGTCGTCGGAAGATTTTTTGGTTATAACCTGGAAAGGCTAGGTCAAGCAGCAGGGAATCCTTTCTGGGCAGTAATAAAGAATCTTAGGAAGGGAGGGAAAAAGGAAATTAACAGTGTTTTGAGTAATTCAGGTGAACTCATAATAGATCCCAGAGAATCACTGGAGAGGTGGAGGGAATATTTTGAACATCTTCTCAATGTAAAAGGAAGTCATCCTGGTGGTGTTGCAAACAGCCAAGCTCATGCGGAGGAGGAAAATGATGTTGATGAAATTACGCTTGTGGAAGGGGAAAGGATGGTAAATGAAGTCCATTGTCATAAAGCAGCAGGGATAGATGAAATTAGACCTGAAATGGTGAAGTATAGTGGGAAGGCAGGGATGAAATGGCTTCATGGAGTGTTGGTAAGGAACCTTCAGATTGGACAAAAGCAGTAATTGCACCTATCTATCAGCAAGGGAACAGGAAGGATTGCAACAACTATCGAGGTATCTCATTGATTAGTATACCAGGCAAAGTATTCACTGGCATCTTGGAAGGGAGGGTGCGATCAGTCGTTGAGAGGAAGTTGGATGAAAACCAGTGTGGTTTCAGACCACAGAGAGACTGTCAGGATCATATTTTCAGTATGCGTCAGGTAACTGAAAAATGCTACAAGAGGAATAAGCAGTTGTGTTTATGTTTCGTAGGTCTAGAGAAAGCATATGACAGGGTACCGAGGGAAAAGATGTTTGCCATCTTGAGGAAGTGGAAAGGATGGTAGATTATTAAAATCAATCAAATGCATTTATGTTGACAGTTGGGCTTCAGTGAGAATTGATGGTAGAATGAGTTCTTGGTTCTGGGTACTTACAGGGGTTAGACAAGGCTGTATTCTTTCACCTTTGCTGTTCGTAGTTTACATGGATCATCCGCTGAAGAGTATAAAATGGAAGGGAGGGATTCAGTTAGGTGGAAATGTTGTAAGCAGTCTGGCCTATGCTGACGACTTGGTCTTAATGGCAAATTGTGCCGAAAGCCTGCAGTCTAATATCTTTTGGAACTTGAAAATAGGTGCAATGAGTATGGTATGAAAATTAGCCTCTCGAAGACTAAATTGATGTCAGTAGGTAAGAAATTCAACAGGATTGAATGTCATATTGGTGATACAAAGCTAGAACAGGTCGATAATTTCAAGTATTTAGGTTGTGTGTTCTCCCAGGATGGTAATATAGTAAGTGAGATTGAATCAAGGTGTCGTAAAGCTAATGCAGTGAGCTCGCAGTTGCGATCAACAGTATTCTGTAAGAAGGAAGTCAGCTCCCAGGCGAAACTATCTTTACATCGGTCTGTTTTCAGACCAACTTTGCTTTATGGGAGAGAAAGCTGGGTGGACTCAGGATGTGAAAGTAGCAAGAATGATTGCTGGTACAAACAGGTGGGAACAATGGCAGGAGGGTACTCAGAATGAGGAGATAAAGACTAATTTAGGAATGAACTCGATGGATGAAGCTGTACGCATAAACTGGCTTCGGTGGTGGGGTCATGTGAGGCGAATGGAGGAGTATTGGTTACCTAGGAGAATAATGGACTCTGTTATGGAGGGTAAGAGAAGTAGAGGTAGACCGAGACGACGATGGTTAGACTCGGTTTCTAACGATATAGAGATACGAGGTATAAAACGAAATGAGGCCAGAACACTAGTTGCAAATCGAGGATTGTGGCAACGTTTAGTAAATTCACAGAGGCTTGCAGACTGAACGCTGAAAGGCATAACAGTCTATAATGATAATGTAATGCTAGATGCTGCTGTCATGATGGTTTCTATTATGTCTTCAGTGCTTGTTTGTGGTCTAACATACAGGTTTATAGTTTCTATTATCAGCATGTTCTTCTCTTTATGTAGAAGTTTGAAGGTTCCTAGTGTTGGCTTAATACAACACCGGATGGTCTTCCTTTAGTTGGGATAGCATATTAATGTATTCCGTAAAAACCATTTATGTGCGTCGTTTCCATTATGAATGTTTCAGTGAAGACCATGATATCATATTTGTTACCTCGGGAGTTCGGCAGGGCTGTATTCTTTCTCCGACGCTTTTCCTACTTGTGTTGGGTAGTGTGCTCAGGAGAGTGTATCGAGGTCGGAAAAGGGGGATCTAGTGGGGCTTACAAGATCAGTTAGAAGACCTTGTTTTTGCAGATGACATCTGCCTACTGGCTCAGCGTTTCAGAGATATGGAAGAGAAGATTAAGCAGTTGAAGGAGGAGGCAGAGGATGCTGGACTTAAAGTAAATATTAATAAGACCAAGGAGATGAGGGTCAATTCCAAGATTGATGATAAATTGTCTATAGATGATAAAGAGGTAGAACAAGTAGAGTTCTTCGTATACCTTGGGAGTATGGTTACTACGACTGGAGGAGCAGAAGACATTAAGAGTCGTATCAGGAAAGCAAATGGTGCTTTTGTTCAATTGTATCGTATATGGAAAAACAAGAACATTTCTAGAAAAACTAAGCTGCGACTTTTTTTACACAAATGTTAAGTCTGTTCTGCTTTACAGCTGTGAAACATGGAAAGTTACCCAGAAGACGACTAAACAACTGCAAGTCTTCGTGAATTGCTGTCTAAGACATATCATCAACAGAAGATGGCTGGATGTTATTTCAAATGAAGATCTATGGGAAGAAACTAATCAGTAGCCAATTGAAATGCAGATAAGGGAGAGAAAATGGCATTGGATAGGACTTACTTTAAGGAATCTCTCTGGAGCCATTGAAAATACAGCGCTCGACTGGAATCCCCAAGGCGCTAGAAAGCGCGGATGTCTGAAGAAGACCTGGAAAAGGACGATCGAAGAGGAATGTCTAACAGTGGGAAAAACTTGGAATAAAGTGAAGAGGTTAGCCAACAATAGGAACAGATGGAAGTGTTTCACGGAAGCCCTATGCTCCAGGAGGAGCGACAGGAAGTAAGTCAAGTAAGTTAATTTCTTCTGGCTGTAGGAAGGCCACGACGTGTTTAAGTCCTTCAACATTCCATTTAATCATCTTAAGCTTCAAGTGATACTCCATTTTGGTATGAGCTGCAAAAAAGAAATCTGGTTATTATTCCTTTAGGCCAAAAATCTGGAGAATCAACTTTCGATAATTCGCTAAAGGCGAGTCCTACTTTGAAGGCCTTGTTGTTTCTTTTAGTTTTTAGGTCATCGCAATCAATTTCTCCCGATATGCCATTCTTTTTAATATAGTTTTTCAGAGCATCTGGAGTTGTGTTACTGTTTAATCTACTGACAAAGAGCCATGCTACCTTAATGTCAGGATCTACAATTTCTTTGGTCTCGATGGTTTGCCTTGGCCTGGGGAATTGCGTGTTCCTTTTTGGATAATTTCCAAGGAGACTCGGTTTCTTGAATCACTGAGGGTCTTGAAATTCGGCTGTTATTTCCAATTTCCTTGTTGTCCGCTATCGCTTTCAGTGGTTGCATGCCATCACTTCGCTCAATATATGTGGCTTGATATATTTGTGCATCAAGAATGAGTGCCATTTTATCCATGAGTGTACAAGTTAATTCTTCCATTTTATGTTTCAGCTCATCACAGGACTGTTTATTTTCTGCAATGGTTTCTGTAATATATTTTCCCATAACCTTTAGCTCTTCACGTGATTTACCATTTTCCATTACAATTAATTTTATTTGTTGTTCTGGTGTTGTCTCTTCTGGAGAAGAAGTATTGATACATCATCATCATCATCTAGGTATTCTACCTTATGGCAGGTCTTGTCATGGGATGAACCTCTTCCACTGTTGTCTGTCCTGCGCCAAGTTTTTCATGTCCGAATATTTCCTTGGATATTGTCCAACAATTTGATATATTTTCCTTCCTCTTCCTCGTTTGCCTTTCACCATTCCTTCTATTCCTTCTTTCAGTAAACAGTCCTTCCTCAAACAATGTCCGATTCAGTTCATTTTTCTCCTTCTAATGGTTTGTAACGTACTTCGTTCTTCTCCAACTCTTCGTTATACCTCCTCATTCCTTACCCGGTCTTCCCATTTCACTCGTTCTATTCTCCTCCATACCCACATCTCTAGTGCCTCCAATCTTCTCATCTTCCTTTCTCAATGTCCAAGTCTCTGCGCCATACAGCGCTACGCTCCAAATATAACACTTATCAAGTCTTTTCCTCAAATCTTTGTTTAGTGGTCCACAAAATAATTTTGATTTTTTCTTAAAGCCTTTTTTTGCTATGGCAATTCTTTTCTTAATTTCTGTCGTGCAATGCATATCATCTCTGATCATACTTCCCAAATACTGTAAGTTACTGACTTGCTCTATTTCTTCTCCCACTATACTAATATGACAACTTCTACCTTTTCCTCCAATTATCATACTTTTGGTCTTCTTCTTATTAATTCTCATTCCATATTCTTCTAGTTTCATGTTGAGTTTATCTAACATTTGTATCATTTCACGTTCGCTTTCTCCCATCACAACCATATCATCTGCAAATCTTATACATTCTACTCTCCTACCTCCAACACAAACTCCACTTTTTCCATTAAAACTTTTATTGACTAAGGCTTCAAGCCATCATCCGTACTACTGTACCATCTAATGTCGTCCTATTCATCAAGTGTACTACACATTGTTCATCATTATATTAGATTCTTAGTTGTTTTATGAACATTTTTATAATAGCTGTAGAATGTTTGAAATGTTGTCTGACAAAAGTAATAAGGTTTTGATTAGTGACTGAAGATGCCTCACGGTAAGAGGCGAAACATGTCTCATACATACATTATCATTATAGACTGTTATGCCTTTCAGCGTTCAGTCTGCAAGCCTCTGAGAATTTACTAAAACGTCGCCACAATCCTCGATTTGTAACTAGTGTTGTGGCCTCATTTAGTTCTATACCTCTTATCTTTAAATCGTTAGAAACAGAGTCTAACCATCGTCGTCTTGGTCTCCCTCTACTTCTCTTACCCTCCATAACAGAGTCCATTATTCTCCTAGGTAACCTATCCTCCTCCATTCGCCTCACATGACCCCACCACCGAAGCCGGTTTATGCGTACAGCTTCATCCATCGAGTTCATTCCTAAATTAGCCTTTATCTCCTCATTCCGAGTTCCCTCCTGCCATTGTTCCCACCTGTTTGTACCAGCAATCATTCTTGCTACTTTCATGTCTGTTACTTCTAACTTATGAATAAGATATCCTGAGTCCACCCAGCTTTCGCTCCCATAAAGCAAAGTTGGTCTGAAAACAGACCGATGTAAAGATAGTTTCGTCTGGGAGCTGACTTCCTTCTTACAGAATACTGTTGATCGCAACTGCGAGCTCACTGCATTAGCTTTACTACACCTTGATTCAATCTCACTTACTATATTACCATCCTGGGAAAACACACAACCTAAATACTTGAAATTATCGACCTGTTCTAGCTTTGTATCACCAATCTGACATTCAATTCTGTTGGATTTCTTACCTACTGACATCAATTTAGTCTTCGAGAGGCTAATTTTCATACCATACTCATTGCACCTATTTTCAAGTTCCAAGATGTTAGACTGCAGGCTTTCGGCACAGTCTGCCATTAAGACCAAGTCGTCAGCATAGGCCAGGCTGCTTATTACATTTCCACCTAACTGAATCCCTCCCTGCCATTTTATACCTTTCAGCATATGATCCATGTAAACTACAAACAGCAAAGGTGAAAGATTACAGCCTTGTCTAACTCCTGCAAGTACCCTGAACCAAGAACTCATTCTACCATCAATTCTCACTGAAGCCCAATTGTCAACATAAATGCCTTTGATTGATTTTAATAATCTATCTTTAATTCCATAGTCCCCCAGTATAGCGAACATCTTTTCCCTCGGTACCCTGTCATATGCTTTCTCTAGATCTACGAAACATAAACACAACTGCCTATTCCTCTCGTAGCATTTTTCAATTACCTGGCGCATACTGAAAATATGATCCTGACAGCCTCTCTGTGGTCTGAAACCACACTGGTTTTCATCCAACTTCCTCTCAACGACTGATCGCACCCTCCCTTCCAAGATGCCTGTGAATACTTTGCCTGGTATACTAATCAATGAGATACCTCGATAGTTGTTGCAATCCTTCCTGTTCCCTTGCTTATAGATAGGTGCAATTACTGCTTTTGTCCAATCTGAAGGTACCTTACCAACACTCCACGCTAATTTGACTACTCTATGAAGCCATTTCATCCCTGCCTTCCCACTATACTTCACCATTTCAGGTCTAATTTCATCTATTCCTGCTGCCTTATGGCAATGGAGTTTATTTACTATCCTTTCCACTTCCTCAAGCATAATTTCACCAACATCATTTTCCTCCTCCCCATGAGCTTGACTGTTTGCAACACCACCATGATGATTTCCTTTTACATTGAGAAGATGTTCAAAATATTCCCTCCACCTCTCCAGTGATTCCCTGGGATCTGTTATGAGTTCACCTGAATTACTCAAAACACTGTTCATTTCCTTTTTCCCTCCCTTCCTAAGATTCTTTATTACTGTCCAGAAAGGTTTCACTGCTGCTTGACCTAGCCTTTCCAGGTTATTACCAAAATCTTCCCATGACTTCTTTTTGGATTCAACAACTATTTGTTTCGCTCTGTTTCTTTCATCTACGTACAAATCCCTGTCTGCCTCGGCCCTTGTTTGGAGCCATTTCTGATAAGTCTTCTTTTTACGTTTACAGGCTGCTCTCACTTCATCATTCCACCAAGATGTTCGCCTTTTCCCATCTTTACACACAGTTGTTCCTAGGCATTCCCTTGCTGTTTCTACTACAGCATCCCTGTATGCCACCCATTCACTTTCTATATCCTGAACCTGCTTACTGTCTACTGTTCGAAACTTCTCACTAATCATATCCATGTACTTCTGTCTAATTTCCTCGTCCTGGAGATTTTCTACCCTTATTCGTTTGCAGACAGATTTCACTTTCTCTACCCTAGGCCTAGAGATACTTAGTTCACTACAGATCAGATAATGGTCTGTATCATCGAAAAATCCCCGAAAAACTCGTACATTCCTAAAAGATTTCCTGAATTCAAAGTCTGTTAAGATATAGTCTATTATGGATCTGGTACCCCTAGCCTCCCATGTGTAGCGGTGAATAGCCTTATGCTTGAAGAATGTATTCGTAATAGCTAAACCCATACTAGCACAGAAGTCCAGCAAACGCTTCCCATTCCTATAGCTTACATATCTTCCCCACATTTACCAATCACCCTTTCGTATCCTTCAGTTCTATTCCCAACTCTCGCATTGAAATCGCCCATTAGCACTATTCTATCCTTGCTGTTTTTTTTTTTTTTTTTTTTTTTTGCTGGGGGCTTTACGTCGCACCGACACAGATAGGTCTTATGGCGACGTATCCTTGCTGTTGACCCTGACCACGATGTCACTCAATGCTTCATAAAACTTGTCAACTTCATCCTCATCTGCACCCTCACATGGTGAATACACGGACACAATTCTTGTCCTAATTCCTCCCACTGACAAATCTACCCACATCATTCGCTCATTTACGTGCCTAACAGAAACTATGTTGCGTGCAATGGTATTCCTGATAAAGAGCCCTACCCCAGACTCTGCCCTTCCCTTTCTAACACCCGTCAAGTACACTTTATAATCTCCTATCTCTTCCTCCTTTTCTCCCCTTACCCGAATATCATTTACTCCTAGCACATCCAGATGCATCCTCTTTGCTGACTCAGCAAGTTCTACCTTTCTTCCATAAGCCCCATTAATATTGATAGCTCCCCATCGAATTCCATTTCGTTCGCCGAGTTGTTTCCAAGGAGTCCCTCGCCTGTCAAATGGGAGTGGGACTCCATTACTCCCATAGGTCCGAGGCTTGCTTAAAGTGTTCTGAGCTCGGTAAATTCATGAAGCAGGATGCTGCCCTACTTGCACATAGTCCAAGTGAGGATCTCTCCTCTTAACGGGTTATGGACCACCGGTGAATTGTGTAGTCCTAGCCGCCTGAGCACAAGGAGGGCCACGACTCAGAATATGTCCGAGATGCCCACTCCCATTCCATAGCAACTGGTATCCCGACTCTCAGGACCACTTACTAGGCCACTCAGCCGTTGCCCATGGTTCACGAACTAGGACGTGACTACAGTAACCCACAAACTTGAAAAATGTTTTGACTTAAATGTCAACATCTTATATTGTATTGAATAGGTAGAAATAAAATTTTCAAATATTTTCCTATATATTTTATGTTGAACAGTGTCGGTGATAAAGAGCAGCCCTGTCTTACACCTCTTCCTAATTCAATTTCTTCACTCACTCATCTCCTATTCTCACTCTTGCTCTCTGGTTTAAATACAAATTCTTTATTAGCATTCTATCCCCCCAATCAACTCCATGTTTCTTCAGGTTTGTCATCAATTTGTCCCATCTGACACAGTCAAAAGCCTTTTCAAGGTCAATAAATACAGCATAAACCTTCCTGTTTTTCTCTGTACCTCTCTCCTATCACCCTCAGAAGTCCAATGGCCTCTCTTGTTCCAACTCCTCTCCTGAAACCAAACTATTCTTCACCTGTAAAGTTATTCAGCTTTCCATATATCCTTCTGTTGAGCATCCGCAGTAAGACTTTGGCTGTGTGTGAAATTAGACTCAATGTCCTATGTTCTTCACATTTTTTGCTGTTCTTTTTCTTTTCCATAGGAATTAGCCTAGGATGATTTCACTAAAGTCCTTTGGCCATTTTCCTGTCATGTATATTTGATTACATAATCCAGTCAACTCCTTTCTTCCACCTATTCAATACTAAGATGTATTTACAATATTTTAAATTACATGGGACTAGTTTCGACCCACCTAGGGGTCATCATCAGCCATATTCAAGCATAAACAACTCTTGGCAAAATCCTAAAACATTGAAATAATAACAGTAAGTTATTTATTAGACCACCTAATCAATACAAAGTCTAGTCTTGGATGATTTACATAAATTTGTTAACTAATATTGGTACATGTTTCGCCTTCCCTGTAGGCATCATCAGCCATAGTCTTAACCTTAAATTAAAAATAAGCATCTAAATAACATGTAATAATGAAATGAATTTTAAAATCTTGAGGAGATTTGGAGTAAAATAACATTAAAAATTACAACGATGGTTTAAAAAATACAATGTGATGAGATGTAATAGTGGAAGTATTAACAAAATTAACATTAGAAGGCTGCTAAAATAAGTGCAATGGATAAAACAACAGATTGTTATACAACAAGTAGTAAGATTGCATAAAAATAAAGTTGATAGTCTGGCGGTTATAATTAGATGATGGCGAAAAATCGTATATAATCAAAGTAAAGAAGAGAGAATAAAAGTCAAAGGTTGGTCGAGAGATCCGAAGTTATAGTAATCGCCACGTAACGAAATACCCCAGAAAGTAAATATCGCCGCCCGATGCTTTTCTTTTCTCTTTTTTGTAATGGCTGATCACTGCTGCCAACCTGCCTGGTTACATATTAAAATCACCAGACATAACCATAACAAACTAACCCCAATGTAAACACCGATAATGAATGTTTCCCTACCCTAGTAAATGTTAAAAGTTAAGATGAAATAAATCAAGATATTCATAATTAAGTCGGTTTCCACGCTCAATGAGAAATTAAGGAAATAAACACCCTTTCTCACTCAAATTAATGTTACATATATCTGTCTTTATTTTGATATACAGTAGGCGTACTATAACCATATTCTTAAAAAGAGGGACGTGTTAAACGATGCAATTTGTTTAATAAGTCTTTGCAGTGTGATTTTCGAAAGTTCCAGACATCCAATGACTTCCCTTTCTTTTGCGCGAATATTTCCTTCTCTCTTCAATACCGGTAACCAGTAAGGAGAGAGACTGGGCATATTTTCAGCCTGCAGGCTGGTTATATCTTCACGGTTATCAGGAAACATAGGAATACTAATGTGCCAAGCTACGTGAACAGAAATTAGGTCAGCTTTCAAGCTCACTGCAGAATTGAATATTAGTTCTACTATCTACTTCTATCGTTTTCACATACACCGAGGTGCCAGTATTTCGTCCCGCAAGAGTTCTTTATGTACCAGTAGATCTAGACATGAGGCTGGCGTATTTGAGCACTTTCAAATACCGCCGAACTCGAATCCGCCAACCTGAGCTAGTCATACATTCTCTCCTTCACTCAATTAAATTAATTTTAAACATTTCCTGCCTTTATTCTGATGTATGCATTACTATAACTGCATTCTTAAAGGAAGGGGGGAGGGAATATAGATTGTATAATTCATTGCGATTTCTGCAAGTTGAAGGACTTACCACATAAGACATATGTCCTTCCTTTTAATAATAATGCTAACAGCTTTACATCCCACTAAGAACTTTTACGGGTTTTCGGCATTTGGCATTTTAAACATATTTTCAGCTTACAAGTTGGTGTATCTCAAGCTGTCAACATTACGGAAACCAATGTACAGGAGCACTATGAGTCAAACAACATTACCAGATTTTTACATATATATTGGCTTAAATCACACGAAGACAGGTTGTGAGGCAAGAATTGGATAGGAAAGAGGGCTAGGATTTAAAATGTAAATAAGAGTACAGACACAGCACTAGTCTGAAATGAAAATGACGGCCAAAAAAAAAAAAAAAACTTCAGACCTGCCGACTGTGGGGTTCAAATCCATCACCATCTCCTGAAACCAAGCTCACAGCAATGTGATCAAACTGCACAGCCAGTTCACTCAGTTTCCTATGACGCGTAATAGGCCTACCACATGGGCGACCCACTTACCTGTATATGGATCTTCAATTCTTCAATTATACATGTATGCAAAAACATTATGCACCTTAGTAAGAGGTACTTCCCTAGTTGGTTCTCTGATTGGTGCACATATAACAAATATGTTTAGGAAGAAATACTTTTATTTTATATTTATTTATATCATAAAGAAGTCATGTTGTCATAGCAAAACGAATATGCAACGAAGAAATGAATCCGAAGAGATAAGCATTATTTACTGCAATAAATATTGGTTTATTTACATGTTAAGCGATATGTAGTAGTAATAATAATTATAACAACAACAAACGTGTGCAATAAGGAAAAAGGAAATAAATACATATAAATATAATTTACAACATTTAGAGCCATTCCATGGTCACTGAATTACAAAGCAGGGATATGAATAAACAAACATAATAAACATGAATACTAATATTTAAAAAGCAAAAAGCAAAGTCATCTCCGTACAAACCATGAAAGCCATTGGAAGGGTGGAAGGTGAAGGCTGACGTTGGCACTTGGTGGGGTGGGGTGGGGTGGGGTGGAGTGTTTAGCTCTACGCGTGACCGCCTTTGCCCCCAATAGTTAACCTGGTACTCATTTATCATACGCAAAACATTCCTTCCAAATTACGTTAAACCCCTGTCACTCATTATTATTATTATTATTATTATTATTATTAATAAATTATTAATAAATTGCAAATGGGAAATATCCCGGTGGCAACGGTCACTTACAGTAATGTGATAATAAAGTTAACATAATTACCGAACTACAACAAACAAACAAACAACAAGAGTACAAGAAGCAGATATATGGAAGGAAAATATAACAAGAATTACTGCTAGTTTAATATTCTAAATCGAGCAACATCATATACAAATTCACACACAACTTAAGTATTTACAGTGCTTAACAATATGGCTTTCAATATTATAGGTTGACCTTACTACTAGCTTAACATTATAAGTGATAATAAAGTGAAGTTAAACCGTAATTACCCTACAACAACAACAACATTACAACAAGCAAGAAATACTACTAATTTAACTTTCTAAATCCAGTGTCATTATATACATATTCACACACAACTTAAGTATTTCCAGTATTTAACACTACAAATTACAATACTATAGATTGAACTTACTACTAGCTTAACACTACAAGTGATGATAAAGTTAAATCATACTACCCAACAACTACAACAACTCAAGTACAAAAAGGAATTCCATGGAAAAAAATATTACAAGAAATACTACTAGTCATTCTAAATCCAGCATCATGTACAGTTTCATACACAATTTAATTATTTCCAATACTTGCCACTATGGCTTACAAAACTATAGATTGAGCTTACTACTAGCTTAACGTTACAAGTGATAATAAAATAAAGTTAAAACATTGTTAATTAACCAAGAACAACAGCAATTACAAAAACATGAGTACAGTAAGCACTTCCCTGGAAAGCGAATACCACAAGAAAAAGCCTCCCAGTTTCACAATCGAAACCAAGCAGAAAATCGCAAATTCAGTGCCCGTAATTTACAACTTTTACTTTTCATTTTACACAAATGGTCTTCTTAAATGACTTGATACCAGAAGGGATTGTATCAAAGACTGCCGCAGGTAATTTATTCCAATCCCTTATGGTCCTGTTGACGAAGGAAAACTTGCCCACATCCGTATGCTGGTTTCTGGCCCTAATTTTATGCTTATGATAATTTCTCGATAAGTATGAGGGAGGTTCTAACCTATTCCTAATACAACTCCAAGCAGCCCTTCCCGTATAGCTCTTATAAAGACCACACAGGTGAGCTCTAGTTCTTCTAGATTCAAGACTTTCGCAATTAATGGTATTCCTTCTATTCCCAGTTACGAAACGCATCGCTTTTCTTTGAACTTTCTCTAGGGAATTTATTAAACCCATCCTGTACGCATCCCAACATGCAGATCCATATTCGAGAATGGGTCTTACAAAGTATTTATAAGGTTTATTTAAACCTACTAGGGTGGTGAACACATAAATAAGAATTCCAATGAAAGTATTTTCCTTCTGGACCTTCATGCCAGACAGATGTTTTTTAAAACAATTTTTTTTCACTATAATATGATTTATCTATAGAGCGAAACCGCTATGCAGTGTGCGTCTCATAGCAATCGAGATGGAATTGGTAATGTACTATGTATCTGTAGAGCCTATATATGACTTTTTACAATTACCTCCAAAGTGAATTTCAGCTGTGTGACAACGCTAAAAAGACTATGGACTTCGAGATTGGCATTCCTGAAGAGGGTTTTCTACACTTTCCCATTTTCACACATTGATTCAAGAGTCTGTATTGGCTTGTGACAAAACCACTGTATTCTTCCGAAAACCACTGATAGGGACAGGTTTGGTTGTGATCCACCGAAAACAAATTATAATGACCGGTTAGGTAGTGATCCATCGAAAACCACTGATTGTCGCAGGGTTAGGTTAGGTTCGACAGGATTTGTAGTTGAGCGACTGTTATCATTGAAAGCACTGTCGTGATGACTGAAGGCAATAAACATAAAACTGAATCCATTGGTCTACAAAGTTTTCATTCAGTAGATACGCTAGGAACTGGTGAACCAAACCGTACATACAAAGTTTACAGGAATCAACAAAACAGGATATTAATTCGTGGTACTCACTGTTCTTTAAAGAGAAGAAATATCCAGTCAACAATAGCTGCAGTGAACATGCTTTTTCACTATTATTGTCTGGCCCCATGGCTAAATGGTTAGCGTGCTGGTCTTTGGTCACAGGGTGTGGGTTTGATTCCAGACAGGGTGGGGAATTTGAACCACTGTTGGTTAATTTCTCTGGCGCGGGGGCTGGGTGTATGTCGTCTTCATCAACATTTGACTATTATTGTGTAAAATAGAAACTTACTAGTTTTGACAAGTACAGTATGTTCAATAGCGACTCCTGAATGATGACGGGCGGGATGTCCAACCTCACTAATCTATGTTCCAGACTATTTCTACTTAAAAAATTGTATTTGTCCTTTAATGTGATTTTGCAATTTTTGCTGAATATTTATGTGGCTGAAATGAAGGTGGATAAGCTACATGGTCTCCTTTATATAGGAAGAATGTATCGTGGAAATTAAACTCAATTTCGTTTCATGTACATTACAGTTTCTCTAAGATATATTGACAGTAATTCAGTCATGTACGACGACGATGTGTTTCATGGTAAAGACAGCTGCCTCTGTGGATCAGTGGTAGAGTGACGGCCTCCGAATCCCAAGATAGCGGGTTCAAACCCGGCAGAGGTAGTCGGATTTTTGAAGGGCAGAAAAAAGTCCATTCGACACTTCATGTCGTACGATGTCGGCATGTAAAAGATCTCTGGTGACATATTTGGTGTTTACCCGACAAAATTAAATCTCAGCCACAGACGCCCAAGAGAGTTTCGGTTTACTCAGTCAGCCATCTAGTGGGCCTAGAGTATAACGGAACGTCAAAATTGACGAGCAGACAGCCAGATGGCGTCAGCTTAAAATGTCTGCACACGGTAGCTGAGGCCATACGATTATTATTATTATTATTATTATTATTATTATTATTATTATTATTATGGTCAAGACGAATTACTTTGCAATGCTATCTATCTTAATGGTAACGTACTATGTACCTGTACTAGTATAGGCTACTGAGTGCATGATTCGAAGCAGTGTATCGATTCATTCAAGTGTCCGAGTGAATCGATTCACAGGAACGGCAAGCTCACGGCACACAAATCATGCACAATCACGGCTCAGTGAGCCACACGACACACACGGCTCCTTATCGGTACACTGGACATTGGCGGGGAGCCGAGCTTTCGCTGCAGCAAGACACAGTGAATCATGGCACACTGAAAGAATCGTACGCAGTCACGGATCAGTGAGACAACACACACACGGTTCATTGTCGGTACACTGGACATTGGCGGGGAGCCGAACTTCCTCTGAAGCAATACATACAGAGTCATGGTACACTGAAAAAATCGTATGCTATAATGGACTCTCAAGCTCAGCTCATTTGAAAATAATACCTACTCGCATTCACTGTCCTCTTCTTACAGGGAGTTTTAAACAATACATGGATTTATTTGCAGTGTTAAAAAGATAGAACACAATTCCAAAGTACCTAGGTTGTAAGTAGGTAGGCAATTAGGTTATTCTAATTACTGTATTAGTTTAATCAATCAGTATCTTTATAACTAGTTGACGTTCGACAATTACTTAAACTCAGCTCTCTAGCCTCCATGCCTGGCTGAGTGGCTCAGACGGTCGAGGCGCTGGCCTTCTGAACCCAACTTGGCAGGGCGAGCTCAGTGCGGTGGTATTTGAAGGTGCTCAGCCTCGTGTCAGTAGATTTACTGATACATAAAAGAGCTCCTGCAGGACTGAATTCCAGCACCTCGACGTCTCAAAAAAGCCCTAAAAGTTGATAGTGGGACATAAAGCCAATAACATTATTATTTAGCCTACTCTATGACTATGAGTCATGCTCATGACCACTCGAAATTGTCTGTTTTATATTTGGAAGAACCACTCGGTATTCTCTTAGTTTGTATGTCGCATCAATGCACAATACTTCAATAATCGAATCACGAGGTTACCGGTGTACGTGGACAGTGAGTATGTAAGTAGACTGATGCAATAGCTTAAATAAATGATGTTTAATCAGCAAACCAGTGGGCTACTGTACATCTCCTGTAGCCTATACAAAATATGACGATTTTAAAAAGGCCTCTGCTGATAGAAAAATACATTTTCAAAGATGACCGAGTTAGTTGGCCGTGCGTTGAGGGTCGCGTAGCTATGAGCTTGCATTCGGGGAATGGTGGGTTCAAATCCTAACGTCGGCAGCCGTTAAAATGGTTTTCGGTGGTTTCCCATTTTTACACCAGACACATGCTTGTGCTGTACCTTGATTAAGACCACGGCCGCTTCCTTCCCACTTCTAGCCCTTTCCTATCTCTTCTATCCTCTTTGTCGCCATAAGACCTATCTGTGTTGGTGCGACGTAAAGCAAATTGATTTATATTTAATATGTGGGCTACTTATTGTGGACACGGGTATTTTTATATGTAATTCTCTCTCTATATATACAGTATGTGTGAGTTGTGACTTTCAGAGAACTGTGGAAAACCATTAGATAGTGTATAAAATTTGAGTTATGTCAGTATTTTAACAGGAGTACAATGTTTACATCGTGTATTGGTGACAGAGTGCTGTCTCCCTCTCTCTCTCTCCCCCCCTCGCCCGCTCCTCCTCACATTGCGCCACAACAGTTCTATATAATTTCACTCCGATTGGACACTGATCCCCACCTGCACATCTATACTGCCCTGTAACTTGTAGATACACAGTTCCCACAATTTTGAAATGTAACTTCGTTATATCTGAAAGGACGGGGCAATCAGTAATTTATTATTTCCCAGCAAAGTTATAACATTCTTAATCTCATGGAATGGCTCTTACAATGGTACAGCTAACTCCTCGGCTTCTCTTCTTTCTTCTTCTTCATCTTCCTCCTCTGATTCACTGCTTCCATGATGAATGACTAGTTCCTCCACTTCAGGAAGACCTCTCACCTCATTATTGTAGAACTCTACAATCTTCTTCTCAGTGTGTTTCACTTCATTTCTCCACATCTCTGCTGTCACCTATAAGATATATTGGAAGTATCACAACCTGACAAGTATATTATAAACTCCACTTGCCTATATCCAATAAATAACATTTCCACTTGGCCTACCTGATCAAGAGGTTCTTTCCACACAGCTGTAGCTCTGTCCAATCTGTGACCAGGTCTTGAAGCCACTGTTTTGTTATAATACTGTTTTGCCACAGACCATACTAATTCGATGGCATTGAAAAATGAGTGGTAAGGTGGAAGTCCTAAGACAGTATGGCCTTCACTATGCAGCATCTCGTCAACGATGTACCTGGTTGTAAAGAAACAGAAAAATATTGTTATGCATACATGAAAGTCAAATACATGAGTGTAAACAACATTATCTAAACGTATGTTTACGTGCTTCTGTACCTCTTTAAGTGACTTCGATTCATATTACACAACCTTTGCAGCTCATCTTTTGTAGCATTTTCTGGTGGAGAAACTCCATTCTGCCTTAACCATGACTGTAAATTAAAGGAAAAATAAAAATTAATTTCTGTAACATCATTAAACAACATTCAGTAAAAGGAAATATTCAATGAAGTATAATTACCACTAATTGATCCTTCCTCCATTTTGTTGTTGGTTGATGCTCAACAAGCTTACAGTGATATGGTGCATTATCCATTACAATGACACAGGATCCTATATTTCTTAATCCTACGATTAATTGCGTTTTCACCCACATCTGAAATTTCTCGCTGTTCATAGCACCATGGTAATACTGATTTCTCTTCAAGTTTGTAGCAAATATCAAATCAGCACCTGTAAGAATTTTAAGTTTTAGTATGAAGTTATTTCTTCTAAAAAAAGTATTCCCTAAAATATGAGATCACCCCTCTTCAAGGATAGGCTTATTAATTGATTAAAAAAATGTGATTTCTGTTGAATGATACAAAAAGCTGTCTGATTTTAAGTGAAACCAACTACTATGTAGCAAAGTCACCTGATGATGAAGTCAATGAATTACTACTTACACTACTTTATCGTAACATCTCTCATGAATGTATCTCCATTAGTAGGCCTATATCTGGATTAGAAGTCCACGATCACTTGCATTAAAGATATAAGTATAAACACCCATTTCAATACCTTAGAACAAATGTAATTGCTGCGAACACTGAACCTATATCAGGCAGTAAGAAATAAGAAGCTTGGAAGGTGTTCAACAGTCAGGTAACAAGGACTGATTCAGGTGGAGATTGTCGAATGCAGAATAAACATAATAAATAGGCCTACAATACAAGTAATTTACTGATACAAATATCCAGTAACATTATATGAAAATACACTGGGGTAGTTGCAAAGAATTTGGAAATTTATTGAACATCTCCCTTGGTAAATTGCTCCAATCCCTAACTCCCTTCTTAAAAAAAAAAACAAATATTTGCCCCACTTTTCATCAACTTTATCACTGTACTGTGATCTTACCTACTACCACTGAAACGTATTCGTCTACCAATGTCATTCCACACCACCTATCCACCGACAGCTCGGAACATACCACTTAGTCCAGCAACTCGTCTCCTTTCACCCAAGTCTTCCCAGCCCAAACCCGACAAAATTTTTGTAACGCTACTCTTTTGTCAGAAATCAGCCACAACAAATCGTGCTTCTGTCTTTTGAACTTTTCCAGTTCTCAAATCAAGTAATCCCAGTGAGGGTATCATACACAGGAACTGTACTTAAGTTGGGGTCTTATCAGAGACTTATGTGCCCCCCCCTCCCTACATCCGTACTACAAACCCTAAATACCCTCATAAATATGTAAAGAGAGATCACCTCACTATAATAAAATGAAGTAAAATAAAGTAAGAACATACCAGGTACAAAGCCATCTTTCGTTCCAGCATGAACAATAACCAGTCTTCCTCCCTCAGACACAGGTCGACGAATTACTCCTTGAACATCGTGTCCAGATTTGTGTGGTTTATTCCAGGAGTATGTGGGTGACCCTGAAAGAGAAATTCACAATTGAAACCAAAGACACCTGATGAAGATAAATTATTCCAAGATTTTTTAATATAAAATGTAATTTATAACATATATATTCACCATTCATAAAAATCCAAGTCTCATCCAAGAAAACAACAGGTTTTGGTTTCTCACTGTCCTTATTACGCATGTATTCCCTCAGAAAACAGGATCTCTTAAAACAAATGTCTTCATTTTCTCTAACATACGCATAGGGATCACCTTTACTCCACACAAACCCCATGGCCTTCAAAATACTTCTTAATGATGTTTCGGAGCCCTTGTACAAATAAGTGTCATAATTTGCTTTCATGTGGTCGAAAACCTTTCTTACAGTTACGACTTCTCCTGTGGGAAGAAAAAAGAGAGTTACAAGGGACTCAAAAGAGCTGTATGACAATACATGCACAAAACATTTCTGGGAGCTTATCTCACCTGCGTGCCAATTTCTCTAAATAATGTTGCAATAGATTCCTTATGAAGTCACCTTACCTTTATGTAATTTATCATAAATAAACCTTGCTATCGCTTCCTTAGAAAAACTGTCCATGCCGGTCACTGGATGTTCATGCTTCCGGCGTTTACCTGGTGTAGAATATTCAACTCCCTTCTTGAAATTTCCTATTACTTGTCGGACTAAACCGAAACTACACTGTAAGAATACACACACAGAAATATATTACATACACATATACCGTAAGTCAACATGAATACACAAAGGTTAAGCCTACAAACCGTATCGAAGTCGACACAAGACATGGTATAGGCCTAGGCTTACATGATCAGGTTAGGTTAGGTTCAGAATGAAATACTGCTCCATTTCAACTGATTGTCATTATGCCGGAAACTTATCATAGAAACAAGATAAAAACGAACACTTACCCCAGTTAATAATGCAACTCTTGCCATTAGCTTCGTATCACTACGACTGATACCTTCTTCGTCGTTTTCCTGTTTCAATTGCTCGTAGCAATGTACAAGCATTTCTTGACCTGATGCTTGTAAAGGACGTAACCTTGGTTTCCTTTTTGGAGGAGTTCTTGCAGATTTTTCTTCCTTCTTAGACATCCCAATCGAATTCTGTTCGTATAAGTATGGGACGAAATAGGAACGTAATTAATAAAATGATGTGCTCATCATCTCACACAAACTATGTTATTAAATGCATTATCCGAACATGCCACAATTCTACATACCTGGTATTAGCCAAATAGATTTACAATCCCACAGAAAAAGAAAATATGCTTTAAATATTCTCGCAAATGTATCGCTAGTGACTTTAAAGGCAATGCGGTGGCAACACGCAATTCACGCTAGAACAGTGACTGAACTTTGCCAACGTGCCAGATTAACGGTAACAGTAAGACATCGTATCGGCAAGTAGGGTCCCTAAACTGTACGGGTACCGACATTGAAAAAGACCCAACAGCAAGAAAAGTTACTATAAATCAATACCTTAATATTACAGGGGAGAAAGGGTAAGGTTGCACCCTTAGGGTACGTCCTTACACGCCCGGGACTATAATCATAATCTTGAAGATAAAAGACAAAAGTCAGAGGCTTATGGTGAAGTTGTAGAACACGTTGAGGATACGAAGTTGTAGAATAGAAGTTGAAGAACAGTTTTAAATAGGATCTCTATGGACCATCTCAAAATTTGAAATAATGCTCAAATGTTGCAAGTTGTGAGTTTGTAGATATTCTAGTTGAAAAGGCATATAATAGTGGAATCTGTAAAAGGAAGTAAGAAACGTAGAGTTAATTGTTTGAAAATATTGAAGTAGAATCGTGTGCACTTACCATTTGACGGTGACAAAAATAGCTTGTAACACTATAAGTTAGAAGTATTTGCAACAGTAGACTTCTTGCTACGTGTGTTATAGCTGAAGGTTTGTGTTGGAGGGGGATCTGTTTGCGTTGACGTAACTATTGGCTTGTTTGTAGTATTTGGAGGGGGGCTGCTATTGGTGGGAGGGAAGGAAGAGAGTGTGTTACTGCGCATGTTGTATCGGTGTAAGGCCATTGGAGGGAGCGATGTTACGGTGGGTGTGGCTATGGGTTTATTGGTTGTATTTGAATTAGAGGTACTAGCGGTGGGGGGAAGGGAGGGGAATATATTACCTGTAGAAGAGGTGGGAAAGCTACTTGATGTGAGGTTGAAGATTTTTAAGAATATGTTGGTGAGGGGAGTTGATTCTCATAATAAAATAAGGATCTGTTCATACAAGGGGCTTTTTTTTATCAATGTTGTCATTTAGGTTCTTATCTTTGTTAAAATGTTGGTCGAGGAAAATAAATAAGTTTTCATATTCTGTCATGAGTTTACTTTTATCGACTCTTTTTAGGATATGGAGGTCTTGTTCTATTGTGGTGAATTTATGCCCTGTGTCCCTCATGTGGTTGGCCATTGCAGAGAATTTGTTGTGTCTTTGGGCGTATGCTCAGCGTATCTGGTGGAGAAGCTGCAGCCAGTTTGGCCAACATAAGAAAAATTACATGTAGAGCATTTCAATCTGTATATTCCTGATCCAGAGTAACTATTGTCTGTGATGTTAATAGAGTGGTGATTAAAGAATAAATTACGATTAGTATTTTTTGTTGTGTAGGCTATTTTTATTTCGTGCTTCATTAATGAATTGGTTATCGGATAAATACTATGGTTAGTGAACATGAATTTAGCGTATTTTGGTTTGACGGGTTTGAATGGAGTTAAATTTGTAGCTAGTTTCAAGTTTGGTTTTATTAATGATTTTATTAATCATACTCGTGTTAAATCCATTGAATTTAGCTATTTCCTTAATGAATAGTAATTCTTTCTTTAAATTAATACAGGACATAGGGATCTTTATTGCTCTATATATTAAACTGTGATAAGTGGCTTTTTAATGTGAATTGGGATGTAAAGAATCATTTTTTATGGTTGTTGGAGAAAAGGTGGGTTTTCTGTATATTTGGAAGTTGAATTTCTTCAATGCTCGTGTGATTTTGATGTCTAATAAGTTCGAAGAGTTATTGAATTCATCTTCTTTAGTGAATTTAATATTATTATCTAAGTTGTTGAGAAATGATAGTATGTTATTGCTGTTGATTTATCAATGATAGCTATGGTATCGTCAACATAGCGATGCCAAAGACAGAGTCCGTTGATATTATTAACCTCTCAGCGTCGCAACCATTTTAGGAGTTTCCTACCCCGCGGCCGGATGAGATTTCAACTACGCACGACTGAAATACATTGATTCACTACAAGTATAAGAGTAGCCCGATACTCACGAAATTTTGAATTCCTTATGATAGAACTATGTACATGCAGATAATGACACAATTATTTCACATTACCTTAGTAATTTAGTTTCATGTGATAGAGTTCGGAGCACTCTTCGAGACAGAGACCCATGTCACACTCCTGGCTGCAGTACACCGACGTCGTCTTTTCTCCGTGTTTTGAACACACGATACGTCTCTGAGGTTTTTATTTCTCACCCTTGTGTGATAATTTCGTGATAAAATGTCTTTCCTGCAACCTTGGAACTGTATTATCTGATGCGCGCCGGCCTTGAATATTTCGTTTCCCGGCCGAGCAAACTTATTATGTAAACAAACCTTCCTCCAGCTGAACCCGATAAGATAACTGCTCAGTGTTTATCCCTGTGACTTGTCTGGATATTATTAGAGAATTTAGGAATCCAAATTTACTGTTGAAAACGTCCCTTTGACCTGTATAATTATCAATAGTCTCCTACACGAAATTTCCAAGTACTGGTTCATCGTCATTGTCACTCTCATCATTTACCACAGCCACATCATCTATTTCATTATCACTGCTGCTAATACTGTCACTACTACTTCCGACTAAACTTTCATCTAAATTATACAATATTTCAAGCACATTACTGTCAGTCAAACCACAGCTGAGCGCGGCGCGTCACACGGACTGGTGAAGCTGCAGCGAGGCCGAAAGCAGCAGGGGAATAACATTCATGACGAAACAAACCAACTCGATACATATTTCAGATAAAAGGTCGAGACATCGTCTTTCAAGCGAGATATATACCACGAACAACTGGTTCTTGTATCGTATGACAGAAAGCAGCACTAACTGATGCCTACACAGAGCGCTCGTGGAGAGTTACGAAAATATTACAAGCCGAGAAATAAAGACAATATGATAAATATTTTGCACTCTCAATGTACAAATAGAGCAAGGAACATCACGCGAAAAGACAAACTTCTTGTGTCATCATTTCTTTATTTTATTACGTGGGAAAGAATGAAGCAAACAGACAGATTACTAGTGCTCAGACGTACTTGACAAGCAGAGACTACTAGTGCTAAGACTTACTTGACAAGCAGAGACTACTAGTGCTCAGACATACTTGACAAGCAGAGACTACTAGTGCTCAGACGTACTTGACAAGCAGAGACTACTAGTGCTCAGACGTACTTGACAAGCAGAGACTACTAGTGCTCAGACTTTCTTGACAAATATTTACCCTTACTAAAACAACTACATTGTAACGATCTTCATTCTTATTTTACAACACTGATAAACCCCAACATTTCTTCTTGGAAACAAAACAATTTGCAAATCCATAACTCCAAAACTCTTCGCGCTATACCCGTAAATGCGAAACCATGCATGGGTCTATACCACGTATAGAGGTCGGCGGCTACGGAAGAAAAGAGGGTCTATACAACGTATAGAGGTCGGCGCTGAGGGGTTAATAATCTTACTAGGTTCGAGATTATCTAAGTATATATCGGCTAGTATTCCAGATAACGGGTTTCCCATCACTAGACCTTCTTGTTTGTAAATTTTCTTATTGAAGGTAAAATTGTTCTTGTCTAAAACGAAATGAAGTAATTTTAACTATTCATCAATTTTGATTTTACTCAGTGCTATGTTTCAACAGATTGTTTTTATGATGTTAATAGTATTGTTGATAGGGATATTAGTATACATGTTGGTGATGTCAAAAGAACGTAGAACGTGGTTTGGTTGTAGACTGAACTTATTTAGGGAATTACAAAGTTCGATCGAGTTCTTTATGGGGTTGGAGTTGTGAAATTTAAAATGTTTTTTCAGGAATTTGTGTAGGAATTGAGAAGTTTTATAGGTAGGACTATTTATACTATTAATTATAGGCTGAATGGGGACATCCTTTTTATGAATTTTGGGCAATGATCTGACTGTAGGTAATTTTTGGTTCATTGCAGTTAATTTCTGATAATCTTGATCATTTAAAATGAAGTTAGAATTTTTAAGAAGGTTCTTTAAGTTATGCTGTATTTTGTTTGTTGGATCTTTGTTAATGAAGGTATAGGTATTGTCTGAAAAAACGGTATCAGTTTTATTGATGTAATCTTGTTTGTTCATTATTACTATGGTGTTGCCCTTATCTGCTTTTGTACGTTGTTGTTATGGACTTTGGATTTCAGGTTTAGAATTTGTTTCGAGACGTTGTAGTTATTAGATGTTATCTCATTAATCAAAGTTGGAAGTTTCTTTTTTTTTACTTCATAACGTACGTCATTCTGTACAATATAAAATGGCACATATAAAAATATATACAAGTATGTACAAAGTCTGGAGAGTAAAAAGTGATACTCTTTATTACGAAGACCTTATTTCCATGAGTGTATAATTTTTTATAACACTAAGCACCCCATTTGTACTTTGTTCCAAACATCTTAGTATGTATATTCCTTGTATAATTATTAACTATTACTCACCTGTACCACACTAACATCTCTCATTTCATCTACCACACTTCACTTTGTAATTTATAAATCCATAAGATTCTTACCGTTAAAATAACATGTTTTAGGATTTCGCCAAAAGTCAGATCATTGCCCAAAATTCATAAAAAGGATGTCCCCATTCAGCCTATAAATAATAGTATAAATAGTCCTACCTATAAAACTTCTCAATTCCTACACAAATTCCTAAAAAAACATTTCAAATTTCACAACTCCAACCCCATAAACCCCCTACGTGGGTTGAAACTGGTCCCATATAATTTAAATTATTGTAAATACATCTTAGTATTGAATAGTTGGAAACCTCTACTGTGTTATTATTCATACGTTATTCTCAGTTCATTGCGGACCAACAACATGAAATTCCTTTCTTCCTTCGTCATTTAACGCTTTTAACAGTTCAACAGGAATCTCATCTATTCCCATTGCTTTTCTATTTTTCATCTTGTTCAGTGATGCTTCGATCTCTCTTCTCAGTATGGTTTCCCCTTTATCATCCCCTTTAACCATATCCTCTTCCTCTAATTCAAGTTCTTCATTTGGTCAATTGTCCCGATCATATAGCCATTCTATGTATTCTTCCCATCTTTACATTGTTTCTTGGGGTTCATATATATTTGTGCCATCTGTAGCCTCTATTTCCTTATTGCTGTTGTTCCTTCTCTTTTCTCTGAATACTATATTTGTTGCTTCTTTGTACATCGTCATATTTCCCTTCTTTCTCCAGTTGCTCTATCTCATCACACTTTTCTGTCAACCATTTCTTCTTTGCTTTTTCTGTTTCTCTTCTTAATTCATTATTTAACTTCCTGTAGTTATGCTTTCCTCCTTCTGTATTTACTGTTTTCCATTTCCTGCGTTCCTGCATTTTACTTATCATTTCTGATGTTATCCATTCCTTCTTTGCCCTTTTCCTCTCCTTGACTCCAAGCGTTTTCTTAGCTGCTTCTTTTATCCCATTTTTAAAAGTTTTCCATCTCCTTTCTACATTTTCTGTTTAATTTCCTAATCAATCAATCGCTACTGATCTGCATTTAGGGCAGTCGCCCAGGTGGCAGATTCCCTATCTGTCGTTTTCCTAGCCTTTTCTTAAATCATCGCAAATAAATTGGAAAATTATTGAACCTTTCCCTTGGTAAGTTATTCCAAATCCCTAACTCCCTTTCCTATAAACGAATATTTGTCCCAATTTGTCCTCTTAAATTCCAACTTTATCTTCAGATTGTGATCTTTCCTACTTTTAAAGACAGCACTCAAACTTATTCGTCTACTGATGTCGTCCCACGCCATCTCTCCACTAACGTATTATTGTTACAATACTCATCCTCTAGTTCTCTACACTTGTCTTTATCTTTCAGTTTCTCAATATTAATTTCTTCTCTCTTCTTTCCTTTCCATACTATTTTCAATTTGATCAGTACCTCTGCTACAACTAATATATGGTCAGAATAAATGTCTGGTCCTGGGTAACATTTAGCATTCTTTAGGCAGTTTCTATACCGTTGTTGTATCATATAATCAATTTGATATTTCTTGTCATCTAATCGAGATATCCAAGTATACCTTCTCCTTTTGTGGTTGTCAAACAAAATGTTTCCAACCACCATGCAATTCTCGTTACAGAATTCAATCAACCTTTCTCCCCTCTCATTTCTGTCTCCCAATCCAAATTTACCAATGGTCTTACCATCTGATCCTTCACCAACAACAGCATTCCAATCACCCATTACAACAATACATGCATTCTTTTCCTCTTTCTCAATGAGTTGATCTATCTTCCCATAACACTCTTCTACCTCTTCATCAGAATGATTACAGGTCGGCATATAAACTTGAATGATCACTAAGTCTTTTCTTTTCCCTTTCAGTCTTATCATAATCCTTCCATTGATATATTCAACCTTCATAACTTTGTTCTTCAGTCGTTTTCCAATCAGTATTCCAACTCCATGCAATCCATTTTTATCTTCACCGGAATAGTACATTCGGAAGTCACCGTTTTCTAGTTCTCCACATCCACCCCATCTCACTTCATACATTCCAAGTACATCCAAATTATTTCTCTTCATCTCATATTTAGCGTTTTCTAATTTTCCTTCCTGTAAAAGGGTTAGAACATTCCACGTCCCTATCCGTAATAATTCTTCGTTCTTCTTCTCCTTCCTTCCATATTTTAAAAACCTCGTTGTACACCCCTCCCGGAGATCCGAATGAGGGGAATCTTTACCTCCGGAATCTTTTACAAAGAGGTCCATCTCATGAACGTCTTGGGAGATACTGCCAGTGGTGGTTTCCCGTTGCCTTCCACTGTCCTCCACATCCTGTCGGCTCGCTGACCCAGATTCCCGCTGGGGTTGATACCCAACTTTCCATTGGGTTGCTCAGCTTAACAGGGGCACCACGTGTAGGTAGAATTGTGGAGAATTGGGGTGAGAGAGGCTAAGAGAACTCTCTTGTTGAGTTCTTATATTCGTATCTCACCCCCATTTATTAGCCATTTATTACATGTCCATAGTAAATTTCCCTTTTTATTTTTGAGAGCGTTGAATTCTGTGGTTGTGATGGAAGGACAATCTTTATGGTACTTCTTACAGTTTCCGTCACAACCAATGGCACTGCTATCGTTCTCCTTGTCAAAGGGTTTCTCACATTGAGGACAATTTTCTGAATTGGAATTGATAGGTATACTTGCAGTTATTTTAAAGTCACACGTTCACTTAATGATTCACTAGGCTCACTGTAGTATACGTTTTATCAATGTTAAGTCAGTAAATGTAGATTGGTCGTAATTGTTTATGAAAAACTGCAAAAAATTGAACACACAGTCGTATTCTCTTTATGATTTTTATCTTGTTGATTGAGGTTAAATATAATTACAGTTCCTCTGTTGTTGTTCTAGGGAAATCATGTTGAGAATCATGATGACTCTCTCACAGAGCATGATCCTCATTTTGAACCTATTATCACACTTCCTGAGGTAGCCGTGTCTACATTAGAAGAGGACGAGGTGGAAATGATAAAATTGTAAGTTGTAAATCCACAGAATGGCATGCAAAATACTACCTTCTTTCATTTCAGTCTGTTGTATGATAGTTTTATGTTTTCAGGAGGGCAAAACTCTTCCGATATGACAAAACAGAAGTGCCTCCTGAATGGAAGGAACGTGGAACAGGCGATATTAAACTGTTGAGGCATACATTGAAAAATTGTGTACGTGTTGTTATGCGCAGAGATAAGACTTTGAAGCTGTGTGCGAATCACTATGGTAAATAATTGCACATAATTTTGTAGAAATAATTTTTAGCCTGGACAGGAGTTCTGAAATATTGATGTTAGGCCCCAAAAATTGAATATATGTTTTGCTTTCTTTTTAGTGACGCCATGGATGGAGTTGAAACCCAGCCACGGAAGTGACAGAGCTTGGGTCTACAGCGTTGAAGGAGACTATGCTGATGGTGAAATAAAGCGTGAATTGTTAGCAGTTAGATTTGCTAACGCTGAAAGTGAGTATGATATAATTTTGGGTGCCGCTTCCATATCCAGTGTGCAGACTTAGGGATGTTAAAAATCATATAAAAATGATGTGCAATGATACTTTATGTAGCAGAAAGGAGATATCCTTCCTTTATGCTTGCTAGAAACCCACCATCCCGTCCCAAGAAGTATTATTACTTATATAGCAGAATTAAAACCGACACTGTAAATCAGCTGAATGCGACCATGTGCTGTGTTCCTATTGGCTGGCCAATGTTTGCGATGTGTTCCTATTCATTATTTATGAGCTTCATATCCGTATTGATAGATTACACGTACAGTAGAACCTCGATTATACGTTCCCGGAAGCTACGTTTTCTCATATTATGCGTTCAAATTATGTGGTCCGCGAGCATCCTAATTAAGTCACGTAAAAATCTCGCATTATCAGTTCCTCGAAGAAACGATTTTCCGTATCAACTGTTAAGAAATTTCAGTCCCATCAACGCTAAATCATCGATCACGCGTTTTTCAAGAAACTCTATCTCGCGAAAGGACGGCAACGCATACTTGCGGATCTTGGTGTTAACGTCCAGTCATTGCGGTAATCTGAGGATAATACCAATATAAAGGTCCGTTATTGGACATTATAAATTTTCCAGCTAACTCATTTCTTGTTGCCTGCGTTTCGCCCTCGTGTGCTAAGTTAGGCTCGTCAGTTGGGACTTAGCACACCACCCAAGACGCGAGGCTAGTGCATACCGTGGAGGCCACTGCATAGGCTATTTGAAGCCACCAGCAGTGTCAATGCACTATGAGAGCTATGTCTCATTTCCAAAAATAGATGCCTGCCTGGCCATCAAATGATATAGATGTTGATTCCGATAGGGAACCTAAAATATTTGTCCTGAATGAGCAAATTTATAATACCAATATAAAGGTATTGGTATATTGGTATTATATTGGTATTATAAATTTGCTCATTCAGGACAAATATTTTAGGTTCCCTATCGGAATCAACATCTATGTAATCTGAGGAAGCGGAAAAGCGATCGGCGGTGAACTTGCGTAAGGAACCATCTTAGCTTCGCATTCGGGTGGTATTGTTTAGAGAATCGAAATCACAAAGCAGAGAGTGTCCACAACAATTGGAAGGAGACAGAGCGCATTTCGACAGCTCTACTTGAAGACGGAACGAGTTTCGTCAAATGTTCGTACTTGCAAAACGTCTACAATGTGTCCTGAGTTAGATGTTTACTTTCTTTTTCTTCTTTTTTTTTTCTTCGGGTGTATCACCGAACAGGTTTTCGGCACTTCCCTCAGGGCACTGTATAGTCACTGAGCTTTCAGGCAGTAATCTAAACTGCTCCTTCTTAAGTAACATAAATTTAGTATTTTAATATTATCGCATAAGATAATACATAATACATAAAGCCATGCGAGGTTTTGGGATTGCCTATTACTGTTTTGGTCCTAATGTAAGACTAGGAATTTCACGTTATTGTGTTAAAATGTTAAAATCGCAGTCGTTTTATTTGCGCACGTTACTTGTAAAAACCTTTGCATCATTTCGCACTCGTACCGACTTCAGCGAGCGCGTTTTGCAGCTGAGGTCAAGGTCGCGAATAACTGTAAATTCGGAAGTTTTGATGATATTTTCTCTCTTTCCAATTTAATCGTGATTAGTGACGGACATAATTGAATATGCTGCATTTGAAAACTTGAGAATCGATACTTACATTCCAAACAATATTCTCGAGTTCAATATAACCTTTAAAAGTCGATGTAGGCCGTAGGCCTAATTTGCGCGGTACAAGATTTCCACAAACTGACTACGAACAGTATAGCCTACTGTTGACCAAATTACGATGGAAGATTTAAAGAAAAAGGGATTTTGCCATTATGTTGGGCGCTTTTCTATCCAATGTGCTTTATTTTATTAGATTTGAGAATTAAAAAATACTTAGGTCGATTGTTCGGCTTGACGTTATTAGGTTTTCCGAACAGTTTGACCGATCAAAGTTGACCGAACTGAAAGAAGTTTCCAGAGGAAACCGACGAAATTTCCTCGGTAAAACTGAATGTAAAGTTTCGAGACTTTTAAGCCGCGTACCGGTAATTAATGTTTGAAGCCGGCCCCGTGGTCAAACTTGCCTGCCTCTCACCCGGAGGACCCAGGTTCAATTCCCGGCTGGGTCAGGCATTTTTACCTGGATATGAGGGCTGGTTCCAGGTTCACTCATTCTATGATTACCTTTAATTGAGGCGCTATTTAATGGTGAAATGGTGACCCCAAGAGCCAGGAATAACGGCCGAGGGGATTCGTCACACTGACCATGCGTCACCTCGTAATCTGCAGGCGTTTGGACCGAGCAGCAGTCGCTTGGTAGGCGGAAGGCCCATTATGGTTGTAGTTTAGTTTGATTTAGGGGTGTTCGTAAGTTTTTAAGTATACATATGTCTTTTTTGTGATATTTAGCCAAATTGTTCATGCTTCATTCATTCCCGGATTTTCCGTTTTCCCGTGTTGTACGTTTTTTATTTCGGTGGTCCCTCCAAAAATGGAGAATCAAGGTTCTGCTGTATATGGAAAAGAAAGGATTCCACCTGATCAATATAATTCATTGTACTTATAGTTCTTACAGTACCGGTTTCGGCCTATTTGGCCATCAGCTGGCTAATGTTGATGTTCTGCGTGAATTGTCTGAAAGGAGATGCCATCATTGATTGGCATATCCGGATATGTCTAATGGGGCATATAGGTTATGATTTATCGTTTAAATTGCGGTACGCGAGTGTAAATGGCCTTGAGGTTTAAATTGTGATTATAAAAAACCTGAACTTAAGAGCTAATCAGTGCTACAAACACATAACACATTAAAATATACTAAAAACATATGTAGGCCTAAAGCACTGATTAATTTATATGTTAATGTCTTGCACGTATCTTCTTCTTTTGGTAGAGTCTTATGGCTGTGAATTACATCAGTTGATGCTAGTGCTTGTGAACAATAATATAAATAAGTCTAAAACTTGATGAGTTTAATTGTTTGTGTCTTGCATATGCTTTCTTCTTGTACTTGTCGTGCTGTTAATCATAGATTTGCGTCGGTTGATACTATGTTTGTAAGCAATAATGGGTTTCTATCATGTATTCTATTTAGTTGTTTAGTAGCTAGATGTATTATAATAAAACACTTGTCGTTAAAAGCTCCACTTTAGCTTCATAGTAGGTGAAATCTTGTTCGTTTGAGTTAGAAGCATAAGATGAAGACGTAGTATTGTTTTGAGTATGATTAAAATTCTGACAGCGGTGGTAGTTCCTTTCCTGTCTATATTTGTGTTCTGGTATTATGGTTATTGCTGTTGTTAGCTATATGTGCGGGCAATGAATAGCACTGAAATATCGTAACACACTAATTTATTACGGTAGCATACAGGGCAATATGGCCTTCCCGGTGCAAAAGAATGACAACACAGTACACATGAAGTTACATGACAAACCTGGGCCTAAAGACCCTCAAAGTAGTCCCCTGCTACTGACACCACACGCTGCCAACCATGTGGGAGGCGCTGAATACCATCTGCCTTAGCATTTGCCGCACCATGGGTGAATCGGGTCATCTGTTGACGCACAGCATTAGCTTGCAAACTGCCTACCACATAGTGGTTCCTTAACCTTTCAAATGAGATCAAAGTCACAGGGCGAAATGTCGGGAGAGCACGGTGGGTGCTCCAATTCTTCCCATCCCCAACATCGCAGTAGCTGCCCTACACACTCTGCTTATGTGGTTTTGCGTTGTTGTGCAGGATTATTGCACCATCCACAAGATCCGGACATTTCTCCAGAACGCCACGTCGTATCTGTCGCACCAGGAAGTCCGTGTAGTACTGTGCGGTCACTTTTCTGCCATGTGGAACAAAGTGGCAAACAATGACACCACTGACGTCATACGCGACGGTCACCATCAATTTGACTGGGGAAGGATTCTGACGGACCTTCTGCCTCCTTGGTGATCCAGCATGTCGCCACTCTGTGGACTGATGTTTCAGTTCAGGTGTGTATGCCTTGGACCAAAATTCATCTATGGCGATTATTCATGACAAGAATTCCCAGCCTGCAAGGGTCGGAGCATATTGCATAGCGCACCCACCTTTGATGAGATTTTGCACAGTTACAGCTCATTACGCAATATCCTGTGAACGGTACGTTTTTCGATGCCACTTGCCCTCTCTAACTCCAGTAGCGTCCATCGTCTAGTCTTTATCCAGGAGCTGCTCGATGACGGCACGTGCCACGTTGGTCCGCACACTGACAGGTCGTCCCGAACGTTGCTCATGACTGGTTGACACACATCCTTGCTGAAACTTTCCTACCCACCGTGCTACTGTACTGTATGGTAGGGCATTATTCCCAAGGGCTTCCACTAATTCACTGTCTCCCACGGAGAATGGCTATTTTAATGTAAGCGCGCCGCTCAACACGGGTTACTTCCATCTCGCACGACACTCACCAACTGACTGATTTCACAGCCCTCGCTGTGCTACTACCGGCTATCAGAGAGGCATCTGTTGTTTTGCATACACACTATGTTTGCAGAACTTCCACACGACACATATACGTTTGTGATCCGTTCACATATCTACAAGAAAAAAAATAGTTGCCATGACTTTTGCCCCAATCCTCGTATTATCTTCGATATAAATCTCCTGGAACTGTATATAGGATAATATCTTTTGTTTATTTCCACCTATTCAATACATTACAAGAAGTTGGCATTTACTTTAAAACATTATTCAGATGAGACATGTTTCGCCTCTCACTGTGAGGCATCTTCAGTCATTATCAAAAACCTTATTATTTTACCAGGCATCTGGTTAAAGATATTCAAAAATGTGTTTGATGATTATAAGAGAGGTAAGATTTACGTTAGTTATAAACATGTTCATGAAGTAACTAAAAATCAAATATATTGATAAAAACATATGTAGTTCTTTGTTGAATAGGACTTGTTTGATTCTACTATAGTAAGAGAAGGTGGCTTGAAGCCGTAGTCGTTAATAGATGTCTAATAGATAGTGGAAGGCATAAAATATCAATTCTATGAGAATATACATTACATTCAAATGATACTAAAAACTAGTGGATTCAAAGGTAGTACATATAAAATGTTCAATGAAATAACTATAGATCTAATAAAATGATAAACACATATGTAGTTCTTTGTTAATTAGGACGTCGTAAGATTGTACGGCTTAAAGCCGTAGTCATTAATAGATGTCTAATACATAGTGGAAGGCATATGAAATCAGTTCAATGAGAATATATAATACAAACAATTGATACATAAAAACTGGTAGATTCATAAGAGGTACATTTAAAAATGAAGGCGTCATGTGACTATAAAAGACAGTTGATGGCTTAAAGCCGTAGTCAAAGTTTGAAATGTAGGTCAAATAACTGCTAAATATATGGTAAAAAGATATAAGTCAAAATATACAGCTTAGTATAAAAAATATGAAGGAAAAACATTCCAATTGCTTGACAAAAGTTTCTTGACGTTGGCATGCGTATGTCCGTGATATTTATTGGTCAACATTTCGTAGGTTATTTTAGATTTATTCGGCAAGATTGCGTTGACAAGAAGTTCACCAGATGTTTATAGTTGGCCTAATTTGTAAAAAGAAAGTTGCAGAGATGATGATGGGTGGAAATTCTCAACGTTGGTATGGTTTTTTGATGTGAAGGTTGGAGAGCTGTTGTGTTCTTCTTCAATGACAATATATTTTATAAAACGTTGATTGTAAATAATTTATACTATTGAAGAGTATTATGGAAGTTTGATGAAGCTGTTGAATTATTGTTGTTATAGAATGGTTCTGAAATGAAGAAAAAACTGTAGTTAATTTTGACGAAAATGAAAGAAAACATGGGAACGACCTTCCCATGTTTTCTTTCATTTTCGTCAAAATTAACTACAGTTTTTTCTTCATTTCAGAACCATTCTATAACAACAATAATTCAACAGCTTCATCAAACTTCCATAATACTCTTCAATAGTATAAATTATTTACAATCAACGTTTTATAAAATATATTGTCATTGAAGAAGAACACAACAGCTCTCCAACCTTCACATCAAAAAACCATACCAACGTTGAGAATTTCCACCCATCATCATCTCTGCAACTTTCTTTTTACAAATTAGGCCAACTATAAACATCTGGTGAACTTCTTGTCAACGCAATCTTGCCGAATAAATCTAAAATAACCTACGAAATGTTGACCAATAAATATCACGGACATACGCATGCCAACGTCAAGAAACTTTTGTCAAGCAATTGGAATGTTTTTCCTTCATATTTTTTATGCTAAGCTGTATATTTTGACATATCTTTTTACCATATATTTAGCAGTTATTTGACCTACATTTTAAACTTTGACTACGGCTTTAAGCCATCAACTGTCTTTTATAGTCACATGACGCCTTCATTTTTAAATGTACCTCTTATGAATCTACCAGTTTTTATGTATCAATTGTTTGTATTATATATTCTCATTGAACTGATTTCATATGCCTTCCACTATGTATTAGACATCTATTAATGACTACGGCTTTAAGCCGTACAATCTTACGACGTCCTAATTAACAAAGAACTACATATGTGTTTATCATTTTATTAGATCTATAGTTATTTCATTGAACATTTTATATGTACTACCTTTGAATCCACTAGTTTTTAGTATCATTTGAATGTAATGTATATTCTCATAGAACTGATATTTTATGCCTTCCACTATCTATTAGACATCTATTAACGACTACGGCTTCAAGCCACCTTCTCTTACTATAGTAGAATCAAACAAGTCCTATTCAACAAAGAACTACATATGTTTTTATCAATATATTTGATTTTTAGTTACTTCATGAACATGTTTATAACTAACGTAAATCTTACCTCTCTTATAATCATCAAACACATTTTTGAATATCTTTAACCAGATGCCTGGTAAAATAATAAGGTTTTTGATAATGACTGAAGATGCCTCACAGTGAGAGGCGAAACATGTCTCATCTGAATAATGTTTTAAAGTAAATGCCAACTTCTTGTAATGTATTGAATAGGTGGAAATAAACAAAAGATATTATCCTATATACAGTTTATGAAACTTTCAATACGGACGAAAAATGATTTTCATCACTTGTAATAAATCTCCTGGCCCGAGAGACAGTGTCACCGTCTAGGAAGCCCGCCTCCCTCTTCAGGGGAGGAATGAAAATATTTAGTAGTTACATGATCAGTCAACTTTAGCATATTATTTGGGAAGGTGTAAGCAGTGTCATACTCCTTGGGTGTCATGGCCATCGTATTTGACACAAACATTGGAGTACATACCCCAGGACTTGAAGGCTCTCTCATACTTTCATTATTTCCATGGTATACTCCACACGAAACTCACATTGAGAATTGCCAATGTCGAAACTGTGATTTGAACCTTGGAATATTCAAAGAGTGCGTCTGTCCATTTTTATCACGGAGCGTAAGTTAACCCTTAACTTGACGATGTGCCATTTTTGGCACACTAATATTAAAAAAATATTATCAAATCATCAAGTCTAGCTTTGCATATTTCCTTATGACTATGTATTTATCGGACATTCTACAGCACGTGGAAAGAGTTATGTCTCCATCTGCTGGTGCAACTGTGTACTGCATCTACTTTGAGTGAACATGGCGGAGAGAAAGCGCGGTCACCCTAGACAGCAGGTAAATATATGTTTCAAATCGTGTTCGTAGAGCTAAAACAATAGTTTCCAGTTGTCAAATTATAAGCAAGAAGGTTTAGAATTTTGGCTAATGCTTGTTATTTTCTTCTAAACACTAAATTAGAGTAGTTATAATAAGTTGAATTATAGCGTGCCATTTTTGGCACATTACCAAATTTACGAGAGAGCTGCTATTTGTACAAATGTGCCAGAAATGGCACAGTGCCAAATATTCAGTAATACCTGTAAGTTTTAGAATTTCCTGAAATATTCAATATAGCTCCTCTGTTTCAAACTTTTGTGCACAATGCATATGATTTTTATTCAATTTTCTGTGACAGAAACCATGTTATAAGTTACATATTTTATGTAACATTTACTATACGATACTCATTTCAATTTTAGGAAGAAAATGAGGCATTTTCCCATCGCACAAGGAGAATAATGGCGTTAATTCCTGAGCCAGGATCATCGGACATTGGTTCAGATCTTGATGACGAAGAAAAGGATGAACTTCATTATTTTTTGGAAGATGCCCATAAGGAGACTGCAAGTGACTGTGAATCTGATAGTGACAATGTGAGTTCACCTCCACCATTTCTTCCAGACGAGCTTGTGGAAATGCTTGACAATTTTGATAAATATGACTTTTTGGACACAACAGATGGTATTGCTTCAAAAATAAATGAACCTACAGAATTTGGGGAAGATACATTTTGTGACAATTCGATTCCAGCAGTGGTTCCATCTCCTCAAAATATCATGGGAAGTGAACTGAGTAGAAGTATTGGTGATTCTGGCCTGGTGGCTGCTGGTTGTAGTGCTGAGACCGTTGCATCTTGTTGGTGACTGGTCCTGAAGCTCTTATTTCTCCATTTGCTGGCAACATTATTCATACTGATGAATTGTCGTTAGCCGAATCCACGGAAAGTGTGTCTATCTCTAATCATCCAGGTTTACTGGCTTCAGACTTTGCACAAGTTTCTAATTCATCCAAGGAATCACCAATCACCTTCTACTTCAGGTATGATAACACGTTCGGTAAAAAGTAACAACAGTGAAAGTGTTGAACCAAATTGCACTATTACTTCCAACAGCATAAAACTAACTGGATCATTATCAAAAAAACGAAGAAGTTTCACACCACCTGCTGGATATCAAACTGCTAACAAAATGTCCCATACATCCAAAGACAATGCTAACAAATCTGTGAAAGTTCTAAGAAAAAAACAACAGTGCATAGTGAAAACTACCAGAAAAATAAAATCAAAGACTGTACCCAAAGATAAATACAAATGGAGACCTGGGTCTTTAGCTGAAAAACCAGACTTTGTACGTAGGGACCTGCAAATTCCTGATACAATCAAAACTCCTTTCGAATATTTTAAAACATTTTTCTCTGATACTTTGGTGGACTTGATTGTTTATAATACCAATCTTTATTCGGTACAAAATAGAGGCAAATCAATCGGTGTTACCAAAGAAGAAATATGTGACTTTATTGCAATTGAAATATTGATGGGCATAGTTTCAATGCCTTCTTACACTGACTACTGGTCTCACAAATTTCGGTATTCAGGAGTAGCTGATGTCATGTCTCTAAAGCGATACCAACAGATAAGACGGTTCATACATTTTGTGAACAATGAGGATGTGAATGATGACAGATACTTTAAAGTTCGACCAGTCTGTGATATTATTAGACAGGGATGTTTATCTATTCCCCAAGAACAGCGTTTCTCAATTGATGAAATGATCATTCCATACAAAGGAAGGAAAGCAGGTTCTAGAAAGCAGTATTGTCCGAAAAAACCTAAGAAGTGGGGTTTCAAAATGTTTGTTTTGGCTGGCATCAGTGGAATTGTATACGATTTTGTGTTGTATGGCGGTGAGAATACATTCCTTGGATACACTTTTAGTGAAAAGGAGTCTCAATTTGGTCTTGGAGGAAAAGTTGTGATTGCACTATGTAAATCTATTGTCGATAGTCCTTTATCAATAGTGTACTTCTATAATTATTTCACCTCAGTAGATTTGATTCATTACCTGAGAAATGAATTTGGGATTTTCAGCCTTGGAGTAATAGCCAGCTACAGAACACAAAGTTACGACTTGCCTGATCAGAAAGAGCTAAAGGAAAGGGGGAGAGGATCCATCAGCCAGATTGTTTCAGAAGAGGAAAAAATTAACATTGTTCGATGGCAAGACAATAAGCCTGTGACTATCATAAGCTCTTTTGCTGATGCTTACCCTGTCAGTAAAGTAAAGAGATACTCAAAAGAACTGAAACAAAGAGTTGAAGTAGATTGCCCAAATGTTGTGAAAGAATATAACACCCATATGGGTGGTGTTGACATTGCAGGCATGCTAGTTGCACTCTATAGAATTTGGCTCAAAACAAAACGTTGGTATCTTCAGATTTTTGCACAGATGATAGACATCTGCCTCAATAATGCCTGGTGGTTACAGAGGAGAGAACTACGCCTGAAAGGTCTCAAAAACAAGATGACACTGAAAGAGTTTCGATACGAAATATATCAGTGTCTTCTGAAATGTAACAGAACGAGAGAAAATGGAAGAAATATGAAAAAAATGAACCTCCCAGAGAAGATAATAAAGGAGCCATCAGTTCCAAGACCATCAGAAGATGTCCGCCATGACTTTGTTGCACACTTCCCAGTTTATACAACGAGAGGGAGGTGTAGATATTGTGTGAAAGGAAAATCAGTAATCCAGTGCAGTAAGTGCGAAGTAAGATTATGTTTAAAGGAAAACAGTAATTGCTTCGTAGGATTCCACAATAAATTGTGAAATTGTAAAATTAACAGTGAAACAGTAAGTTGTAAGTTGTGAAAAAGATGAAAAAGATGAAAAAGATGAAAAGATGAAACAGTGAATATAAAATTCCAGACTAAAAACCACTGTATACAGTGCTTTTAGGCAAAATTTGGCATATACCTTGTTTTGGGTTTGTTTTATGTTTTTTGATTATGTAAAGTATTACAATGTTTAATAAAATTAATTCTACTACGATGAAGTTCTTAAATATAGTATATGATTGACTAAAATTTATTGATTTTCCCTCTACCTTATATTCTCTAATACTTAGCAATGTGCCATTTTTGGCACACACAAAACAGTGGTTATGTTCTCTACAACTTAGCAATGTGCCAAAAATGGCACATACAAGAAAGTGGGTTTAAGGAATTCAAACATTTTAAAAAATATTTTTCCCACATTCCTTAGCATCAATATATGCAATAAAAAGTATAAAACTATTTGTACACAACATTATTTTTCTCTGCCAATTTAAGGGTTAATGTGCCCGTCTATGCAGGAGGAAGAGAGGAGTAGTTGTGGAACGTAAAGTGACATAATATATAAGTAGTTCCTTTCTACCTTTCAGTTTTTCGTGAAAAATAACCAGAAAAGTAATAAATGGTCTCCTATAAGCTTCTAAATGGTTTTCTTATTTTTCGGAACAAAATAAATAAAATATATCTCTTCCAACTTTTGCAACCATTAGTTAGTGAACAAATCGCACACGTGGATGAACTGGCAGCAACCAATCGTGAGTTAGCAAGAAATTTTTAAACACAACTGGAAAGCATCAAGAAGGATACATCGATACGGTCATGAAATGGACAACTTGTAATGCGTTTCTATGTCGAGGGCTGCAATGCCATATATTGGAGGGTATTTGGTAAGAGTTGTCAAAGACCACATGCCATGTCGGGAGTGTTTTGATAAAATTAGTAGTATCCAGAGTCCATCTCCACTAACGTCATTAATAAAAATCAAAGACAGTGGTGGTCTCTGGTATCCAAAGCCAAGTTTCGTTTCACTGCTGATGAAACTGGGGCAAGTAACGGACGAAATGATATCGGTAACGCTGGGGATTCCAAAAATAGCACAAACATTAACTTAAATACTGTTGCCACATGTTGCTAAAAATCCTATTCTACAGTGTGGGAAAAGTGATCATCCTGAGGAACTAAGCTGAATAACACTGCTGAAGTTTCTGCGCCCCTCTGTCACTATAGTTCCGTTTTTATGAGTTTCGACTTGACAGTTAGCCAAAAGTCAGACGGTGGTGCCAAATTGCTACGAATACAAACAGCTGATTTAAAATACACAACACGAACAGAAATTTAAATACTGGAATATAAGTCCATAATTGGTTATTTTTTGTAGCAACATACATGATTCACATAAGTTGAACAACAATACATTTCAGATAAGGCTACAAGATAAAAATATGTCAATGCTTGAACAGATAAAACGTGAGAAAATTAAATTTCTACTCACAATGTACAAGATCTCGCATTGCTGTTAGGTTCAGTTTCCCGTAACGAATGAAATAATCCTACAAAGCGAAAATACACTAATTTCTGAGTCGCTATCGGCATTGTCATCGCCTGTTGAAGTTTCACTCTCGCTTGACCCTAAAGAGATAATAGTCTTCAACATAATCGTCTGTGAGACTTTCTTTCTCCCAAGCTTTAATCATATCGGATTTCGTGTGTCTCACAACGTTGCTCCAGTGCTCCGAACTTATATGGCTTACGGCTTTGAGAATAAGTCTTTCAACTTCCGAAACTGTGAAGAGTCTGTTATTCTCAGCTACATAATCCTTCACTTGGGCCCGAATCAGTTGTATGGCGTTAAAATGGCAATGGGTGAGTGGAAGGTGAACTACTTTATGCCCGTTCCTTCTGGCTATTTCATCCACCACATAAACTGGGCACTGGGGCTTGTTTTGTTTCAAGAGATGCATAAGATCCCCCTTCCCCATGTCATCGCAAACCAAAATATTGTGCTCCTTCAACCATTTAATCAACTCACTCTTTCTAGCCGCCATTGTTGGTGCTTTGTCAAGAATGACTCCCTAACATTACAATCAATTTCCCGGGCCTGGCTCCTTAGTGGAGTACCACATTCGAAGGGCTTTCTTCTCTTGGGAGCTTCATCCTTAGACGTAAGCGTCTACATGACAAAATATCAAATTCACGCATGGGCCTAAAATTACCCTACTATATAACTACCGATCAAAATTTTAAACTAAGCTACTATATAAACTAGATCACCTGTTACACACTATTCACTACAATACAACGTGCTATATTATTAAAATACTAAACAATACATTTATAAACTCTACACTATGAAATATAAACGAACAGCAACCTAGCACAAAGACACACAAACCGAGCGAGTTGGCTGTGCGCGTAGAGGCGCGTGGCTGTGAGCTTGCATCCGGGAGATAGTAGGTTCGAATCCCACTATCGGCAGCCCTGAAAATGGTTTTCCGTGGTTTCCCATTTTCACACCAGGCAAATGCTGGGGCTGTACCTTAATTAAGGCCACGGCCGCTTCCTTCTAACTCCTAGGCCTTTCCTATTCCATCGTCGCCATAAGACCTATCTGTGTCGGTGAGACGTAAAGCTCATAGAAAAAAAAAAGACACACAAAGACCGTGAAAAGAACTGAGCACAATACAACACGTGGTTACAGTAAACAACAGATCGACAACACTGCTAACCGGAACTAGAATCTAACGCACTCTGTCGGAGCGATCGGCTGCCTATGATTGGCTGTTGATTAATTCACTTACTGTCCGCCAAAAGGCAGCGCTCAAACGTCAAGTCGAAACTCGTGATAACTGAACTATAACTACACTAATGGTATGACAGATGAGTATTGCCGAGAATACTTCTTGAGAAGAAAAACTATTTATAAGAAGAAAATATCAAGGAAAATGCTTAGTTGTTCATTTTCACTGAAAATCTACGGTGCGGTAGTAAAAATATCTAGTACAGAACTTATATTCTTTTAAATGCCAGACATAAAAATTTAGACAGTTATGTGTGTTATCTGAAATGAAAATCCACACCTGAATTGAACTCCTAGAGACTAAAGGTGAACATTTATTATTTTCTGCTTCATTCTGCTCAGTAACATATATAATATACAGGAAGTATAGTGTAGAGGTAAATTTGTGCTGGTTTTTAACTCCCATGAGTGCTGATGTGAGGTGGTATACTAGTGCTGCAGTGGTCAAGACGCGCACTGCCAGACGGACACTGTTTCTGAAGAGAGCACTGTGAGTGAGCAGTAGGCTAAGCTTGTGCATACCGTGGAGGCCACTACGTAGGCTACTTGGAGCCACCGGCAGTGCCACTGTGGTTCCCTATGGGAATCAACATCTATATCGCATACCACTTAGTCGAGCTCGTCTTCTTTCTCCCAATTCTTCCCAGCCCAGTCTATGCAACATTTTTGTAACTCTACTCTTGTCGGAAATCACTCGGAACAAAGCGCATAGGCATACCGTGGAAGGACAAATATTTCAACGATATCATTCTTTTCTTTCAGCACTTTTCTCACTGCCGTATTCCACCACGGTGTCTCTTTTTCTTTCACTCTTGTAGATGTCCTGCCACAAGCACTCTGTGATGCGCTAACAAATGCCTTTTTTAAATGACCCACTCCTCTTCTACATTTTCCACTTCAGTAACTGGGATTAGTTGCTTCAATATCTCATGAAAATCTTGTACATTTTTGTCTTTCAGTTTCCATATTTTTATTTTGCTTTCTCGTATCTCTTTTAGCTTTTCTATTTTTCCAACCGTAATTTTGTCACTTCAACTCTATGGTCCTCATCAAATACTTCTCCTGGTAAAGATGTCACATCCATCAACTTCCTGCAATTAGTTCTTTCCACCAAAAAGTAGTCAATTACTGATTTTGTTCTCCTGTCACCCCAGCCATATCTCGTATTTTTCCTGCTGTTTTTCTTTCAAAACCATGTATCCCCCCAATAAGTCCATTCCTTTCACAGTAGTCGACTAGTTCCTCTCTTTTGCGATTCTTTCTCCCATATCCATATGGTCCAGTGACTTCTTCCTTTCTGTGTCTCTTGTTTCCGACCTGTGCATTCAGATCTCCCATAATAACCACTTCCACACCTGAAATTTCTCGTTCTACTTTCTCCAAGAATCCTTCAATATCTTCTTTCCTGTTTCCCGTCTGTGGTGCATACACTTGTATGAAGTCCATCGCTTCATGTTTAGCCTAATCTTCATTATTCTGTCACTCACACATTCTACCGCCTCAATATACCCCTCCAATTTCTTCAAAATGATTAGTCCCACTCTGTTTATTGCCTCTTGGCCACTACTCCAGATATAATGTGTATCCTTTCCTCAATTTCATTCTTCCATTACCTTTCCATTTCACTTCACTCAGTCCCATCATTTCCACCTTTTCCTTCTCCATGAAATCTACTACTTCCTCCGCCGGTCACCCATTTTTCACATTTCTCCCAGTACTCTGAGAACTGCACGTCGCTTTAAGCAGGGGACGTCCTAGCCTTTTCCAAGGTTGATCTCCTGGTACCGTATCATGTATAGGCTATTACCGTATTTACGCGAATAATACCCGCACATTTTTTTTAAAAAAATTTGAGGCACGAAATTGGGGTGCGGGTTTTATTTGCGTCAATGTTGGCTATTCTTTTTCAAAATCAGCCTTCCTAAAGTTAGGGTGCGGGGATTATTTGGTGGCAGGGATTATTCTCGTAAATACGGTATTACAGTGGGGTCGCCACTCCCAAAGGCATTTTATACCTATTGCCAGGTGTTATTCTAGGCCGCTCCACTGGAGTACAGACGCTACACATTTCCCTCTTCCGTCACCAATGCCGTACCGAAGTCCACCTTCTCCACCACTGATGCCGTTGGGGTCTTCACCCATACCATGGGCTTGGGCAATGCATATTTGTGACCCTAGAGAGAGGGTGCCCCAGTATTTGAAAGCCCCCAGGAACTGGGCTGCCTGTTGGTCCGCGGATTGTATTGGGTTTCAACCAGCCCTACTGAATTGTAGGGTCCCTCTATCCGCCACCCGGGGACGCGCCCTCTAGGGGTTAACAGGCTCCCCCGAGGGTTTTTCACTAACCTATCCTAACCTATTGAGATCAGTGGTGGTGTCACGTAGGATACTAGAGGTTTAAGGGCCGCTTCACGGCTTTAACCTGCAGGCTTATTGCCCCAGACCCCCAGGGCAATGGTCTTGTCACTAGAGTATTACGTGACGTCACCTGAGCTCGCTTTCGCACACCGGGTACGGAAGTGTGATATCTAGAAGTAGCATCATGGTAAATGAAGTGTAAGTTTTGTTTGCTGATATGCTGTGTTTGTTTTTCAGATGCTAAAAAATGGAAAGATAAATTTGAAGAAGCGAAGGCTATTGTGGAAAAGAGCTGTCTCTATGACAGAAATGGTAAGTTTGTTCTAATCTTACTGTGACCTGTGATTCAGCTGCTTCTGTATTGATTAGAAATAGCGTAATTTTGGCTTCATGATAGTCTGTCCTCTGCTTTCTTTCTCAGTTATATCGGCTTCTTTCAGGCACTCGCGTAGGCTAGGCTGTCAACATTTCGAAGCCTTAACCATCGAGATGTGGTCTCTGCAACTGTGAAATATCTAGTCCCACGTTCCTTTTTTAGAAATCCATTTAAGAGTTTGTTTGCATATAATACCCTCCTGGCTTTACAATCAGGTAACCACTATGTTTATCTTGCTTCTGTTAGTATTAGTGTGGCTGTGATAGTAAGCAGTCTCATTTTATAGTGGTTTATAGCCAGAAACAGCACAATAAATCCTGCAGAACCTACTGTCGGACAGTCTTGATACAGTGAAACTTGGTTGACACATTAATGACGGGCTACGTTAATTAACTTAGTTTTGTGTTTGTGCACGGGTGGCTGGCTACATAAATTAACGTTTTCTCACATTGCTTCATTCTTGTGTGATTTTATCCTCTCCGCCGTTTATTAATCGAAATATTTTGTGTTGTTTACAAACTAAAGTCTTTATTGATCGGAATGTAAATAGATTATTCTTTTCTTGACTATGCTTTCGGCACAGGAAGTGTGGTTCCATAACACTCAGTGTCCGCGTGACCAAGTGTATTGTCAGGTGTCAGCATGGCGCGCCGTAGCAAAGACAGCTTGAACGATGATGAAATATTTGGAGAATCGCATGGTGATAGTTTATCTGATGTAGATATTGATTGTGAAAAGTATTAGTGATTGTGAAGATGTGTGTCCATCATCAAAATACACGCGCATAAGTGAAATGAACATTTGAAAGCACACGGATTAACAATAAATAAATCGAAAACTGTTACTATTGTCTGTCAACAGGCAGAAGAAGAAAGGAAAAATAATGCTGGAAGGTACACAACTGGAAACAGTAGACCAATATAAATATCTTGGGTGCATCATTTCAAGTGATAACAGAATACAGCATGAGATTAACAACCGCATTCAAAAATCAGCTCAGTTTTACCATCAAGTTCAGAACCTCCTCTGGAACGAACAAGTTCCCTTAAGATCAAAGCAGATTCTATTCCAATCATACTTCACCCCCATAATAACATATGGCCTAGAAACCTGCACAACAACCCAACAAGTGGACAGCAAACTACAAGCTGCAGAAATGAAGTTCCTACGAACTATGGTACAGAAGACAAAAAGGGACAGGGTAAGGAATGAAAGAATAAGGGAGCAAGCTGGTGTGTACCCATCCCTGAATGAAAAAGTGACAAGGGCCCGTTTGAAATGGTTTGGCAATGTCAAACGAATGGACGATGGAAGGACAGCAAAACAATGGCTACACACAGTCGTGGCCGGAAAACGACCGGTAGGAAGACCTAGGAAGAGATGGCTGGACCAAGTGAAAGAGGACAGGAACAAGAGGAATCAGCTGGGATGTCGTCTTGAGAGAAGAGTGGTACATGGACAGACAGAAGTGGAGAGTGCTCGTAAACCACACCCGGGCAACTGGAGTGGAAAACTGATGATGATGATGAAGTGAAATTCCGACATTCCGTTCAGACGAGTCTGTTGACGGCGACAATAATACGAGTGAAGATGCTGGTGATAATAGTAAGATTGAGGTTGATGGATGGACAAATAAGGATGAAAACAAAGTCCTAGAACTATTTATATGTTTTACAGGCCTCACTTTTACGACCAGTAATTCCGCGAGTATCCCGGAGGTAGTAGATCATTCCCTAGGCGATGACTTGCGTCAGCTTCTAGTGGAACAATCAAATCTCTATTACGAACAAAATTTCGGGAGGTATAAAACCTCCCCCACATCCCAGAAGTGGAAAAATATAAATGTGGTGGAAGGAAAATGTGCCCTCAGAAACCCTGCAGATTATGCGCTGCAAACAAGAAACACAAGCACACAAGATACATCTGCTTGGCTTGTCAAGTTCCTTTGCACAAGGGCAGCTGCTTCACGCAATATCACATTAAAATCAAGTACTAGAATCACTGGTAAGTGCTCTCACCAGGTTTCAGTAATTTATTTCATGTCATTTAAAAGTTACATGTATTTATATTTCATTCTACTTCTCAAGCTAGGTGTGCTTCTGTTGCCGGTCCACAGGAAAGAATGGATTAGTGCGCGCCTGGACAACAATGTGTTAAGAAGTTCCCGCATAAGAAGTGTGATATTCTTGGCCCCTTGATCAGCTGCATTAAGATATACGCATATTTTTCCTGTTTAAAGTGTTGTAAATATATTTTCCGGTTAAACAGTTCAGATTTTAGAACCCCTTGATATAGAAAACATCCACTCAAAGCAGCCAATGGTTAGACCTTGCAATGTTTTTAATCTTGATGAATTCACACTTTTTTTTACCAGCTTATCCCATATAAGTCCCTAGTTTTGAAGGGAGAATCCTGCCACAGGGTAAAATTAAGTAAAGTGCGAGTTACAGTATTGGTTGTTGCTAATATGGCAGGAACTGAAAAACCACCTCATCTGATGCGAGGGAAGTCTAGGAAGCTACGTAGTTTTAAAAAATGTCAGGACTTTACCGTGCAAGTACACCAGCAACAAATCAGCTTGAAGAGTATATGCAGGCATTAGATGCCAGAACAGGAAGATTGTGGTGTTTATGGACCAGTGCCGTGCTCATCCCGAGAAGTGGCCTCGTTTAAGGAACATCAAGGTAGAATTTTTTCCACCGAATACATCGGTACTAGAGCCCATGGACCAAGGAATCATTAAGGTATTGATGCAGAGGTACCGAAAATCAGTTGTGCGCCATATGCTGCTACGCATGGAAGCGGACAAACCCATCTACAAAACATCTCTTTTGGACACAATGCATTTCATTGCCCCATTATGGGATTCGGTGGAGCCTGTAATAATAGCAAATTGCTTCAAGAAAGCAGGCTTCGGTGGTGGTATCAACAGCATTGTTATGGAAGTTGGTGATGAAGAGCCTGGGTGCTGGAAAACCGTACAGGAGAAGATGGTGATTGCCAGTAGTTTCAACAACTTCACTGCCATTGATGATATGGTAAACACTTCCGAGGAGCAGACCATCGATCAGATTTGCAAGGAAATTCAGGCAGGAGATTGAAGAAGAAGAATTGAGAAAGAGCATGATAACGGTAGGTCTCTTGTTCCTGTTTGTGATTTTTTAAAAGTAGGTGAACGACTTTGAAAAGTGTCTATGGATCTTAATACACCTTCTGAAGCGCTGCGTACTCCTGAAAAACGAAGACCAAGACATCACTAGATGCATTTCAAAAGGATGCGACAAGACGACGTATTTATAGTTATTACATGAGGAGGGAATTTCCCACGCATGATAAACTACTTTCTTCTTTGGACGAATCTTTCTTATTCATTGGAGGAAAGACTAGTCTAATTAAAATACTGAGAGAACTTGGAGTATTCCCTTTGGATTCGTTGATATGAGTACATAATTTGTTTAATTTTATTGCAATATTTTATTATTTCGGCACTACTATTTTATGAGCATATTGTTTTATTGTAAGAGCGACGTTTTTATTACCACTGTAATACTATTCTCAGGATTTTATTTTTTTATTTTCACTTACCGTATTTTAAATACATTGATACAATTTACAGAGTTTGGGTTTTAATGTTATTATTTTATGTTACATTTATAGTCTACTATTATTAAATTAGAGTTATTCTACTCTCTGAGTGTGCTTAATTTTGACTGGAATGTTGTGTTATTATATTTATGCTGTTCCTGGAGTGTGCCTAATTTTGACTGGAATGTTGTGTTATTATATTCATGCTGTTCCTGGAGTGTGCTTAATTTTGACTGGAATGTTGTGTTATTATATTTATGCTGTTCCTGGAGTGTGCTTAATTTTGACTGGAATGTTTTGTTATTATATTTACACGGTTCTTGGAGTGTACTTAATTTTGATTGGAATGTTCTTTAATTATATTTACGCTGTTCTTGGAGTGCGGTTAATTTTGACTGGAACATTTTGTTATTATGATTACACTATTTTTGGTTTTCAATATATTAGACGTAATTTTCGCGTATTTCCGTACGCATTTCCATCGCGTAAACAGAAAATATGATCTACGTATGCGTGAATTTTTTTTTTTTTTTTTTCTACGGGCCTTACGTCGCACCGACACAGATAGGTCTTACGGCGACGATGGGATAGGAAGGGCCTAGGAGTTGGAAAGAAGCGGCTGTGCCCTTAATTAAGGTACAGCCCCAGCATTTGCCTGGTGTGAAAATGGGAAACCATGGAAAACCATGTTCAGGGCTGCCGACAGTGGGATTCGAACCCACGATCTCCCGGATGCAAGCTCACAGCCGCACGGCCAACTCGCCCGGTATGTGAAATATTTTAGGAGTTTGTGTTTGTTTATATCGAACAGTTCAAATTCTGCAACCAACATCCAACAACAAATTGCCTCTCAGCGACACATCAGGTATGTAACATAACATTTACTCTTCATTACTTACTATGATCTCTTCTTACACACCAACTAATACTATTAACATCTCGATTACAGATAACTTCCACTTCATACAACACAACTTTCAACAACACGCTACACTCCACTACGGCTCCTCTTCGCAGACAGAATGAGAAGATGCCTCGTTCCAGCTACAACGCTCTGACTCTGTAGTTACCCTATACATTCTAATCTCTCCACTGCAATTCATAGCATATGCAACTCCATTCTATTTCACCAGACCAGCAACAAAAAACAGTAACTTCGTCCCAAGGTCCTTCATACTTTCATTCACGAAATAATACCAATTTAAGTCTCACTGGCATCTCACACCGATGTTTTCACACATCATTCCAAGCTACAAGAAGTTAACTAAGAAAAAGCGAAGGATTCAACCCGCAACATATTTCCAATAATACAATTACCTACAAATAACTGCCATCATTGTTGCCATTCAAATGCACCGTATACTCAGTGACACCCATTGAGTCTCCGTCCACGCTGACCAGTTCACCGTACCGAACCCGGTGCTTCAACCAGACAACTTTCTGTTTGATGCCTATAGAACCTCATTTGGCTGTGGAATATTTTCCCTGCCCCCTGTGATTATAAACTAAGATTAAACCACTCTGCATATTTCTGATACGTCAATGCTACAATCATCTTCCAACGATTAAAACAATGGGACACACTTGGTACTAGACTCTTTTATATCCTTGCACACCAAGCTGCTCTCTCGTAAATATGTATATAAACTGTAAATTCTCAACTGTTCAATTGGATAATGTAAAGTTACTGTATAGTTACCAACCATTGACAGTAATTTTTGTCACAAACATTGACGCCGAGCACTATACCCTTTCCCCCCTGACTGTTATACTGTAAATAATTTTATAAACTTTATAATTTCCTATGAGTGCGTCAATTATTCTTCAGAGCACCACTGCTGAACTCTGCTACAATTACCCAGTAATTTTAAGCATTGGTGCCGACGTCTTATTCTATAAACTTATATTGTTTAACCATCACCGTTGTACAAGTGTTTCTTGTACTTAATTTTCCCATTGTAATGTGTATTAATATGTGCATGTTAAATACTAATCAGGTACCTGATTTTTACCTTGAGGAGGTAATTTGACTGATGATGCCCACAATGAAGGGTGAAACATGTCTCAAGTGGAATTAATAATAAATTCCTAAATGTAAAATTTATATGTATTGAATAGGTGACAAAATAAACCATTTAGCATCCTATATCCAGTTCATCAGAGGAAGACAGTTTGTAGCCGAAGTATTTAAAAGGAAACAAAGGCAGGATATGGAGGGAATAACAAAATATAGTTGTTTGCAGATGACATAGTTATCTGGGAAGTCAACAAGTGTAAATCCAGCTAGAGGCTTTAAATGACAATACTGAGAAATGTGGTATGAAAATCAGTGTGGAGAAGAACAAAACAGCAGTAATGATAAGAGGAGAAAGAGAAGGAAAAATAGTCATCATTATCAGGAGACAAAACCTTAATTTGTTGAATACTTCAATTATTTGGGAAGTGAAATAATTCAAGTACCAAGGTTGAATCAGGAGATCAGCAGGAGGGTACAAGTGGGAATGTAAGAAACCTGGTGTGGAACAGAGAAAAGGTAAAGAGATAATGTACAAGATGTACTATGCCCCTATACTAATGTATGCATCAGAGACATGAGAGTAAAATTCAGGCCAGTGAGATGAAGTTCGTGAGGAGTATGGGAGGGAAGACGAGGAGAAACAGAGTAAGAAATGTTGAGGTCAGGAAAGAGATAGGGGTAGAAAAACTGAGTGATAACATGGAGAAGAATAAATTGAGATGGTTTGGACATGTTATGAGGACGGAGGAGGGAAGGATACCAGATCAACTGTTGGGGGCTAAGATAGAAGGAAATATGGCTGGAGAAAGGCTTAGAGCAAGATGAATGGACTCTGTAAGAACAGTATAAGAAGATTGGACTGGAATACAATCACTGAGGAGCAACAGTGGAGAAGTACAATAAGTACCCTGACCTGGCAGGAGCTGGACAATCTAGAGGAGCAGAGCAAGATGGATGGACTCTGTAAGAACAGTATAATAAGACTGGACTGGAGTACAATCACTGAGGAGCAACAGTGGAGAAGTACAATAAGTACCCTGACCTGGCAGGAGCTGGACAAGAGAGAGGTCCAGAGCAAGATGGATGGACTCTGTAAGAACAGTATAATAAGACTGGACTGGAGTACAATCACTGAGGAGCAACAGTGGAGAAGTACAATAAGTACCCTGACCTGGCAGGAGCTGGACAAGCTAGAGGAGCAGAGCAAGATGGATGGACTCTGTAAGAACAGTATAATAAGACTGGACTGGAGTACAATCACTGAGGAGCAACAGTGGAGAAGTACAATAAGTACCCTGACCTGGCAGGAGCTGGACAAGCTAGAGGAGCAGAGCAAGATGGATGGACTCTGTAAGAACAGTATAAGAAGACTGGACTGGAGTACAATCACTGAGGAGCAACAGTGGAGAAGTACAATAAGTACCCTGACCTGGCAGGAGCTGGACAATCTAGAGGAGCAGAGCAAGATGGATGGACTCTGTAAGAACAGTATAATAAGACAGTACTGGAGTACAATCACTGAGGAGCAACAGTGGAGAAGTACAATAAGTACCCTGACCTGGCAGGAGCTGGACAAGCTAGAGGAGCAGAGCAAGATGGATGGACTCTGTAAGAACAGTATAAGAAGATTGGACTGGAGTACAATCACTGAGGAGCAACAGTGGAGAAGTACAATAAGTACCCTGACCTGGCAGGAGCTGGACAAGAGAGAGGTCCAGAGCAAGATGGATGGACTCTGTAAGAACAGTATAAGAAGACTGGACTGGAGTACAATCACTAAGGAACAACAGTGGAGAAGTACAATAAGTACCCCGACTTGGCAGGAGCTGGACAAGAGAGAGGTCCAGAGCAAGATGGATGGACTCTGTAAGAACAGTAGAAGAAGACTGGACTGGAATACAATCACTAAGGAACAACAGTGGAGAAGTACAATAAGTACCCTGACCTGGCAGGAGCTGCACAAGAGAGAGGTCCAGAGCAAGATGGATGGACTCTGTAAGAACAGTGTAAGAAGACTGGACTGGAGTACAATCACTAAGGAACAACAGTGGAGAAGTACAATAAGTACCCTGACCTGGCAGGAGCTGGACAAGAGAGAGGTCCAGAGCAAGATGGATGGACTCTGTAAGAACAGTATAAGAAGACTGGACTGGAGTACAATCTCTAAGGAACAACAGTGGAGAAGTACAATAAGTACCCCGACCTGGCAGGAGCTGGACAAGCTAGAGGAGCAGAGCAAGATGGATGGACTCTGTAAGAACAGTATAAGAAGACTGGACTGGAATACAATCACTAAGGAACAACAGTGGAGAAGTACAATAAGTACCCTGACCTGGCAGGAGCTGGACAAGCTAGAGGAGCAGAGCAAGATGGATGGACTCTGTAAGAACAGTATAATAAGACTGGACTGGAATACAATCACTAAGGAACAACAGTGGAGAAGTACAATAAGTACCCTGACCTGGCAGGAGCTGGACAAGCTAGAGGAGCAGAGCAAGATGGATGGACTCTGTAAGAACAGTATAAGAAGACTGGACTGGAGTACAATCACCAAGGAACAACAGTGGAGAAGTACAATAAGTACCCCGACCTGGCAGGAGCTGGACAAGCTAGAGGAGCAGAGCAAGATGGATGGACTCTGTAAGAACAGTATAAGAAGACTGGACTGGAGTACAATCACTAAGGAACAACAGTGGAGAAGTACAATAAGTACCCTGACCTGGCAGGAGCTGGACAAGCTAGAGGAGCAGAGCAAGATGGATGGACTGTGTAAGAACAGTAGAAGAAGACTGGACTGGAATACAATCACTAAGGAACAACAGTGGAGAAGTACAATAAGTACCCTGACCTGGCAGGAGCTGGACAAGAGAGAGGTCCAGAGCAAGATGGATGGACTCTGTAAGAACAGTGTAAGAAGACTGGACTGGAGTACAATCACTAAGGAACAACAGTGGAGAAGTACAATAAGTACCCTGACCTGGCAGGAGCTGGACAAAGGGAAATGAAAATTAATATTCCAGTACTTAATTTGTTCTGATCGTAATATTCTCAGTTCATCTGAAATCTTTATAGCCCGTGTGTGTGTCACTGCTGCTGAACATTTGTGAGTCTTAAGATGGGGGTGTTAATTTTATTTTTTTGTTCTCTGCATCTGCTTTGAGTTTTTGGTGAATTTTTGGATCCATAATCCTGCTATCTTCTTAACAAGATTTATCATCACTAGTTTTCATAAAATCTAATTTTATGGCAGTCGCAAGATGTGAAAGATATTCGAAATTCTTTTCTTCAGTGTGCTGGTGACATGGTCAATCTCTCAATAGCCAGTTTCGTTAGGAAGGATTCTGCAGACGCCTTCAACTCTGAAGGATTTTCTGCACATTTTTTAAAAGTATGTGTTTGGACAAGTCTCCTGAAAGTTGGGAAAAATGGTTATTGCGTACACAATTTTGAAGAAAATGGACCTCCAAGATGTGGGGGGTTCTGGAACATTTTACAAGTTTATATTCATATACACCTTGTGGATAACTTTCAGTCACTTTGTGTCTCTTTTACATATTTTTCTAAACACATATTCTCCCTCTCTCAAGATAATACACAAATTGACAGGCTTAATATTTGAAATATCTATGATGTAGGCTTGAAATGAAATAGTTTGAAACAACATTTATCCTTAGATAAGCACAAATATTCATCACATTTTTTAACAGTGTAATTTTGTGTGCTTACAACAACTTTCTCGGTGACAAATTCTACAACAGGCCAGTGGTCATATCCGTTGTATTGCTTGCCAACACCAGGTATCAGAGAAGGTGTGTAAATCTTCTTAGGTGGTTCAGGCATACCATTTTCAACTTCTTCAATTCCTCTATGTCCATCATCCTCTTTTCTTGTTTCTGTAGCAGGGGTGGCCAACCTCGCTTTGGGTATTGACATTCTAAATTTCAGGAGATCTTTGATCTCTCTCTTGCTTCTCTTATTAGCCAGAGCATCTTCCCGATATAGCATCCAGGTCTAGGTCTAGAAAGTGAAGAATTACTTTCACAGTCCATTTTCTGGTTCTGAACCATGTTCGATAGCACTCCACCTGGTGATTGCAAATATCATCCTCGCCCATACACTGGTTGTATTTACAGACAACAGATAGAAAATCCACTTCAACATGTCTGTTTTTTTTCAGCCCTGGAGCATCTTCTCACATGCATCTCTCTGGATGCTTCCCAGCACATGTTGAAGCCATTACCACTTTTTGGTTGTCCATCCACTCTGTTACAACAATCTTCTCATCGCTGCTCACATATTCATTGCTTTCACCCGTATTCATCTTTTTCTGTGACAGTTCTACATCTCGAATCTGTTTTTCATGACTGTGCTTGTTCCCTCAATCCCCTTTTCTAAAAGTACCTGTAGCAGTGGCATAGTTGCAAAGTACCTGTCAAAATATACAAAACTTCCTTGAGGTAGGGAAGAAACAAGCCTCATAATAACTGCTGACCAAGACCAAGTTCCCTATTAACTAGAGGAGTTGACTGACCCTGATATACCTCTAAATCTAGCGCAAGAACTTTGGAAATAGTCAAAACAAAGTTCTTTAGATGAATTGGGCGTGGCTTATTTTTCACATACTGCTTAAGTTTACGCCTCCCGAAGGAAGAAATCAATTGTTCATCAATAGAATAACTACCATTTCCCCGGGGAAGTCGTAAGCACACATCACGCACTTTTTGAATCACAGGTTGCACTTCCCAAAGTACATTCGAGTCAGCATCATTGGGTTTATTTACAGTATTGACTACATGTAGATGTTTACGCAGTATTAAAAATCTGTCTCGTAACATGTAGATTCAGTTGAATACCTTTCTACCAGTACATGGAGAACCTGGGATACTGAATGCAATCCATTAGTACATTAATACCATGAATTTTCTTTAATTCCTGTGGGTTTGTATTGATGAACTTCCCCATTTTTATCACGGAATACATGTTAGTCTTCTCTGCAGCCAAATTGAAGTAGTCGTCATCAAAATAGTCTTCATGGTACTGCAAAGGCGTTCTTTCAGTAGGCGGATTCTGAAAATGAAATGTATGAAATGAATGAAGCCCCCTTCTAGCGCCAAGGATAGGAATTGTGCCAGCTGCCAAAGCCTGTCGCACTCCTCTGGGGCAATGATTAATGAAATGATATTGGAGAGTGTTGCTGGAGTGAAAGATGACAGGGAAAACCGGAGTACCCAGAGAAAAACCTGCCCCGCCTCCACTTTGTTCAACACAAATCTCACATGGAGTGACCGGGATTTGAACTACAAAACCCAGCGGTGAAAGGCCGGTGCACTGCCGCCTGAGTCACGGAGGCTCCCGGATTCTGAAAAGGAAGGGAGAAAATTCAGCATATAATAAAAGGGATTGTAACTGCATTTGTCTTTACCTCAGGACATTTTAATAAAATAGTCAATCGAAAATGCAAATATTCTTACCTGAATATTGGAGTAATCAATAGGCACCGGAGAGTGCTATTTGTTTCTTCTTGTTCATCTGCTTCACTTTCTAAGGGTTCCAATTCTACAGGATGTTTGTAAGTACTTATCACTGTATCATCATCATCATCACTAGATTGTTCATCAATGTCTGAATGATTTAAAAATTCAAATATCAAATCATCATTGAGAAAACCTGGAAATAATACGAGAAATGAAGGAAATGTAAAAAGAACAAATGGTACGTGGTTTTACAGGAGGAAAGAGAAATGTGTAAACATAAATTAAAAGCGGAGTTAAAACCTAACCCCCAAATCTTGGTGGTGCACATTAATGTGAACATGGTGAACACGATAGCAAATATACTCGCATTACACTATTGAAATGTTATTCCATATGCTTTTCTGATTGAAACTAATGTAGATACTTTGCAGAAACAGTTACCTTCGGTGTGTCCAACACGACGTGGCAAGTCCATGTTTACAAGCTTCAGACTCCATCTATTGGTACAGCAGAGAAATAAACAGTTGAAAGAGGACGGCTGAACCCCCAAGCTCGCTGCTGTCCGGTTTGGCGCAGTAAAATGATACTGTTTGAATATTATGAATTTTTAAAGCCAATCCCCAATATTTTGGGGGTGGGTGGTTTAAGGGATGCAAGTTCTGATGATTCTTCTTTCATTTTTGAGGAGCTGATTCATTCTTTCATTTTTAATTTGGAACAGGGTTTGACAAGTGTAAGTGGCTTCTGGGAGAGTTATGGTTTTATAGTGTTGGACCATTGACAGGCAGTTCTTATTTCATATTGACCACATCAGAAATTGGGCTTTATTTCTATTTATCTGTGTTTCTGTGATTTCTCCAAGATACTTAAATTATTGAACTACGTTAAATTTTTGATCATTTATGCTCTACTCTATAACGTAACTAAAATCCATTATGATTGAAAAGAGACAAACATTCTGTTTTTATCATCATCTTGTACTTGTGTTCTGGCAGGTTCAAGAAGCCAGGCTGACCATTCCGAAGATGAGAGCGATGACAGCAAGTTGAGTGACAAGGAGGCATCAGACTCTTCTACTCCAGAGAAATCTCCAGATAAAGAGGAGAAGAAGGAGGAGGAGGAGGAGGAGGAGGAAGAACAGAAGGAACTTACTAAGGACTTAGAGAAACTGAAAGTGGAAGAGAAACCAGTAACGACCGAAGCTGTTTAGGAAACGAAGCTCGATGGGTCAGTATGTACCAAGATGTTGGCAATACTTAGCTACCAATTTCCTCAAGTGCCTTTTTTCAGTTCCTGCAGTTCTAATATTTGATGATTTTGTTTACATTTTGGTTATTGATGGTTTTTTATTTAAAAAAGGGCAAATAATTTTCTTAATAGTGTTAAGACAGAAGAAATTGGTAAAAAGTATTGACAGGAGTTGACTTGCCACCATTTTGTGCCGTGTTTTTTGTATTGCTCTTATGATCGACATTAAAGAATGTACTGACTTTACAGATTTTGTTGTATTTGGAAGTTCAAATCACACGTTGAGTTGGCTACAGTCAACCAGTTTGGAGCAAGAATGTGATAGAAAATGTCTTTGGTTTTCATTTATAATAAACTTTGGCTGCTAGTTTATTTGGAAACATTCTGCTTTCTCCTGTGTGAATGGCACATATTTAAAGCTGGTAAATTATAAATTGTGTAGGGTGGGATGGGTAAACTTATTACAGTAGAACTTGGTTCATTTGTGCCTGAAGGGTTCAGATCAAAGATCAAATTAACCACGGAAGGATGGTGGTGGTGATTTTGGTTTTATGAGGAACTACAGCTAGGAAACCATCCTCTTTAATCATTTTTACACACTATTCTTACTTTAATCCTGAGTTCAAATGATACTTTCTCTTTCAGTCATTCCGAGTTGTAATGACAGTAGACCAAAACAGACTAAGTTTTATGATAAAAAGCACTTCATTTAAACCTAGGAATTTCATTTTTGTCCATATTGAACTGAGAAAGGATGATCGGTCCACCTTTTCAATACAAAAATGTTATAGTTTATTTATAACATGTATTTGTACTTGGAACTAGTTTCAACGCTGATTTGCGTCATCATCAGCCAAAATGTGGGAATAGGCAAGCATTTAGGCATTTATATTACACAAGGTGTTACATTAAACAATACACATCTTACAAGGAGATAAAAACAGGGACGAGTATAGAAACAAATGAATCGTTGAGAAAACAAAAGTTATACATATTAAAAATAACCTTAAACACACTTATTTTGCAGTGCGAAAGTGTTCTTCTTGAATGATTCCTGAATATAAAACACACGCGCACACATTTCTGAAGAGCCAGCAGGCAGGACAAAGTAAAGTGAAACCTTAAGAGTTCTCATTTTTCTATGTTCTGATTAACTAATGAAGCCTCCCTTGAGTTCCTGATAAACATACAAAACAGGAAATTCTCCTTCACTCTCACCAATAGCTATAAAGACCAACGGTAAAATTTAATTTTAAATATTGTGCAGAGATGTGAAAGCATGATTTTGAACGTGATATAACTCCTTCATATAACCCAGTTTTTTACACAAGGTGTTACATTAAACAATACACATCTTACGAGGAGATAAAAACAGGGACGAATGTAGAAACACATGCACTGCAAGTTGTGTGGTTAAGCTTATTTTTAATATGTATAACTTTTGCTTTCTCAACGATGCATTTGTTTCTACATTCGTCCCTGTTTTTATCTCCTCGTAAGATGTGTATTATTTAATGTAACACCTTGTGTAAAAATTGGGTTAAATGAAGGAGTTATATTATATTCAAGATCATGCTTTCACGTCTCTGCACAATATTTAAAATGAAATTTACCGTTGGTCTTTATAGCTATTGGTGAGAGTGAAGGAGAATTTCCTGTTGTGTATGTTTATCAGGAACTCAAGGGAGACTTCATTAGTTAGTCAGATCATAGAAAGAATGATGAACTCTTCTCAGAAGAACTCTTAAGGTTTCACCTTAATTTTTCCCCGCCTGCTGGCTCTTTAGAAGTGTGTGCGCGTGTGTTTTGTATTCATGAATCATTCAAGGCAAATATTTTCGCACTGCAAGATGTGTAGTTAAGCTTATTTTTAATATGTATAACTTTGCTTTCTCAGCGATGCATGTGTTTCTACATTCGTCCCTGTTTTTATCTCCTCGTAAGATGTGTATTATTTAATGTAACACCTTGTGTAAAAAACTGGGTTATATGAAGGAGTTATATCATGTTCAAAATCATGCTTTCACGTCTCTGCACAATATTTAAAATGAAATTTTACCGTTGGTCTTTATAGCTATTGGTGAGAGTGAAGGAGAATTTCCTGTTTTGTATGTTTATCAGGAACTCAAGGGAGACTTCATTAGTTAATCAGAACATAGAAAAATGAGAACTCTTAAGGTTTCACTTTACTTTGTCCTGCCTGCTGGCTCTTCAGAAATGTGTGCACGTATGTTTTATATTCAGGAATCATTCAAGAAGAACACTTTCGCACTGCAAAATAAGTGTGTTTAAGGTTATTTTTAATATGTATAACTTTTGTTTTCTCAACGATTCATTTGTTTCTATACTCGTCCCTGTTTTTATCTCCTTGTAAGATGTGTATTGTTTAATGTAACACCTTGTGTAATATAAATGCCTAAATGCTTGCCTATTCCCACATTTTGGCTGATGATGACGCAAATCAGCGTTGAAACTAGTTCCAAGTACAAATACATGTTATAAATAACCTATAACATTTTTGTATTGAAAAGGTGGACCGTTTAAGTTTTTCCTATCATCCAAAAAGCACTTCAGAAATAAAAAGTACACCTCAGTCATGACACTACAACACTTCGTTTGTAGGTAATTTTGTCTTGTTTCATTGAATTAATTTGCGTTATTAGTTCAAACACCTCCAGTTTGTTTATTCATTTAAACTGATAATCACAATCCATTGTTGCTTAAATGATCTGCTGTTCGTGATGGGTCCGCAAGCCTTCGGTGGCTTCATGGAGTTCTGGGTTTTGGCCTAATGAGCAGATTTTCCCTAGCACCGTTCTACAGCACTAGGCAGTGTTCTATCATCCTTGAACATATGAGAGTTCTAATATGGTATTTTTGTTTCAAATTATACAATAGAATATTTGAATTACACACAAAATGTTAACATTGTGTTATATAGGGATGCCGAAAAGAGTTCGAATTATTTATGATTTCGAATTATAAACATGTGAATTACCTAACTCGATAGCTGCAAAAAAATTTCATGATTGTTCCATATTGAATAGAGAAATATTTAATATTAATATTCCTCGATAGCTGCAGTCGCTTAAGTGCGGCCAGTATCCAGTAATCGGGAGATAGTGGTTTCAAACCCCATTGTCAGCAGCCCTGAAGATGGTTTTCCGTGGTTTCCCATTTTCACACCAGGCAAATGCTGGGGGCTGTACCTTAACTAAGGCCACGGCCGCTTCCTTCCCATTCCTAGGCCTTTCCTATCCCATCGTCGTCATCAGACCTATCTGTGTCGGTGCGACGTAAAGCAAAAAACATGTGAGTTAACCAAATTGTACTGTACTTCTTTTGTTTTCATTTTTAAGTGAGCTTCAGGTAATTCATCCCTTCATTTGTTTAATAATCCTAATTGAACAAAATAATTACAAAGAAATATTTTGTAAAATATTGTTTCAAGTTGTTGTATTTTCCATTCAGTACTGTACAGGGCCTTCATAACCGTGCTTGAGCGCCATTTAGGCTATGATGGCCCTTCACCTCGCAAACATCTCAGCCCGTGTGATGTTCTCTTCTCTTGTGTGACATTTAAATCGAGCGATCTTCAAAAACTTCCCGTATTATCTCCTTAGACCTATTATCTAGCATGAAGTAACTATTACTCCTTTCTTCTTCTGTCACCTCTTGAAAGAATGGCCTGAGAGTGAACTCTATCGGTCAGCAATTATTGTTTCATGGAAAAATATAGGCCCTATAATTGTGCAAGCACTTATTGCGCACCAAATTCCTATCTTTACATCATGAAGTGGACGCACATGCAGCTGGTGGGGATTTTCTGCACTCCAGTAGCGATTTTTTTTAAAAGACTATTTATGTAACCACTTAAGTGCAGCCACGCCTCACCACTAAAAATTAAAAGTTCTGGGTCAACATACCATTCATGAATGGTCTGAAGCAACCAGTTACAATACCGAAACCTAGTGAAACTGTTGGGCGGCGGTGGGTTTGTACGGTTTGGCTTTTAACAGTTCTGTTGCTTCGTGCGCAGAAGATAATGACACATTCGCTTGTACGGTGAGGCGCGACAGGGATTTTATGGGAGTTCTTTCCAAGAGAGCTCCTGTTTCATAAACAATTTCTCATGTGCGTTTTCTTGATAAGAATGGACCCGATGGTGTGGAACTTCTTCACTAAATTACATTCAGTATTCCTATGGGGAGGGAGGATGCCAGGAAATTTGCAAATGAATCGAATGCTGCGCTGTAACTGGAGAAATCTTCACATAGCACAAAACAATAAATACACGCTGTTCTACTTTATAAGTAACTCATTAAACACACGCTAACTTTTGTATTCATACTGACACTCCACTATTTCAAAGCTAATACACCGAACACACTATCAGTACCAATATTAAACTGAACTATTGCGGTGAAGATGAGGGACTGCTGCAGTAGATCACATCAGCCGGACAAGAAGCAATACATCTCTTAATAAATGAGTCACCTGGACATGCTATCGCCTTCCTGTATAGTTCCCCGGACACTCCCACAGAGCCAAAGAATTACCCGGTATGATTCATGTGTGAACTCGGATAGCTCTTGGAGTTTATAGCCAGTTTCTAAGTCGGAAAACAGTCTATAATCTTTACAGTAAATTTCAGGAAACTGGAACGAAGAAAAATTAGATGACATTGGTCTTCATTTGGAAAATTCTCCTTAAAAAAAAATCACTTTGTCATCTCCCACAAAAAGTGGGAATGTCGTGTAGGTCTGTGAAAAGGCTACTAAAATAAGTGTGGGACATGCTTTGCAATCAGGTGACTCCATACGTAGGAAGTTGTATTAGACCCACATTCAATATTCTTCTCAGACAAAGGCTGGCCGTTACTGAAGTGCTGTTAAATCTTACTCCATGCATGAAGTGCCCCTCTATGTGCCGTTGGTGGTGACAGTTTTATTTTATTTTTTCTGTTACTTAAGTGAACTACCAGATAGAGGTACTACTAGGGATTTGTGGCACCCTCGGTCCCCCGATTTATCTTCCTGCAGTTCTTATCTCTGGGGTAAATTAAATAAGCCCTGTACAGGTTGAACCCGCCTCAATACAAGAACTGAAAAATGATGCCAGGAATTCCTTACATTAATTACAGTGAGTGAGGAATAATTTCCTGAAGAGGTACCAGAAATGTGTGGAGAAAGAAGGCAGGCAGTTTCAGTACCTTCTTTCATAATTTGGTAAGTAATGAACTTGTGTACCTGTTTACCTTCCCGCTACTGACCATGACCTTCATGCAGCAAACAAGATATGTACTCGCTCATAGTAAAAACACAATGCAACGGAGTAAGGCATATCTGATCACTGTGTAGTTTCTTCATTTCACAGTCAGATCTAAGAAAATTACAGTATATTTGCTCTGTTGGATTTCTGGATTGTTGTGTCTTCTTCTTTCTGCTTCACAGCTGAGTTGTCATGGCTATCATAATTCAGCCAGTTAGCTGATAGATTCCTCTCCATCCAGTGTAGTTATTCAGGGAGAACTCAGTCAACGCATCATGTTGGCACTCGTCTTCTTGGGGCATTTTGCTAAATGCTAGACTTCTTAGGACAATATTTGAACATTCCTACAACATCTGTCCCAAGAAGTAGGCATTTCATAAGAATCAGCAGCTAAACTGTTAAAATTAAAACCGTGACAGAGCAGAAATCACGAATAGGGTGAGAGGCGAAACCAGGACAGTGTCTTTACCCATTTATAAAAAGTACCTGTAGTATATCGGCATTCGAGTACAACGGCTGCCCTATTTAAATTTTCATTTACTGATGGTAGAAGACATTTTCTGCCCTTGTAGGCTGTGTTCCAACCCCCCAACATTTCCCAGTATTCAGTTTTAGGAATCCCAAAGGAGTAATACTAATACTGTGATATCTGTGTGATATAAATACCATAAAATGGGGTTATATCATACAATGTTTTCAGTTTTTCTTTCACCACGAAGAAACAGGTGCGTGAAATACTCTTATTGTTGGGTATATTCACCACGTCGATCCATCATGTTGGCACTCAACTATTAACTTTTGTGTAATTTCAAACAATATCCTGGAATGTCTTTTTTTTTTTTTCATTTACAAATGTTGAGTGTCCAAAGTAACCTTGCATTTCAGATAACTTCTGACATACTTGTCCAGAGTTTTACAATACATGGGGTTACTTCAGAAGCCTAAACAATTATTTTTTTACAAAATTTATTTGACATCCAAAAAGTAACGGAATGTATTTCAAAATAGGAAACAAAAATGAAAAGAAAAAGAAAAAAAGAGTAATAATATAATTGTAAATTGTCCCATCACTTCATTAGACTTCTCACTATGGAAACCAGCAGTTGAACTTCAATGAATTTTCCTCTTCACTCAAGTGGCTTTGGTAATTATCTAATAATTTGATCTTTCATGATAGGCTCAAAGTATGTCAGGAAACACACATCTACACTTTCTTCTGAAACTGCTACAGTCATTCCAGCAAACTGTCTTGCATAATGTAAATAAATAAACGAATACTGGATTAAAGCGACTATATTTATTTAATGAAGCCGAGCTTTCAGCAAAATTGCATTGGACTTCATCAGGGCATGTTATGTTGTGCTTCCAACACTGAGCAAAGAAATTCAAACGAACGTGGAAGTAGGGCAGTGAATCACAGCCCATGTTCCTTTGAATTTCTTTGCTCACTGTCGGAAGCAGAACTTAACATGCTGATGGAGGCCAATGCAGTTTGGCTGAAAGGTCGGCTTCATTAAATAAATATAGTGGCTTTAATCCATTACGTTCGTGTCTTACATAATATTTGTTTTCATATTTTAATAAAAAATTAGCCACCAGAAAGAATCCGCCTTTAAATTCAAAATTCTCATTTCTTAAGTCACTCTGATGTTCCAGAGGTTCCTCGTTACTAGTGTTGCAAGTTACTGCTTTTTCGTTACTTTCAGTAGGGGCGAGGTGAGGACCTACAATAGACTGTTGGCGTGGAACAAATGCTTTGTAGGTGCAGTTCATGTTGTGATCACATCCAGGAGTTTCTTCAGCACATATTTGGGTCGAAAGGAATGAGGAAGCCAGTCTATATGTTCTTAGATTGATTGGCAGAAATTGTACTAATAATACAATGGAACCTCGATTATCCATTTCCGGAAGCTACATTTTCCCAGATTATTCGTTCAAATTACTTGGCCCCGCTGGCATCCTGATTAAATCACGTTGTAAAAGTCCCACATCCGTTTCCCAAATAAACGATTTCCCGGATCAAGCTTCCAGAAATTTCAGTCTCATCAACGCTAAATCCTCGATCAAGCGTTTTTCAAGAAACTTTATCTCACGAAAGGACGGCTACGACATACTTATGGATCTTGGCGTTAACGCCGTGTCATTGCGATAATTAGAGCAAGTACTGTACTAGGCGGTGAACTTGCTTAAGGGACCATCTTAGCATCGCATTTGGGTGTATTGTTTGGAGAATCCTCGGAAATCATAAAGCAGAGAGTGGCCACAATGAAAGGAGAATGAGCGCATTGTGACAGCTCTACTTGAAGACGTTCGTACGTTTTGTCCAGGGTTATAGGTGTTTACTTTTTTTTATTGTATCGCCGAGCAGATTTTCAAACTTTCCTCGTGACACTGTATAGTCACTGGGCTTTCAGGCAGGTTTCGAAACTGCTCCTTCTTAACACAAATCTAGTATTTTAATATTATTGTATACGATTTTATAATCGATACCAGATCAGATGTTGCTCCTTACATACATAAAGCCATGGGAGTTCTTGGGATTGCCTGTTACCGTTTTCTTCCTAATATAACACTGGGAATTTTTTATTTTTTGTGTTAAAATGCCATAAAACAGCAGTTGTTTTATTTGCGCACATTGCATTTAAAAAGTTTGTGTCATTTTGCAGACTTGTGCAGTGAGTGCACTTGTCAGCTGAGCTCGGTCACGAACAACCATAATTTCTGAAGTTTCTTTCCATTTCGATTGCGATTAGTGATGAGCAGAATTGAATAAATTGAATATAATGCATTCGAGAACTTTTGAGAATCGATACATTCTAAACCATATTCTCGAGTTCAGCATAATCTCTAAAAGTCAGTGAAGGCCTAATTTACGCAGTACAAGATTTCCAGAAACTGACTGCGAACAGTCTACCAGTGAACAAATTACAATGGAAAAGAAGGGATTTTGCCATCATGTTGTATGTTTTTGTATCTAATGTGCTTTATTTTATTAGATTAGAGAATTAAAACAACTTGTGGTCGATTGTTTGGCTTGGCGCTATTAGATTTTTCAAAGAGTTTGGCTGATCAATGTTGATGAACTGACGTAAGTTTCCCCGGTAAAACTGAATATAAAATATCGAGATTTTTATCTTGCGTACTGGTAATTAATGTTTGAAACCAGTCCACAGACTGACTTGCCTGCCTCTCACCTGGAGGGCCTCGGTTCGATTCCTGGCCAGGTGAGGCATTTCTACCTGGATATAAGGGCTGGTTCCAGGTCCACTTAGCCTACGTGATTACCTTTAATTGAGGAACTATCTAATGATAAGATGTCGTCCCCGGTCTCGAGAGCCAGGAATAACGGCCGAGGGGATTCTTCACGCTGATCGTGTCACCTCGCAATCTGCAGGCCGTCAGGCTGAGCAGCAGTCGCTTGGTGGGCAAAGGTCTATTGGGGCTGTAGTTTTGTTTGTTTTGGGAGTGTTAGTGAGATTATAATTATACACATTTAATTTTTTGTGATGTTTAGCCAAATTGTTGACGGTTTTCATTCATTCCCGGATTTTCAGTCTTCCCGTGTTGTACGTTTTTTTTCGTGGTTCCTCCAAAAACAGAGAATTGAGGTTCCACTGTAAAAATAAATATTTTGTCTGGCTATTTCTAGCGTCGTGCAGCTCTCTGACAACGTGGGCAGCATCTGCCATGTATAGGAAACTTGTGTTGTTGTACTGTAGTGTCATGTATGGTATGTGAGTCGCAGGGATGTTGGGGACAGTTTCTCTAACTTTATGTAGGTGACATTCCCACAAAGTTTCATGAAAATCCATGCATTAGGTAAAAATATATTTTCATCTCCGGAGTGTCGCCTTAAAGCGTTGAATATGCATTTTACGCAACAGATATATCCAGCAGCCCTACGAAACATTTCTATTTCAACAAATTAAATATTGTGGTTTTTCGAAGTTTTTATTGGATTGATCTGTTTTTGGTTGGGTTATGAATACAATAATTTGACCTTGCGATCAGTTTAGTTTAGAGTTTATTTCTTGTTTTTTTTAATCTTTTTTTTTTTTTTGGTATATCATCTGTTTGCTATACTTCCCGAACTATAATTTTGCATCTTCTGATTACTCCGTTGTTGCACGTGCGTGCGTAATCTTTTTCTCGTAATGGTTGGGCCATGTTCAAGGTCAAATGATTCCGATATTCTTGAATTTTCAAATTTTAATAATTATTTTTGGCTTTACATCGATTCATTTCTGAAATCCTCTTAGTTTCCTATATTAGTGTGATTTATTTTATTTTAATGTGTGTTAAACTGTTTACATGTTGATTTTTTGTAATTTAGTTGCAAAATCGCAAAAATTAGTTTGAGCTTCTTTGAGCAAACCCCTGCATATAGGGTTATTGCAAGTGTGTTAAACTATTCATGTTGCAGCAGAAGGTATGAAATCTGATTTGGCTCAGGCAATTTCATTATGACGTTTTCCTCGGAAACATTCATATAAAGTTGCCCTTTTTCTTTAAACAAAATTTCTCATATTCATGTATTTTTTCAATATAATGAATAAGTCTCTTCTTTTTGTGTGTGTGAAACTGAATCAGAAATCATTGTCCTGGAAGACATGGTTGGTCAAAGTCTCATCTTCTTGCTCCTCTTTCAGCAGATTAGCTGCATAATCAGCTTTACTATCACTGAGCATTAAATCAGTTTTCTCTTCTGAATCGCTTTCTTCCTGGAAAACATTCTGTGCAGTTCTAGTGAGTGTGTTGGTCGTGCAGTGAGAGTCTTGCATTTGTGACATGGTGGGTTTGAATCCCACCGTCAGCAGTTCTAAAGATGGTGTCTGTGTCTGATAGACCCCTGTTTTGATTGGACAGATTCCAGTTGCCTCAAAACCCGAGCAGATATTTCTGGTTGTGAACATTATAGGGAAAGCCCTGCCTTCAGCCGGATCATACCTGGGTTCATTGTTGTCCAGTAATTTATGGCTTTATTATAATAAATTTTACATGGCCTACACAGTGTTCAATTAAGGACTATAAATAATGTGAGGTGTGAGGAGGGAAAGTAGCATTGTAATCCTTGTGTGCCTTGTTATTGACAGCCACGTTCACCTAAAGTGGTCAAGGAATTCTTTAAAAATACATTCGTTTGACTATCCAGATGGATTGACAACATATGATCCTCAAAATGTACTTTTCCAAACTGTTTCATTCCTTTTGGAGTCATTGGTTTTGTAGAACATGGATTGTAAAGAGACCAGATTTATGCACATTATGTATTCTATATGCTGAAAAGGCCCAAGTACTCAAATTGTCAGAAAATATCTGAACATTACATTGATTAAAACCTGTGGCTCGGGTCTCAAAGAAATATCGCTTCCAGTTCACCAAGCTATTATTTGGTCATGCCGCTGTGATGGTTATTTAAGACTACCGTATTTAATTTTGCAAACTGAAATGACAATTTAGGCACATCATAATGCATCACTGCTGCAAGCGTGATACAATCAAGCAATTGTAACTTGACTTCTTTACTAAATATTTTCTCAACTGCATTACGGTCTAGAGGAAAAAGTAAATTGTTCTGAATTTCCAAGATTTCACACAACTGCGAAGTGTGGAAAGTTTGACGAAGTAAAGCTTCACGTATGCTAAGTTCCTTGTTTATCGCTGCATTGTTTACATTTTCATCATCTTTCTTTTTTGTTTTGTAACTCCTGTTTTGCTTCTAGGCATTGTAGAAACGTAGAACCAAAACATGACAACAATTCTGTAATTTGAAATGAACAGAACTATTCACTAGCTATTAGCATTAACCCCAAATGCTATTGCCACACCAGAAGCCTGAAGTCAGTTTTATTCTAAAACAAATTAAGTTTAAAAAACACATTAAGTCCATTTCTATTAACCATTCGATTTTCAACTATAGTCAAATGAAATAGCCTGTATCATGTAGACTGCTTCAGGTTATTAGGTTTGCATCTATTAATTCTGACTGAATAAGAACATATGAGGTAGCCATTTCAGAAAAAAAGCTGCATTTCTCTTTATAGGTTAGGTAGGGGGAAAAAAATGAAACTGCATTTACGTAATAACATAACCCTTAAGAACTACCAATATGCCAGTTTGAAAGCACTTCACAAAGTCATTTGGAACTGAAAATACAATCGATGCCCAGGGTGGCAAAGTAATAAACTAATCCAAAGAATTTGTACTAAGAGCAAAGTCACAGTCGTGCTTTGTTGATGCTTCTCTTCTTTCTGCTCTTTGCATAACTTCTTGTTATTTTGTCTACCATAACTTTTCTTGGTCCCCCTTGGTTTACTTCGCCAAGATCTTGCCTTCAGTTACATTTGTACTGTTCTCCGAATTGTACTGGTGCCTCTTTTTTCTGTTCTGTCCAAGAAGTTCTGGTTATATTGCTCCATTGCGTCCACAGTTTGATGTCCATCTCTCGCAGTCCATCTCTTTCAGTGTTAAGTGCTGTTTCATTTTATTTTGAGAGCTGTGACCGTGAGGGCAGTGCAACCCATCACTAGGTAGCCCCTTACTTGTTCAGTGAACACAGTGGTGGTTTTTATTTGCGATTCAAACTCATATTCTGTAATAAAACGTGTATTTCCATTTGAGGAATTACATCATTGATCCTGCCTCATACCATGAGGATTTTGACTTTGATCCCTATCAGCTTATGTGAGAACAACTGACAGTCTAGAAAGCGTCACCTCGTAATCTGTAGGTTTTCGAGCTGAGCAGTGGTCGCAGTGCCGTGGGTTTCTCTTATTGTTTATGAAACCATGTCTTTATTTAAATTCTAAAAAATGTTATGTAATTACACTTCACTTTGAAAAGGAATTTTGTAGGATTCTCAGTTATATTTATAGGTTCTTAAAAACTGATTGACATAAAGTGATGACCAAAAAACTCTGATCTTTTCAGGCTCACTTATGTCATACATACTGTGTCTTAAGAAGGATTGAGAAGTTGCTGAAGAGGTTTATAATGGAAATAGTACCCAGTGTTAATGCACGTGGAAACCAAATTGCAACAAAACCGTATTTAAACTTACTGTCTTAGCATTGTGGCTGCATCAAGCAGGCTGGAGAAGAACTGCATGGAACCAGCCCCTCCTGTGATTTGATCTTTTGTCTGAAACTCACTGCTTCTTATCTTAACTTTTCTTCACCTAGATAAATATGTTTGCTTGCATTTTCTTTAAAAGATCAGCTTGTGACATGCAATGTAACGTAATTGTTCGAGAGATTTGGGAACTGAATTTGAAGAGATTATTATAGAAATGTGTAATGTAGTGTTTTAGGTTAGCAGCCAGATCAGTTTTTCATGATGTGAGCATCATTAAATTGTGAATGAAGTTATTGTGATGTGTTGGATGAATTATATTTTGCCATTGGAAAGAGGAGGGCGCAAGTAAGCTTTTCACGTCCAAAAAAAAATCTTCTGATGAATTGAAGAAACTGATAGGCGATTTTCACCTAGGTGAAGAACAACAACAAGGCGTACAATGTGTCCTGTGCAAAGTTGCTATACCCATGTCTGTAGTTGGTTGTAAGCATCCACATTCAGACATGTTACACATCCAACATTGGCTTAACGCATTGGTGACGGACTCCAAACAGAGGATAGTTGTAGCCTGCACTCAAACTACTGTAATTCCAAACGTATCCAAGATATTGACTTCAAACGGAACATTTACTCCCCATGTTGGCTTAGTAGTTCTGTATGGTGTAATAACTTTTAAAGCATTACCCATTGTGATGCCATTTGATAGTCTTTCTCAGCCTGGTGAAGTAGGAAAGTTATTGCTCTGTCCTGTTATCTACGCCTTTCAGATAATTATGTTCAACTATGCACGTACTCCCCATTTAGTATTGGACATTCCTCATTAGAAATATCCAATCCACTGTCATTTGACTGGTCTGCACTTCATTCATCACATTATGACCGAAAAGCAGAAAGAAATATGGAGCGACTTTATCTGCGTGGACGTAGTGATCTCGCAGGAATGGATGCAGGCATTGTGTGACTTGTGACACGTGGTAATATGATTCTTAGTGCACAGTATTCAGCACAAAGTGTAGGAACAAAAGTTTTCGTTAGCCAGACTTTCAGTGCAAATGCAGGTCATGTGAAAAACTTGTGATTTGATATCGTGTCATGAGGTGTGTATTCCTTGATCTGTCTTGCTACTTTGCACATTTTTGTGCTATCGCCGCTATTATTACCTAGAATTCATCACAAATATTGGTATCCATTAGCCACACTAAAACTCCAAAGAATAAATTTCCGGTATTGTTTGTTAAAAGAAAGAAAGCTGCAGCAATAGCTGCCTTCCACTGTATAATTCACGACTACACCGCTTGAAATTTATTATTATGCTACGAGATTGTAGCAGCAATCAAGCAAACCGTAGATGCATAGAAATGAGAATTCTTGTAGCCCATCACCTACTGTCGGCTGAGAAACAATGAGAATTCTTGGAGCCCATCACCTACTGTCGGCTGAGAAACAATGAGAATTCTTGGAGCCCGTCACCCACGTGTTAAGGTAAGAACATGGCTCATTCATCTGTGGTGTTTCTCATCCCATGAAGGAACGATCTGGCTTGTATCACAGTTCCTGACAAATATTCTATTCATATTGAGTGTGAGAATTCTGTTTGTTCATGAGTATATCTTGCATAATAATAATAATAATAGAAGTAGTTTTTTTTTTTTTTTTTGTGCTTGCTGACAACTTGTTCTTAAATAGCTTTGACTAAACAGAGTGATGTATGTTTTTTAACAGTTGTGATTCTATAAGAATGAGTGAATGAAAGAGTATTTCCATGCAGATAAGCCTCAGTGAAATCAAATGCGTTTTCTTGTCTTGATGAGGCAGTGAATATTATTTGTGTATCTGTGTGCTATTCAAGAAATAGAAGGTTTGTACTGTATAGTGAGCAAACACTGTAATGATGCTTTGTTAGCTCCTGTTTTTGATAATTACCGGGTCAGGGATGACGCCAGCCTCCGTTGAGGAGCTAATGAAGATGAATGAAAGAAGGAGATACTGGGACCTATTCTGTCCCGGCAGTCGGCGCATTCTCATTGTGCTTAAACTATCCTTGTCATTAATTTATCCTACTATTAAATTGAAATTCATTCAATGATGATGATGAGGAATATATGACTTTTTTATGGAATTGTACGAAACTGCAGAAAAGGCATATTTTCACCACCAGGTTGTGCGGGTGAAACCTTCGGTCAGAACTTTTTGTAAAATATTATCTGTTTCTTTTATACAAATTATTTTTCCAGATTTTCTGTGAATATTTAAATGTTGGGTCCAAATATGATTTCTTGCTGAACCTACAGACTGAACGGTATGTTTGCATTTCACTTGTGGATGTCAGGCTTCAGTAATTAGTAAACTAATAACTACAACATTTTATATTTTTGTGAAGAATGACTTGACCTATGATCAATGTTTGAATAAAAATGAATAAATTCTGAGCATGAGAATTTGAAATATCTTTTTATTATAACACTTGGTTGTTAAAAAAACTCTTCAGCAATCCAAAATAATTCCTTTGGGACCCTGACTCAGTGCTGTAGTTGGGCTGGTACAATGTAGCACGCCCCTTTCATTTTCAGTCAAAATAAAGTTATATGTTAGCTGTTTGAAATCTTTGTGATTATGTTATATCATCTTGACTTCAAAACTTTGCAGTGACTTCAAGGATTAATAAAGGAGTTTGGAACGTTGTGAGCTGGGGATCGTCTATCATTTGTCTAACAAAATAGTGTCTTGTAACAAACTGTGAGACGCGATGTTACCTAGCAACAGTACCTTGAGAGCCTGCATGGTTGCTAGGTAATATCACGTCACATTTATAATCATTTGATTTTCCTAATGTGTTTTTCTGACTACAGCACTGCCATGATTGCCCTGGATGTAACTTTTTTGTACTTTTGACGGTGTTTACCATATTCACGTTAACCTATAGTAGAATATTTTGTCGAAAGTTTTAAAATGTAGTTAACTTTATATGGTTCTTGCATTTGGATGACCAACCATTCCAGTTTACCTGAGTTAGTCACACTTATGGCGCTTAAGTCCCGATTAATATCACAGAGGCGCAAGTTTAGATTTCATAAATGTTTATTGCCAGATGGAGTAGCAACATCATATTGAGGTGCAAAGTTCAGTGTGCGTCCCTATAGATGTGCCCAGTATGCTCCCTAGTAGCAGTATCATTTAGAATAACTTACAATTCACTTTTTGCATTAATAAATATTATTATTGATAATTATCGGTGGTAGTGTGTCATGCTGCTAATCCCACAATAATGCATTCAAAGGGCGGCACTTTACGTCATGGGATGTATGCACGCATATCCAACCCTTGTCCCGTTTCTATACAGGGTCTGGTTTGAAGGGAAATGGACTTCATAACTGTAGCTATGGATGCCCTACCTGATGTCAACTTCATGATGTGATATATGATAGTAGGAACGGAGAGGGTGAAACCTGGTGGTGGCACATAGCACCAATGGTTCTTCTCAAGGCTTACTGTGTCCATCAGCAGCGTTGTATAAGAACACTGCAGAGAAATTCACACAATGTACCATTCCTACCCTGGTGGCAGCAACAAACCATGCAGACTAGACTTATTTCGGGTTTGTCTGCCAAAATGAATTAAAAACTCTGTTGTATATCCATTTCTCTGTCATTAAACAGAACATCATAATTGACTTACTATGGATTTGTTTTCTGTAAAGTAATCGCAGGTCTTTGTCCCAAGTTGACTTTCTGGAAAGTTGGTCACCCTGTCTCGCATTAAGTGTATACAGTTTAAATTTGTATGATATTACCGTAACAAATTTTGAAAGGAAATAGCACGTTATTTTTATAGTGTATACAGTTAACAGAATTTATTACGGTCAACATCTAGCTTGTAATATGTGAATATTTTGAATATGTGCACCTTCCTTTTTATGTTGGCAACTTTCAGTTTTGAGATAGTGAACATCTGCAACAGAGACTAAAGAAGAATCTTAAAATAGAATAATTGCTTGATTTGCTTATTTCATGTACAACTGAATTTGTTTGTGTAAATGAGATAAATGAAAAACTCTTCAGTTGTGAATGTTATTTTGTCTTCTTTTCAAGTTCATCAAGTTGTTCTTTCCGTAAAATGGCTCAGAAAATAAGATATTGATTAAATATTGAAGGAAGATTTAAACTCTTTTGAGTTTGGTGTAAATAAATAAATAAATTCCTTTGTCTTTTTTTGTTGAATATCACTCCATGAGATTTGACACTTACTATTATTTATATATTATCTTTTTATGATCCTATGTTTTAAAGAAAAATAGAATGTTAGACTATAAAGTACATTGACAAAACTGGATTGATGTGTTTCTATGTAACTCCTTAAAAAGCCTATAGAGCTATATGTCCAAGGATAAGTTTTTCTTACTTTAAAGTTATTTGCTGTTAGGGAGAAATGCATTTTCATTGCTGTTTATACTGAAATTCTTTATGTTTTCAGACAGTGAACATCTGCAACAAAGAGTAAAGACATATATCTGATCATGACCGGGGTGAAAAAATCCTACTTTAACACAGTCCACAATCCTCGATGGGCAGTTTTGAAATTTAGAGTTATGTCTAAGTTTCACAGCTGTGTCATGACAATACCAATACTATTACCATCTCGTCCTGTCTAGTTTGCTGGATTATTGTTCATCTTTATGCTGGTGTAGCCTCCACTGTTTGATGAAGGAGGCAAGACAATTACCGCAGTATGCCTTTTATTTATATATATATATAGGTTACACGCTGTAAAGGGTGAACGGGGATGTTGGCTCACATGTTGCATGTGGTCTCTGAGAACTCCTCCTGAGCGAGTGGGGAGTGTTAATGAGTTAAGGAGAGGGTGAACTCTGTTTCAGCTCATGTTGAATAATATCTCGCTTCGACTGTGAACAGTATAACTTCACCCTAAATGAACACTGTGGAGAGTGTACCACCCTGATGTTTAACCCATTCACTGCCAAACCCGTATATATACGTTATTGAACGCCGTGCCTCGTCCGCCAAACCCATATATATACGTTTTTATGCAGTGTGTACTTTACTGATCTTACAAATGAATGCGATATAGTGTCATGCTTTGAGATTCCATGGAAATGCTCAAATAAGTTCTCTGCAGCAGATATACCACTCCATTTTGCACATTGTGAAAGTGATCTGGTGTTATTTTAGCTTCATTGGCGTGGAACATCTTTCCCACTTACGTGTAGCCATCATAGCGTCTTGAAGTTTACATTCATCTGTTGTTGATGAAGAAATTGAATGTTTCTTCATAAATAGTGCTTCTGGAGAGTTGTATTTTGATAAGCAATCATCGCGGCCCAGTGGATACTGACGTTCAGAAGGGTCGCTATGACTGAGGAATTGAGAGTGTAGGAGATATACATTCAACGGACAAGTTCAAGATGCAGTATTCGGCATCAGAACGTACACCATTTACATTGGAAGCAAGTGCTATGCTGAGCTCTCGGCGCTGTTGGATCTCCAAACATTGGTCCGTCTTTATTCTGTTGATGGTCGAGGAATGTTGCTTGGAACAAAATGTGGACTCAAACATACACATGATCTGTGCTGCTTTCTCGGTGTCCTATTGTGACAGATCCGTAGTTTTAAGATAGAATTCTTTTAGTCTAATCTTTCCAATTGCACTGATGGTGGGAAATCATCAGGGGTAACTGAGAAAGGAGTGCTCAACAATTATTTCTTTTCCAGAACATTGAGTTCGAAAGACTGCAGAAGTTGAATTATCTTCTTTGGAGAATATTCAAAAGAGGTCTCTCAGGTGGCAAGTTTAAAGATTGAAAAAGACTATTTATTTTGAATTTGCTGCTTAAACAACTTTTCTGTGAAGGCTCTGAGTTTATCGTGCTTCTCTACGATATCCATTTCAGATCAGACATTACTGTGCCTGTCCTTTCACTTCCAGGAAAAGAGAGATTTCTTCGCGAAGGGCAAAAAATACGTCAAGAACATTTTCCCCGACTTAGCTAGTGAACAGTGCTGTGGTAGGGTATATCACAATAGAGTAAATTAATGTATTATTTGGGTCCACCTTTTCAATACAAAATGTAAAGAGTTTAAATTACATAAATGATTAGGGACTAGTTTCGACCTAGTACTAGGTCATCATCAGCCTAAAGCAAAAGTAAAACACAAACACCGAAGAAATTAAACAATGTAAAGACACGTAAGGTCTCGTAAAAGTACATACCATGTGAGATATTGTGCAGCACTATGTTAAAAAATAACTATGAAAGAGATTCTTAAAAAGTCCAGTGTACATTAAAAAGATGTTATAGATAGGAATCCTTGAGTTGCTGGAATATGCAGGCTCCTTTAAGATGCAGGTATCCAATTGAAGAACCTAATCATTTATGTAATTTAAATTCTTTACATTTTGTATTGAAAAGGTGGACCCAAATAATACATTAATTTACTCTATTGTAATCACAGTTCAATACGGATCTATCACTATGAAACTCATTTCATTTAATTAAGGGTATATCACTGTAAGCCACTTCGAGATCTTGTGAAAGCCCTTTGAACTGACGAGTCACAGATTTCGATTCTACTGTTGCGACACAGATTGCTTTTTGGTGAATAAAACAATCAACACTCAGCACGTCCTTCCCGACTTTACATTTAACTTTGCTTCTGAAGCCTCTGAATGGAGCTCTCCCCGTGGTGCGTTCATGTTGTCCACGAGTTCACAAACCACCTCAAACCTGTAGCACTGTAATCCAGGGTTCATATATAGCTAGTTGACTTTCACAAAGTGCAAGCAGAAAAGCCACAAAATGATGAATCTTATATTTCAGCTTTCTTTCGAAGTCCCCTCCCATGCCACGAATGCGACGATACACTGTCTTGCTTTGAGAGACAGATCGCTTCAAATTTCCAATTTCACTGAAGGCTCTGCCAAGAACAGTTTCCCATTCATCGCAGTGATGTGAGCGACTTTGTAACTTGCTTGAATTTCTGCCTCACTGGTATTTTTTTTTTATATCGTTCACCTGGAAAAGAAAGTACGAATAAGTTTTGCTAGTAACCTGTAACGGCTTATCTCAAATGAATCTACATTGATATTTTTCTTGCTGTCTCGCCCTTCAGGCTAGCTTTGAGCTCCTCCAGTGCTCTTTGCCTTCCTTCTGTTTGTACAGAGGTGAATGAAGAGTAGTATTATGACTAGACCTGGGAATTTTAGGTGCAAAATTACCCTCTGTGGGCGGGGGGACGCAGACTAATAATACACCCACAGTATCCCCTGCCTGTCGTAAGGGGCAACTAAGGGATATTAGAACCACATGATTAGATTTATTACGTGCAGAACACCATGGGTCGACGTTACATAGGAGCGGTACCATTATGCGAGGAACACTACTGGTCTGGGCGTTGTTTGTGTCATCGTGTGCATTCCACTGTATTCAGAATGGCTCTGTGTTACCTATGAATAGTACCACTTTATAATGAACACCATGGGTCTATGTTGCCTGGAAGTAATACCATAACAAAGAGGAAGCGAGTGCTCTCTCGTAGTTCATAAGCAGTGGCGGCAGACTGCGCTGCTCACGTTAATACACAAGCAATATACAAAACGTATGTGAAATAAATTCTCTAAGACTTTAAGTTGCCACAATGACCTTTAAATTATTCCCTTTCATGTGCCATGTGTGTACAGTCCAGGAATATTTGAATAGATGAAGCTAGTAAACACACTAATTTAATGGCTTAATGTTATCCTCTGAAAAGGTTTGAACATCAGTAATTCTGAAATGACTTTCCAAGTATTGAGATATAGTCAAAACTATTATAGATTTCACATTATCTAAGACGTATACAAAAAGTTTTAATTCTCCCTCGAAAACGTTAGTTTCCGAAACCTTGGAGGACTTCCGGGACGATTTCGTTGATTCGGACTATAGCAGCTCTTTCCTTATTTTCTTTGTATGGAAGAAGAATTGTCACCTTATGTAATGAAACACTAATTTTCCCACAAGGTCATATCTGTGATCACTGCTGCATCCAAAATCTGTGGGTCGGACAACTATAGAGTCTATGCTGTCCAAACATGGTGTATCACCCATAAATTTTGTTCTCTTTGCAATTTTTCTGAGACGACCTTTTCTACTTGCAATATCAACCTAAACACACATGGTGAAGGATACGTCAAGTATCACAAGCCGTTCTTCATGCCATAATCTTTAATGAGGGTAAATGTTACCAGTGGAAGCTCAGGTGGCTGTTCACTACGAAGGGTGCGAGTACAATCTAAGCAGTCAACATATTTGTCACTTTCTCTTGCTATGTAGCCTGCCAAGTGAAACACTAAATTCTGTTTTGTGAGGATTCCCTCGTAAGGAAGAGTTATTTCATTTTTCCAGTCCGTGAATAATATTTTTTCTTTAATTTTGACCTCTGCGGAATCTTTAATTTCGTTATTCATACGTTCACTTTCTTCAGCCGTTGCATGGATATGCAGTCGAATTTGAGGTGAGTTTGGTAGGTATATACACAGACTGCAGCATGTTTAAATGTAAAAAGTCTGCAGTGAAGGGTGATCATCACAACTAAAGAAACACAAAATACCGAAATGGCAGTTCAAAGATTGATTAAATTTTGTCGTTGGGTCATATCTAAATCCTCGGCTCCACAAGTAGTCCACCATTTCCAGAGTACTTTCCAAGGTTACTCTTAATGATTCCAAAGTTCTTGAAGATGTAAATGTGTTTTTCTGAGATGTGATGTTTTCTAAAAGTTCAAGCAATATTTTGTGACAGAGAACTTTTATAAAGCCCTTTCACGGGCAATGTGGAGTTAAGGACATGTGCAAGGTTATTGATTTCTCATGTGAAAATTTCTGTGTGCTCACTATTACTGAATTCATTAGGCTTAATTTCTCTAAACAGCTTTATTGTGTTGGCTGCACTATTACTGAATAACTGAAAAGCTAACCTGGCGTTCATCCTCTTTGGGTCTATGTGAGAGGATGTTATATTAGGACAACTTCGAAGACAGCGAACTCAGGAGAACTGTCAGTTTGATGTAACTGTCTATAAAGGTTATAATTCACCTCTTTGCCTTTATACAGCAAAAGAACGTCATCGTGGAAATAATTACGTATTCACTTCAAAATATTCATGGGATCAGAAAATGCCCACACTCGCCTTTGGGGTCTGGTGAGTTTTCAATGGAGCATTTTAACATTCGTCCCTAAAATTGCCGAATTCATCCACGTCCTTTTTTTACACTGACTTCCATCACATGTAAAACCAATTACTTTCACCCCAGCTTGTTTCAATGGAATTATGAGCTGAATTATTATTTTTGACAATATCTCTCCAGGAGTTGCATTCTTGCTAGCATACACTGCTACTGGCTGAATCCAGCTGTGAAACAAAGGGACAAACATAAATACAAGCGTGTGATTGGCAAGGACATTCTTTTTGTCGTAGGAAGTTTCATTTCCTAAATCAACGAACTCGTCAACTGTTGGTGTATTTGTATTTATTAAATCTAATTTCACTTCAGCAAAAATCACTGTTGCTGGTCGTTTGTTTTCATCTTGCTCGTTTAAATAAAAATCTTTAATTGCATTCACAGCATTTCCATTAACACCATAATTACATTTGAACCCTTTCTATAGTCATCTCAAGTGAGCTTTGGTAGGGATAGGAAGTAACTCATTCTTCAAACAATGCCTATAACCCTCAGGGGATTTGATTTTCAATAGCTAACTCTCTCCCGTTCTCCTCAAGGTGGGTAGCATGACTGTCCTCCTCCAGCGACCTTCTATCCTGAGCCAGCTGCTTGATTAGTTGATATGAACGTTGCCCTTTAATGCCATTGAGGAACCCTGCTCTTGGTCGTCCTCTTCTAGTCTTTCCTTCCAGTTTCCCTTCAAGCAGTGTGGTGTACCATGATGAATGACCTATCCAACTAAGTCTTCCTTTCGTGATCATTTTCTCTAGACTGATGGTTTCTTCAGCTCTCTTGAGAACTTCATTTGTTAGCCTGTGAGTCCAGGGTATTCATAACATTCGGTGCCAGCACCACATTTCAAATGCATCTATTCTTTTCTTATCAGCCTTTAATAGAGTCCAGGTTTCAGAGCCATAGGTCACAATGCTCCAAACAAAGCTCTTAATGAAGTGCTTTCTTACTGGTAGGGATATAGCCATGGAAGTCAACAGGCTTCGAGAACGGACGTCCTTCTCACACGTCCCATCAGATGAAATGATGCTTCCCAAATAATTGAACTGATTTACTTGAGCCATTTTTTTCCTTCCAACCAGACATTAACATCCTGTCTACCATCCGGAGTATATTTCAAACTATCTAACTATCTAATGCTGGATTACATATTTTCAGCATTTTGTCCACAATTTTTTGTTTCTTGTTAAGGAACTTGAGACTGTCTTCAGCTTCACTTGACACATTGACTTTATTTGCAATCTGCTTTAATTTAGCTCTGCATGCAGCTAATTAGTAATTAAATTCCTACCAAGGTTTATAACTTGTGTCCTCAAATTTAGAATAGTTTTAGAAGCATCAACGTCAGTATCAGCACTTTACAGGGCAAACTGAGACCAGGTTCTTTTACTTTTACATTAATAATAATCGTATGGCCTCAGCTACCGCATGCAGACATTTCAATTTGACGCCATCTCGCTGTCTGCTCGTCAATTTCGACGTTCTGTTTTACTCTAGGTCCACTAGATGGCAGACTAAGTAAACCGAAATTCTCTTGGGCGTCTATGGCTGAGATTTATTGAATTTTGTCGGGTGAACACCAAATGTGCCACCAGAGATCTTTCACATGCCGACATTGTACGACATGGAGTGTCGAATGGACTTTTTTCCGCCCTTCAAAAATCCGACTGTCTCTGCCGGGTTTGATCTTGGGATCCGGAGGCCGACACTCTACCACTGATCCACTTTTACATTATTGTCACTATTAAGTATTTTAGATATAGAGGGATCTAAGCTTATCCTTGGCACTACAGCCACTGTCCGTATTGATAGTTCGAGTACGCAAGTATAAAGTCGAGAATATTCCACCTAATCAATACTTTATTATATAAAGTGTCTAAAATATTTCAATCGCGTTAAAAACTCACTACCGGTCTCAACCCATTATTAAGGTGCTGCTGATGAACCTGCTTATTCATAATGATTGTACAATATAAAACATTACTTAGTCTAAACTTTAGTGACACAAATTTCATTAAAATGTTACGTGAAAATTTTAAAATATGCTTCAGGGTACAGTTCTTAAAATCTAAAGAGTCTTTGGCATCCTTATGACACGCTTAAAAATATCATGTGTTGTGTTGATAACATTATGTCCACTAGTTGCTTTCTAAAGTACTTTGCTGGGTTGCAATTGTGATGAAATAGCGAAGCAAAACGGTTACAATAGAGACATGATCAATAAAATATTCATAAAATAAAACATCAACCGAAATCAAAATTAAGTAGAGACAACAAACCCAAGAAAGACTTCGCACTTTTTACTTTCAACAACACCCTCACCCATTCCACAGCTAACATTTACAAAAGACACAATTTAAGAATAGCTTATAAAACCACACGTAATAATGCTACCATTTTACATAACACTAAACCTCTTAATGAAAATAATAAATATGGTCACTCAGGAGTATATCGCATAAAATGTAACAACTGTAAGGTCAGTTACATCGGACGTTCCAGTAAAAGTTTTTTCATTCGCTACAACAAACATATCAGTGCCATAAAACATAACCATTTTTCATCCATAGGGCAGCATCTAGAAGATTATAAACATAAATTCACTAGTTTCGACAATGATATGGAAATTTTAAGTATGAAGCCCAAGGGCCCATTGCTCAATATATTGGATGATTTCTACATCATATGGACCAGTATGCTAATCCTAATTTCAACCTGAATGAAATCACAGATATATTAAATATTCTTTTTAACACAGCCATTCCTATTCTAAAAAATACATATTTAAAAAGGATCAGTGAACATAAGCTTATTCACACAACAAACCCCCACCAGACCCACTCTACCCCACCCCCTCCACAAGCTGCCTTCCCTACCCTACTAGCCCTCCCTCTTATGCTGCTACAGCTAGTCCTCGACGTACATGGAGCAGTGTGCAGCACGCTCCCAACAACACACGACGACAAGCTAAGATTGCACGTAAGTAACACACACATCCTGGTTTACAACACGTTCAATAGGCACTCTGTATTTGTTAAATTAATTTTTAACTTTTCCTTTCTCTTATAGATCAATTGACATTGTCCAAATGAAACAGAAGTATGAAGAGGGGAGCATTCACACTTTTTACTATTGACATCCATACTCCATAATACAGCAACTTATATTTCAACATAAAGCTCTAGTAAAAAATCATGAATGTTTATCAGCACAGTAATGAATGTGTGTAGTTAGCAAGAACAGAGCCCCATTATACTACAACAATTTTTTCTTCAATTGCAAACCAGCAAAGTACTTTAGAAAGCAACTAGTGGTCATAATGTGATCAACACAACACATGATATTTTTAAGCATGTCATAAGGATGCCAAAGACTTTTTAGATTTTAAGAACTGTACCCTGAAGCATATTTTAACATTATTACATAACATTTTAATAAAATTTGTGTCACTCAAGTTTAGACTAAGTAATGTTTTATATTGTACAATCATTATGAATAAGCAGGTTCATCAGCAGCACCTTAATAATGGGTTGAGACCGGTAGTGTGTTTTTAACGTGATTGAAATATTTTAGACACTTTATATATAAAGTATTGATTAGGTGGAATATTCTTGACTTTATACTTGCATACTCGTGGACTATCTCCATCCACTCTCCTCTGTTGACTGGTCTGATTCTCGATCTTTTAACTCCCATCCTTCACAAATCCTCCTCCATGCTGTCCAACCATCTGTTCCTCGGTCCTCCCCTCATAGGACGTCCTTCTGGTTTCCCATCAAAGACTTTCTTTACTGTCCTGTCCTCTGTCATTCTTTCTACACGTCTCAGCCATCGCAGTCTACTACTATTTATTTCTACTACTATATCTGGTTTATTATACAGCTCTCTGATTTCCTTATTTCTAATTCGTCAGAGTCCTCCATCCTTTTATTAGTCCATAGACTTAAGTATCTTCTTTTACCACCTCCATAGCAACTCCTCATCACCTTGTGTCATAGTCCAAGTCTCCGCACCATACATCACCACAGGTCTCACTACCGTGCGGTAAACAGTCTCCTTCAGATTCCTACTAAGACTCCTTGCTTTAAATACTTTGCCTAAGGGAAAGTAACTCCCATGCTATCCTAGCATGTATTTCTTCCTTCATATCGTTTTCAGCTACCATTGACCGTAGATATTTAAAGCTTTTGCAGCGCTCATGTTCTTTCCCTCAAATTCACATTTTTCTGCTTCATTATACTTTTTCCTAGACAGTAACATGCACTTAGTTTTTGACTGATTAATCGTCAGTCCCATCTTAGCCTCATATTTTTCTAGTTTTTTCAACTTCTATTCTAGATCCAGTTTCCTCCTGGATAGCAAATCAATATAATCTGCGTATGCAAGGTCGTGTGTCACTCGATTAAACAATGTTCCAACCTGTTGCTCCCTTGTGTTATTCACATTACTCTCTCCAAAGCAGTGTTAAACAGAAAGGTGGAGAGTATATCACCCTGTCGTAATCCTTGGTTAACTTCAAAAGCTTTAGATAAAGTACCCTCAACCTTTGCTTCACATACTGTTGTTGCTAGAGTCATTTGGACCAATCTTGTCAGTTTGTTAGGTATTCCTGCCTCTTTCATTGCCTTCCATAACTGATCCCTTCTGATACTATCATACGCTTGTTGAAAATCAATAAACAGCTGGTGAGCATCAGTGTTATACTCGTAACATTCTTGTTATTGTTTTGTTGAGCATGGCATACGTTCAAAAACATGTTCCCCTAATTTTTTTGAACTGTGTTGTTGTTATTATACTAAAAAAATCACTCCCGCTATAAGTAAAATGGCACGCACCCAGTGCAATCGTTGCGCTGCAGTGCAAATCTTCACACTGTAGCCGCTAGTTTCTCCATTGCTGTAATGAAAAGCAAGTTGGAGTGTTCTGACTTCCTCTTTCTATTCGCTATGATAATACTATTATGTTAGGAACACCATGGGTTTGTGTTGCACGCGGGCGTTACCTTACCCTGGGTCTACATTGCCTATGATTAGTAGCACTATGTGAGCAAAACATTAGTTCCTGTGATTAGTCCCATTATAAGGGGCCGGTGACCTAGATAAGTATCATCCTAGTACTTAAGGCATTGTGAATAGGATCCACTGATTGTTTCACGATCTTATTTTTCATCGTCATTTGTTTTAGACTAGTCGCTGCATACATTTTGAAGTTTTATTTTTCATTTTGTTCATCTCGTACCATTAGGGGTCGATGACCTAGCTGTTAGGCCCCTTTAACAACAAACATCATTAGGTGCGAAATTTTAGTTATAAAGGTGCATGGTTAATGTTTGTGAGTTACTGTAGTCGCGTCCTAGATCGTGAACCATGGGCAATGGCTGAGTGGCCTAGTAAGTGGTCCTGAGAGTCGGCATACCAGTTGCTATGGAATGGGAGTGGGCATCTCGGACATATTCTGAGTCATGGCTCTCCTTGTGCTCAGGCGGCTAGGACTATACAATTCACCGGTGGTCCATAACCCGTTAGAGGAGAGATCCTCACTTGGACTATGTGTAAGTAGGGTAGCATCCTGCTTCATGAATTTTCCGAGCTCAGAACATTTTAAGCAAGCCTCGGACCTGAGGAAGTAATGGAGTCCCACTCCCATTTGACAGGCGAGGGACTCCTTGGAAACAACTTGGCGAACTAAATGGAATTCGATGGGGAGCTATCAGTATTAATGGGGCTTATGGAAGAAAGAAGGTAGAACTGGCTGAGTCAGCAAAGAGGATGCATCTGGATGTGCTAGGAGTAAGTGATATTCGGGTAAGGGGAGATAACGAGGAATAGATAGGAGATTATAAAGTGTACTTGACGGGTGTTAGAAAGGGAAGGGTAGAGTCTGGGGTAGGGCTCTTTATCAGGAATACCATTGGAGGAATTAGGACTAGAATTGTATCCGTGTATTCACCATGTGAGGGTGCGGATGAGGATGAAGTTGACAAGTTTTATGAAGCATTGAGTGACATCGTGGTCAGGGTGAACAGCAAGGATAGAATAGTGCTAATGGGCAATTTCAGTGCAAGAGTTGGGAATAGAACTGAAGGATACAAAAGGGTGATTGGTAAATGTGGGGAAGATATGGAAGCTAATGGGAATGGGAAGCATTTACTGGACTTCTGTGCTAGTATGGGTTTAGCTGTTACGAATACGTTCTTTAAGTATAAGGCTATTCACCGCTACACATGGGAGGCTGGGGGTACCAGATCCATAATAGACTATATCTTAACAGACTTCGAATTCAGGAAATCTGTTAGGAATGTACGAGTTTTTAGTGGATTTTTCGATGATACAGACCACCATCTGATCGTAGTGAACTAAGTGTCTCTAGGCCTAGGGTAGAGAAAGTGAAATCTGTCTGCAAATGAATAAGGTTAGAAAATCTCCAGGACGAGGAAATTAGACAGAAGTACATGGATATGATTAGTGAGAAGTTTCGAACAGTAGACAGTAAGCAGGTTCAGGATATAGAAAGTGAATGGGTGGCATACAGGGATGCTGTAGTGGAAACAGCAAGGGAATGCATAGGAACAACTGTGTGTAAAGATGGGAAAAGGCGAACATCTTGGTGGAATGATGAAGTGAGAGCAGCCTGTAAACGTAAAAAGAAAGCTTATGAGAAATGGCTCCAAACAAGGGCCGAGGCAGACAGGGATTTGTACGTAGATGAAAGAAACAGCGAAACAAATAGTTGTTGAATCCAAAAAGAAGTCATGGGAAGATTTTGGTAATAACCTGGAAAGACTAGGTCAAGCAGCAGGGAAACCTTTCTGGACAGTAATAAAGTATCTTAGGAAGGGAGGGAAAAAGGAAATGAACAGTGTTTTGAGTAATTCAGGTGAACTCATAATAGATCCCAGGGAATCACTGGAGAGGTGGAGGGAATATTTTGAACATATTCTCAAAGTAAAAGGAAATCATCATGGTGGTGTTGGAAACAGCCAAGCTCATTGGGAGGAGGAAAATGATGTTGGTGAAATTATGCTTGAGGAAGTGGAAAGGATGATAAATAACTCTGTTGTCATAAGGCAGCAGAAATAGATGAAATGAGACCTGAAATGGTGAAGTATAGTGGGAAGGCAGGGATGAAATGGCTTCATAGAGTAGTAAAATTAACGTGGAGTGTTGGTAAGGTACCTTCAGATTGGACAAAAGCAGTAATTGCACCTATCTATAAGCAAGGGAACAGGAAGGATTGCAACAACTATCAAGGTATATCATTGATTAGTATACCAGGCAAAGTATTCACTGGCATCTTGGAAGGGAGGGTGCGATCAGTCGTTGAGAGGAACTTACAGGGGTTAGACAAGGCTGTAATCTTTCACCTTTGCTGTTCGTAGTTTACATGGATCATCTGCTGAAAGGTATAAAATGGCAGGGAGGGATTCAGTTAGGTGGAAAGGTAGTAAGCAGTCTGGCCTATGCTGACGATTTGGTCTTAATGGCAGACTGTGCCGAAAGCCTGCAGTCTAATATTTTGGAACTGAAAAATAGGTGCAATGAGTATGGTATGAAAATTAGCCTCTCGAAGACTAAATTGTTGTCAGTAGGTAAGAAATTCAACAGAATTGAATGTCAGATTGGTGATACAAAGCTAGAACAGGTCGATATTTTCAAGTATTTAGGTTGTGTGTTCTCCCAGGATGGTAATATAAGTGAGATTGAATCAAGGTATAGTAAAGCTAATGCAGTGAGCTCGCAGTTGCGATCAGTAGTATTCTGTAAGAAGGAAGTCAGCTCACATTGGTCTGTTTTCAGACCAACTTTGCTTTACGGGAGCAAAAGTTGGGTGGACTCAGGATATCTTATTCATAAGTTGGAAGTAACAGGCATGAAAGTAGCAAGAATGATTACTGGTACAAACAAGTGGGAACAATCGCAGGAGGGTACTCGGAAGAGGAGATAAATGCTAATTTAGGAATGAACTCGATGGATGAAGCTGTATGCATAAACTGGCTTTGGTGGTGGGGTCATGTGAGGCGAATGGAGGAGGATAGGTTACCTAGGAGAATAATGGACTCTGGTATGGAGGGTAAGAGAAGTAGAGGGAGACCAAGACGACGATGGTTAGACTCGATTTCTAACGATTTAAAGATAAGAGGTATAGAACTAAATGAGGCCACAACACTAGTTGCAAATCGAGGATTTTGGCGACGTTTAGTAAATTCACAGAGGCTTGCAGACTGAACGCTGAAAGGCATAACAGTCTATAATGATAATGTATGTAAGGTGCAAGAAAGATGCTTTAATTTAGTCGAAAAGGTGCACATTTTAAATAAATATTAATACGAACATCACCACACACATAAGAACACAAAATTGACTTATGTTATCATGTATTACAAATCTGCCTAAAACAAGTCGCAGAACACAGTGTTATTAAAATCGTACATCCAAAGAACTGTCAAAACAGATACCATTTACTGTATCATTCCAATGCGATTTTCATTGAGGTTGCATCTGCGGTCACTAAGTAAATGTTTAAACATAGGTAAGGAATGTTCAGCGTCATCATCATCATCATCATCTGTTTACCCTCCAGGTTCGGTTTTTCCCTCGGACTTAGCGAGGGATCCCACCTCTACCGCCTCAAGGGCAGTGTCCTGGAGCTTCAGACTCTTGGTCGGGGGATACAACTGGGGAGTATGACCAGTACCTCGCCCAGGCGGCCTCACCTGCTATGCTGAACAGGGGCCTTGTGGTTGGATGGGAAGATTGGAAGGGATAGGCAAGGGAGAGGGAAGGAAGCGGCCGTGGCCTTAAGTTAGGTACCATCCCGGCATTCGCCTGGAGGAGAAGTGGGAAACCACGGAAAACCACTTCCAGGATGGCTGAGGTGGGAATCGAACCCACCTCTACTCAGTTGACCTCCCGAGGCTGAGTGGACCCCGTTCCAGCCCTCGTACCACTTTTCAAATTTCGTGGCAGAGCCGGGAATCGAACCCGGGCCTCCGGGGGTGGCAGCTAATCACGCTAACCACTGCACCACAGAGGCGGACTGTCAACAGACATAAATGTTGCAAATTTTCTGCAGTCGAAATCAAATGCCTTTTTGTTGCAACATCCTTAACATCAGAGTTTTAGGTAAGCTTGTTCTAGTGTCGTGGAGATGGCAGCACGTCGCGAATTCGGGTTTCCGAGGTCAACAATATCGAGGATGGATCTTCACACCACTCGCGTAAACCGCCGCACGTCATCTCTGCAGAACCATACTGGGCGCTCGACAGGCTACTGCGAGTCAGATCACCGCCCTGTTGAACTGTAAGGATGCAACTGCACCGCATAGGCTTCACCAGCCAACGACCCTTCGCTGACACCTCGACACAGAGCTCAACAAGGTGCATGGGCCCGCGAAGGCAGTTGACCACGGGACAGTCGCGGCGTGTGGTATAGTCCGTTGAATCCCGGTCCCAGTTGTATGGAGGTGATTGGCGCGTGAGAGTGTGGCATATGCCCCCATGAAGGTATGGATTCTGGGTGTCAACAAAGTTGTGTCCAGGCTGGAGGTGGGTCAGTTCTGGTCTGGGCGGCGTTCTCATGATCGCAATTAGGCCCAATTGTCCGGCTGCAGGGAGCGCTTGACAGGTGCACGTTATGTGGACATTCTTTCAGACCATCTGCATCCCTTTATGGCCCTAGAGTTCCCTGATGGTACATGCCATGTTTCAACAGGACAATGCGCCATGTCACCACTTGTGGTGGCACGCAGGTGGTTGAAGGAGCACTCCAGTGTAGTTACGACCACGGATTGGTCCTCCAGTTCCCCAATGGAGCATTTATGGGATGCTGTCGTTGCTGGTGTACGCTCCATGAACGCCGCAACAACTACACCTGACCAATTGTAGGTAGAAATGCAAGATGCGTGGGTCCAGATCCCTCCAGAACGATTCCAACACTTTGTAGAGTCGATGCCTCGCTGTATTGCCGTTTTGAGGGCTCGCGGTGGAGCTAGACCTTCAGTGCCTTCCCATGGCTTTTGGCCAGTCAGCGTAATAATTGGCGTATATTCTTTGATCATATAGCTCCCATGACATGCACATGTCCTCCACACACGGCATTGCTTCCACTTTCAAGTGCCAGTCTTCTCACTTTCACCAAATATATCCGACCTCCTGCGGTCAAATTTTTCTCTTTCCGACCCCGACGTTGTTATAGCTTTACAGGCCTAGGCAGTCTATTTTCACGCCTTCGTGACCATTGTCTTGGGGCGATACATTACTTTTCGAATTGTCGGATTCCTTTCATTTTTTACTCTGATTAGTGTTAATAGAGGATGGTTGCCCAGTTGTACTTCCTCTGAAAAACCGTCGTCGCGCACTGTGAGCTTGCATTCACCGGCGACTGCCCTGAAGATGCCTTTCCGTGGTTTCCCATTTTCACATCAAGCAAGTGCTGGGGCTGGTCCCAGTCGTTACCTTCGGTGTGATGTGTGGCGTTAAACAGGTAGAAAAAGAAATAATCACCACCGCGGTCTCTTTATGCTCCTCCCCATTCTGCCAGTTTAGGACATGTGCGGTCATCCTCCCCTGCCGTATAAAATAGCGATAGTGGCGGTCTCTACGTGCTCCTCATTCTGCCATTTTAAGACGTGTCGCCATCCTCCACTGCCCTATAAAATAGCGATAGTGGCGGTCTCTATGTGCTCATTCTGCCATTTTAGGACGTCGCCATCCTCCACTGCCCTATAAAATAGCGATAGTGACGGTCTCTATGTGCTCCTCATTCTGCCAGTTTAGAACATGTGTCGCCATCCTCCACTGCCCTATAACATAGCGATAGTGGCGGTCTCTTTATGGTCCTGGTTAGACAACACATAAAGATGAACCAAGTCACTGGGCACATACCTGACACAAAAGGACAAAGCAATGAAAATCTTACCTTCAGTACATTATTGGTTGCCGTGGATACCTTGAAATAAACTGGTACAGTATTAACCGGTTTAGCATTAGTTGAAAGAAAGACAAACCAGATACTGGGTTTCAAGAGGTTTAATTTTAATGTTACTAGAACTAGTTTAAAAACGGAGAAGGAGATATACCTTTATGTCAGGTTCTAAAAGCTGTAACAAAATTCAATAAAGTCAGTTAATAAATAAATCTGCCAGAAATAAGTCAAAAGCTAACTCAATTCATAGACGGCTGGCTTCATGTTGAAGAGGGAGATAATTTTGTAGATTAAGTACTACGTATTTTACAATTAATGACCCTCGTTCTCACCGATTTCGTCGCAAAATTTAGTTGTCACGTTTGAATATTTTTAGATACACTTGAGTAGGGTCAAGTTTCGTACCTTGAGCATTCACAAGCGTCAAAAATAAATAATTCAATCATGAGCCAGAAATAGGCTAAAGATTGAAAGAAATGGCTTTTAAAACATTTGAAATGAATCAAAGTACACGCGAATTATAACGCAGGATACAGAATTCATGCCAGGGAAAAATGTTATTGCCACAACATCAAGCCATTCAATCATCAACAACACTCAAATTAGTAAACATCACCATGATTACCGGTGCAGGCAAAATTACAAGGAGCCACCAATCCCACAATAATGGAATTCATGAATGAAGAAAATCGAAACTTCAGAAAATAAGATAAATTAAGAGAAAGGATAACCCAAGAATAAATAAGGGATCGAATCCTAGAAATAAATGATTGTGGGAACTCTTCCAGGCATTACACAATTATATCAAAATCAAAAAAGGCTTTCACGGCCGCAGATCTTATAATCACAGCAATAGAACCAGCTTTTGGGTGGTTAGGCCGTGTGCATAATGCAGAGTTTCGTCCAGACGTGCCATTTGGACTCATCAGCTGGAATGGCACGCCCCTCCAGGACTCTGCATAGCAGAGGCAGACCAAACTGTGTGGCCCCGCCGAGTTAGCAAATCAGTTTGGTCTGCCTCTGCTATGCAGAGTCCTGGAGGGGCGTGCCATTCCAGCTGATGAGTCCAAATGGCACGTCTGGACGAAACTCTCCATTATGCACACGGCCTAACCACCCAAAAGCTGGTTCTATTGCTGTGATTATATTACACAATTAATTGATACTTTCCTTTAGGGTCAAAACAGTAGCACCACGTTACTCCGGAAAATATTACTTTAAACATTAAATAATAAGAATAACCCAAAATTGGGAGTTAGTTTATAAATAAAAAAACTTTTCGGTTTGTAATTTTTCTTTGGAAGCATGGGTTTCTCATTTTGTATTTTTTTTTTTAGTTTACATTAATTTCAAAGGGCCACTCAAGTCCTGAATCAAATCGAGGTTTTAGCTTTTCACTAAGTCACGAAGCGATTGGTGATGAAAACTTGTATACAGTAGTGATGAAGCTTCCATGTTGGAGACACATGTTGTCACACACAAAAATTTAAGATTGCAGGCGGCGTACTTAAATCAGCTGAGAGAAATAAAATATAGAAATATGTTGAGTAGAAATCAAAGAGTTCTTGAGGGTGAACAACATCCTCTCACTATGGTGATTGTCCGTAATCCATGGCTACCCTGAGGGCTAGCCTAGAGGTGCAATGAAACGTGTTTCTTCTCGCCATTGTAGTTCCCAACACACACACGGCTTCTGCAAGTTAGACGGAGAGGTCCGTTACGTAACAATCCTCGCTATCTATGATGGGCCCGCCTGCGCTCGCGTGCGCAGAAGGCAGCACAAGCGCTGGCTAGCACTGAATAACGGGAAACACTACAGACAGTTCCCATACTAAAATAAGAATGAGCGTTTTAGGCAAGTTAGCTATAATAAATTAGGAGTAAGACCTCCAGTAACTTAGGAAACTAGTTGAAACATAGGCACGATGCGACACTGATTTCCACGACAATTGCCAGGCCTAAAACAAAAATAGAGAAGGCTAAAAACGGTAACAATTTTTGGACGTGCCGCCATCCCCCACTGCCCTATAAAATAGTGATAGTGACGATCTCTATATGCTTCTCATTCTGTTATTTTAGGACACGTGCCGCCATCCTCCACTGCCCTATGAAATACCTATAGTGGCGGTCTTTTTATGCTCCTTCCCATTCTGGCATTTTAAGATACGTGCAGCCGTACTCCACTGCCGTATAAAATAGCGATAGTGACGGTATCTATGTGCTCCTCACTCTACCATTTTAGGACATTACCGCTATCCTTCACTGCTCTATAAAATAGCGATAGTGACGGTCTCTTTTTGCTCCTTCCCATTCTACCATTTTAGGACATTACCGCTATCCTTCACTGCCCTATAAAATAGCGATAGTGACGGTCTCTTTTTGCTCCTTCCCATTCTACCATTTTAGGACATTACCGCTATCCTTCACTGCTCTATAAAATAGCGATAGTGACGGTCTCTTTTTGCTCCTTCCCATTCTACCATTTTAGGACATTACCGCTATCCTTCACTGCTCTATAAAATAGCGATAGTGACGGTCTCTTTTTGCTCCTTTCCATTCTACCATTTTAGGACATTACCGCTATCCTTCACTGCTCTATAAAATAGCGATAGTGACGGTCTCTTTTTGCTCCTTCCCATTCTACCATTTTAGGACATTACCGCTATCCTTCACTGCTCTATAAAATAGCGATAGTGACGGTCTCTTTTTGCTCCTTCCCATTCTACCATTTTAGGACATTACCGCTATCCTTCACTGCTCTATAAAATAGCGATAGTGACGGTCTCTTTTTGCTCCTTCCCATTCTACCATTTTAGGACATTACCGCTATCCTTCACTGTCCTATAAAATAGCGATAGTTACGGTCTCTTTTTGCTCCTTCCCATCCTACCATTTTAGGACATTACCGCTATCCTTCACTGCTCTATAAAATAGCGATAGTGACGGTCTCTTTTTGCTCCTTCCCATTCTACCATTTTAGGACATTACCGCTATCCTTCACTGTCCTATAAAATAGCGATAGTTACGGTCTCTTTTTGCTCCTTCCCATTCTACCATTTTAAGACATTACCGCTATCCTTCACTGTCCTATAAAATAGCGATAGTTACGGTCTCTTTGTGCTCCTTCCCATTCTACCATTTTAGGACATTACCGCTATCCTTCACTGCTCTATAAAATAGCGATAGTTACGGTCTCTTTGTGCTCCTTCCCATTCTACCATTTTAGGACATTACCGCTATCCTTCACTGCTCTATAAAATAGCGATAGTTACGGTCTCTTTGTGCTCCTTCCCATCCTACCATTTTAGGACATTACCGCTATCCTTCACTGCTCTATAAAATAGCGATAGTTACGGTCTCTTTGTGCTCCTTCCCATCCTACCATTTTAGGACATTACCGCTATCCTTCACTGCTCTATAAAATAGCGATAGTTACGGTCTCTTTGTGCTCCTTCCCATCCTACCATTTTAGGACATTACCGCTATCCTTCACTGCTCTATAAAATAGCGATAGTGACGGTCTCTATGTGCTCCTCACTCTTCAATTTTAAGACATTACCGCTATATTCCACTGCCCTATTTATTTATTTAATCGTATGGTGATTATAACTACAAATTTATAAGTCAAGGTCCAAGTGTTTCAGCCACTGTACAGCACTTTCTGAAAGATGAAACAGGTCGCTGGGGCTTCCGGAGTAGACATGAAGAGGGCAGCGCAGGATGACATGGTCCATGGTCTGCTCCTCTTCATTGCATTCACACATTAGAGAATCCATCCAACCCCACTTATGGCATAGGAAATTGCAACGCCATGCCCAGTTCTCAGTCTGTTGAGGCGACACCATAGTTTTCTTGGGAGGTCGAATCCCTTCATTATCAGGGTTGGATTTAGATCATGAGCATTTTTTCCAGATGTTGAAATTGACCACTCATCCCGCCAGCTCTCCTTTAGATTAAAATTATCCCTCAATAGTCGGCCGGCGAGTATACTTGCTGGTCTCCTAGATCGAAGTCGTCGTGGCGATGGGTAACAAAATTCCTGGTGAACTGGTAATGAGGGAGATGACCAGATCTTCTTTGCTTCTCTCAGCAAGCTTCCTTTCTCCTCAGGTGGGGTGGTTGGATATGAATAAGTACGGGTAACCAGTGGCGAGTACAGTACCAGTTATGCAGCGCATGGTATCATTCAACTTAGTATCCACTTTATGCGCATGTGCACTTTCCAGTCATACCGGGGCACAGTATTCCCCTGCAGAGTAGACAAGACTGATACCCGTTAATCCTAAGCAGTCAGCCGAGGCTCCCCAGGAACTGCCTCAAAGCTTGTGTAGGATGTTATTCCTTGTAGCGATCTTGTGAGAGAGCTTGGTGAGATGTTCTTTGTAGCTCCGAGTTCTGTCCAGTGTGACTCCTAGATATTTCGGGAACGGGTTGTACTTTAGTTTTTCACCAAGGAATAAGACAGATGGCTCATAGTTTGCGAGTCGGTTGCTGAGATGAAAACATGAAACCTCGGTCTTAGAAGTACTTGGGATCAAACGCCAAGACTTGAAGAAAGTTGTCATTTTGACCAAGTCTGCTGAAAGAATGCCTTCTCTATCCTCAAAATTTCTGCTTTGAGCTACCAATGCAATGTCGTCTGCATAGATGAACTTAGTAGCTGTGGTTGGTGGTAAGTCATCGATGTATAGGTTGAAGAGAACTGGGGCCAATACTGATCCCTGTGGCAGACCGTTATTTTTCTTTTGCGACTTTTAGAATCACCTAGGAATACTACAAACTCTCTCTCACAGAGCATGTTGGAAATTAGGTTTGCAATTTCCAAGCAGGGAATTACTTCCAGCACTTTAAGAATTAGTCCACGTCGCCAGACAGTATCATATGCACTTGTCAGATCAATAAAGACAGCTGTTGATTTTAACTTCTTTTGGAAGCCTGCCTCGATGTGAGTGGTAAGAGACAAAACTTGATCAGTGCAGCTACGATTTCTTCTGAAACCAGCTTGTTCTGGGGGGATTACAGCGTCAATGAGTGGTGCTATCCTAGTGAGGACGACTCGTTCCAAGAGTTTATAAGTGCAACTGAGAAGTGCTATTGGGCGGTAGTTTTCAGGTCTCTGCTCCGACTTTCCAGGTTTAAGAAGGGCGATCACCTTTGACCGTTTGAACTGCTTTGGCAGGTTGTTAGTCTGAAGGATGTAAGTAAAAAAAGAAGTGATCCATTTTATACTATGTGGACCCATATTTCGAAGGAATTCGTTAAATATATTATCAGGGCCAGCAGCCTTACCGGTTTTCAGCATTTTGATAGCAGCTTCAACTTCCTGAATAAAGAATGGTCTAGTCAGTTCCTCATTCTTCTTTGTTCCATGTTTGAGCTCAGTGAGCTTACGTTTCACAGTTTTTGTATAGCATTTATCTCTCTTGGCTCGGGTGACTTCAACCATTCTATGTGGAATGGCATCTGGGCTCAAGTTAGTGCACTGCCCTATAAAATAGCGATAGTTATGGTCTCTATATGGTCCTCACTCTTCCATTTTAAGACATTACCGCTATACTCCACTGCCCTATAAAATAGCGATAGTGACTGTCTCCATATGCTCCTTCCCATTCTTCCATTTTAAGACATTACCGCTATCCTCCACTGCCCTACAAAATAGCGATAGTTACGGTCTCTATATGAGGCTATTGGTATCAAAAGGAGCAATCTCCACTTTTCGTTGGAAATGAGTTACTGATACCGTTGTATTGTATTAATAGCCGTCTATAAAACTATGTTGTTTGTCTTTTTCAAAAAGAACAAAATCCCATCGTTTCAGAGAACAGAACAATCTCCGCCATCTGTTGGTATCAAAAGGGACAATCTCCAGAACTACCAATCAGCTCTTTCTGCTCACGCCATGTCAGTGCTGCCATATTGGTTCAATTGAGTTATAAATTGAGACTGTCTTGCTTATGCATGCCTAGTTTTCGGTTTTAGAGTTATAATGGAGGTATTTTCGATGTTTTGAAAGTACCCTAGAAACGTGCACGAACATACTATATTACCAAAACAAACTGTAGCTTTCTTCAGTGTGTTTTGTGAAGGGCATGCTACCGCAAAACGTGACACCTGTTTCACCCACAAAAGCGAGGAAATAGACGCACTATCACAGGAAATGGAAATCAGTTGTTGCAAAAAGGTGGCAACATTCAGTCAGTAAATATTTTTTTACCAGGTAGAAATTCAATTGGGAAATGGACTTACATATTATTGTATAGTCAATATCCATATGAACTGATCACAACCTCTGGGCACTTTATTATAACAGCTATCCTTAGTTTACAGACTTCTCTTCCTTCTTATTATTGACTATCTGAAGGATAATGTTAATTTTTAAATTTTATTGTACCCTATATTGAATGTATTGGTAATAAGATTGTTCGCAAATCTAAACTGATGTGTTTCGTTCGGGTGGTCTTCCGTTTTTCAGTCTAGGTAATATTATTCATCACTTTTGTAACTTAACTAAATGTATAGCACCGGTACTGTACCAAGAAAAGTTGATTTTTAAGAGCATGAGGTCTTTCTGAGGGGTGCCAGAGAGATGGTACAGAGAGGGAGGATCACAAGGCGAAATAATAGATATTATATCTTTCTTTCCTTTATTCAATCTTTGGAAGACCACCCTATTATGTCGCCGAATCATAAATTTTGAATAGAAAATAAATTCCAATTTCAACAACTGAATATCGAAATTTAAGTGAAATTCTCAATCCGTTATGTCCATTATAACCTTCAAGGCATAAATTAATAATAGAAAATGTTGCAAGTAAATAAGAAATCCTAGTCTTTCTATTGGCACTTGCGCTTTCAAATTACACTTCTACATGAATTGAATAAAGTAAATTTGGTAATTCCTTCTCGAGAACACATCAAACTCAAATATGAAAACACTTCAAATCAAATCTAGTCTTCTTGTATAAAGTTCTGAGTATCGTCCTACTCTTTTGTAAATTATTGTGCACTTTATGAAAATATTATTATATTTGCCTTTATTTGTAGTGGCGAAGTTAGGACTCATGGTCCTCTCTTACACTTAACCACACTTCATTAACATTGTACATCTGAGAGCAATATTCATAATCTTATCTTAAAACTACCATTACAAACTATGAAACAAAATAACATAAACTCTATAAATATTCTTAGTCATGTCTTAAAACTATCGTTACAAATTAAAAGTTGAATGACACAAATACCATAAGCACAGTAAACGTACATTTATACACACATTCACTCTGCCAGATTCATTCAGCCTGGCGGCACATATCGAGGAGATGCTCACGGCAAGACAACTTGAAGGAATTTAAGGATTTTAAGGCTCTAATGTTGTGGGTGAGAGAATTACATATTCTAGCTCCATTTGCAACAAAGGAACGGCTAAATGCTGCTGACCTGCTGAGAGGGATAGCAAGTGTACTGCCGGAGCGTGTGTTAAGCTGGTGGAAAGAGGATAGCAAGTTGAGATAAGTAGTATGGGATATTCTCTTTTAATACTCAAAAGATTAATACTGCCACGTGGAGGTTTCTATATTGTTCAAATTTTAGAAGGGAAAGTTGTCGATAATAAGGGGTAACATGAACATCATGGCGTAAGGAAAATATAAATCTAATACATGAGTTCATAGCACGTTGTAATCGGTTTAGTTGTTCTCTCGTGGCATCAATTACTACGTCACAGTAGGAAAATATAGGGAGGATAAGAGTATTTATAAGCCTAATTCTCATGTTTAGTGGCAGCATATTTTGATGATACACTTTCTACAGATATTTCTGATGTGCTCTCCCCAGTTAAGATTCTCGTTTACAATTACACCAAGATTTCTTACCGAGTTTTCGTACGGAATAATTTTACCAGATAAAGTTAGTGGAAGAATGTTTTTGTTTTTTTGTCGCACTCATTTGTTCCGTCTGCCCAACAATAATAGTTTTAGATTTTGATGGATTAATTAAAATACAGTTTTCATGAGCGTATGCACAGATAGAGTTCATACAACCTATTGCTTGATTGATGTCTGAAATTTTAGAATGATAATAGATCTGTAGATCGTCAGCATACAAGTGGTATTTACAGTGTCTTAGCCGTGTCGATATATCGTTAATATAGATAACAAAGAGAAGTGGTCCAAGTACAGAGCCTTGTGGTACTCCTGAATATTTCATTACCCATTCGGATGACCTATTCTGAAGAATTACGCGTTGTTTTCGTTCCGTAAGATATGAGAGAAAGAATTCTAGAGCTGTCTGTCCAAGGTGAAGCGATTTCAATTCAGCAGCCAACACGTCTATATTTACTGTGTCAAAAGCGCTGCTAAAATCAAGAAGTGTAAGTAACGTCACCTGCCTTTCGTCCATAGCACGTCTCATGTCGTCTGTAACTTTCAGCAGGGCAGTGGCCGTACTGTGTCCCTTTTCGAAACCCGATTGTAAAGGGTCAAGTAGTTTGTATTTATTAAAATAGTCGGTTAATTGAACGTGTACTATGCGTTCAAGAGGTTTGGAGAGAGATGAAAGTATGCAAACAGGTCGATAATCTGTTATAAGTACAGGTGAGGAAGTTTTGGGAACAGGATTTATAATGGCATTTTTCCACATTTTTGGAAAGAGGCCACTTGTGAGGCTCGTGCTGTATATATGAGTAATGACGGGAAGAATAATGTCAATGATGTGTTGTATTATGTGTATGGGTATTTCATCAGGTCCTGCAGCAGATGATGTGATTGATAATACCTCGCGTTTCACGTCAATCTCTGTGACTTCGCGAAATTCAAAGAATGGCCTATTTGGTGGTGGCTGATTCAGAAGAGATATTATAGTCTGTGATATTGTGTGTATTTCCGGTTTAATTTTTACTTCAGAAAAACGAGCATTCAATCTCTCCAGAGAGATGTCTGGATTACATGGCTGGGACAAAGCTTTCCCAATTCCAATGTGTTTCCAAGTGTTTGACACATTTAAATTTCCAGCCAGGTGATTTTAAAAAGAAAATTTCTTATTTCGAATTATTACTTTAATTCTATTCCGAAGTGTCCGATACTGTTCAAGCGCACTGGAAGACTGTGTGCGTCTGTAGAGCCGGCGTAACGCGTCACGGTGAGACATCATTTGTTTAATGTCATCGGTCAGCCATGGAGAAGGAGGTCGGGAGACTTTGGCCGCACGCTTAGGTGCATGTTTATCAAGGAGACCAAGTATAAGTGAACTTAAAGTTTCAACTTTCTTATCGATACCGTTTATATTTTTTTACGTCATCCCAAGGACTATTCAAGGCGTCAACTCTCAGATCTAACTTTATATGTTTAATATCCCTGAATGTGATTTATCTGGACTTATACTTCGGTACTTTGAGCGAGTAAGACAAGTATATTAAGTCATGTGTGTCGATATGCTAAGGGTAGGAATTTGTCCATGTGATACTATTTTCTGTGGGTTGTTAGTGACCATTAAGTGAAGATGAGGTATGATTTGTCGGTTTTAGTGGAAGTATTGTCATGTCACACGTCTGGAAAATACTTAAGAGTTGCTTTGTATCTCCAGCCTGTTCCAGTAAATTAGTATTGAAGTCTCCAAATATTAAAATATGTTCATAAGCAGGTGATAGTCTCTGCAGGATGTCTTCAATGTCTGAGAGGTGACCTACCCGTGGTGGTCGATAAACAACTCCTATTAGGGCTTTAACTGTTGTCACAGTGATCTCGGCAAATATGAACTCAGGTCTCAGTGGGCAGATGTGCATACGATTTTACATTTAATATCATCTCTACAGTACAAGGCTACTCCTCCACCTCTTTTATCTATTCGGTCATGCCTGTTAATATGATAGCCCGTTATGTGTACCATACTACTAGGGATAGTTGCGCGTAACCAGCTCTCACTGATACAAGCTACGTGTACATTGCTGTTTTCAAGGAGAGCTGTTAGCTCCTCGTGGTGTGCAGGTAGGGATTGAGAATTTAAATGAATGCAGTTCAATGAACGTGCGTTGGCCTGAAATACTTTCACTAATGGGCTCTGGCAGCGGGATGTCTCCGTTCTCGGATAGGAGAGGTTAGGGGTAGGGGGACAGTCAGGTCCACAGCTGGCAGTGGTTATAACAGTACTCATCACACAAAGCAGAATAGCAAGAAGAAACATGCTTCTTACCTGCGTATTTCCTCTGATATCGCGCCGGCTTTTCATGCACTCAATCACATTCACACTCAATAATAAAACACTATAATACAAATTAAACTAATCAACATTGTCGTTACTTCACACTGTTTCACCCCCTAGCTGCTTGAATAACATTGTTAAGGTCAGCTCGTGTGGTCACTTAAATTTTCTTCACATCAGCGCTTAGAATAATGATACGTCATTCCTTAGTCCATACAAATTTCTGACCGAAGTGGTCACGCGCGGCGTTTAGTATGTCCTTTCTCGTTGCTGTTAGCGATTCTGTTATCAGCATACCCGCTCCCTTCAGCGATTGCTTAGCACGCCAGATACGGCCACGTTCGTGATATCGCGTGAACTTTATTATGATGGGCCTTTTCCCTCCCGTCACTACCTCAGCTGTAGTTCTCCTTGGTTTACTAATCCTGTGACAGCGATCTAAATTGTCCAATGTCAAGTCTATCCCTAGGTGGGATTTCACAACGCCGAACACCTTGTCATAGACGTCCTCGTTCGGAGCTTCTGCCACCCCGTGGAGTAATAGGCAGTTTCTCCTGCTGTACTGCTCTGCTTCATCGATTAGGTCGTCCTGTTTGGAGATCTGGTTACGCATTTCGATAAGTTCAGACTTCACCTCCTTGAGCTCCTCGGTGACAGCAGCTCTGAAAGACTGGAACTCAAGGGTGAGTGCGTCTAGGGAAACATCGCCGGGGTTGGTATCACTGTTGTTGGCGGCGCGCGTTGCCTTCTCAAAACGAGCTTGGATATCATTTAGCTTTTCTTCGAATGAAGAAATCCGCTTGTTCAATGACTTTAGAGACATTGTGAATGAATGTATGTAATCACTGAGTGTTATTTTGTTATGTAACTTGGTCTAGTACACACGAATTGTAGTTAAAGTTGCTGATTGGCTAGGTGGTTTACGGAGCTCTCTCACATGCACTTCTTCACTGCCGCCATCTTGAAATATTGTGTATTAAGAGTTTATGATATACTTCCACTACGAATAATGCACTCAATTGATATTTCAAAGTTCCAATGAATGAGAATATACGAGAGCACACTGTTATTTGAAAGTCTGTCTTCCAAGTAAAATATTAATTAAGTGAACTTTTAATGTTCTTTGCCCGTAATGACACTGTCTTTAAAAGTTCTGCTCAAAGTCAGAATTGAATGGAAAAAGCACTAATATCACCTGATATAAGCCTTCTCGTTGAGCTCGAACAGTTGAATACTGCGCTGCAAACAACAATCTGGAAGTCAGCTGTCAGTAGACACCAAGATGTTCCATAGTACCACGTCCCTGGAACTATCCCGCGTAGTACCAAATCTCCGTCGTTCTACGCCGATCTCCGTCGTTCTCCATCGGTCTCCGTCGCCTTGAGTCAGGATTTCTCATGTTATTAAAAGAGTGGCTTTAACACAAGAAAGTCCAACTGACTAGGTTGAAAATGTGCACCATTTGATTTTGCACTGTTAGAACTAATGACTGTTTCATAAATGATCACCATTCACTCGATGAGAAATAGGTCGGAGCACTGTCCATTATCGTAAATCACGATAATGAGAAATACACTTCACTGCACAGTTCATTTAGACACTTACTGCTCACTGTTCGTATAGTCAGAATAACTTTCATTTGAAGCACAGTTTATTATGCCTCACCTTCACAGCAAATAAATAAATAAATAAATGGCTCTCCCTCGTAATGTTAATTCTCACTGTACAGTCTATCCACACGGGTACAGTCTGTTTCGGCACAAATTACAGTGTTCTAGGCTCTGATAATACTTAAAATAGTTAATGTGTTGCGACCTACAATCACGATATTCGCAGTTGAAATAGTTCATCATTACAATGCGAAGTAGTCGTGCTCACTTCAAGTTGCTTAGGGTTATTCACACGAAAACTAAGATATTTGTCGAGTTCAAATATCGGTGAAAAATTACAAGTCTTTATGGCTGATGTTACACACACGTTAATTTTCTAAGTCTGAATGTGTGACGAATTGCAAGTCCCACAATTTATAAATTATTCACTGGTATTCACAGAAACTAAGTGTCAACTTACCGTCGAAATTTTCTAAGTATTACGAGGTCCAGCGGTGGGAATACTGAGTTCGACTCGTTGTGTGCAGCGTGACATGCTAGCCAGCTGTGAAGGATGCGAACTGAATTGCTGTGTGTGTGTGTTTTTTTACGGGGGGCCCCCGTAGCCCGCTACCCCGCCGTGACCATCGACTCAGTCTCAATCTACATGGCCTCCGACATGCTATTAATTTCTAAGAAGAAAAGAGATAGCTGGGTGGAGTGGGAAGTTGCGCAACCGTCGTAGCGCGGAATTTAAAATCCATGTGCATTTTTAACACTTTACAGCTGCCATCTTTAACCACGTGGGCGCGGAATTTTAAACAGCAGAACATCGCAAACTTCTGTGCTGGCATCTTAACGGGCTAAACCTCACTGTTGCCACCTTAGGCATGTAGTAGCGGGCAATTTAAAATCCACATAATCTTAACTCGGTACAATGTTCCTCTGTGAGACATGCAGTCGACGCACACTGCTGTGTCATTAGTAATTTAACGCTTATTTACGGTCGCCAGTCAGCCATCTCGCCTTCGAAAACTGGATGCTTCTTGTTTAGTTTTACGATGCAGAGTAATAGTAAGTAGTGATTATTGTATTACCGTTCATTCACGGGCTATTGCATGTAGCTATCAGCTTGGAGCGGGCAGATTCGAACCGCACCAGGCAAATAATAGAAGATGTATCTTAACTGTAATCAGCTTTAAACTGTAGGGTTGGTGACGTGTTAGCCTCCGGATCGTAAGATAGTCGGTTCAAACTGTAATCTCAGCTTGCTAAAAAAAAAAAAAAAAAAGAGCAGCTCAGTAAGTATGTTGAGAATGCAATTTTTTTCTTCAACGATATCTCTCTGAACAATGTTCTGTTGTTCGATTCTAGTTTTGTTTATGTACAAAAGTATCTCAGTTGCAAAGCAGTAAACATGTTCTGATCACTTGTGGGTAACGACATGCGATTTACTTATTTAGTGTTCTCAACACTCACGACATCAACTATAGTATGTGATTCTAGTCTTGATATGTTTGTCGTTGTAAGTAACCACATGTGATTCTGGTCATAATATGTTCTGAACAGCAGCTTCGTAAGTATGTAATCAAGTCTAAATATGCACAACTATAATGATGTCATCGCTGCAGGTTAAAAGCACGTGCGCACTCTTACCTTAGCGATGCATGTTTAAACGTTTCTATAGAGATATTCCTTGACAGAGGAGGAGGCCTTTAGCCAATTAGCCCTTTAGCCCTATGAGGAGGAGGAGGAGGAGGAGGAGGAGGAGGAGGATGACGCGGTGAGGAGGAAGAGTCCTTTCATCCTTTTGCCCTTCTGATAAGACGTGACCCCTAGCTCCCATTCCCTATCATGTGTGTAGCACGATTATTTTGCGGTTCAGCATCTTGCATAGTAGCCCTCTCCTGCACAAGCTACATGCCGGTAACCCATGCCAACAGATTGAAATAATATGTTTTCGAACCGAAATTTCAAGTTACATGTTTATTCGGTAATTTATTCGACTGCTAGGGACTTAAATGTAAGCAGTGTATTTCTTACAGCACTATCGAGTACAGTGTTCAGTTCCAGTATTGTTATGTTTCAATCACTTCTTTAGTAATCTGCAAGTCTAAACATGCACAACTCTGATGACCTCATCGCTGCAGCACGTACACACTCTTGCCTCTGCGATGCATGTTCGATAGAGCTATGCCTTGACAGAGGCGGAGGAGGAGCCGCCATCTTGTGCAATCGCTCATAGCCGGCATCTCTAACACCATCTTTGTTCTAAAAACTAAGTTAATAGTATGTTGTGAAGGGCAGCTTGCTATAAGATTGCAGTAAGTTGAGGAGAGCAGCTACGTCCCGCGCTATAAAGTTTACTTCCGTCAAGATAGCAGTAAGCCATGTGCATGTAGTTAAAGATAGCGGCTGACAGCTGTTAAAAAGCATGTGGAATTTTTCAAATTGCCCGCCACTACATGCCTGCATGCGGATTTAGCCCCTGCCAGCACTAAAGTTTTGTTGTTTAAAGATGGTCGCTGACAGCCGTCAAAAAGCACGTGGAATTTTTCAAATTGCCCGCTAGCACATTTCAAAGGTAGTAGCTAAAGATGGCAGCACGATACTCTGTTGATTAAAGATGGCCGCTGACAAAAAAGCACGTGGAACTTTTCAAATTGCCCGCCACCACGTACATAAGGTAGTAGCTAAAGATGCCAGCACGATGCTCTGTTGATTAAAGTAGGCTGCTGTCAGCTTGTCAAAAAAGCATGTGGCTTTGTTTACAAACAAAGGCACGTGAAATTTCAAATTGTCCGCCACCACGTGCCTAAGGTATGAGGTTTAGTGTTGTAAAGATAGCAGCACGGTGCTCTGTGGATTAAAGATGGCAGCTGACAAAAAACACATAGAATTTTTCAAATTACCCGCCACCACATTTTAAAGGTAGTAGCTAAAGATGGCAGCACGATAGTCTGTTGATTAAAGATGGCCGCTGACAAAAGAGCACGTGGAACTTTTCAAATAACCCGCCACCACGTACATAAGGTAGTAGGTAAAGATGGTAGCACAAAGCTCTGATGATTAAAGATAGCCGCTGTCAAAAAGCACATGGCTTTGTTTACAAACAAGAGCACGTGGTAATGACGTCACGCAGTCAACGACCTTGGCTGCAGCCAGCACGTGGCTTTGTTTATAAACAAGAGCACGTGGTGATGACGTCACAGTCAATGACTTTGGCTGGCAGCCGTCTTGCGCAAGCGCCCTTAAGCTGTCTCATAAGTGCAGCCGCCATCTTGTGCAGTAGCCTCTAAGCTATCTTTCTCCATATAAGCCTGTGTATAGCCGCTATCTTGCGCAAGCGCCCCTAGGCCGTCTCAAAAGGAGCTGTGTGTAGCTGCCATATTTTTCAATTGGTGTCGGGAAGGGCATCTTGCCGTAAAATTAAGGATAGTCCCTTCAAGATGGCGGATGTGAGGATAGGCTTGCTCTCTTAGGCGTCGGGAAGGGCAACTAGCCGTTAAAGTGAGGTTACGCCCCTCCGTACGGTTAGGTTCGCACTCTTATGCAAAATCCGCAAACCGACATTACTCATCTGATCTTGCATTGGATCCAGCATTGCTACACTACTAGACCTCGGGTGCTGACTCTGCAAAAAAGTGTTGACTCCTTTCCTACTGCTTGCCTCAGTAGATAGCAGGAGGTGCGCACGCACATGTTGATCTAAGCATTCTCTAGGTATAAACACGAGTGCAAGACAAAGCGTCCTGGCCGTGCCCTGGCCCCCCCCCCCCGGCAATATTTTTTGTTAGAGGAGTCATCGCTATGGCGGCAGACCTCTAGCGAGATGGTACTCCCCCGAAGTCAATAAAGCATAACCATTTACTTAGGTTAGCCTAAGATAAGAGCGCGCCCAAGTGCCTAATGTGGCATCCATGAGGATTTTGCCCCGTCAAGATGGCAACACTGAGGTTAGTGATACAAGATGGCGGATGACAGCTGTCAAAAGGCGCGTGGAATTTTTCAAATTGCCCACCACCACGTGCATAGGGGCCAGGTTTAGTGCCGTAAAGATGGCAGCACTGTTGTTAGCGATGCAAGATGGCCGCTGTCAAAAAAGCACGTGGCTTGATTTAAAGATGATCGTTGACAGCTTTCAAGAGCACGTGGAATTGTTCAAATTAGCCGCCACCATGTGCCTAACGTAGCAACAGTGAGGTTTAGTATTGTTAAGATGGCAGCACTTAGGTTAGCGATGCAAGATGAGGGATGACAGCTGTCAAAAAGCACGTGGAATTTTTCAAGTTGCCCGCTATCACGTGCATAAGGATGAGGTTTAGTGCCGTCAAGATGGCAGCAGTGAGGTCAGCGATGCGTCGTTGTTGTTGATGTTTAGTGCCGTTAAGATGGCAGCACTGAGGTTAGCGATGCAAGATGAGGGATGACAGCTGTCAAAAAGCACGTGGAATTTTTCAAGTTGCCCGCTATCACGTGCATAAGGATGAGGTTTAGTGCCGTCAAGATGGCAGCAGTGAGGTCAGCGATGCGTTGTTGTCTTTAAAAGTGAGGTAAAGGACCGTCAAGTTGACAGCTGTCATAAAAACCACGTGGCATTGTTTACAAACAAGAGCACGTGGCTTTCTTTATAAATTTAAATCTCACGACAAAATTCAAATTTCCCCCAAAAATTCGAATGTTCCGCCAAAAAAATTGTACACCTAGTTTAGGAACACACTGTGATGCACAACTGTCACAGATCCTCTACTGTGACGTCTCATTCTGCCATTTTAAGACATGCCGCCATTCTCTACAGCCCTATAAAATAGCTATTGTGGCGGTCTCTATATGCTCCTTCCCATTCTGCCATTTTAAGACGTGCCGCCATCCTCCACTGCCCTATAAAATACCGATAGTGACGGTCTCTATGTGCTCCTCATTCTGCCATTTTAGGACATGTGCCGCAATCCTCCACTGCCCTATAAAATACCGATAGTGACGGTCTCTATGTGCTCCTCATTCTGCCATTTTAGAACATGTGCCGCAATCCTCCACTGCCCTATAAAATACCGATAGTGACGGTCTCTATGTGCTCCTCATTCTGCCATTTTAGGACATGTGCCGCAATCCTCCACTGCCCTATAAAATAGCGATAGTGACTGTCTCTATACGCTGCTTCCCGTTGTGCCATTTTAAGACGTGCTGCCATCCTCCACTGCCATATACGTTAGCGATAGTGACGGTCTCTATATGCTCCTAATTCTGTCATTCTAAAACATGTGACGCCATCCTCCACTGCCCTATAAAATAGCGACAGTTGCTCCAGATCCACCGCTGTCGCGCGTCAAGCCGGGGAGGCAGGGGCGGCGGACCGCACTGGTCCATGATGAGGAGGATGATTAGGCTAGACCCTCTCTTCGCTGATCTGACTTTGAGGTTAAGTCGGAACAGTTAGGTTAGGTGACATCCAGCAAAATTCAAATCGCCGGCCTTCGTCGTCAGTTCTTCCTACTGGTATACAAAAGCCTGTTTTGAGTTCCGAACGTCTCCGCAGATATCATGTGGACTGAGGGCATATGACGCTGAGGATGTTGAATCGGCCGTCAGCGGATCAACGGGAGTAGGCTGTTACCTCCTCTGATTAGGTTAGCTGGGCACTGTTGAACGAAAGATATTGTTGCACTGTGAAGCCATGGAAACACTATTTATCATGTTGCAGAGATGTGTGTTAGTGGCTTTTCTTGTCGTAGTTTTCAATGTATCACGTGACGACGGGAAACGTGGCATGCGCAGAGATCCCGAGGAGGAGGCTGAAACTACAGGTGACGGTTTGTGCAGTGTCTGTTTTATGTCATAAACTTAAAAAGTGCATGGACTTTAGAAAGGTCTCCTCAAGAAATAAATGTAATAAGGTAATTACAACCCGCTGCACTGTGCTGCCAGGCGGTTGAGCACTCTCGTACGTCAGCCTCCTGGTACGTAAAAGAAACTCTGCGGGAGTAAATTCCGGCACTTCCGCGTCAAAGTACTCGGTGTGACGTAAATACGTATGCATTAAATTGGCCACCCTGACGGTAATGGTCGTCATGTAAGAGAAATGTGTCTGTTTCTCTACAGGTTCGGGTGTGACATAAATCTGTCTTGGCGAGTTTTTTGACCGGGTGCCCTTCCTGACGTCAACCTCATCAAAATGAGACGAATGACTTGATATATGGTAGTAGGTAGGGAGAGGGTGAAACCCGGTGCCGGCACATAGCCTACTCCTGTCTGCTCAAGGCTTAACGTCCCCATCCAACGGACGAATCACCATCAACAGCGTCATATGCCCTCACTCCGTGTGAACATTGCCGAGAGGTTTGTAATTTAATCCAGGCTTTTGTCACGCAATCTAGTGATCTACCGCCACCGTGCCGGCCAACATTCTGATGGTGAGCAGGACTCGAACCGGCTAACCACGGTGTCAGACGTTTTAGACTTCAACGTCTTAACGATCATGGCTACCAAGCGGACAAAATTTTGTAGTAAATGATTTTCCATTTTCATATTATAATTCAAAACGTTATCATTTAATTAAAAAATGAAATTTAAAATGCTCTTTTACTCTTCCAAAAATAATGAAGTTTAAAAAAATGTTAAAAACTGAAAATAACGATAATGATATTGTTTTTATGTCCCACTAAAATTATCTCCACCAATATTTACAACATAAATTACAATTGGATCCTCAACTGTAGAAAGGTGCTGAGTAACAAATTTATAAACGGAAGTTATTACAAAAATCTGTCTGTACGGCGTTTTAATTACTTTCATTGAGGAAGTAGCAGATTGAATGTTCCTTGGGTGTTTCCCTTTCACCTCTCATGAATCGTATGTGATGCTGTCAACGGTTAAAATGTTCAGATTATCTCGTCTGCCACACATTGAATGTTAAAAAAATGAACTATTCATGGAAGTTAGTTTGAAAGGTGCTTCCTCGACAATTTTGCACAGGTCACTGAGTACAAATGCCTTCGTCACTGTCTTCCTTCTCTCTATCAAGACAAACTCAAGAGCCGCATACACATACCTTATAATTCGAAGAGCAATTATTCACAAAATAGGACAGAATACAAGTCTAAATAAAACAATTGAATTGCACATTGCACCATTCTTAAGACATCATCAGACAACTTTGCAATATTACCATCTAGCGGCGGCTTGGAATTCTCAGCGGACGTAGCCCTTGTCACAAGTAGTCCTCCTACGTTTCCTGCACTTTTCAAACCACTTATCACATTTTTCATTAATTTGGCACTTAGCACCTTTCTACACTTAAATATCTATGCTTTGCAAACAAGTTTTTAAAAAAAGTTAAATAGCAATTAATTTGACGTTTGTTCCCACACAAAACATTCAGAAAAAAGATTTCCTGACACATTTAAATATGCTCTCAATTTCTCGACCTAGAAAAACCAACGCTGACCACTGGCTTCTCGTAGACTTTCTCCTAACTGGAAAACGCCTGAAGTAGGCAATGAATGTCTCAGCAAATGATGTCTTATATGAATAATATTCTGGACTTTGGACCGTGTATTGGCGACCACGGGGCCCTTAGCTGAGTCCTGGCATTGCTTCCACTTCCTTGTGCCACACTCACTTTCATCTATCGTATCCGACCTTCCTTGGTCAACTCTTGTTCTTTTCCGACCCCGATGCTATTAGGTTTCCGAAGGCTAGGGAGTCTTTCAATTTCACGCCCTTCGTGGTCCTTATCTTTCCTTGGCCGATACATTCATTTTTCGAAGTGTCGGATCCCTTTCATTTTTCTCTCTGATTAGTGTTATATAGAGCGAAGTTGTACAAGGGGGATCAAATATAAACGGGGTTTATTTTTTATTGAAAATCACGTATTGAAAAACACAAGGGATTTACAATTTATTTTTCCACACAGTTTCGTGCTTTGTAAGTGCATTTATCCCAGCGTTTGGATGCGCTCATCGTAAGCTTCGTGTCAACTCGTTGTTCTCCTACAGCTTCTTTAAGCGGTCCGAACAAATGGAAATCGCAGGGCGATAAGTCTGGGCTGTAAGTGTTAGACAGTTAGAGCTGCAGTATGGGTCTCGTCTTTTGCGCCGATGTGCAACCCTCGTCTTGTTCAACAGCTCGCAGTAGCAAGCAGCATTGGTTGTGCGTCGCTCATGAAAAAAATCACTCAACAAAATGCCTCGCCGATCGAAAAAAGAAAAAAGAAAAAAAACACCGGTTGCAAGAACCTTGCCTTTTGACAGTCGAGTCTTGGCTTTCACTGGTGCCGCTGTTTGATCACCGAACTGTGCAGCTGTAACTCCTTCACGAGCAAGACATTTTATAATTATGCGTTGCACAGCTCCGACATGGTGAGCGTTACTGACGAAACAGCACGCTCTCTGCACTCCTAATGGTCCCGCCCAAGCATAGCAGTCCTACCAACTGTTGTTCAGGAGGTGCACATGGCCCTGAGGTTCACTCAGCCTACACCAAAAATGAGTACCCGGTTAATTCCTGGGGGCAAAGGCGGCCGGGCGTAGAGCTAACCACTCTACCCCATCAAGTGCCGAGGTACCTCCCACTCCTGCAAGGGCCTTCATGGCCTGTACGGAGATGACTTTGCTTTGCTTTTTCGTACTTCCTCTCACCACCACACTTAATTCCTCGTGTCATAAATAACAGAAATCCTCTTTACTGCCAATTACACTGGTTGAATATCAAAGGCATTGTATAGGTAACATTTATTTGATTAAAGTTTCCAGGTCACAGGTTCAGGTATGAGCGAGAAGTCATGTGACATGACACCATGAGTATGAAAGCATGCATCCATTGTGCCGTGCAGGTGCTGGCTGTTGCATGAGGTCAGTCAAATCAGCAACGGTTAATGCTGGTATTGGATGACGCTGGATTTCTCGCCCTGTAATGCTCCATACGTGCTCAATGGGCGAATGGTCTGGTGATGTCGCAGGCCAAGGCAGCGGTTAAATAGCCTATAGAGGGCGTGTGTGACAGCAGCGAGTGCTTGAATACTGCGAATGAATGGCGGCACAAGTCCACTGTCAAGTTACTCCAGCTCTCCTACTCCTGGAGTAGGTTGAACTACTGGCACCAACACAGAACACAACAGATCTCCACTCGCCCTCCAATGAGCTCCAGTTTTGACACCACTGAAATCGCAGATGGCAGTGGTTCGGAGTTTTGAACGCTACAGGATGCCTGGTTCGGAGCTTGTTACACTTTCCTGTGCCACCTGAAACTCCAGTGGGTGCTGCAGATGCTGTATGATCCGCCACAGCCATCGGCGAATACGGCGGTCGTAGCGGCCGGGGCCCGGTCTGCTTGAGATAGTGACCATTGTTGCCAACACGGATGCACTTTGGATACATTTCCGCCAAGTTTTTGTACGATATTGCGCTACTGGCACCACTCTTCGTCGATTAGCGCGTAAATTTGAATAGCCCTCATCTTCCAAATTTCGTTTAGGCTATCTGGTACAACTCCATCTTGGTGTTGGGGTTTCATTTTCCCTCAGTGAATAAAAGGATAATTGCATTGTCGCCATTATCGAGTGAAGCCTGTTCTCGACATAATTAGAAAGTGGAATCTGAATTTCACACGGGAAGATAGATCAGGTAGGCCAATATAATGTATTAAAAGGACAGCCGAGATTGCGCACTGCTGTCAGCTATCGGAGGACCTTTTCGTTCCACACATTTACGCTATGTCAGAGGGGTTAGCACTGCGTTGTCTTCGTCTTATTAAGGAATATGCATGGTCTCAGTTTGAGGTTGTCAGTGGTACAGAAGGTGTAAATGAGAGCATAGGCGATTATAGCACTGGTATAATGACCCTACACAGCAGTTTAAGTGTGCCTTCGCCTGTTGCATTAATCTTTGACACTATAGATCTTTGGCCCCTGAATTCAAACTTTTCATTAAGAGAAGTATTGTAGCTTCCCCTCAAGATATTATACGTCTAGGACGAGAGTACGAGTCCACTATAACGAGAAACCAGGCGTATCACCCTCCTCCCAATCCTAATGACTCTCTTTACCCTGTTGCTGCCTGCAATTCCTATCCTAAGGCTGTTTCCTTCTCCCAGAGACTTTCCAAGCACTTCTCTCGGTCCAGACCCACTCATTCGCTTCAGTCGCCACCCCTCATGTTAATGCCCTCGCAGGATAGGAGAGGTCATACCGCGACAATCGTGTAGCAACCCACGTCGGTGCCTGAGGGTAGGTCTCGTTCCTTGATCAGAGTCTTCACCGCTCACGAGCAGCGGCTCATTACCATGTGGGATTAACGTTTTTATGTGGTGGCCCTAATCACACTAGAGTCAAATTGCATGCATTCTACTGGGCCGTCATATCCAGAACATTTTTCTTTCGTTTTCGCTCCCGCCAATCTTTTCCTTTGGGAAGCCATCTCTCTGCTACTTCTCTTGCGTGACGTTGGTGCTCTAACATCTTACTGATGCTTTTCCTGACGTGTTGACAGAAGATTTGGGTAGTGCGAAACATTTTTCGTATAAATTCGGACTTAAGGATAATAACCCAGTCATTAGCCAACATGAGAAATCGTGTTAACAAGCTTTTAGATAATGGTGTTATCAGTCCTTCCAAATTTACATATCTCATGCCAAAGAAGGGGAACCAATACAGGTTGGCAGTAGATTACCGTACGGTCAATGGGAGAATCATCTTTGAGAGCTTCTCTTTGCCCACTTCTGAGAGTGCTTTTCAACACTTTGAGGGGCTAAATTTTTCACTGTGCTTGATCTGAATTCTATATATTATCATATCAGATCCCTTTGCATGCTGACTGCAGAGAGCTCACGGCCTTCGCTACCCTTTTCGGACTTTCACTTCAAGAAAGTATCCATAGGAATATATATATATAGGGGAACCTGTCCTAAAATGACATACCATAAAATAAAAACACTGCTGTGGACATAATTCTTGCGATAACTCATTTATTTCTTGAACATTAATAACCCTATTGTGGCATCTTTCTGTCTCTTGTAATTTGAATATTTTCAAAAACATGTTACTATGTCATTTTATCTCAGGTACTTGGGTAAAATGGCATACTTGCTATATCTCAAGTAAAAAGACTTTTTACTCACACAACTCACAAATAAATGCTTTTGATGTTCTTGAGAGTCCAGCACACTCATTGTGTGCCCACATTGCACACTTAGTACACTTTGACCATGTCTCCCTTGGTTTAGAGTTACTGAATAAGTCATTACAATAGAGACATGGTACATCATTGTCATCATCAGCATCAATATCCACGTCTTCATCGCTGTCAGTACCTAAATAAAGCTTCTTTTTTGCCTGTTGAGTAGCGCGTCTTGTTACTACCTTCTTCTTCTCTGCAGCCTTATTTTTTATTTCATTGACGTATGGACTGCTAGTCAGTATTTGAGACCCTTCATGTTTGCGTTTTCTTGAGACACAACCAGTTTTTGATGCAGAAGGCATTGGAGATATCTGAACTGGTCTGATATATGAGGATGGAGATGTAGGCCTACTCTCAATTGGATAAGACCTAGAGGATGACGGTGTTGCGCATGAGGAACTGGAGGGGATTACAGAATCTTGAGGAGCTGGGAAGGATGCTGTTGCAGCCTCTTTCAATGTTTCACTGTTTGACTTGTTTTGGTCTTCCTGGTCTGCTTCCTGGTGTTGCTCGCATTGCAGAGACCTTTCCGTAACTGCTGCTGCTCAGAAGACATGATCTGGAAACACATCACGATCTAAAGGCCAAATGCCTGTTTTGGCAAACCCACTGGTAGCATTGTGAATTGAAGCTGCTTTCCCGTAGGCTAATGAAAAAAAACTAGCCATTTGGTATTGGGTAACAACTCTTCGTGGGTGGGCTTTGAGCCATTTGGATACTTCTTGATTATAATATGTCTTCAGTGGTCCAAAGAATGTCACATCCAGAGGCTGAAGTCGATGGCTGCAGTGAGGAGGGAACGAGAGCATGATGATACCATTGTCCTTAGCACATCAACATGCTTATGACTAGCATGGCCATCAAGTAGGAGAAGCACCTTCTGGTCTTTTGATGAATTGACATGTTGTTGGAAGTGTTTCAACCACTGAAGGAACAGTCCAGCCCATTTCGTTTATAAGAGCCAATGTTCCTGTAGGTGCTCCATCAAAAAGTTCATTTTTGAACTTCTTCCTACCAAATATTATTGTAGGCGGAATGAAAATACCAGCAGAGCTCATACAGCATACTACGGACGCATGCTGACCCCTTTGAGAACTGGTCATAGAACCAACTTGCTTCTTGCCTTTAGAAGCTAGAATCTTCTGGGGCCTCTGAACTGTGGAGAGAGCCGATTCGTCTGCATTGTAAATCCTTGTTGGATGGAACCATTCTGAGTAAGAACAAGTTCTAATTTATAAAAAAACAGAGAGACTTGTGGCTTATTGAATGCTCGGGCTCTTCCTGTTGAAGTTGCTTCTGGTCGCCTCAATGAAAGCTCAGGGTGCCTCTTCCGAAAACCACGTAACCATGCCCAGCCTAGAAAAGATGAACACATTTGTGATAAATGAAATTAGTGCCACTATCCTACAGCCTTTTAACAAATAGCTTACAGTTTATCAGAAATATACTAACCTGCCATCTTTCCGTCTTTGCTAAAACGATGGTCTAATCCATTACTTTCAGCTAATTGATACGCTAGCCTTCGAACGTCATCCAGTGTTAAACCAAAAAGACTAGATTCAACATCTTGAATGTGCTGTATAAGATCAACCTCCAGGAACAAAGGAAAAGTAGTTTGATAGCGGCCCAGTCCCTTATCAGCACCAGTTACGTTCTTATTTTTCCCTAGAACTCTTCTCCTCAGCGTAGGTTGTGGGACATTAAAGGTCTTGGATGCAAGATACCAGCCCATTTCTTTTTTTTAACGGCATTCATGGCTTGCTCCATATTTGTTTTATCCCATGATTGTCGAGTACTGCTTCTCTTGTAACTCCCAACCATTATCTCTGCAAATAATAATAATAATAATAATAATAATAATAATAATAATAATAATAATAATAATAATAATAATAATAATAATAATAATAATAATAATAATAATAATAATAATAACGGGTTGACGACCACAAATTTCCCAACCCTCAAAAGGTTAACCAACAACCACCACCACCACCACCACCACCACCACCAACATCAACAACAACAACAACAATCGTGATGTTAGTCCTATTCATCCAATTACCAATGGTCTTAATAGTGTGAAGGAGGAAAATGAAATTAAACTTTGCTCGGGTAAAATGACATTACCAACATTGTTAACCTCAAACACATCACAGAAATGCTCACAAAGGCCTTGTGTGAGGGGTTATGTAAATACCACAAAATAATCAGAATGAATGCTTTTAGTTACCCTATATATAAAAAATTTGTTACGCTATTTGAAATAAACATATTTGGTAATAGAATTACACTTACTTTATAATTCAATGACGTGATGTTGAGAGATTTCCACTACTACACAAAACCCGCGGCAACAGCAGCAATGCTATAAACTCTGCTCCAGTCTTACCAATCCATGAATAATTCAAGGTAGAGATAAGTGCTGCCCCATGCGTCATTTTATCGAAGTATGTCATTTTAGGACAGGTTCCCATATATATATTTTGCTAGTTGCTTTACGTCGCACCGACACAGATAGGTCTTATGGCGACGATGGGATAGGAAAGGCCTAGGAGTTGGAAGGAAGTGGCCGTGTCCTTAATTAAGGTACATCCCCAGCATTTGCCTGGTGTGAAAGTGGGAAACCATGGAAAACCATCTTCAGGGCTGTCGACAGTAAGATTCGACCCCACTATCTCACGGATGCAAGCTCACAGCCGCGTGCCCCTAACTGCACGGTCAACTCGCCCGGTGTTCAATATTTTAAACGACCTGGTTAATTTCAGTGCTTTCTTTCATGAGCACATATTCAAGAAGTGTTTTCACTGTTACGTCATCACGGATTTACTGTCAATCCCAATAAGATTTCCCTGCACTCGAGGCAAATCTCCTTCCTAGGTCACTTAATATCTGACGAAGGAATCAAGGTAAATCCTGACCGCGTTAAGGTTATCCCTGCCCCCCAAGAAAAATCGTGGTGTGCGGAGATTTCTGGAGATGGTAAGTGTCTATGGCCGTTTCCTCAAAAAAGTTTCCGATCTGTGAGCTCCTTAAACTTTGTTAAAGAGGAGGAATTCTTGTTTTGTGTAGGACACTGCCTTCAATCAGCTTTGTGTGAGGCACAGCCCTGAGTTTGTTCTATAGTGCGATGCCAGTAACATCCCCTGCCTGTCTTAAGGGGCTCAGCACTTGGGAGCGTGGGTTGGAAACCACGGGGCCCTCAGCTGTGTCCTGATACTTGTGCCAGGTTCTGACCTCCGATGGTCAACTCTTGTTCTTTCCCGACCCCGACGGTATTAGAGCACTCGAGACCTAGACACCCCCTTCGTGCCCCTTGTCTTCTACCTTCGTTTCTCGAACTGTCGGATCCCTTCCACTTTTTCTCTATGATTAATGGTATATAGAGGTTGTTTACTTGTATTTCCTCTTAAAACAATAATTACCACCACCACCACCACCACCACCACCACCTGGTGCCTGTCGCTTACTTCAGCAAGCTTCTCCACGGAGCCGAATTAAATACTCCATTTATGAGAAAAGTTTTAAGTTGTGTTCTTAGAAGTAGAACAATTTCACACATACTTTGAACACCGTTAATTTTTGGTCCTTTGTGAAACACAATGTAGGTAGCTGGGTACGGCTTCAACTCTCGCAATGAAATCGCCCGTTGGCATCATCCCATCCTCGCTATGATGTCACTCATCCTCATCTGAACCCTCACGTTGTGAGTTGACTAAGAAAATTCTTGTCCTCCGAATTCCTACAAACGCTAAATCTACCGACATCATTCGCTCATTTACGTGGTTAACAGAAACTATGTTGCGTACCGAACAGTCCTAACCCACACTGTACCCTTTCCTTTGAAAACCTACAACCTGCTTTCCAGTTTTTGACCAGGTCAGGGATGTAATGAATGAATCAGATATAGGCTGTTATTACGATGGGGTCGCCACTCCCAAAGTGATTTACATTAATGAGTGATATATGCTATGAAATGAGAATGGAGAGTAATGCTGGAATGAAAGATGACAGGGAAAACCGGAGTACCCGGAGAAAAACCTGCCCCGCCTCCGCTTTGTCCAGCACAAATCTCACATGGAGTGACCGGGATTTGAACCACGGTATCCAGCGGTGAGAGGCCGACGCGCTGCCGTCTGAGCCACGGAGGCTCTCTTACCACCAGTTATGACTACTTTATAATTTATTTCTCGTTATCTCCCCTTACCCGAATATCGTTAACTCCTGACACATCCACTTTGCTGACTCAGCTTGCCTCCATAAGCCCCATTAATATTGTTAGCTCCTCATCGAATTTCATTTTGTTCGCCAAGTCGTTTCCAAGGAGTCCTTCGCTTGTCAAATGTTAGTGGGACTCAATAATTCCCATAGGTCCGAGGCTTGCTTAAAATGTTCTGAGCTCGGTGCCGACGAGGATCACTCCTTAACGGGTTAGGGACCACCGGTGAATTGTATAGTCCAAGCCTCCTGAGTTTAAGGACTCAGAATACGTCCGAGATGCCCACTTCTGTACTAGGTCGCTCAGCCGTTGTCCATGGTTCATGAACTAGGACATGACTTCAGTAGCCCACACCATGAACTACGTGAATAATAAAATAAAATTTCACTTTAAGTTTAAATGTCAGTGATGAACTAATATAACACGTTCATTCTATGGACATTATTAGAGAAATGTGGTGGAATTTGTTTTAATGGGGAGTTGAAGTTGCACTCTTGTAGATAGTGGTGGTCAGTTTAAAATGTTATATTTCTTAATCCTAGGAGTGCCAGGAATTCAGATTTTTTCAATTCTTCCATCTATGATTTTGTAGAGAAACGTCATGGCATCATTCTCCCTTCGGAATTCTACGCTGCAAAATTTGAAATTTAGATTAAATTCGTTTTATGGTGTGAGTCTATGGGTGTCTCTCACGCCGGGCTCTCTGCACTGAGTGGGAAATTTTCAGGGGTTGGGGACTACGTACCGCCAGGATCCTCGCTCTTGCCTTAGTTGGCCTTCACTTTCTTAACTCGGTCCGGCTCCATGGTCACAGGGGTCCCGGGTTCAATTCCCGGCAGGGTCGGGAATTTTAAACATAATTGGTTAATTTCGCTGGCACGAGGGCTGGATGTATGTGTCGTCTTCATCATCGTTTCATGCTTATCACGACGCGCAGGTTGCGTACGGGCGTCAGCTCAAGATACCTGCATCTGTCGAGCCGAACTTGTCCTCGGACACTCCCGGCACTAAAAGCCATACGCCATTTCATTTCAGCTTAACTCTCCTAAGTGTGGAAACTCTTCCTTCATCTAGTTTTGTAGTTTCGGAAAGCAGTCTCCATGTAGTCCATCGTGCCTCGTGCCAGGAGAGCTTTGTAATCTGACGTAGGTTTGTGAAAGATGGTTCGAAATTATTTATAGGCCTATTTGACTAACTTCCTCTCGTACAGCTGCGAGAGTTGGTTGCTTACATAGTTGGTATTCTTTTCACTAGATAGTGTCAGGAGCAGTTCAGTGGCGTAACGTCAGGCGCGCAGACTTCTCCAGAAAAAAATAATAAATGAATACATAATCTTACCCGATTGGCAATCCGCACGGGGAAGGATGTTGTAGAATGAGCCTTGTTTTTACATTTCGTAAGTAGAGTAATTGAGTGTAGCACAGCCGTCTCTCGTAAGAAATTGGTAACGTTTTAGATCTCATAATTACTGTTACTCTTTCTTCCCCACAACGCCCCCATTCGAAACTGAAACGGTATGACAGACTCTTCAGCAACTGATGTCAGTGAAATCGTGAATGTCTTTGCATCTTTGTGAGTACAGTAAAGATTAGGAAAGCGAAACATGGAATTTATAGGGTATTTCAATCCGTACAAAATATTTAATTTTCAGAATAGAATATAATATAATATAATATAATATAATATAATATAATATAATATAATATAATATAATATAATATAATATAATATAATATAATATAATATAATATATCGGGGCTGTAATGGCGGTCATGTAGAAGTGTGTACGAGTGAAGCTCCGTAAATTGGACAAAGTAAGGCGACACCAACGAGGACATTAACATAAATATAGCAAATTTGTGTAAATTAAGGAAAGTGTGGCCAGTGTAAAGTGTAATTTCTGGAAAGTAACGTGGTTACCTCTACCATGGCAAGTGTGTAAAACTTAATAAAAGTGAGAGTGATGCAATTGTGAAAAATAAAAGTATAACAAAGGAGTGTGAGGACTGTAACAAAGGAGAAACGAAAACAGGAGAGGGTGATAAACCTTCTAAAGTTACACTGGAGGACATCTATAAGCAACTGAAAGAACTAAGAAGTGAGCAAAAAGACCTAGGGTACTCTCTGGAAGTTTGTCACTGCAGACTAGACGAGACACAGAGTGCGGTGAATGACCAAAAGAGATCGCTAGTGGACCTGCCACAGGTAATCGACATTCTAAAATCGGAAAACAACAAAGTGAGACAGGAAGTGGATGACTTGAAGGGACGAGTGGAAGACATTGAGCAGTACACCAGACTGAATTCCGTAGAAATACACGGAGTTCCAGAAACACAAGGTGAAAGCACGGAGAAGGTGGTCGGTAAAGTTATTGCTGCCACTGGGGTAAATATCGATTCATCAATGATCGACATATGTCACAGATTTCCCTCATGAACATCCGCCGGACCGGGTACTCCATCGTGCGGAGAGCGGATAAGGAGAAACTGTTGGATGCCAGAGCTAAACGAGGGAAGACAATAACAACCCTCGACCTTGGGTGGACAACAAGCCAGCCTTTCCCCTTCCAGGAAGAAGCTCTTTACACAGGTAAGAAGCAAAGAGGAAAGAGGCCAATTGCCAGTTCTGCTGGGTGCGGAATGGCAAGATATTTGTGAGAAGGAAGCCAGGCGATCCGGTCTTACAGATTAAACGTGCAGAAGACATGAAAAGATAAAGTGAAATGCCAAAACAAAACATGGATAATAGTATAGATAGGTATAGTAGTAAAGAAGGGGTAACTATTAGCTACCAGAATGTGAGAGGAGTTAGGACAAAGACTCAAGAACTATTTTTAGCTGCCTCTGAAAATAACCATAAGATAATCTGCATAACCGAAAGTTGGCTCACTAAGTCTATATACGATACTGAAATCATACCTAGTAATTACTGTGTGTTTAGAGCAGATAGAGAACATAAAGTAACAGGAAAACGGAGGGGAGGTGGGGTGGTAATAGCCCTTGATAAAATGTTTAAAACTCATCAGATTATTTCTTACTCTCGTAAATTTGAATTTGTAATGGTTAAAGTTCAGTTTAAATGTAGGTCATATTTTATAGGAGTAGTGCATTTTCCACCAAATTCTAAACTTGATCAATACTGTGAATTTTTTGAAATACCTAGTTGAATCAGCAGTAAATCTAGGAAATAAAAGTCCTATTTGTATTGTAGGAGATGAGAGAAACAAATCAGGATGTTGGTACAAGTAAAGCAAGACCGGCAGCAATGCAGCTTTTCATGGATCTAACGTCTAGAAATACTATCACGAATAAATTTGGATACTGTTTAGATTTAGTTCTGGCCTCTACAACAGAGCAAATTCACATTGAGCGAGATAACCAGCCTTTGTTACCTGAAGATGACTATCATCCTGCACTCATGCTTTCAATAGAAGTTAATCTAAGAAAACTTAATACATTGGACAGTAGATCAACTTTTAGGCATCATAATTGCAATAGAGCTAATTTGCAATTATTCTTTGAATTACTAAACACTTGTGATTGGTCAGAATTGAATGACATTAACAGTGCTTTAGATTGCTTCTATAATAAATTCTGTGAGATTCTTGAATATTGCGTTCCTCTGACTAAGTATAGTAAAAGAACTTATCCAATATGGTATAATACAACTAATTCGAAATAAGGAGTATCATAGGAAAAGAAGACTTTGTAGTGAATATCGTATGACAGAGTTCAAAACAAAGAGAGCAATGCTTAAAAAGAAAATAAGAATACATTCAAGGTATAGAAAGTAGTATAGGTAGTAATAGCAAAAACTTTTGGCACTTTCTAAAGCAAAAGGGGACCAATAATCAAGAATGTCACAGATATGTACTGAATGATAGCACCTTAGCTTCTAAGACAGAAATAGCCGATGGATTTGCCTCTTACTTCAAAAGTACATTCACAAAAAGTAACACCGAAAATAATGAGCAGTATGTTCTAGAGGAACTGCAATGTAAGGAACTTGACATGCTAAACATTTCAGTGGTATCTGTTGATGATGTTAAATGTGCTATAAAAAGATTACAATCTAAAAGAAGTGCTGGTCCAGATAATATACAGTGAAAGGATGCGGAGACGCTCTTGCATATCCACTTTGTATAATTGTTAACAAATCGCTGCAACAAAAAATATTTCCTGATTTGTGGAAGATAGCAAGAGTGTGTCCAATTTACAAAGATGGTAATATCGAAAATGTACATAATTATAGACCAGTATCAATACTATTGGTCTTATGCAAAGTGTTTGAGGATATACTTTACTGTAATATCTATCGACATGTTGATAAAGTCATCATAGAGCAACAACATGGCTTTATGCGAGGGAGATCAACAAGTTCGAATTTAGTAAACTTTACACACTATGTGTCATTTATTTTAGATCAAGGAGGGCAAGTGGATGTCATATACACGGACATGACAAAAACATTCGATAGGATTGATCATCATAAACTTCTAAACAAGCTTCACAGTTTTAGTTTTAGCCCTGAACTAGTCGAATTCTTTAACTACTACTTCAGGAATAGATTTCAATTTGTTAGTTTCAAAGGGGTAGCTTCATCCATGTACAGGGTAACTTCAGGCATAAACCAAGGTTCAAAATTAGGTCCACTGTTGTTCATTCTGTTTGTTAACGATATTGGCTCTGTGTTAAAGAATTCTAAATTTCAATTATATGCCGATGACATGAAAATTTACAGGCAAATTAGTTCAAACAATGATAGCGAAAAATTACAAGACCTCACAGCATTGGTTGAATGGGGAAAACACAATTCCTTTCAATTCAATATTAAGAAATGTGAATCAATGACCTTTACTAGAAAAAGACAACCAAAAATCCATTCTTATGAAATGAACGGTATCAGCCTAAAACGAGTTGAAAAAAAGAAGGATTTAGGAGTGATATTTGATAGTAAACTTCAGTTCCATATACACATAAATAACGCCGTAAATAAGGCCTATAGGAACCTAGGATTTCTAATAAGAAACACAAACAAATTCAAAAATATCAAAGCGATAATACAGGTATACAATTTACTAGTTAGAACAGTAATAGAATATGCCTCTATAGTCTGGAATCCATCATGTATCAAACGTATAAAAGAAATAGAAAATGTTCAAGCTAAATTTCTAAGATATCTGTATTTCTGTATCTCTAAAACTAGTGCAAAATATGTAGCATATAGTGACTTAATAACAAATTTTTGGATAGATAGGTTGCATACGAGGAGAACATTAACTTGTGTAAAATACCTACATAGAATTCTCAAAGGTAAAGCAGATAACCGAGAGTTACTCCACCAAATAAATTTATATGCACCGTTTGGAAGCAATAGAAATAATTTAACTTTCTTTGTTAAAAGGTCAAACACAAATCACCATACGAATTCGCCATTAAACAGAATATGTCAGTTAATTAATAAAATGCCAAACGTGGACATATTTCACGACGAGAGTATCTTGTTAAGGTCAGTCAGAAGGGAACTCGCACAGAGAGAGTAGCATTATTGTGTACCATGAATAATTTAGTCCTTAGATTAATTTAGATTAATAATGTATATTTTAGGTGGAATTAAAATAATTTGAAACACACACTTACCACTGTCCATAGTTCATAAGTATAATATTAGGGTTATATTTTAATTTGTATTGTAAACTATTTATAAAATTAGAAATAAGAAATGGGAATGTTCTGTAAGTGGGCAGAAATGCCTGTTGAACAATAAATCAAATAAATAAATGATGTAAGAGAAAGTGTAAAGTTAGGCTTGTGACGTGGTGCACAGAGCAGTCTAATACGTCCTTTTATTTTCGTACAAAGTTTCTCATAATAGAAGTGAACGCAAATAATGTGAGGACAAATATAAAGCAAAAAGGGGCATTTTCGTGCTTTCGTTATGCTACAGCAATGGCTTCGAGATTTTTCTAGTTCTAGACGAACTCATCTTCACTGACGACAAAGAAATTTAGCGGATTTTCGTGTCGTGTTCAAACTGTCCACTGACTTGGGAACTCTCACTCACCATTGGTTTGCTCTTTCTATACATAAACAATTTGAATTCGAACTCCACTCGAGCCACAACATACCACTTAGTCGAACAGCTCGTCTCTTTATTCCCAAGTCATCGTAACACTACTCGTTTGTCGGAAATCACCAAGAACAATTTTCCCCCAGTTGTCGCATTGAGTAATCCTGTTGACGGTCTCACGCATTAGATTTAACTGCGGTTTTATCAGAGACCCCCGTGTGGGTGGGAACGGTATCCCCTGCCTGTCGTAAGGGGACCCAAAGGCTCTGTACTCTGGGTGGCGACCATGGGGCCTTAGCTGAGTCCTGACATTGCTTCCAGTTACTTGATCAGGCTCCTCACTTTCATCTATCCTCTTGTTCCTTTCCGGCCCCAACGCTATTACGTATGGAGGTCTAGAGAGTTTCATTTTCGCGCCGTTCGTGGCCCTTGTCTTCCTTTGGCCGATACCTTCACTTTTCGAAGTGTCGGATAGCTTCCATTTTTCTCTCTGATTAGTGTTATATAGAGGATGGTTGCCTAGTTGTACTTCCTCTTAAAACAATAATCACCACCACCACATCTTTCACATCCTCGCTACAACCCCTAAATACTCTCGTAACCATGTGTAACTACCTAGTTACTATGAGGATCACACCTGAGGTACTATCAGCCCGTCCTCTTCGTAAAACTAGACTTTTCATCTAATTTACCATTGTCCATCTCCCCCTTCAGTCGCTCACAATCCTAACACCATCCGTGATTGCAGACCTTTACTCATATACTGTATAGGCCTAAGTCACTTCTCTGAGTTCTGTCCACCAGCACTCGTTTTCGTCAGTAATTTCCCGTGATCTTCCCTATCAAAAGGCCAATAGGGATACAGTCCAAACGACCTCCTGAATCTAAAATATCTGCAGGAATCCTGGAATAGCCATTCCTATTGTACCCGCCCCTACCCTGAAAGGCTCTGGCGAAAAATCTACATGGTCGTTAACAGGTGAAAACTAATGGGCGCAGATCGGGTAGGAGAAAACGGGGCATACCTACTGTAACTAGAATGAGAACACATTCCTATAAAGTTGAAAATAATTCAATCGGTTTAATGAATCCTATGATTATGGAAATGAAACATATATATACATACAAATTGATTCTACATTTATTTGTGAGTTGTTTATTAACCTCTGATCTTGTGTGATAGGTCCGAATACTATTTATCGCGATGCGAGATACCATGACGTAACGTGAACGGAAACATTTATCATAAACACTGAAGCTATCCCATATTACTGGGAAATAAAATCTACACTCATGCGACAAGTCTGAGTGACGCCTAATCTAGAACACACAAATTATTTCCCAACGGAATACCTGAAGATAAATTATACAGACATGGATCAAACACCTTCACTTGAACACGCAATTCGCCGTGCCGATGGTATAAAACCATCGCCGACGCTAATTACAATCACTACATGTTACACAAAGCATCATAAAATAGTCAGACATTTTATATACAAGAATCGAATGAGATACACATCCCTCAGCCCACCACTGTAGAATAATGGTGCCCACGCCCAGGATTGGTCTGATGACCCCAATGACGCAGGTGACACTGAAAACCATAGCTAATTTATACTCAAATAAATAATAATAATATAACAAAATATTAAGTGCCAGTCACCGTGTCGCTTATTAGTAAAATACACTAATCTGCCGTGTTAAATAATTCCAACCAAATGTTTCGCGCTAACCATATTCAGACAGGCACTGCATCTCTCAGCCCAAAGTTGCTTCTCTTGAGACGAACACACACAAAATTATATCTGGTTCAAGGGTGACTCTCACCCCTGGTGTGGGCGGTAATTAGCCTCGCCTCTTACGGACATAACAAGCCGTCCCTTTAATGATACCGCAGTACACACTCTATTATACTGAGGTTAATTCCTCTACATGTGTGATTACAACAGCTCACACCGTGAGTTCAAACTTCTAACCGTCGTGACTTCAAAATTAAAAGAACCTCAATTCCACACGTACTCTGCACACGGCCTAACCTATGACTTCTAATGCCGCACCTTTCTCCAAATATCACGACACTGGTTTATAATACTAATATTCGTATAAAAAATAATAATAATAATATTAATATATTATAATATAGTTAATATATTATTATTATTATTATTATTATTATTATTATTATTATTATTATTATTATTATTATTATTATTATTATTGTTGTTACCGTGGTTTGGTGGATTAGCAGAGGTGAAAGAAGGTGCTGGGAGGAATAGGTCTCAATATACGAAATTAAAGTTAATTTAAAATTTAACAAGGTTATATTTTCTTTTTAAGATCAAGAAATAACAAATATAACAGGTACTCAGTAGCCTAGCAACAAATCGAGAATGTACAATTACAGTGTTACAGGATTTGGGCTCCGAGAGCCAGACACATAATTCTTGAGCAATTAGCCCAACTTTAGCCAGATACCAGGTTTGACAAAGGGGCAGAAAACCCCAATCATGCCCAGGAGCTCTTGCTCCCTATTACTCAGTAAAGCTTGCTCGAGGCACACAGAAATCAAAATGTTAAGAAAGAGCAACCCGCTCTTAAAGTTCAAGCCTATCAAAGGCCACACCAAACTCCACCTTCAAGCTGACCTCCAAGCACATGAAAACAGGGGTAAAAATACCCAACCTACTGAGGCCTACTCAATAAAGAAACAGGACAATTACATGGCCTCCAAAATACCAACTTGAGAGGAGGCGTACTTGCACTCCTAATACACTTTATTTAAAACCTACTTGGCACTAGGCCGCTAATGCAAGGGCTAATACCATACTAAAGAGGTGACTCATATAAGAAAACGATTTACATTACATTAGAAGGGAAGAAATGGTAGTGAAAATAAGTTCACCTCAAAGCAATATGAGTGGGAGCTCGAGAGGGTTAAGCACTCTCTATCCCCATATGTAGTTACAGAGGCAGAATTTAAATCAAGAGTCTTTTACATTTTAGAGGAAAGTTACATGGTAGAAGGTTTTGAACCCGCCCCGAGGGTTAAACTGCTGAGCTGGCAAGAAAAGAAGTTATTAAAAGGCCATTACCTTATGGATGAACTGCTGCCCGAAGAAAGAGGCGCTTCCCGCCCCCTGCTACATAATTTACACAATGATAGGTGTTACTGAAGTGGCGCACAGACCCGAAAATCAGCAGTTTATATACCCTCGCGGAACATTCGAGACCTTTCAGGAATGATAACACCCGCCCACAATCATTTTATTGGACGACCAAAAGATTACATGTCAGAAGTGAAGAAGAAAACCAGGATTGGTGGAAAATTAATTACAAAAATTACTCATTGGTCGAATTCAAAACCGGCGGAAAGAGAAGGGTTATACAGCCAACCTAAACAATGACTGAAAGAAATTTAACAAAGAACAAACTTATGCATACTAAAATTCTTCAAAAAAAGTTCTTTCATTTCGCACTAGGGTGCACCGTTGTATTTCTTCAGTATTGCCATCTAGAAGAGAATGTTCACACTTCTCACTACAGAGAGAAAACAAAAATAAATCGAAAAAGGCACAGTTCAGAACTCTTCAAACTTTACAGATAGCGACATCTTCTGATAACCTTTAGAATTAACATGGTTGTTAGAGTTCAGGCTTCCTCCAGTAGAGGAGTTTCAACTGGCGCAAAGTTTGAATTAGCGGCGCGGAGGTGTACCGCCTGGTACAGACCTCCCCCCCCCCAAAAGTCCCTCCCAGGGGTAACACAGAAGAACATAAACTTTTGTTTTAAAATAAGGTCCAAGTTATGATGTTGATATAGACGTGAATGCAGAAGTATTTACAACCAAATTTTCGTAAATGATTGGATCCAGTTTCAAAATTCTTTGTAGTTACTTTTGATGTAATGTCTTTATGCTTGTAGAAGTTGAATTTAGAAGGAAAAACCTTTAATTCTTGAAAGGGAAGAAACATTTTCTAAGTCCACCAAATATTGCAGTTGAATCCAAAAAATGTAGTAATTGTTGATATTAAATGTCCATGTAGCTGATTAAGTACATTCAATGTTGTTTAAGTTTGACGGCCAGACCGGCCGCCGCTGCTTGTGTCCAAAGGGGGCCGCTCGGACCCCTCAAGTACCCTGAGATACCGCTCGCCCGCACTATGAGAGGAGTCGTGGAGTTGAAGCACGCCGCGCCCGCGGCGAACATACAGGTCGCGGGCAAGTTGCAGGTTGTGCGCCGCACATCAGCCTTGGCCGGGAGGAGGGCTCCGGCTCGCCGTACACTGGTTGGCCTCACTGAAGAGTGGCGGGCCCATACCCCACCTCAGTGGCGGTATGGCGCCGCGCTGCTGCGGGGGCACTGAAACATTAAGATCTCGGCGGCAGAATTTGTTGGACCATAATGATTTTAGGGTACAGACTTTGTGGTGAAGTTGAGGGGCCAGCGGCGTGGAGATATTTATTTCATTCCAATTAGCCACAGTTTTATGTGAGCAGGAGACGGGAGCATGGTAATGGCCATGGCAAGGACAGGATGGCAGTTTAAATGGTCGGGGAAGATGTACAATAAATGCTTAAATACAAAGAACCTGACTCCAAGGGCAGAAGGCCTCAAAATGCAACCAAAAAAAAATAACCTTCCGAATTCTTTCAAAAATGTTAAAGTAAATATAAAATCAGCTACGTTAGCGCGGAAGCTACACAGGTTTCACCTGCGACAGGTGAACCCTAAATATCCTCTCGGTGGCTGGATTGCTTAGCAATAAGGTAACGGGTGTAAGGAAATCGAGAATAATACACGGCCCATGAAATCTGGGGGCAAGCTTGCCCGCGGGAACAAAATTTTTGACCATCACCTGGTCACCTACCTTCAAATTGGTGGGTCTCCGTCCACGATCATATCTTTCCCTAACCTTTTCATGAGACACTTTAAGATTGGCTTTAGCCTTCTTCCAAAGATCTTTAATATTATCTGGATCTATTGTCTCAGGTAGAATATCACTCAAAGATCAAAGGTTGGAGAGCGGCGTGTTGGGAACAAACTTGAACATCAACGAAACTGGAGTAAATCTATGTGATTCATGAACAGCCGAATTCAGAGCGAAAGCTAACCAATGCAGGGACGTGTCCCACCTGGAATGGTCTTCTTGATGTTAGGCAATAAGCGCGGACCTCAGATTACGATTAACTCTTTCAGCAAGAGATGGTTGGGAATAATAAGCAGAAGTAGTCACATGAGATATGGACAGATCAAAACAGAATTTACGAAACAGATTGGATGTGAAAGCCTTAGCATTGTCAGACACAATATATTGACACGGACCAAAAGAAGCAAAGATAGAATTTAAACAAGTAATGGTGGACTGAGCGGTAGCCAGCTTAGTCGGGAATAACCAAGAAAATCTTGTAAAACCATCTACACATACAAGGATGAACTTGTTGGCATTCCCCTTTGACTGGGGGAAGGGTCCTACGTAATCAATATACAGGCGTTCCATTGGGCGCGACGCTTGATGAGAGGACAAAAGGCCTATCTTGGTAGATATGGTGGGTTTAATAGGCAAGCAAGATTTACAAGCCTTTACTAGTTCACGAATTTCACCGTCCATACCCTTCCAGATAAACATTTCACGGATCTTTTCACGGGTTTTAAAGATGCCTAAATGCCCCCTAATGGGGTCTCATGTTAGTACTTGAAGATCATTGGTACAAGAACAGCTGGAACCACAACTTTCATCATCTTATCATGCCTCGAAGGTCAACATAAAACACCATTCCTCAGTACATAAGGGACAACATGTTCCCCAGAAGAAAGGGTTTCCATGATCGGAGCCAGCGTTGGATCTTCACGTTGATATTTCTCAATATCCCTAAAGAGCATGGGAGCATCTGTTAAGATGGCATTAACCTCAGATAGTATGAACTCGGGAGGTGATGAACTATCGATCAGTTCATGGGTCTCGATGTCGTTGGAAAACATACGGTTGAGTCCGTCTGCGACAACATTTTCAGTACCTCTGATATGCCTAACGTCAAACTGGAAGGCAGAAATTCGGATGGCCCACCGGGCTATACGACCAGTACGACGCGGCCTACCTAAGACCCAGCTTAAGGCTTGATTATCAGTCTCCAGGTCGAATTTGACATGTTCCAGATAGAGACGAAACTTTTGTAAGGCAAATAAGACTGCCAAACCTTCGAGCTCATAGATGGAATACTTGGCTTCTTGAGCCGATAGAGTCCTAGATGCATAGGCGATGGGGTGCCTCCCTAGTTTAGTCTCTTGAAGAAGGACTGCAGCTACCGCCGACGACGACGCGTCGGTTTGGACGATGAATTTCTTCGAGAAATCTGGCATAGCAAGGACAGGGGCATTACAGAGAGCTAATTTAAGATCTTCAAAAGCGGCTTGTTGCGAAGGCCCCCACTCGAATTTTATGCCTTTCCTACGAAGAAGGTTCAAGGGCGCCGCTCTATTAGCGAAGTTAGGAATAAATTTCCTGAAGAAATTCACCATACCAATGAACCTGGCAATACCTTTGATGTCCTTGGGAGGCTTGAAATCACGGATGGCCTGTGTTCTAGAGTGATCGACTGCACCACCATCGGGCGAGACAATATGCCCTAGGAATGACATAGAGGGTTTAGCGAAGGCGACCTTGGACAATTTCACAGTTAACCCAGCTTTACGAAGGCGATTGAGAACTTCTCGCAGATGATCTAGGTGTTCTTCGAATGTTTCCGAAAATACGACGACATCATGCAGATAGTGGTACAAGTACTCAAATTTGATGTCGGAGAATACCCTATCTAGCAGTCTGGTAAGTACGGCTGCTCCCGTGGGGAGCCCGAAAGATACGCGGTTGTATTCATACAATTCCAATCCGTGGCAAAAGCTGTAAGATGTTTAGATTTTTCAGCCAGAGGAATTTGATTATAGGCCTGATTTAGATCCAAGATGGTAAAGAACTTAGCTTTACGAAACCATGAAAAACAAGAATGAAGGTCGGGAAGGGGCACAGATTGTAACACCACCTTCCGATTGAGAGCACTATAATCAATGACAGGCCTGAAGCCTCCTTGGGGTTTCGGGACTAGAAAAATAGGTGAAGAATACGCCGACTTAGAGGGCCTAATAATACCATCCTTTAACATTTGATCGATGATTTCTTTCAATGTCTTCATTTTAGGTGGAGATAGCCTATAAGGTGGAAAACGGACAGGAATCGAATCCGTGACCTCAATTTTGTATTCGATCAGGTCAGTAACACCAAGAGTATCAGAGAACACCTCTGGAAACGACTGACACAACTTACGAATACTGTCAGCCTGCTCCTCAGGTAGATGTCTAAGATCTAACAACATCTCATCCTGGGAAGGCGGAACATATGAACATGATACAGAATTACATTTCAATAAGGGGATTTTACAATTAGAAGCAAATTTGAATGTGCATGACTTACTCTGAAGATTGAGCACTAGACCCGTATGGGACATGAAGTCGGCTCCCAATATAATGGGGCAAGATAAGTGCTTTGCCACAAACAATTTAACTTTCCAAGTAAATTTAGAAATACGAATTTTGGCTTTTAAGGAACCTAACATTTCTAATGGAGAAGAATTAGCCGAAACATATTGAACAGAAGATGAGCAATAGTCAGGACGTTTACACATAGATTTCAATTTCGAATACCTTTCAGCCGAAATAATAGAACAAACACTGCCAGAGTCTAACAGAGCTGTTACAGGTTCATTATTTAATTCAATTTTGAGAAAAGGAACAGGTGCGGGGGTATCCGCCGCAATCCTAAGACATTCTCTGGGGCATTCAAAAGATAAATTTGAAGACTGAGTTTTCCCTGAAATTTCGACATGTTTACAAGGGGCTGAGCCTCGGGAAGATGAAGTAGTCGACTCAGCCGAAGCCACTAGTCACTTATTATTATTGGCATTGGTGGAAGTTGCACCAGAAGTTGAGCAGGAGGGTGTGCTATTCAAATTTGGGCAATTCTTGGCGATATGTGAGAAAGCCCCACATTTAAAACAGCCTTGTGAGGAACCTGCTCCATTATTTGTCCTACTAGATTTGACCAATGGACATTTATTGCGAAGATGGTCAGGCGACCCGCAAGCATAACATTTACGGGGTGTGACTGGTCGGCGAGGTGGAGGCCGGGGATTACTAAAAGAAGGAGGGGGTTCTTTCGCGACACGCAAGGTATCGGCGTATCTAACTCCTTCGGCGGAGACGGTCATAGCCTCTAACTCGGCAAAAGTTTGCGGACGCGACGCAAAACACAAGTATGATCTGTAAGATTGAGAAATGCCTTCCACAATGGCCTGTACAATCTGATCTTCAGGAAAGTGAAGAGCAAACACCCTGGTATAGATTTTAATGTCTTGTATGAAATCAGCAAGATTTTCATCCAGTCTCTGTACTCGATAATAGTACTTCTGAATCAGAGATGACCTCGCACGAGCAGGGATGAAACTTGCAAGAAGGTGTGCATGAAAATCTTCAATAGATGACTGTTCAGCTATTGCCCTAACAATTTTCTCCGAGAGAACACCAGTTGCATAGGGATAAATTATCTGCAAAATTTGACATGGAGAAAGAGAAAAAACAAAAGCATGGTCCTGAAATTCAACTAAAAACCTTAAGAATGAAATAACATCACTGGTAGAGTTAACCGAAAACTTAGAAATACCTCTGAGCAACATTGCTAATGGATGAGGTAAGCTGCTGAACCCGGGTGACATAGTAGGTAAAGGTTTAAGTGGCAAAGAAGCCAATTCAGAACGTACATTATTCAATGAGGTACGTCGTTCAGATTCATGGTCTAATGGGGCAGAGGTTTGTTGAACTCTTATCGATTTAGTACTTTCTTCCCCGGTGGGAGAACGGTCCTCGCTGACTACGTTTACCGTAGCGGGTTGGTCGGTTTTGGGAGGAACCTCCCCAGATAACAATTGGGTAACCTTACTGGACAATTCAGAAAGATTTTGAAGAACGACGCTAGCTTCCTTCCTCTGAATGTCATTCAACTTCAGAGACAATAGATCGTTAACTCTATTAGAAAAATGAAATAACCTGGCTTGCACACGTTTAGCTTGATTGGGAGAAGGATCATTTTCTTCAAAAAAGGTAATTACAGATGCCAGCTCAGTAGTATTGTCCGTGATCGTGGAGAGAGAGTCGTCAATTTCTTTCTCTCCCAAAGTGGGGATGGAAATGGGCAAATCAAGGGGCTCTCTAAGCTTATTTGTGTCTATCGCAACCGTGCCTCCAGATTGCACATTTCTAATTGTTAATTCATAGATCAACTGCTCCTTGCGCAAATAGTTGAGATGGAGGACATCGCGAGGGCCGGGCATGATGACAAAAAATTTACAGATAGCGACATCTTCTGATAACCTTTAGAATTAACATGGTTGTTAGAGTTCAGGCTTCCTCCAGTAGAGGAGTTTCAACTGGCGCAAAGTTTGAATTAGCGGCGCGGAGGTGTACCGCCTGGTACAATTATTATTATTATTATTATTATTATTATTATTATTATTATTATTATTGTTATTATTATTATTATTATTATTATTATTATTATTATTATTATTATTATTGTTATTATTATTATTATTATTATTATTATTATTATTATTTCAGCTGTCCTCTGACTTTCTTCCGTGATCTACCTCACACACACGCAGTAATTATGCCACACACCCGGTAATTAGATCGAAGTTAAATTATTCCTGGTTATTAAATCATATTAAATCATCACACGGTAATTACCTCATAATTAAATCATAGTTAAATTTTCACACGGTAATTAACTCATAATTAAATCGCAATTAGCTCATAATTAAACCATAATTAAATTGTCACACGGTAATTAACTCATTAAATTTTAATTAAATTTATCAAAGCGACCCAATTTAAATTGATACAATCCCTAGCTAAATATTTCAGGGCAGGAATTGGGGTATCAGTCCAGTGAGCATCTCTTGATTTCTGTTACTTCTCACGTAGCTTAACTTACAGTACTATCACTACACATGCAACTATCAGCACTGGTTTAACTCCAACCTATCTTAAATTATCAATCCTTGAATCTATTAAACTACTGATCTTATGAACCATTAAATAACTATGAATTTCCCAAATCATATACATGAATGCATCTTCTCCCGCATATAAATTTCTCATAATTAAACCTCCCATATTTACAATTAAAGTCACTCAGACTTGTTATGAGGAAAAAGAAACAACGTTCCCATCTTTGGCACATCTACATTCAAATACGATTTACATCCCTAACATTATAGCTACAGTTTTATGACAAACACTTCCTGTCCCCTCCAGTCATGCCATTTAATTAGAAAGTACTCAGCCTCCATCCTTTGATTACACCTCCGTCAGCTTGGGCAGTCCATACCAAGGTGATCGCTGATCACACCTCCGTCAGCTTGGGCAGTCCATACCAAGGTGATCGCTGATCACACCTCCGTCAGCTTGGGCAGTCCATACCAAGGTGATCGCTGATTACACCTCCGTCAGCTTGGGCAGTCCATATCAAGGTGATCGCTGATCACACCTCCGTCAGCTTGGGCAGTCCATACCAAGGTGATCGCTGATCACACCTCCGTCAGCTTGGGCAGACCATATCAAGGTGATCGCTGATTACACCTCCGTCAGCTTGGGCAGACCATATCAAGGTGATCGCTGATTACACCTCCGTCAGCTTGGGCAGTCCATATCAAGGTGATCGCTGATTACACCTCCGTCAGCTTGGGCAGTCCATACCAAGGTGATCGCTGATTACACCTCCGTCAGCTTGGGCAGTCCATACCAAGGTGATCGCTGATTACACCTCCGTCAGCTTGGGCAGTCCATACCAAGGTGATCGCTGATCACACCTCCGTCAGCTTGGGCAGACCATACCAAGGTGATCGCTGATTACACCTCCGTCAGCTTGGGCAGACCATATCAAGGTGATCGCTGATTACACCTCCGTCAGCTTGGGCAGACCACATCAAGGTGATCGCTGATTACACCTCCGTCAGCTTGGGCAGTCCATATCAAGGTGATCGCTGATTACACCTCCGTCAGCTTGGGCAGTCCATACCAAGGTGATCGCTGATCACACCTCCGTCAGCTTGGGCAGTCCATATCAAGGTGATCGCTGATTACACCTCCGTCAGCTTGGGCAGACCATATCAAGGTGATCGCTGATCACACCTCCGTCAGCTTGGGCAGACCATATCAAGGTGATCGCTGATTACACCTCCGTCAGCTTGGGCAGACCATATCAAGGTGATCGCTGATTACACCTCCGTCAGCTTGGGCAGTCCATATCAAGGTGATCGCTGATTCACCACCAATGGTACTCGATCGATGATACCACGTCCGGCCGCGATCTTTGATTAAATTAGTACCGATCGAAGAGTACTGGTACTGGGTATTGCGTTACGGGCCTATTCTGTAGTCCGCGATTCAATATCGAGTTAGCCTGTACCCCTCAGCCTCTGTTCATTTATCACTACGCGTCGCGATCTTGGTGTAATAATAATAATAATAATAATAATAATAATAATAATAATAATAATAATAATAATAATTTTACAAGTTGGACTAAGTGTTCGCAATTCGACACAGTTTAGATATTTAGTTATAGCGTCACGTATGTCAGTACTATGTACTATTCACACGAATTACTCTCATTCATTTGAAGTTTTAGGTTTCAAATCACTAAACAAAGAATTTCGCAGAGCTCGACAAACATAGCTTCGCCCTCCGTGAGCTGAAAGTTGTGACTGAACGCCGCACCAACTGCAGTGCTTTTTACCTGAAGGAGGTTTCCCCGACTTAAAATATGCATGTGACCTATCCACGGCTCACTAGAGATCAAATAGTGTGACCATTAGGTGACCACTATCCACCTAATGTAAATGAGACACATCCGTGCGATTATTTTTCGTAGGATCTCTTGTAATTAAATTAAGTTTTTCCTCGTTCCCCCACTACCTCGGGGTGAATCCCCGCGTCAATGAGGTGTCTTAACACTAACCAGATGACTCCTGGTACTTTTCCACGATTATATAACGAGGTATTCTTTCTCTGTCCGTAAGTTATCAGCGAAGAGGTCATTACACACTCTAAATAAATGACCCAATTATAACTATCCCTTATGGATCGAAAAGTGACGCCGGAATTCAGATTTTATTAATTTTCACAGTAGACAATCAAGTTGGCCAAGCTGATTTAAAGATGGCTCTCATATTTCGCTTCGAGAAAGCTTGCCTCTCCCCCTTTTCCTGAACGTGAGTTGGGGATAACTTCTCCCAAGTTGCGTCGTGGTGAACCACCAGCACAGCCCACCCATGACGTCACAGACTTCACTTTTCCGCGGGCTCACCGCTGGACAAAGAGAAAGGTTGCGCAATAGATCGCAAATTCTGAAATGTATAGAATAAATTTTGACGACTTATTTCATCTGATATTTATTCATTTCAAGATTTCTTTCCTCAAAATAGCATTGCGTCTGCGATTTAGATGACAAGTCTTGACCAGAGGTCCTTGGATCATGCCCCTGTCGGGTGCACTATACTTGAACTCCTTTCACCAAACCAGTTAATGTGTCTAATATAATCAGAAAGATTGCTTTCCCAGAGCTCACAAACAACACATGTAAAGCTGACTGGCCGCTTTATGTTTCCCTTGTACACTGGAGCTACTATTGCAATTCTCCAACCATTTGGTATCACTCATTTATGCAAACAGTAATAAAATAAGTATTTCAGATATGCCACCATATCCCAACCCATAGCCTTTAATATATCCCCAGAAATCTTAAAATCCCAGCTGCCTTTCTAGCTTTCAACTTTTGTCTCTTTTTATAAATGTGTTCTTTATCTCAGGTAAACGCCAGTATTAGTCGCCTCCTCTATGTGAACATCTCCTCACATACACACTCTCGTTATTCATTAATGATCCCTCGAATGTCCTTCCTGGAACCTCTTTTTGCCTTGATCCTTTCATTGCTTCCTAAAATTCATACGGCTGCCAATTATGTTTGCCATAATGTTATCCTTAGCTGACTTTTTCGCTGAATTCAATTTCCTAGTGAGCTCCTTCAGTGTCTCCTTACTTGCGCAACTCTCATTCTTTCTAATCCGCACTTTCTTCTTAATCTCTTAATTTCCTTGGTCCTTATCACTTTTCAAAGTACATACCTGTTTTCACACTCCTCAACAATTGAAGGGTTGGTGCAATAACCAGGCAAATCACGTTCACCTACTTTCGAGTAAAACAAAAAACTGTCTACTAATTGGGAAAACACTTTAATCGATCTTGTATTTTCCCAACCTTTAATTGGATCACCTCCACACTATAACATAACCAAACAGATTTATTTTGATATTTATTGAATTTAAAAAATGGTCATCTCTCTCTTTCTTGCAGCAAACAACTTTGTTTTGTGAATATAAAGTCATATAAATAAACAAGTAATTGGAGAAACTACGACTGGTAGCACTGCACAGGTTCCTGAATATTACAAGGAGTCTGATAATTACAGAAAGTATACCTGGGTACTATCACCCCCTCAACTGAGCAGCCCCGTCGTCGCCATAAGACCTATCTGTGTCGGTGCGACGTAAAGCTCTTGAACTAAGCCAAAACTGTGACCTGGGACAGGAAATGCGGCTGTAGGTCCTCGTGATAAACTGGATGTAGCATTCGTAACAGTTCTGTCACAAACCAACTTATTATAAAATTCCACGGCAGATTTAATTGGCAGAGGTGCTTTTTGTCCTCAGGAAAAGTCAATTTAGTTGAGGCTTCCTGAATGTCAAAATCATGATTGGTAAGTTGCGATAATGGTGCACCACACCGAACTAGAAGCTTGCGTTCAGTGGAGTATTCAAATAACCTGTACCTTGAATTAGTGAACTCTTAATGTTAGACTGAAACAGCTTTTTGAGGTCGGACGAGAAGTCCAAAAATAGATCTTGTGCAACACCAACCGCAGATGAATTCTTGGGTGTATTTTGGACGAGGTTTTTTCAGTCACTTGGTACCGGGCCAGTTGGCCGTGTGGTTAGGGCCGCGCAACTGTGAGCTCGCATCCGCCATCATATTTCAAAGGTAGTAGCTAAAGATGGCAGCACGATGCTCTGTTGATTAAAGATGGCCGCTGTCAAGAGAGCACGTGGAATTTTTCAAATTGCCCGCTACCACGTACCTAAGGTAGTAGCTAAAGGTGACAGCACGATGCTCTGTTGATTAAAGATGGCCGCTGTCAAAAATCATGTGGCTTTGAAGAGTACGTGGAATTTGAAATTGCCCTCCACCGCATGCATAAGGATCTTCATTACAGCAGCCGTCATCTTGTGCAGTAGCCTCTAAGCTAGCTTTCTTCATAAGAGCCTGAGTATAGCCACCATCTTGCACAAGCGTCCCTAAGGCGTCTCATAAGAGCCTATGTATAGCAGCCATCTTGTGCGAGCACCCCTAGGTCGTCTCATATGAAACTATGTATAGCCGCCATCTTGTAGAATTAGATAGCCGCCATCTTGCGCAAGCGTTCGTAGGGTGTCTCATAAGAGCCTATGTATAGCAGCCATCTTGTGCGAGCACCCCTAGGCTGTCTCATAAGAAGCTATGTATAGCCGCCATCTTGTAGAATTAGATAGCCGCCATCTTGCGCAAGCGTCCCTAGGGTGTCTCATAACAGCCTATGTATATCAGCCATCTTTCAGCCGTCATCTTGCGCAAGTGCCCTTAAGCCATCTCATCAGGAGCTGTGTATATCGCCATCTTGTGCAATTGGCGTCGGGAAGGGCATCCGACCGTAAAACAGGTTAGGTCCTTCCATGAGTTTAGGCTTGCTGTCTTACGCGTAAAATGTTATGTTAAGCCCCTCCAAGATAGCGGATGTAAGGCTAAGCTCGCTCTCTTAGGCGTCAGGAAGGGCATCCGGCGGTAAAACTGAGGTTAGGCCCCTCCATTACGTTAGGCTTGCTCTCTTACGCGTAAAAAGTAAGGTTAAGCCCATCCAAGATGGCGGATGTGGGGTTAAGCATGCAGTCTTAGCTAGGATAGCAATTACCTTTGCAGAGGTCAATGCGGTGGGGGTCTCTGCCGAGGGCCGCCGAACCCCTGACTTATACGAGGCTGTAAGAGGGTCCCCGTTCCCAGGTTGATGGCTATCCGCTACAGGGGGAAAGGGGGGTTGTCTCACGTGCAGTAAGACTTATTTATATGTACCTTGTTTGTTTTTGTGTTTTATAATATATTTTCCCCAGTGATAATGATTTAACTGGAAGAATTCCGGACGTATCAGAAGGTGCGTTCTGTTCCTGTATACCATAACTATTCTGAACAAACTCCCTAACTTACAGGGATACAAGTAAAGACCTTCTGAGAGTAGATCCCTGTCTCCATTAGGATCTCACTCCCAATTTTCCACACTCGATAATCCCCAATCACCCTTTATTCAGCATACACAGTATCCCACTGTTTACAATCTCTGCTTCCTTAAACTCCTTCCGTGCTGCTGTAGCCAGGTGCCAAACATATCCAACTATCTTAGTACCTATTCTTGCTTGCCTTACATTGTTTGTAGCAATGTGGAAAATGACCACGTTCTCCTCACCTTCTGTCTTAGCCTAATTACTGGATAACTCTGTCTCCCTTAATTCTCCTGATGCCTGCAGAACTCACTTCTTTCTCCCTGTCACTACCCTGTTCCACCTCCCTCTTATTATCCTACAGTTCCATTTCCTACTGGTCTGTTTCCTCCTGCCCCGCGACTCGTCTGTAACACTTCACTGATCTTCAGCTTCTCTCTGCTGATCTACCCACAGTGGTTCATACCAATTCCTCACCTGGTGAAAATCTTTAGCCCTCGTTGTCCTTGACCTTAAGACATTAGCTACCTGTCTTCCCCTCCCTACCTATTTTAGTTGAGAGAGACCGGTGTAAATATCTCCCTCACACTCGCTATGATATCTTTTCCCTCATCCTCTTTAGTTGCCACTTAGATCCCTGCGCGTGTCTCAGCCATTCTTTTATCACTCCAAAGAAATGTGAAAAAATATGGAAATATCAACAAAACTAAAATGTCGTATTCTATTAATAGCAGTAGGTATATACCGTACGGCAGAAGGAGTGATTACTGTATACTACACAAAGATTTGAAGATGATAATGCAATCAGGAAACAAACTACACTATAATTATACTAGTTAAACGTATCCTGATTATAACATACCAGGAATAAGAGGCTGACTGTAGAAATTACAACTAGACTATATGCGTAAAGTTATAGACAAATTATTGCTATGTGCTAGCAGAAAAGCCACGAAAGATACTGTCTAACAGACTAGTTATGCTACAATATTAAGCCTATTCTATTTACAACAATACAAGTCTAGTAAGAGCCAGGTTTTTGCAGAGATATTTTCTCTAGTACACAAATATTTCACGATAATAAAATAAGCACGGTAATTTCTAATAAAATAACTACACTACAATAATTGTAAACTGCGTTCATACGTATCCTAATTACAAAAAGGTTATTTGGCCTATTACGCGCAAACATAAATTAAAATTGAAATTCGGAAGAAGTAGCCAAGGATTATACAACAAAACTAAATACATAGACAGATTATTACCGTACACGAATATAGCATGCAAGATTCTCAACTCCACTTAAATTATAACAATAGGACTGAGCTTAAACTTATATGATTCTTATTGTAAACTGCGTTTATACTTTTCCTAATTACTAATTGGTTAATTGAAAAAAGACAGAAATGTAGTTAAATAAACCATTCATTTCAGTTAATTGTAACGCAAGATCCCGTGCTTCGCCACGGTTTTGGAGAGTCCACTGTCAGCTGAGCGTGTAAACTACGTCCTCAATTCGTACGTCAAACGGTTTTGGGGGAATGATTATTTAGTTTGTAATCTACCACTCACTTGAACCCCGTACGGAAGAATTCAACTGCTTTAAACCATATAACATCTAGGACGTAACAGCGACCAACCTGCGAACTTATTTTGTGCGTCGAACAGTAATGGAGGGATCAATACTTTTTAAGGGGTGAATGTTTTAAAATATTTATTCACATCTAGGATATAGAAGACAACCTTTCATAAATAAAACTTATGTCCGTGCCTGAAACGGTTTCGAAAGAATGGATATTGTGTTTGCGGGAGTCAACTACCACCTAAACTTGTTAGGGGAGAAATGTTTTCAAGTAGGTACACGCAGGACATCTCGTAAAATGTACGCCAAACGGTTTTCGAGGGACACTTAGCGACGGGACGTTTAAAAATATATACCGCTATTTGGAATTTTGTCCTCGTACGTCAAACCGTTTCGGAGGAAGGAATTCGTATAATTTTTTTTGGATCTTGACCCCCATTTAACTCTCTGAGGGGTTAAATTTGTTTCAAACGTTCCGTTATTTAACACCATTTGACGGATTAATTTCGTAATTCGAACGGATGCATATAAATGTATATTTTTGTCATCACTCCTCATCCCCCAGTCAAAACGCATTAGAGGTGTATTGTTTTAATTCCACTTCTTATTTTTATCCTCAAAGAAACAATTCAACTCATTTTACACCCCCCCCCACTGAATTTGATTGCTCCCCCAACAAGAATGCATGTTTGTTTATTTTTAAAGGACATTCCAAATACCAATTTTACATCTAACATCTTCAGATTTTGAGATACCAATATCCTAATGAAAATAATTCAACCCCTCTTTCAGTCCTTTTTATCCCCCCCCCCACAAGTGATTCTTTATATTTAAAAGAGGTTAAAATACGTCAGTATCATGTTTCCTTTTTGAGATATACCCATTTAAAAAAATCACCCCCTTCGTCAGTCCTGCTCTCCCTCCCCCCATAGGTAGGTTTTTCCAAAAGCAAGAAATTTGTTTCTATATTTTTAAACGAGATTGCAAATAAAACTTTTCATGACTGTAACATCTTCAGTTTTTGAGATATGAGTATCCTCAAAAAGGTATTCAACCCATTTCTCACCATTTTTCAACTCCTTAAGAGGATTTTTCCGAACGCAAAACAATACATGTTTCCTTATTTATAAACGAGATTTCAAATACCACTTTTGATGTCTGTAACATCTTCAGTATTTGATGTATGAGTATTCCCATAAAAAGAATTCAACTAAGTTCACTTTTCTTCACCCATCCCACCCCTTTAAGTGGATTTTCGGAAAACAAAAAATACGTGTATATTTTTAAAGGAAATATCTGTAATATTTTCAGTTTTTTAAATATAAGTATTCATATTCTGCCCATTTAAGCCGTGACTAACACATTGGAGACACAAGACACCCTCAGGGGTGCTCAGTAAGGGATTGACATGCTCCAAAAAATGGTGTGGATCAAGGAAATGGACAGATATCAGTAAATAATGAACCATCGAAATACAAATTAATGGTGGATGATTTATTACAAAATAATTCCGTCCTTCTAAGAATTATGATTGTGTGAGATGATCACTAAAATTTTAAATTTTACGTTAACACTTGCTGTACATCCAAAAATTAAAGCAAATGGGACGGTGCTCGTTATTAATTCGTATTAATTATTATTAATTCCGACAAAAATTGTTTTCATAAAGTCATGTTTTATCGAATATTATTTTGAATGTTAAATTTGATTTTGCTTAGAGAATGATGCTCATACGCATGTCAAATCATGCCGGAAAATCTGGAACAAGATTTTAAATGCTTAAGTTACATGACTGGTCAAAAGATGAAAATACAAAAAAAAAAATATATATATATAAATTTTCTTTTAAAACTTTTGCTAATTCCAATTTAACTCGACCTTTCAGTGATTATCTGTTCAGCGTAACCTCAGAATACACGTGACTTTACGTGATAAAAGTAAGTAAGGAAGAGGAAAGAGAAAAAAATTAAATTAAATTAAATTAAATCTTTAACCATGTGTCATGACCTTAACACAACGCCGAAACTCAGAACAACGATGGTAACACACACATCAATAATTCACAATAAAATGAAATCACTCAACCTGTGGAAATAAGAAAATAAAAATGCACGTATTAAGTCTCCCCTTACCATCATCCACCAGGGAAAGAATTGTAACCAACTACAACTAAAGATACTATTTTACAAATATACACACGTACACACGTTATCCGTCCATTTTATGGAGATGGAAGATTCCCGTAAATAATGGCCTACACACAGAAGTAATCCATCCAGTACAAATAGTCTAGGTAATGGTGACTGATAATATCGTCGATATCTACATCGAACTCAGGACGTTACCAAAAATTATCAGATATCGAGGAATTGAGTAGTATTATAGAGCTACGATTTTGATATTATTGCGTTGACGCTCATCCAGTATGACAAAAGGCTCTAACAATCTCATACGCTCAAATTTATTTTGTAGGAAGACATGGGGTTTACCTCGTGGTTCAATAATATTTTATGAAGACGCTATCGCCTATGGTTCTCTCACGAAAACAACAACTCGCAAATACATCAAAAATGACGATAAATTATTCCTAAATATCCATTCATCATTGCACACAACATCGCAGAAAATAGATTACATGTGCTTCTGATCATAGAGACGTGAAGATGCGTCCCCAAATATCAAAATAATTCGCAACATCCGTTCAAAATATCACGGGAAAATTCTCATAAATGACTGGAATCACATATAAATATAATAATTAGACCATGCCCTTCCTTAAAAGTATGAAATCGGATCCAAGAGAAAGCTATCCGTATCGTTAGCGTAGCATGAATATGTCAGGTGAGCCTGCTCCCTCATGAAAAATATGGCAAACACTTCTGGCAAAATATAGGGGAAATAAATTCCGAAGAATAAAAATATCCCGCGTACACAATCCTCAATATTATAGTAATTGAATGGAAACGTAATACTCCTTGAAGATTAGCCGATGGCTGATATTTAAATCAGATACTTGTCCGATGACATGACTTGTTGAAACCCGCGTGCTCGCTGATGTTCACATACCGTCATCATGCACCTTAAAAATCGTGTAGTAAGAGAAAACAACGTCGTATAACACAAGAAAATGACATGGTAAAGATACTAGAAATCTACTCAAACTACTGTTCACTCAATAATCCCTTCAAGAAGAAAGTCAATTACTTATTACAGCTACATAGAACAGATGATACCCAGTATAAATGAAATGTCGACTTAACTTGGATGACTTGATGATCCTGGTCTCCTTCTAGGCTCGATTCATGGCATTAGGACGCTGTCGGCATTAATAATAATAATAATAATAATAATAATAATAATAATAATAATAATAATAATAATAATAATCGTATGGCCTCAGCTACCGTTTGCAGACATTTCGATTTGACGCCATCTGGCTGTCTGCTCGTCAATTTCGACGTTCCGGTTTACTCTAAGTCCGCTAGATGGCAGACAGAGTAAACCGGATCTCTCTTGGGCGTCTATGGCTGAGATTTAATTAATTTTGTCGGGTAAATACCAAATGTATCACCAGAGATCTTTTACATGCCGACATCGTACGACATGGAGTGTCGAATGGACTTTTTTCCGCCCTTCAAAAATCCGACTACCTCTGCCGGGTTTGAACCCGCTATCTTGGGACCCGGAGGCCGGCTGTCGGCATTGATCCTGTCTTTTAGTACTGCATCCTGATGTGGGCGATGTCTCCGGGGCACTGTAGGTCTTCATTGCCTTGGCCGGTATCGAACTGGTACTGCTTGATGTGTACTGAAACTTAGTACAAATTCCCCACTTGTGGTTTCACAATTGACATGTAATGATACGTACTTTCTTCCTAGACACTATTGACGTCTGTTATGACTATAGATGGTCTGTTAAACTGCCAAGAAATGACACTGTTGTCCTCGTGGTGCAAGTAACAGCTGTCCAGGTCTATAAAAGACCTCCCTGCGTAGTGAGCTTCCGAGCAACACGCGTAGCCAGCAGATAAGCAAGAGTAAGAGAATTCTAGTTCTGTTCGCCACCTATATTCTGAGCTCTGACGTCATACCTCGTGATTCGATTGACGTTCTGAATTCCTCGTTGTAATTAACATGTCCCCTAATTTCTTGTGAATTAATTAGTTAATTAATTCCACAATTAATTTAATTTCCAAATATTATTATTTATATCTTCCTAAAAATGCTATATCAAAGCTTGTATGCACACTTGTTGGGGAATGTTTATTAAGACGTCGAATCTGAAGTTGTGATAATACGAAAGAATTTGAATGTAACATTTCTCGTGCATAGAGAGTTCGGCAGTATTAAAATTTTTCTCGCCTTCTCTTGCGGTGATAACATTGTCTTTCACCCCTCAACAGGTTTTACAAAAAGAAAAAGAAGAAAATCATCCCTCTGGGTTCCGCCGCCGACACTCTGCGCGGAACACATGGCGTACAGTCCGGTCACATAAAATTCACTGCCAATTACAATAGACCTAAAATGTCACAATATAGAAAGAATTCAGCCCTTTTTTCTATTTCAGTATTTTTACACACCCACCAATGAAGTGTTCTTTTCTGAAAACCAACAAATACGTGCTGCTTTTATTTCCAAAAGAGATTGAAAATACCAATATTCACCGTGTTAAGTTTTTGACATATACTGTATGTATGCTCATTTCAAAAATTTATCCCTCTAACATTACCTCTTAAGTGGATTTCCAGAAAACAAATTATGCGTGTTCCTTTACTTGTACAGGATATTCCAAATACCAGTGTTCACGTCTGTAACATGTTACGTTTTTTCAGATATACTCACTTTCATAATTGACCCCCTTTGTCACTCCTGTTCACCGCCCGTTAAGTAGATTTTCCAAAAAAAAAAACGTGAAGGAGATTCCAAATACCATTGTTCATGTATGTAATATCTTTCGTTTTTGAGATGTAGGTATCCACGTAAGAAGAATTCAACCCCTTTTCCATCCATTTTACAACCCGCCACTGAATTTTCAGAAAAACAAATACGCGTTACTTTTATTTTTAAAGAGATTAAAAATAACAATTTTTCACATCTGTAACATGTTAAGTTTTTGAGATACAGTATACTGTATATAGAGTATAATTGTTCATTTTACAAAATGTCCCCCCTTTAACACTTCCCCTTAAGTGGATTTTCAGAAAGAAATATGGGTGTTTCTTGACTTTTATAGGAGATTCCAAATACCAATTTTAACGTCTGTAACATGTTACGTTTTTGAGATATACTTATTTGAAGAATTTGCCCCGTTTGGCACTCCTGTTCACCACCGGTTAAGTAGATTTCCCCGCCCCCCAAAAATGCGTTTTTCTTTATTTTTAAAGAATATTTCAAATACAAATTTTCATGACTGTAACATCTTCAGTTTTTGAGATGTAATTATCCACGTAAAAGGTATTCAACCCCTTTTTCACCTTCTCACCCCACCCCCTAACAGGATTTTCCGAAGAAAAAATACCTGTTTCTTTGTTTTTGAAGGAGATTCAAGTACCAATTTTTGTGTCTTTAAACTCTTCAGTTTTCGAGATATAGATACACTCATTTTAAAAATTCATCCCCGCTTTCACCCCGTTAGCGACGGAATATCCAAAAATACTCCCTAAGTGAGTACCTGCATTGTAATATGAATGTATCTTCAAAATTTCATTTCTTTATGTCCAGTAGTTTTGGCTCGGCAATGATCAATCCGTTAGGACAAGTTATTATATATATATATAGATTATTAATAAACGGTTGAGCATATAAACACATAAAATATATGAACTATATACATCATTAATATAAGGATTTCAAGGAATTATTTCTGACTGTATTTGCAGAATATTTACATTTACATTAGGTACATAAGAGTTGTTTGGGAGAATGACAGCCGATGTTTGGATTTAAACAGCACTGTACCTTAACGCTTGACTCTTTGCCAATACTGGTGCTGTTTTTACCTTCAAGGGATGTTATTTAGGTTGCAGAGAAATTCAAACTGTTTATTTATTTATTTATTTATTTATTTATTTATTTATTTATTTATTTATTTGTTTGTTTATTTATTTATTTATTTATTTATTCTTTTTATTTATTTATTTATTCTTTTATCGTGTAATAAATGTGCCATCAACAGAGACACACTCCAATTTTAGGTGGCTTTTGCAAATTATTTGAACAAATAACATAGAAATACCAAAAAGAAGAAAATGTCAAAACGCTATGTACATGAGATGATAATGCTCTGTATGAAATGGATGAAACAATATCTCATATACAGAAGCCTCTTAATAAATCAAACAAAAATGTAACAAAATCATGTAAATATTATACATATAAACAAATCACTTCGACGATTAAAATTCTTTTAATATATTTACATATGTGTCATATTCATAAGCAAAGTCAAGATCTATATGATACTTATTAATTAAGTTATTGTATGTTTCACACATATTGATAAACGGAGAGTTCTTGAAAAATACAGTTTTGGAGACTGGAGTAATAAACAATTGCCGAAATCTTAAATTTCCTTTTCTAACATTAAAGCATAACTCGTCAAGCGAATTATTATCGTCAATTAATGCATTAACCAACTTATAGAGATAAATTTGTTGAGCTATTACACGCCTACTGGCTAGCGATACATATTTAAATTCATTCAACAAAAATCCATATGAAACATAATTTCTAAAGGGGAATATCTTATATTTTTTTATAATAAATATATCTCAAAAAGCGTTTCTGCACCCTTTCAATTTGATTTTTTATTTATTTATTTATTTATTTATTTATTTATTTATTGGTGACAAAAGGTCCCATGAGCCTCTGGCTCGTGATAGGGACAATACAGTACATACTTTTTTAAGGCAACACAATAATTACATTTCATATACAATGGCTTTTCTGTAAAGTGACAAGTACTTTTTTTTTTTACATGTTAGGATCATAATTTTTCAGAAGTATATTCAGATATTGCATGGCTGTAATATACTAAATATGGACAATATATATATATTATTGTATTAATTAAAGCAAGTTATATAGAGATTATATTAAGATATCTGTAAAAGAGTAATATTCCTTCAGTTTTTTCTTAAAACATATCACCGATTTAGAGTTCTTTATAACAGGAGGCAACACATTATATTCCCTAAACATTGATGATTCTATGCCTTTCACTCCGTACTTTACTGAATTAGAATGAGAGCGATATATCCTTAATGATCCTCTAGTTTCATATCCATGAATTTCACTAAAATGGGAGAAGTTAACAGTAGAATGGGTTAATTTCCTGTCTAGCTTATACATAAAGACTGCTGATGAAAATGCAATTTGTTTATGGAATGGCAGAATATTTGACTCTGAAAAAACTTCATGTGATGGTTTGAGGAAGGGGAATCCATACATGATTTTGATGGCTCTTTTTTGTAGGATTTCCAAATTATTAATGTAATCTTTCCTACATCTTCCCCAAATAAAGCTTGCGTATGTTAGATGTGGGTGGATCATTGCATAATATATACACTTCAACTGTTGATGAGAAAAATTACTGTATCTTAATCTGTGCATTATTCCTATCAAAGGGGTAATTTTGCTGATTACATAATCAATATGGCTTTTCCAGGAAAGTGTTGAGTCTAATATTATACCAAGATACTTAGCTGAGTTGACTCGCTCTATTACTTGGTCCTTTAGGATAACAGTGTTAGCCGCTCTTATCTTATGGGCTGTTTTATGAAAGATTAGGTATTTTGTTTTAGTCACATTTATGATCATTTTTTTAGATAAAGCCCAGTCCGATAACTTGTCCAACTTGTCTAAGATTTATAACATGGAGACCAAATTATACATGAATACTCAAGTTTTGATCGGACAATACTATTGAATAATAAGGTGTGTGCATACGTGTTAGAAAAATCTCTTGAATTTCTAATTATAAAACCCAATTTCTTATAGGAATCATTAACCATTGTATTAATATGCTCCTTGAGAGATAAATTTCTTGTAACAATTACCCCTAAGTCATTAACAGAGTGAACAACTTTGAGTTCTTCATTATTAATTTTATATTTATAATTCAATGTATTTTTCTTATTTGAAAGCTGAAGGAAACAGCACTTAAGTTATTTATATTAAGTTGCAAACAGTTTTCAATACTCCATGTGTATAAGTAATCCAAATCATATTGTAATTTCAACATATCATCAACATTTTTTATTTCTTTATAACGTTTGACATCATCAGCATATAATAAACACTGGGAAAACCTAATTCTAGTGGGCAAATCATTAATATATAAAATAAATAATAAAGGGCCAAGGTTAGACCCTAGCGGTACACCAGAAGTAACATTGTATGCGTAAGACTCATGTTGATGATAGCAAACATATTGTTTCCGTGCACTAAGATAAGATGCAAGCAGTTTTAACCAAGGAGGGGTCATACTTAAGCATGATAATTTTTTCATTAAAATGCCGTGATCTAATTTGTCGAAGGCTTTGGAAAAATCTGTGTATATTACGTCGACCTGTCCTTGATTATTCAAAACGGAATGCGCACATTGTATAAATTTTAATAGGTTAGTCGTAGTTGATGTAAATGGCATAACACCATGCTGATTAATATGTATACCGACCCTCACATGATTAAATAGACGCGTGTACAGTATTTGCTCAAATACTTTAGCCGGTGCACACAAAATACAGATCCTCGACTGCAGTAAATGAAGATTTTATATGTTCATGTTCATCATAAAATATAGTTAATAGTGTCGTAAAGTGTCTCATTCTTAAAGTATTGGAACTGAATACGCCGTCGTGTTATCATAGTGTTCAGTGTTGTATATAGTCTGTTAATTATAATGTGGGAATATAATTGTGCAAGAGCAGTGTAAAATTTGTGACTGGTGTATGTGATAGAGACGTACTCAATTTTCTGGAAAACATAGGGCATATATTGTGCCCTTTTTAAGGCAACAACTGCGGTGAACTTTTCCTTCTACTGTGCGCCGGCTGCTCCTGTAATAAATGACATGTAAATAATACTCACCGCTGCATGTAGACTCTTCTTCCTCAGTCGTGCCCGTCCGTTATCCCCGAAGAGAGGCCACCCGTCGAATAAGGAGTGAGGGAATGAAAAGAGGGGGTAAACTAACTAAAATGATGGTACCCAAAGACAGAATAAAATTTAAATAAAGACTGATTTATTAAAATTAATGCAAAATGCTAAAAATGAACGTGAACTGAACTAGTGAAAAATGTAAACAAAATGAAATCAATGAAACTAAGAAAATTAAAGATTGAAGATCTGCCTTACAAAACATCATAATCTGCCTAATAAACTGACTGAAGGTCAAACACCTTAATTAAAATTATTGTAAACTCTGTTGACACTGTCTTCAAATAACATGACTCAGTTTAAAACCCTGGTCAGAAAGACCACCTTCTTGAAATACAAAATTATTACGTAGAAAATATCTCTCAAAATAAATTAAAGTGGGTGAATCATAATAAAGTAAAAATTAGTTACGTCATCAATCCACTGACTTAAAGGAGTTATCAAATTATTTATCACATGTGGCTCATTTGGTAAAATACCCAAATTTAAATAATCATGGACCGCACTAACCAAGTGTATCATATAAGGAATAACTCGAAGAAAAACAACAGCCATGAACATCACACTTCATTTCCGACATAACCATTGTCTTATTCAAACACCTCATGATTAAACAAAATAAATTATTGAAACATCAAATCTGAGTGTATCGACCACTCATCTATATTTTAAACTTCACTTGCATACCTGTGATAGACTGGACTTCTTAAGAATCAACCAAAATTTAGGCCAAGTGCCTGATGTTAACATATCAAATGATAGCGATCCTTGTACATTAAAATTTCTATTGAATTTGCCGCTAACTGCATTTCATTATCAACTCATATTTGTGGTACCACCACTAGATGGAGGCAGATGCCATCTTGTTTACCTCATTCATTGCAGCAGTTTTATACAATTAGTTTATTAAAGATCGCTTCATTTTGCAAATAAAAATGTAGTGGATTTTAAAAAGGGTTTGGTAATTACTTAAATGCCTGGTATGAGCATACCACTACTATCGTTTCGACTGCGATTTAATCGATGACCCATTAACCTAACATCTGACAATCTTATTTACATCATTACATCTGTTAACGGAGAAACACTGCTCCGACAAAGAAAATACAAAAAAACAAAACTAGCCTATCTAACCTATCTATTTACATCAAATCAAATATAAATAATTCACATACGCTTGCGTCCTACAAATACACGGTAATAAAGTACACACAGAAAGAAAGCAAACAAACAAACTAGATCCCACCATCGCGGCCTACTGGAAATTAATAAGGATGGAATGCGCAAAATAAAGTCGGAGTCTCCCGAAAAATATACCCCGCTGCGAGTAGCAAAATATCGTGAATTTGACGGCAATCTCTAACCTCAGACGATAAATGTCTGGACATGATACAATTTAACCTTGATGGACAAATTACTGTTATTTCATGTGATCCATGACTCTACATGATTATCGAAAAACACATTGACTCGTCGCTCTGCTCACATTGTACAATGGCTAGCATATTTGCCGAACATCTACTTTCCCTGGAATTATTTAAACAAATACAGGCTTCTGCCTACAATCATAACCCATGTCGTAACACATTTAACACTCGTGGATAAATCCTTCATTTCACAATTCTATTTACTCATTAATTCTCGACGTCATTATTATTCATTATTCTCACAATACGGCCTCGCTCGTATCCGGCGGGCAAAAAAATCTGTCGTGCACATTACGACTTCTTACGACAGTATCATGACATGGTCCAAATCATATTTCCATCATCAACGTAGATCATCAGGGATATTAATCATCTAGCTCGATCTCTCGATCATTCTCTGCTTAACATATCACAAAATCTCAGAGCTGACTCATCAATGGCACTCACAGTTTCTATATATAAAAAAATGACGAGATTGCCTCTCAAAACACAGATGTTGAGACATGTGTAACCGCAACTACACAGAAATAAATACTCGCGTCTACCAAAAATCGTCGCAAAATACACGGGATAAGGTACAATCAAAACGTCGCATCTGAAGGATGATCCCCAACAAAACAAGCTGAAATGCGCAAAATAAGCAAAAATAAAACATTAAAATCATCGCGGCGGCGTCTACAAGATCAAAACTCCAACAAAAATATGACTCAAAAACCAACGATCTAATCACATGATGAATCATAATAATAAACAGGCATTACACTCGTAGATCAAATATCATAGCTGCCTAACTGTCAAAGTGACATACTACAAAAAAAAATCCAATAAAACACGCAAACAACATCTACCTAAACGAAGTGCACAAATAACCTAGCTGAAAGTGCAACATAACATTATTATTATTATTATTATTATTATTATTATTATTATTATTATTATTATTATTATTATTATTATATTATTCAATGATGGCGGCTGTGTGATAGGACGTATCGTTTGCGAGTGATAGTGAATTGGTACTTATAAGAGCAATATTTCACAATGCAGACTGTATTAGTTGTGAAGAGTGTAAGAAGCAAACGCTGATCAACGGACGTTAAGGTGAGTCTGTGTGAAATGTTTAGTGTCGTTAAGAATCACGAACTACGGTTGCATGAAGGTACTTAACCTAAACGAATAAGAGTTAGGTTCGAAGCTTAGACAACATCGAAACGTAATAAGTAGTTCACAAGATCACCGCTAAAGGCGTATTGGAACAATAATTTTGTGGTACTATCACTTGAGTTGTGAGGAAACAACACTAGAGCGCAGTTATACAGCTAGTGCTAATGTGGGTCGTTCGCGTAATGTTCTGGTGATAAATGGAAACATCTACTAACACAATCACGCGTGATCAAAATCAAATGGTTACTCCGAGCATCGAATCATCGAATAAACTGAAAGAATCAAACGGTCTCGCGAGATACCGACCTAATTATCCTATCTACAGCTGTGGAACAAGGTGAGGGAGAGGGGGAAGATGACCCAAACATGGTCGAGACGGCAGAAGTACAAAACAAAGAGCTTATATTTGTAACATTAGTCAATGAGATTAAAGAATGCGACAAAGTAAAATGGATCGAAAGATTGCAGCAGATGATTGATGCACGGTTTAGCAGGATGCCCCGAGGATGGTGGCCGAAAATAACCAAAGAGTTTCAACAACGCTTTGACCAAGGAGCTCGTCAAATTGATGTCAGGAATTTATACAATCGATTCAGACACAAGAGTCAGAATATTAATGCATGTGAAACGGATAACCTCAAAGAAAATAATGCAATACAAATGCCATCTATGGTGAAGAACACAGACTTGTTCCTCAAAGTGAAACGAACGTTATTGACAAATATTGATGAATACTGTAAGAAGAAAGAGGCAAAAACAAGAACTAAGAAAATATTTAGCCAGGAAATAAATCAAGAAATATTCGAAATGATGAATGTAATCATAAAATCGGAACGAGTAGAACAGCAAATAACCACGATCGCCGAAATGAATGATGTGTTGTATGCATGCCAACAGACGTATGAGATGGTGACAGCTAAAGAAAAGAAGGCATCTGTCTGGAAAAGCTCTATCGAAGCCAAGATCAACAAATTGAATAGAAAATTGGAAATAATTGATGCCCACCGCCCAAATGAAAGAGCAAGTAAAGAGTTGATTAGAATGTGTAGAGAAAATCGAATTCATTCAAACAAGAGTAGTGATATTCAGAAGATGCGTGATATGATTCTTGAGAAAATAGCTATTTACAAGAAGAAGATAGTGATAGCTGAAAATCGTATAGCATCTAGAAACACAAACCGAAAGTTTGAGTTTAATAGGAAGACCTTCTATCGTGACCTTGAAGGCGACAGATTTACAGTAAGTGAAGATATTAATCTTGAAGAAACCAAACGCTTTTGGACTACAATTTGGCAATATGATGAAAGACAAGATTATGAACAACTGATCCAAGAACTAAGTCCAGCGGAAGTGGAGGTAGATATGGATAGAGATAAGATAAAAGAGGTCATATCCAGTTGTATAAAGTACCTTGCGAACTGGAAAGCAACAGGACCTGATTTTGTATATAATTACTTTATTAAGAGAATGTATGCACTACATGAGAGGTTAGAACAACTAATCCACGAAATAATCCAAAACCCAGACTTGATCGATGAAGAACTTTATGCTGGGATAACATATTTGATTCCAAAAGTCCCGAATGCAAACATACCGCAGCTCCTGAGGCCAATTACATGCCTTTCAAATTTATTCAAATTAATCAGCAAAGTGTTCACGGTAATAGTCAATGATTTCTGTGACGTGAACAATATTATCTCAAGTAATCAAATGGGAACACGCAACCGATGTCAAGGCGCTAAGGAACAAGCACTTATAAGCAAAACCATAAATGAAAAGTACAATAATAAATTGTGTACTGCTTGGGTGGACATTCAGAAAGCATATGATTCGTTGTCACATGAATACCTAATTGAATGCCTACGGAAGATACATATGCCAGAAAACATCATTAAATTTGTCAATAGAACACTTGACAAACAGAGAACAACATTAATATGTGGAAATAAAGTGGTCGGTGACGTGAAAATAAATAGAGGAATATTACAAGGAGATGCTCTATCACCCAAGTTGTTCGTAATTGCTATGGAATCATTAAGCAGAATTCTAAATAAGAACTGCGAGAAGATCCAAGCAGATGAACATGGAAGAATTGAGTGCAACCACCTCATTTTCATCGATGACATTAAATTGTTCGCCAAAGATGTGCAGACATTGAACGAGCTGAGCCAGTGGACGAATCAATGTCTCAACAACATGGGTTTTACAATCAATCAGCAAAAGTCAGCGAACAATATCAATTCGAACCATATCTTTGGAGAGAAGGTAAATGACGTGGAAGGATACAAATACCTAGGAATATTAGAAGACTCGAGAAATGTAATTAAACCCGAGAATAAAGTTATCATAGCCAACAAGATCGAATCACGGGTAACAAATGTATGCCAAACAAAGTTGAACGCGAGAAACCTGTTTGCAGCAATAAATGAGTACGCGTTATCAACTATTAACTATCATATTGGCCTGATCCCGTACGAGCACGAAGAATTTAACAACATTGATCTGAAGGTGAGAGGAATCTTGAGAGAGCATAATATCGTCAGAACAGCAGGTAATATGGAACGACTGTACCTGAAAAGACATGAGTTAGGAAGAGGACTACAAAATATTTCTGAGAAGGCCGAATTGATTTTACTAGAACTATGTAAATATTTGGCAACAAACACAAGAACGAAGTTTATCGCAGAAAGTGAAAGAAGAAATGCAACCCATCTTGGACTGATTGAAGAACATTTGAAACGGAAGTACCTAATTGAGGAAGGAAACGATGTCACGGTAAAAGTAGTTAAACAGAAACAAAAACAGATGCGAATGGATCGAATCATGGCTAAGTCAATGCATTCCACATTGTTCCGTGAACAACAGGAGAAATTTGTTGACGTAAAACAGTCATCGTTATGGCTAATGAGGGGGAATATATCTCCACAGGAAGAAGGAATGTTCTGTAAGATACAAGACAGAAACATCTTCTTTAGTCATGGGAGTATATTCCAGAGGTGCCCACACTGCAACCAGGGCAATAAGACACTAGATCACCTGGCAACACAATGTGGACGAATGCTTAATTTGGACTACAAGAAACGCCACAATGATGTTGTCAGATGCTTGCATTTCATGTTCACCAAAAAGTATGGGCTGAATAATTCTAAGAAAATAAAGAACTATAAAGTTGAAAATGTCATATCCAATCAGCGAATTAGAATAAAGTCAGACGTCATCATACAGACTGAGCTTCGCATTGAACACAACAAACCGGATCTGATGATACATGACCTTGTAAAGAATGAAATCCTATTAATTGAAGTTGGAATCACAAACAAAAATATCCTGAAACAGACTGAAACCACTAAAGGAAGAAAGTACGAGATGCTAGCCAACGAACTCTCACTTATGTACAATGGGGCCAAGGTGACTATGGTCCCTGTGGTAATAACATGGGACGGGCTAGTTACCAACTTGTTCAAGAAGCACATGGACAAATTGGAAGTGAGCAAACAGCTACAGGCCTACCTACAGACCATTGTACTAAAAAGAACATGTGAGAGTGTGCTAATCGACTTCAGACGAGGCAACTTGGATAACGAGTTGTGGACGGAGGACTTGCAAACAATGATGGACCAGATGGAGGCGGTCCTGGTACCGTAAATGGTGTGCAAGAAGTGTGTATACAAATGCGTAGAATCATTGGATGTAACATGGACTTAAAAACTAATTGAATAAATTTATTATTATTATTATTATTATTATTATTGTTGTTGTTATTATTATAGTTACAATTATCAACCGTGAATTATTTACAATCCTATCTAATACTCTAAACTACATTGATCATCGATTAATCACAGTCCTACATATTTATTTACATTATTTATTGATGCTCATACCTGTGTGATGGAGGCATTTTGGCTCACCCTCTGGCCTCGGTCATGGTGAAATTAGAATTCCATCTTCACGCTGCTGTGGTATTCCAAATTTTTACACACGCAACTTTGACACATATTTGCCATGCCGTAACACACGTTTATATCAACATACAACACTCGCATTTCTCTCACTCCAGTGAAAGTTAGACGATCCCACTGCAGACTCCTGTTATGTAGTTGGACGGTCGTCTCGCTGTCTACCTGGAAATCACCTGTTGGTCTGCACGCCGGTCTCTCAGCTTTATTTACCTCGCAGCTTACAGAACATTAACCCCAACGGAACATAACTGTTTGCCCAAGGTTTACTGCTGCGGCCTTCATTGAAGAAAAGTCATTCTCCTCCCTGTCTGTCTTTACTCGTTTCTGCCCGTAAATATCTCGCTTGCCAAACAGTTTATTGAATGTTAGAAGCAAGCTAAATACAGTTTATGTTGTGGAGAAAATTTATGCTGATAACAAGTGTGAAACTACCCGTGGGTTAGAGAGGTTTTTATGTAATTATGCTGAAAACATGAACTTGTTCCTCTCGACTCGTAATGTGAGTTCATTTAAGTTGAAAGTGTAGCTCTTGCCTGTCATCTCTGCATAAACAGTAAAAGTTTGTTAAAGTGTTCATTTTCTGAAATGTTACTCTCCCAAGTAAATAATATAAGGCTTTCTCAAAATGCCTACAAGTGTCTAATCGCTTTCTTACCAGCCAAAAGTAAATCTGACTAAATGAATTAGGTGACACACTCTGTCACTCTGTCAAAACGAAGATTCACTGAGACATACAGAATCACTGCCACGACTCAAGAAAACACACTGTCACACTGAGAGTATTCAAGACAACACACACACTGAGAGTACTCACGACACTGCCAAGACTCAAGAGACACAATGAGAATTCAACCCTCTGGTCGCTGGGTTTTGTAAAGAGTCCTCCCACCACCTAGAAAATAGTTCCGTGGAAGGGATGTGGCGTAGTAATCTAGTCCTCGGGAGCGCTTTATCGTACATCCGTAGGTTATAGTTTTCAAAATTTATATGCAGAACTTCTTAAATTTTGTCCGACTTACATGTGATGTTGCGCCGCGGGAAATGATCACAGGATAATCCACACGACAGCGCGCGTCACTGGTGTTATTTTCTTCCGGTGGACGGCTTCATCCCGCCATGACAGCTCATTCTTCTGGGTCCTCTTACTCCTCCGTGCGAAGTTAAATTTTATTAATTAGGCACTAATTAACCACAGATTCGCACTGATAATTCACCAAATATTATAAAGAAGTCAGGACACTGTTTTCCACCACCTCACCGGGCTTCAAATAGCGAAATACTGACTGTAGCCTCCCGCTACAACAGTTCATTCAAATTTAGAATTTTGTGATTGGCTGAGACTTTCGCGCCCTTCGTAGCGTGGGTGCTTCCACTTCCTCCCAACGGTTGGCGGGTATTTTCGCTGTCCCTTTTGTCCTAGCTAAGTAGGTCAGGCCTCAACGCGTGATTTTCTCGTGAGAACCAAACAGCAAGTCGCCACTCCTATGCGGTGTCATAAAATTTATTGGATGGACTCCTTAGGGTGGTTTACAATTTGGTCGTGCTTTGAGAAGAGTTTCATGGATTTTACTTGCCGTCTGACTGGCGCCAGAAAGTTCCCTTGTGACTGCTAGTTTCACAGCCTAACTGTGGTATCTCATATGCGAAATATTCAATTTTAATTTGTAAATTAATTAGGTAAATTCGCTTATGGGTGCAATATCAATTTAAATTTAATGTGACTTGTGATTATCCATCGATCTGAGTGTGTGTTTCATCTGATAAAGTGAACATTTGGAAACCACAAGAGAATTACACCTTATTCGAGTGTTTCAGTTTTGTAGATATGAGGATAAACTAATTTTAGGCATTATATTATTTACTCGTGATAAGTGTGTACGACTTGGTGCGAATGTCCTTGCATTAAAGACTGCGTGAGCGAGCGCGATTGTTGATTTAAACAAGTATATCGATAGTGACGGTTTACTATTTGAAATCACGGCCTACCAGATATCAAAACTGATCCAGTGTATCCAGATACGGTAAAGTTTATTTTCTACAGTGAACTTCTATCTGAATAAGTGTTATCTTCGAGTCTATTTGTGTAGTGGAGTAAATATCAGCCAAACGAGCACTTCAAAATTCTTTTAGTGTGGTAGCCATATTTCTCTGCTCTGCAACGTCTTCGAGGGTGTGTTCCTAATGCCAGGGAAGGACGATACCGAGAGCACAGGAGACAACACTCCGTGCGGAGAATGTGGAAAACAGATAACAGAGACCAGTGCTGCTGTGGGCTGTGATGGAAACTGTCGTAAGTGGTTTCACAAGGAGTGTTCCGGAGTTAATGCGGGTGATTTCGCGACTCTCAAAAAGCCTAGCACTACATTGCTATGGATGTGCAAGATATGCAAAGATGATTTAATTATGTTAAGACATGGAAAAGAAGAATTAAAAGCAATATGGGAAGAAATAAGAAGTCTTAAGGAAAGCATCAAACAAACGGTTGCGGAAGAGATAAATAAAGCGATGCCTAGACAAAATGAAGAACATAAGAGCAGTTCTAAAGGAACCAGTACTTCTATTATAGTTCAGCATCCTCAAATCACTGCCAAGAAAGGATTGGCCCCGAAACCACCAAAAGTGGAGTCAAATAGCCACGAACAGAACATTCGAGTAATTGAAGACAAAGAAACGTCATCTGATAACACCGAAGAGGGGACTTGGACGGAGGTTGTGAAGCGAAACCGGCACCGTAGACAGGTAATTATAGGTTCGAGAAAGGCTGATGAAACTAGCAACCTAAGAGCGGCTAAAAGAACAGCCTGGTTGTACATAGGCAAACTTCATCAGAACACGGAGAGGGAGGATATTATTAAATTCCTTCGAGATAACAATATATCTGATGACATTATTTGTGACCAATTAGACACAAAAGGTACAAAGAAGGCGTTCCGAATTGGTATTGGATTTGACCACCTAGAAAAAGTAAATAACCCAGAATTCTGGCCAGGGAGGATTTTGGTGAGGAGGTATAATTTTCGACCCCATAACGACTCGGGTACAATGCTCTCAACCAAATCCCGATAAGGACGACAACGTTTTGCCTACATCAAAGATTAAGCTACTATTATGGAATATTGAAGGACTGCTGAGCATGACAAACACACTAGAAGAGATGATACAGGAATTTGATGTAATAATCCTAGTGGAAACATTTTTAACGCATGCGTGGTAATCCAGTAGACATTATTCAACATTCATCATGGCAGAAAAACCTCCAGTAGGGAGGCCCAAAGGAGGCATTGCATGTCTGTTCACTGATCAGTTCTCACCATTTAGTGTACAATACAGATCTACGAACGTTTTAGTAGTTCGAACCAAGCCGTGTGTTTGTGTATGTGTATATTTCCAGCCAGATTTCTCATCAACTGAGATTATTGAGGAAGTTAGTAAAGCTTTAACTGTGACTACTAGGGATGATGCCATTGTCCTTGCCGGAGACCTAAATTGTCGCATCGATGCAGAACATCGAAAATCAACAGAAGTTTTGGACTTCTTAGAAGAGGAAGGTCTTCGGTTGGTGAATGCCTCTGACATGAATACCTACATGTCTCATAATGGTGCTAGCACAATAGATCTGGTGTTTATAAACTCTAAGTTTGTGTCGATCAAGAAGGAGGTTATTCTCGAGGCGCAACGGAAACACCTACCGGTTGCAACATCCTTACAGCTGGAGAATAGGCCTGGTACGCTTGATACAGTTAGAGACCGTACAAAAATAAGTACAAAAATAAGTAGAAAAAGTAATCCGTCTCTTATGTGTGGTGAAGATAATCAAACGATACTTAACCTATTACGAGAGGGTAATCTTAATGAGGCTGCATTATATCTAGAAGTGCTGCTCCAGAATGCTACGCTACCAACAATACCTGTGGTCAGGAAATCTCAACCCTGGTTCACCAATGAATGCTATAAATGTCGTAGAGATGTGCTGGAAGCATTACATACAGCCCGAAGAGAGAAAACAAAAGAATTCCTTGAAATATATGCCAGTAAAAGGAGAGCATACAAACTACTACTAAAAGAAGCCAAAAATCATTATAGAGAGTGTACCGGGCGGTACACCTCCACACCGCTAATTTAAAATTTTGCGCCAGTTGAAACTCCTCTGCTGGAGGAAGTCTGAACTTTATCTACTGGATTAATTTTCACGTTTCTCAGAAGATGTCACTACTTGGAAATTTTGAAGTTTCTGAACTGGGTCGTTTTCGACGTATTTTTGTTTTGCTTATAGTAAGAAGTGTGAACTTTCTCTTCTAGAGGACACTACTGAAAAACTACAATGGTGCACCCTAGTGCAAGGTGAAAGAACTGTTTTTATGGAGAAATTTTTATTTCAAAAGTTTTGTTTCTTGTTAAATTTCTTTCTGGTATTGTTTAAGTTGGCTGTATTCCCCTTTCTTTCCCCTTGTTTTGAATTTAGCCAATCCCGAATTTCTTTAATTAATTTACGACCAATAAGGTGTTTCTTCTTCAAATTGGATATGCTGCTTAAACCTAACCAATAAATGATTGTGGGCGGGTGTTTTCTTTCCTGAAACGCCTCGAACTTTCCGCGAGAGTATATAAACTGCTGATTTTAGGGTCTCTGCGCAACTTCAGTACCATCTTTCAGTGTGTAAAGTACATAGCAGGGGGCGGGTAGCGCCTCTTTCTTCGGACAGCAGTTCAACAACCAGGTAATGGCCGTATAATAACTTCTTTTCTTGCTAGCTCAGCAGTTTAACTCTCGGGGCGGGTCCGAAGCGTTTCCACCATGTAACTTTCCCTAATATGTAAAGACACTTTGTATTTATTCTATCTTTTAAACTACATATTGGGATAGAGAGTGCTTAACCCTCTCGAGCTCCCACTCATATTGTTCTGAGGTGAACTTATTTTTCTCAACCGATTCTTCCGTAACAGTAATGTAAATTGTTTCTTTCTTAAGTCACCTCTTTAGTATGGGATTAGCCCTTGCTTTAGCGGCCTAGTGCCAGATTAGATTTTTAAACAAGTGTATTAGGAGTGCAGATCGCCTCCTCTCAAATGGTTATTTTAGAGGTCATGTAATTATCCTTTTTCTCACTTAATAAGGCCTCAGTAGGTTGGGTATTTTACCCCTGTGTCTATGTCCTTAGAGGACAACTTGAAGGTGGAGTTTGGTGTGGCCTTTGATAGGCTTAAAGTTGAGAGCGAGTGGCTCTTTCTCGAAAATTGAGTGTTGTATGCCTTGAGGAGGCTTTACTGTGTAATTGGGAGCAAGTGCTCCTGGGCATGACTGGGGTCTTCTGCCGCTTTGTTGAATTTCTGTATATCGTAAGATTGGGCTAATTGTTCATGTATTGTGGGTTTGGCTCTCGGAGCCCATCCTGTAACTCTGTAATTGTACATTCTCGAATAGTGGCTTTGCTACTCTGTACCTGCCATGCTTGTTATTTCTTGATTTTACAAAGAAAATATAACCTTGTTAAATTTTAAATTAACTTTAATTTCGTAGCCTGAGACCTGTTCACCCTCGCACCTTCTTTCACCTCTACCTACCACAAAAATACGGTAACAGAGAGGAAGAAGAAAAGAAACTTATAGAACGTGCCAGTCTAGATCCTTACCTGGCTCTGAAGCCTAGACAACCGAAGTTCTCCAGGAACTTACCAATGGAAGTTTGGGAAAAGCACTTGAGTGCAGTGCTTCAAGAGAGAGACACACGACCTACTAATTATTTCGTGCCAGTTTTTCAAATAATCCCTGAAATTGACGAATTTTCAATTAATGAGGTTGTATCAACTATTACAGCATCTAAAGATAACAAGGCCTGTGGCCCAGATCACATTTTTAATGAACATCTTAAAGCTGCTCTCCCAAAATTGGGTGAATCCATCACTCGCCTAATGAATGAATGCTTGCGGCAAGGTAGGATACCAGACAACTGGAGAAAATCTACTATTAAAATGCTATATAAAGGCGAAGGTGATACCGCAGATCCCAACTCATATAGAGGAAAAGCGCTAGAGTGTACTCTACTAAAGACTTTATCTTCATTAGTGGGTAAACGTCTCATTAAACTGGTGGAAAATAACCTACCGGAGTCGCAATTCGGATTTAGAAAAGGAAATCAACGACTTTAGCTATCCGCTGTCTCCAGAATGACATAGAAGAAGCCTTAAAGAAACCAGGGGGTAAATTGCATGCCATCTTTATAGATTATTCGAAAGCTTTTGACACCATAAGCAGAACCATACTGTTAGAAAAATTGGAGAGTTTCATTGGTAGTACGAACTACCTTATACCGCTGATTAGGAACTTACTGCTCAACAATTCAATAGAAGTAGATGATGGCATTACCAAATCTATTATTTTGGAACAAACAACCGGGGTATTACAGGGAGACCCGTTAAGTCCATTATTATTCATCATTGCGACAGCAGACATAGTAGATTTGGTAAACCAGGAAAGCGTCAAACTATTAATGTACGCTGACGATAAAACTCTTTCATCTAAAAATCAGCCCTATAGCAACATATGGCTTGGAAAACATTTGGGAACATTTGAGTATGAAACAGTTAGATAAAATCGAGAAGTTGAAGGCAATCTACTTGAAACGGGCTCTGTGCCTCTCCAAATATTCTCCTTCCCGGCTCGTGTGTGAGCTATCCAGAGAGGGATTTTATGTGGAAGAGCTAAGGTTACAGTTGTTACTTCCAGCAACAACACCCTATATACATCTGCTTCGAGACCTACGATCGAAGAAGGCTGACATCTGGGAAGATTTCTACTCTACCGATGCCATGCTAAATCGCGAGTGGGTTCAAGGTGGATATGAACTGCGACACCTGCTGACAAGGTTCTCCGTTCATGGGTTCCATTATAAACTGTGTAATATTAAGCATTATCATGAACCAGGTTTGAACTGTGTATGTCTAAGATGTGGTGCACACTGTACTAGGTACCATGTTTTAAATTGTAAACAGCGATCAGAATCACTGGTGAAATTTTGCAACGGAGACTAATGTTCTATATAGTAATTCTTTGCACATTGTGCGCGTTAAATAAATTATTATTAAACAGGGCAATAGTGTTCAACATTTTTACTTTCCCCACATTTAAAACCTATCTATCTATCTATCGCTATCTTCCATACTTTTGGAAAGGTTTGCGTTTTACCACAATGTTATATAAGGCTCGTAAGGGAAAATCCAACACTTTCGAACATGTTTTCAGTACGTACGGCGGTATTCCATCAACACCACATGACCTTTTAGGTTTTAATTTTTAATAGCTAACATATATTCCTTTTCATCCACGAATTCTAAAGATAACGGATAATTAACATATACATCAGATGAATCAGGAATATCATAGGTTGGTGGAGATATCGAATATACCGATCCAAAAAAGGTTGCAAAGCCATCAGCTATAGTTTTGTTATTATTAAGTAAGATATTGTTAAATTTCATACCCTGTTCCAGACCCTCCTTGGTAATTCTTTTGCATTTCATACAGCTCCAGAACTGATTAACATCACTTTTGATATTCTCTTCAAGTCCAGAAATATAATTCTTATACGCTTTACCGATCATATGTTTCGTTACTCTCCTTAACTGGTTAAATATTACCCTACTATACTCTGAATGTTTCCTTCGCTTTCTGTGGATTTCCTTCAGTTTCAAGTTATTTATTATGTTTTTAGTAAACCATGGAGGATACTTTTTCATTGTGTGAAAATTCTTCATTGGTACCGTTTCACAAAATACAGAGTGTACCTGAGCATAAAAATACTCAACAGCCTGGTCAGCGTCTGTAAATTCTACAATCCTAGACCAATCCATTCGCTCGAACATTTTATACATTTGAAAGAAATTAGCCCTTCTAAAGTCAAATAACTGCTTAGGTTGTTCAGGTTGTCGTGAAACATGGCTACGCTCTCTATTTAATAGTAGCGTGACTGTAATTGCAGGATGATAACTATCCTCTATATACTGTTAATGTGTTAACATTCATAATAATAAGATCAAGTGTATTTCCATTTGCATTAAGAATATTATTGACCAAGTTCAACTGATAGAGTGACATAAACTCAGCTAAGGATCTATATGCAGGTCCAAAATTTACAAGATTATTTTGCTCACCAGTAATTAATGGCAAATTAAAGTCACCAGCTATAATAAGATCTAAATTGGAAAGGTCCTTATTAACTTCAAACAATCTATAGAAGTCCAAATATGCTTCCAGTTTGGTTGCAAGTGGAAAATACACTCCCCATTATTCTATTCAGGATCAGAATTCAGGACAGGTATCTGTGCGAAACCAGTACGAGCCACTCCAGGTACAGCAACAGAGGGAAGATGAGGAACAGGGAACTGTTGCGGAGGTGTGTGGAAGTAGGAGGAAGGGAAAAGATAGGAAAGGGAAATGTAGAGTAGAGGATAGGAAAACACAGGTGGAACAGGGTCATGGGAAGGAGAAAAGGGAGGAGGAAGTAGCTTCTGCAGCTATCAGGAAAGATAGGGCTGACCAGGAGGGGAGGGGTTCAAATGAGGTGGATAGGGTTGAGGCTCTGGTCATGGGGATTCCATCGTTAGACGTGTGGGGAAAGTGTGTGGAGGAAAGGGAACCAGGGTAGAGTGTTATCTAGGAATTAGTGTGAGGCAGATGTTGAGGAAAGTAGAAGAGAGGGAGGAGGGGAATGAGAAGGTGGTAGTGTTTCACGTTGGTACCAACAACGTAAGGCAAGCTGATATAAGTACCAACATAGTTGGGGATGTGTGAGATCTAGTAAATGCAGTACGGATGAAATTTAAGAAAGCGGAGATTGTTATCAGTGGAATTCTGTGTAGGAGGGATACCGAATGGAGGGTGATAGGGGATTAAAATGAGACTATGGAGTGGGTATGTGGGAAACTGGGAGTGAAATTTCTAGATCCTAATGGGTGGGTAGGAGATAGGAATCTGCGCTCACATGGCCTTCACTTAAACCGCAGTGGTACGTATAAGTTAGGAAATTTGTTTGGAAGGGTAATAGGGAGGTACATTCAGGGAAACAGGGTTGTCTAGGGAGCGGTGATAAGGGTACAAAGATCTGGAAGTCAAGTAGGGATGACATAAAATGTTAGTGTTGAACTGCAGAAGTATTGTAAAGAAAGGAACGGAATTAATTTAATAAATATATATTTACCAGATATTGTCATAGGAGTTGAATCATGGCTGAGAAATGATCTAATGGATGCAGAAATTTTCTCACGGAACTGGAGAGTGTATCGTAGAGATAGGATAGGAATGGTGGGAGGGGGAGTATTCATTCTGGTGAAAGAAGAATTTGTAAGCTACGAAAAAGTTAAGGATGAAAAACACGAAATTCTGGGTGTAAGGCTAATTTCTAAGGATAATAGGCAAATTGATATCTTTGGAGTGTACAGACCGGGAAAGGGTAGCGCTGACACGGATTCAGAATTATTTGATAATATAATCAGCTATGTGGGAAACGACATGGAAAGGAATGTGTTTGTAGCGGGAGATCAGAATTTACCAAATATCAGTTGGGAAGGAAATGCGAACGACAGGAAGCATGACCAACAAATGGCAAATAAGCTAATACGGGAAGGACAGCTGATTCAGAAAGTGATAGGACCAACTAGAGGGAAAAATATCCTGGATGTGGTGCTGCTAAAACAAGATGAGCTCTATAGAGAAACCGAAGTAATAGATGGCATTAGTGATCGTGAAGCTGTTTTTGTCGTAGTTAAAAATAAATGTGTTTGAAAGGAAGGTCTTAAAAGTAGGATTATTAGGCAGTACCATATGGTTGATAAAGCAGGCATGAAGCAGTTTTAAAAAAAGCAACTATGATCGGTGGAAAACGGTAAATAAATAATGTAAACAGTCTCTGGGATGGGTTTAAAACAGTTGTTGAGGAATATGAAAACAGGTTTGTATCTTTAAAGGTGCTAAGAAATGGTAAAGACCCACCTTATTATAATAGAGAAATAAAGAGACTGAGAAGGAGGTGCAGATTGGAAAGAAATAGAGTCAGAAATGGCTGTGGAAGGAAGGAGAAATTGAAGGAATTTACTAGGAAATTGAATCTAGCAAAGAAGGCAGCTAAGAATAACATGATGGCAAGCATAATTGGCAGTCATACAAATTTTAGTGATAAATGGAACGGTATGTATAGGTGTTTTAAGGCAGAAACAGGTTCCAAGAAGGACATTCCAGGAATAATTAATGAACAAAGGGAGTGTGTATGTGAGGATCTTCAAAAGGCAGAAGTATTCAGTCAGCAGTATGTAAAGATTGTTGGTTACAAGGATAATGTCCAGATAGAGGAGGAGACTAATACTAAAGAAGTATTAAAATTTACCTATGACAGCAATGACATTTACAGTAAGATACAAAAGTTGAAAACTAGAAAAGCTGCTGGAATTGATAAGGTTTTGGGGGATATACTAAAGACAATGGGTTGGGATATAGTACCATATCTGAAGTACTTGTTTGATTTTTGTTTGCATGAAGGAACTTTACCAAATGAATGGAGAGTTGCTATAGTAGCCCCTGTATATAAAGGAAAGGGTGATAGGCATAAAGCTGAAAATTACAGGCCAGTCAATTTGACATGCATTGTATATAAGCTTTGGGAAAACATTCTTTCTGATTGTATAAGACATGTTAGCAAAATTAATAATTGGTTTGACAGAAGGCAGTTTGGGTTTAGGAAAGGTTATTGCACTGAAGCCCAACTTGAAGGATTCCAGCAAGATATAACAGATATCCTGGATTCAGGAGGTCAGTTGGACTGTATTGCGATTGACTTATCTAAGGCATTTGATAGGGTAGATCATGGGAAACTACTGGCGAAAATGAGTGCAATTGGACTTAAAAGAGTGACTGAATGGATGGCTCTGTTTCTAGAAAATAGAACTCAGAGAATTAGAGTAGGTGAAGCTTTATCTGTCCCTGTAAAAATTAAGAGGGAAATTCCTCAAGGCAGTGTTATTGGACCTTTATGTTTTCTTATATATATCAATGATATGTGCAAAGAAGTGGAATCAGAGATAAGGCTGTTTGCAGATGATGTTATTCTGTACAGAGTAATAAATAAGTTACAAGATTGTGAGCAACTGCAAAATGACCTCGATAATGTTGTGAGATGGACAGTAGGCAATGGTATGATGATAAATGGGGATAAAAGTCATGTTGTGAGTTTCACAAATAGGAAAAGTCCTCTCAGTTTTAATTACTGCGTTGATGGGGTGAAAGTTCTCTTTGGGGATCATTGTAAATACCTAGCTATAAATATAAGGAAAGATGTTCATTGGGGTAATAACATAAATATGACTGTAAATAAAGGGTACAGATCTCTGCACATGCTTATGAGAGTATTTAGGGATTGTAGTAAGGATGTAAAGGAGAGAGCATATTTGTCTAGAGACCTCAACAACTTGAGTATGGTTCCAGTGTATGGGACCCTTACCAGAATTACTTGATTCAGGAACTGGAAAAAATCCAGCTCGATTTGTTCTGGGCGATTTCCGACAAAAGAGTAGCTTTACAAAAATGTTGCAAAGTTTGGGCTGGGAAGACTTGATAGAAAGGAGACGAGCTGCTCGACTAAGTGGCATGTTCCGAGCTGTCAGTGGAGAGATGGCGTGGGAGGACACCAGTAGACGAATAAGTCTTTAAAAGTAGGAAAGATCACAATATGAAGATAAAGTTGGAATTCAAGAGGACAAATTGGGGCAAATATTCGTTTATAGGAAGGGGAGTTAGGGATTGGAATAACTTACCGAGGGAGATGTTCAATAATTTTCCAATTTCTTTGCAATCATTTAAGAAAAGGCTAGGAAAACAACAGATAGGGAATCTGCCACCTGGGCGACTGTCCTAAATGCAGATCAGTGGTGATTGATTGACTGATTGTTAGCTGCTTTTAGTTTGTCTTCTTTCGCAAATGGAATCTGATAGTAAGATAAACCTTAGAAAATACCTTCCTTGTTTTAAAAAATATAGTGTGCGGTATCGGTCTGGAAGATTCCTGTCGTTCACTTGGTTTAGTGATCAAGTGCAATGGACTGCGATCTACGAATTAAGCAGGTACTGAAACCGAAACCTTGGAGGTTTACTGTAAACTGGTGGACCCACGGTAGGAGTCATCAGTTGGGTGTGCAGTAGCAAGCTACGCCTCCTGACGTCACACGGCCCCCAGGTTCACTAAACCAAGCAGAGCACCATTAGTCTAGTGATGGTGTTTACCTTCGGTACAGTGTAAGTGTTCTGTGCTGTCGCTGGTTTCTTTAACCACCAGAAGGACTTATACATTAAATGCCATCGTTTTCCAAAGAACAGTGGCATTAAATTAAAGTGGATGAATGCCTGTGAACGAGCTGAGTGAGTTATCCAATTAGACGTGTTTTAAGGCCAGACGCACTACCATACTGAGTAGTAGGTAATGATTTAGCGAGTCAGTCCAGTAAAGATCGTGAAATAAGGGCACAAAAGCGAAATCATCGTAAGGAGATACGGCAAATTTTACAGTTGCAGGCACCAGTTGTTCAGGAAGGAAATAGATAACAAAAATAAACATCAATGTTTCTGTGATGAGAAAATTGTTGAAGTGAGTTAGACTAGAAAACTGTGACTTAAAACAGCAAAATCAGGATCTTGAGGACCGTCTTAGTGCAGCTAATACCGAGATAATAACATTAAAAATAATGTTCAAGTTTTTGAGGGTAGTTTTCCTAAAAGTGAACAGCAGCTGGTCGTGTTTTCTTAGAGACGCTCTTCAATCAAGCGACGGCTAAGACAGTTTTCTATTTGTCCTGGATTCATTGAGTTGAGCTTTAATATCTTTAAAAAAAAAAAAAAAAAAAAAATCAAGCCTTATTACAAATTTTGAAAGAGATGTTCTCAGCGGTAATGAAATGAAGGTTGTGCTTTGTTTGCTAGTGTCTGTACGTCGCACCGACACAGATAGGTCTTATGGCGACGATGGGACAGGAAAGGCCTAGGATTTGGAAGGAAGCGGCCGTGGCCTTAATTAAGGTACAGCCTGATGTGAAAATGGGAAACCACGGAAAACCATCTTCAGGGCTGCCGATGGTGGGATTCGAACCCACTATCTCCCGGATTCAAGCTCACAGCCGCGCGCCCCTAACCGCACAGCCAACTCGCCCGGTAAAATGAAGAAATGATTGGAGGGCTCCATGATAATGTCCAAGTCATTGTAATGAGAAGTTTAGCTCAAAATTGGATGCAGCCTATCTACTACAACTTTGATTTAGCGATGTCAAGAGAACTGTTAGTGGAAATAATTCATGTCGTAGAAAGCACTGGATTTAAAGTTAGAGCGGTTGTATGTGACATAGGACCTTCAAATAAGAAATGTGTGATTGATCTGAGTATTTTGTTGGACAAACCATCGCTGGAAATCCCGTCAAGTAAAGAACGTAACATATGGTTTTCTTGTGACGTGCCTCATGCACTTAAATTACTGCGGAAGGATATCAACAGAAAAGTGGGCAATGTGTTACAAAAGAAGCATTTACAAAATTAAGTGAAATTCAAAGTGAGGGCGAAGACCTGCAATATGCGCATACTCTTTCAATGAAGCATATTCTTGTGACTGGAACGGAGAGGCAAAATGTATGAAAAGCCGCTGAACTGTTAACACTGACTGGGTAAAGAAATATGCCATAACTTTCCAGAGCTCAGCTATGTAGGAGAGTCTATAAACACGATTAATAATGGATTTGACGTTCTAAACTCCCATGTCCACGTGTGTGGTACAAACAACTTATAAAGTGCCTATGGCAATTGTATAGAGCGACAAATTATTCGAATAAATTTTCACCTAAAAAAAGAGTGACCTCTGACATGGTGGAAGAGGTTGACGTTTCTTCAGGCGCTTTTCACCAACATTCCACAGGCCAATACACATTTATAAATAATCACTTACAAAAATATGTTAGGTTTTTACAATACTACTGTACTTAATACCAATAATCCGCCAAAACAACGGTAAAAAGCATCCCGTACCATTGGTCAAGTTTCTTTATTTTTAGTAACTGCCTTTAGAAATAAAACCGTATAAAATCGTTCTAAAATTACTGGATGGATAGAAAATACGAAAACCGAAACGTAAATACTTTCTTTGCGAGACGAAAGATAATTTAGTACCGAGAAGGCTACTAGAATAGTTCGTGTTAAGCAGTGTTATTTGTTATATTACTAGCTGATGTACCCGTGCTTCGCTACGGAATTCTAAATGTTATACAGAATTCTAGTTTAGGTAGTGTAAACCTAGTGAGCAAAATTGTATTAAGTTACACATAGCTCTTAACGTTGCCCTAGAAGCACGACGGGCAAGTCACCAAAGTCTTTTCTCATATCAAGACTGGGTTAGGGAATTTTCATTGTAATGGTAGGCCAGCTTGCCTACCGTCAGTCATAATCAGGTTGTGGAGTTTTCATTACAGTGGCAGACACTCACTCTCCGCCTGCCTTTATAGACTCTCAGAAAGACTCTCTTAGTGATATTCCCAACTGAAATGAACATGGGTCATTACATTGACGTCGGTAGGAATGGCGCGATTATAGCCTTCATATGAAATACTCGATCAAATGAAAAACCACACATTTTTTCACTTTTATCGAACAGTACTATGCTGCCGAACTAACAGTCCAAAGCTACAGAGTTGGAATGACCAAGACGCAGACATCCGTGATCCGTGAACAATCGTCCTTTTTTTCGGCGGGGGGGGGGGGGTCAAATAGTGGATAGTCCCAGGGCAAAAACTGTGCCCGTTTACTTATCGGCTTCCTGGGAGTACCCGATGAGTCGGAAAATCTCAATTCACTACACTGACGGGGGAATGAACTATCTGACGTGGAGGCAATTTTTCCAGTTCAACAGTAATAAAGGTGTTTTAATTTGTTCCACCTATTCAATACTTATATTTTCACTTATAGTGGTTACATAAATAGATTTTTAGTTACATGGGACATGTTTCGCCCTCAATTAAGGGCATCTTCAGCCTAAACATAATCATCAACAATACAACTAAATTAAAAGTGGAAGTTAAAAGTTTAGTCAGTTATTAAAATTCCGAACATAAAAATGTGAAAAGTGATACAATATATAAAGATGCTAATGGAAAACTGTCTTATGATTAAACTATAATCTTGTCGGAGACTAAAACTTCTTCTATTAAAATTCTAATTAAAAACAGTTCATATAAAATATTAGTGGAAAACCAAAGTGGTAATAATATAAAGCCAACGACATGAGGGCGTGAACACATGCATAAACTTGATTGTCATGAATACAATCTTTCCAAGGCCGCTGTGAGAAGTTTTATGACAAGATACATGGAACATGTTAACGCGGAAAAACATAGGAAATACTCAGCGATGAGTTTGCGTATGAGGGAGACTGGTCACAGATTTGAATCCATAGAGAAAGACTTAGCGATAATTAGAAACATACAAAAAGGCAGAATGCTGAACGAATTAGAAAGTTTATACATCTATTTAGATCAGACGTACAATAAGCAACAAAATCTTAATGAAACCACAGACCAATAAAACTATGTTACATGAATTAATGCCGAAATTATTAAAGTCAGTTAGTTCGAATAAATTTAGGATACCTACCTAATATATTATTTAATTCTTCAAACTAATACTCCTCCCATACCCACAGATATTGGGCCTACTTCCAGCAATACGGTTGACTCCGCCCCTTTGTCAGCCTCGTCACAATTGACTCCACCCATCCTCTCCTCCCTTCCACACTCCCCTATTCCTTCGCCACCGAGTTCACTGCCGCCTCTGCAGCACAGTTACAACACCAGACTCAGAGCCAACAGAAGGGCAGCAACCAACACAACAATAGATAACAACTAACAACTTCCACTAACATGTAAGTCCTCATCTGTTTCATATTATGTAATCCGAATTCTCTCCTTACATTCAATTTCTTATTTCTTCTTTTCCTTCTCTTACAGAAAACATTATTTCTGCATCTACTGACATTTTCTGGCATGGTTTCAGCCATTTTTATTACCTACCGGTGCTAAGGGCCACTTACAATTTTTCAACAGATGCTTCTGTCTCACTTCATGCTGACGAATTTCATCAACGGCCTTGGAAAGATTGTATTCATGACAATCAAGTTTATGCATGTGTTCACGCCCTCATGTCGTTGGCTTTATATTATTACCACTTTGGTTTTCCACTAATATTTTATATGAACTGTTTTTATTAGAATTTTAATAGAAGAAGTTTTAGTTTCCGACAAGATTATAGTTTAATCATAAGACAGTTTTCCATTAGCATATTTATATATTGTATCACTTTTCACATTTTTATGTTTCGAATTTTAATAACTGACTAAACTTTTAACTTCCACTTTTAATTTAGTTGTATTGTTGATGATTATGTTTAGGATGAAGATGCCCTTAATTGAGGGCGAAACATGTCCCATGTAACTAAAAATCTATTTATGTAACCACTATCAGTGAAAATATAAGTATTGAATAGGCGGAACAAATTAAAGCACCTTTATTATTGTTGAACTTAAACATTTTCAATACGGACCTAAAATGAGGTTTATAACATGTAACAATAATAAGGCAATTTTTCCTCCAAGCCAGAGAAGAAACCACATCTTCGATGCTAAATTGAATAAAATTAATGTAGATTTAATGAAAGTGAAGAGGAAGAAGCTTTTCCTAAGAAACGGCTCTTTTCAAGGTTGAATTTTGAGTTATTCAGTGAACTCTGGTACTATAATTTGGAATAGGGCTAAATTGTAATTGCAGACCAGTTCATACTACTACTACTAACTGAGCCTCTGACTTAAGTGCGCACACTGCTCATTCAAAACAGCGCATCAGAGTAGGTATCGAATAGCTGGCATACTATGATGAACCAGTGTGTTACGTACCAGCAGTATCAGAAAATGTATGAACCAGAGGATTGCCATGCTAAAGAAGAAAGTTATCTAACTCCTCAGCTATTTCCCGCCAATATTCAGTTAGGCTGTTATACTCGGCACGCAGCAGTAATCCCATCTATCGGAGTTGAGCGGCAGCATAAGAGACAAAGAACATTACAACAAACAACGGTCAGTGTAATGTTATTGTTGATCTATGTTACGCGCTTTCGATATTGTAGGCCTTCACATTATTAATTGTCTTCTGGTTCTGAAATACCACTCTTATCATAGTCGGTACGGTAAAACTGAATAAAACATAAATGATCGGAAATTATATTCTCTATAACTTTTGTTATTTAGTACTTTTCCATAGGACCAAGAACATAGATATTTAAAAATTAAATTTAAGGTGCCTTCCCCTAAACTACCATTTCGCCCAGGGTGAATAACATTGTTTATTGCTTAAACTGTAGTTTCTTATTCCCCGACTCTATATACCGATTTTCATGAAATTCTGTTTACCCATTTTGCCGGGGCTCGGCATTGATATGGACTTAGCAACAAAAATCCAAATTCATGAATATCTGTGTTATCATAGCCAGTACGGTAAAAATGCATAAGACGTAAATGATCATAAATTTAATTCTACATAACTTTAGTTATGTAGTATTTATCGATATGACCACTAATAATATAAATATTTGAGAATTGAATTTTAAGCCTTCCCCTAAACTACCATTTCACTCAGCGTGAATAAAATAATTTGTAACCTAGATTGTAGTGGCTCACCCCCTCTACATACCGATTTTTATTAAATTTTCATCAGCCGTTTTCTCGTGATGCGTGTACATACATACATACATACATACATACAGACAGACAGACAGACAGACAGACAGACAGACAGACAGACAGACAGACAGACAGACAGACAGACAGACAGACAGACAGACAGACAGACAGACAGACAGACAGACAGACAGACAGACAGACAGAAATTACGGAAAAGTAAAAACTGCATTTTCTTGTTACTGTGGACATGATCGATACAGGAATACCATTATTTTCAAATTCTGAGCAATGTGCAGACAAAACTCTTATTTTATATATATAGATTTGTAGTGTTCTGAAAAATACCGAAATAAATTACAACATAATTATCTACACATAACAACTGGCAAGTATATTTGACACAATTGAAAAATATTATACAAGTGGTTAAATAAAAACAAGCAAATCATTAACTGAAACGGACCATTACAATCACTGCAAGCCCGGCAGTGGGGGCCACATGACGTCACCAACCAAGGCGAGCCTGCCCGAGACCGCTAGATGTCGAACGTCATGCTTCACCACTTTCCGTGTAACAGAAGGGCATAGTTCTGAGAGCTATGGAGTGAACAATATTCCTCTTAGTGTTGTTTGTTTTGCAGATCGATTAATAACCCAAAGTGATGTAGAAAATCTGCTCCCAGTAGATACGTCAGCGACAATGAATGACTATTCAAAGCAACGCTTTAAGTCTAGGTTCACATTCAGTATATTTTAGTTGTGATGTTTCATTTTCCTTACTCCGATGAACTGGTATTACAGAGATATTCGCACCACTGTCGTAAGGGGCGGCTAAAAGGGTCCCCAGGGCACTTAACTTGGGAGTGTGGGTTGGCGACCACGGGACCCTTAGCTGAGTCCACTTGTGCCAGGCTCCTCACTTTCATATGTCCTATGTAACCTCCCTTGGTCAACTCTTGTTCTTTCGCGACCCTCACGGTATTAGGTATCGAAGCTAGAGATTCACGCCCTTGTCTTTCTTTGGCCGATACCTTCATTTTTCTCTCTCTGTGTATGTATAGAGGATGGTTGCCTACTTGTACTTCCTCTTAAAAGAATAATCACCACCACCACCAACATTGCCCTGAATTGTGAACTTTAATAAACAAACGATATTGACGGAACAGTCAGCCGCTTCTTTTACCACTGACAAGGTGGAACACATTTTTCTGCTTTGCAGTTGTTCCCAAAACGGAAGTAATAGTAGCAGTACGTTTTTTAATTAAATTTAGGCCTGCTTTTACTTCTACTGAGGAGTCTATGCCTATTGTGACTTCGGCTCCGTCTAATTTGCCTTTCTATTTCTTGTATTCTCAGCAAGAGCTATTGAACAGAAAACGTCGAAGTTGATGGAAGCATTGTCATCAGAAATGTTTAAAATATGTGCAAATGTCGGTTGGTAATTTATCGAGCCAAGGAATTTTCATAATCTTATCAGAAACATTTGTCTCACCATAACCTTTCATTTTTCTAAGCAACTGACTTGCTTTCATATCTCCAAGTTCGAGTTCGCTAAGTAGCTTTTTATTTGCCGTTCTTCGCTTTCTTTAAATAAAGCTAACAGCCTATCCCTTAGAAGAGAATATTTATTAGTTTCTGCACTTGTCACTAGATCCAAAGTATTCTCGACAAATCTTGGCTCTACTTGGGCAAGAATTTTGTTGTTTCAGTAGTTATTCCGGCGATAAGAAATTGTGCTTCTGCTTGGCAAAAACATATCTCCGGCTTCTCGATCCAAAAGGAGGTAATTTGAAGCTTACCTTGTCAACTTCAAGTTTCGCTTCGAGTTTTGGCATGGCAGTTACTATACGCGAACCTTTTCTTGATATCTGAGCACCCTAGTACTGAATCGGTAGACCTCGGTTATCTTCGAGATTCTCATCGGCAACCTTTGAAACACAAACTATGAATCGGTTATGCATCGCCGTGTGACATCTGGCGTACATTTTGGTACTAGTACTGTTGTTGTTTGCAAGCAAAGGCAAACTGTAGAATTCATGCTAGAAATAAGATTCGCATCGAGAAATGTTATATAATGTGTGTGTGATACAGTTGTTGGCTTAAGATAATAAAAGTTTAGAAAATTCATATCGATCGATCATATTATCTATTCAATTGAGATTTCATTTCCATACACTTGGCAGTATAACCGGAACCGGGAGAGATCCCTCCTTACTCCTCACGCCCGGTACACGCGATCGTCGGCAGGTCACCAAACTATTTATAATTCTGTATTTCGCACAAGGTTTTTGAGAATTTTCAAGTGTCATTTGTATGTGTTGTGTCAGTTACATTACGTTAAATGAATGAAGTGAGATATTTTCTAACTAAATTATGTGGACCGACTATTTGTAAAGGAATTACATGGCTGTTTAGGAATAGAAATAGAACATATACCGTAACAAGAACTTAAAAAAAAAAACGTGTACATAAATGGGAATGGATGTGACTGCGTGCATTTCATTGTCCCCTCTCTGTATTCGCAAGAAGACAGGAGTACTCAGCGGTGTGCAGCTTATTTCAGGGTAGGAAAGATGCGGGCTACCTTGACGATCTCCGTAGTCCAGCTGTTGAGGCTCGAGATGGGTGGTACTCAAAAACATGGAGATTGAAAACTGATTTATAGATAAAGATGACAATTTTAATCTGGTATCCATGACATCATATTTGATTCACGAAAGGCATAACACCATGGTATCGTAAGAGGGCTCCCTAGATGAGTCAGGCACAGACTCTGCAGACTCCGCTGTTAGAGAGGGTCTTTTACCAACACATTAATTCGCTAAATGTCTCAACTTTTCCATTTTCTTGTGATTAGCGTTAATAGAGGATGGTTCTTCCACTTGAAACAAAATCACCACCACCCTTGATAAAAAAGGAAGGGAAAGTTGAGTAGACCAACTCGAATTCTAGAAAAATGAATTAGGTTAGATTACTGCACTAATTACTGATGACTGTGTCCGTTGTTTAGACGTGAATTAAAGAAATTCGACTAATAAAATTCATAGTTGCCTTGGAATGACTCCCCGCACCCAGTCAAAACCGCCAGTGGTACCGTATTTCATTTCGTTCTCTCCTTGCTTTAGGCGAAGACCTTCGAGGCGACGACGACTACGACACGGTTGATAAGGCTGTGCTGCGAGAATTGTTTGGGAAATCCCACCAAGCTGGGCTCAAAAAGGACAAATGCTCTGGCGATACCAAAGTTCATAAAAATATAATACCGAACTTTGGTTACCCCTTCATGTACTGGGCTGACTGGAGGAACTTGGCCATGCAGTACGACGAGGATTACCCTGAGGAGGAAGAAGGAGGAGAAGAAGAAGAACACTTAGAACAGGCAAGCTTTGACACGGTGGAGCGTGCTGAAGGTAACAGAATGTCGGTGCATACGACTGCGGAACCTAGCAGCATAAGCAGCGCCATTCTCTGGTGGCTCCTCTTCATGGTAAGTCTCGTGCTGTTGAGTATTCTCATAGCCTGGATCATCTGCATCCTGTGCTGCAAGGAACTCCTTGACGAGTACCAGAATCCACCAGCAGAGTGCCAGTGTGGGGAGACCAAGATACTGATCAACAAGGGAACTAGCACCGATCAAGACAAGGATAAAGACTGACGTCGTGGAAAGGTAGGTTGTTAGATTAACGAATACGTTGTGGATAGAAAGGACAAGGAAGGCATGTTTTAATACAAACCTTTACTCCACGACGCCTTTCAGAGCTTATAGTCTATCTGAAAGAGAGACGTTCAGTTGTTGGTATGCAACTGTTATTTTACAAGTGTTGCGAGTTTGGCCTAAATATCTGAACTTGTGGGAGACACTGTACCACACGTGTCAAATTTTCTAGAGCGTGCTTCCATTGCACATATCTACAACTTTCGAGAAAGTATCAAGGAGAAAGTGACCAGCGTCAGATTAAAATATTTAAAATGATTGGATTAAATAAATCGAAAGGGTAAACTCGTCTCTCCACCTACCGTGTGTGCTCATGACGGATCTAGCGAGCAATTGTGGTTATTGATTTAATGTAAATTAGAATTTCAGTGCTATTTTATTCACAAGACCAAGATCGGTTTATTTATCCAAAATCGTTGTATTTCAAATGGGATAATTTGCCAATTATTTCAATCTCATCTTTGTCTTGAGGCAATATTTATTTTAAACTCTTTGTAACTTTAATTATCCATAAAACTTGTCCTCCTGTAATTGCGCGTAAAACATGGAATGTTCCATTTACATTTTTTTCGGGAAGGAATTCCCCCTTTACATTGCTACTTTGTTAATTTTCACATTCTTTAAATGTGTTGTTCTTGGTAAATGAAATGCTGATGTTGGACTGTAAATTAGTTTAGACGACCTTGAATTAATTTAAAGTAGGCCAAACTCGCAGCGTACGTCACAAGAACTGTTGGCTATCAAATGGAGCAACATAGAGTGGCCGTTTGTAAATGTAAGCTTACGTTCCTTGTTTGTAACTTGTACACTTTTAGGTCTCTCAAGTGAGTTAATACATCTGTTAAATAAGTTGTTCTCTCTTCCACGTTCCCACTTCTCGTAAGGTCGACATCATTCACCACTTGTTGTTCTACCTCATTTAATTTATTTTAATTTTGTTTTTACTGAAAAATTTCCGTGTTCTAATTCCTGTTTATCGTAATGCTGTCCGACTCGTTGGCTGAACGGTCAGCGTACTGGCCTTCGGTTCAGAGGGTCCCGGGTTCGATTCCCGGCCGGGTCGGGGATTTTAACCTTAATTGGTTAATTCCAATGGCACGGGGGCTGGGTGTATGTGTTGTCTTCATCATCATTTCATCCTCATCACGACGCGCAGGTCGCCTACGGGTGTCAAATAGAAAGACCTGCACTTGGCGAGCCGAACCCGTCCTGGGATATCCCGGCACTAAAAGCCATACGACTTTCATTTCATCTTAATGCTGTTAACTGCTCATGTTGGCTCAACTGTATGTCTGTGTCATTCTCACTCAATACAAGAGGCTGGTGCTATTCTCTCAGCGTTCCACTCAAGTACGAAATTGAAATAAATATTTAAAAACGCCTTAGCAGCAATTGAACGTTTCCATTTCAGATTGAGTATAAGCTTGAACTCAATTTCCCCCCCCCCCCCCACATAACGAGAGGTAGCAAACTGACGCAGAGGGACGATAAAAGTAGATCGTGATCGAAACTGACAGGAAACAGTCAGTAGCTGAACTTGGCTTCTGGTGACAGTAGACCAAGTATAGGAAGCAACATTAAAATCGATACTCATATATTAAGACAGGGATAAACTTAAATAAAAGGGAGTTTATTCAAATGAAAAGGAAACACATAATAAAAATGGTCTTACCCTCATAATAGAGAAGAAAATAGTACAAAGAGGTACGTTACTTACGTATAACATACAGGTACATCAGAATATGTCAGGCTCTCTCTGTTTTTACAGTATTATCAGGATGAAATATGAATGGCATCAAATTAGGAAAATTGGGACAAGGAAGTGACCTTCCTCCTTTTTACCACGTTACCTCTTTTGTTTGTGGCGACAGCAAATCCCAAAGAGAAAATCTGTTACCCTTCTGGCGCAAAAGAAACATATTGTCAAATAAGAAGGTGGGCGAGGCAAGGAAGTGTGCACACACATGAAGAAAACATCAAATACGAAATTTCCATGCTTACCTTTCAAATTCACAAATGAAATTGAAAGATGGCAGAGTCAAAAATAAAACTAGAGAATGGCTGAGGAAGCCAGAAACAAGAACGAAATAAAAATATACCGGAAATTGGACACCCAAAAAGCAGTGTAGATCCGGATATCAAACTCAGTCACAAGAACACACAGAAACGTAGGGCGGAGGGACAAGCCAGTAAAGCATGTTGTAATAGTACACAACAAGTATAATGAAAACAACCAATTTTCTCGTGAATCCGGTGTGGTAATACAAACACAGAACCAGGCCAGTAGGTAAAACGTGCACCACAGCAGCAGCAACGTATCACGCAGTCAAAACCCTCGTTATCAATACACATCCATACACCAAGAGTAGTATAGAGTGGACGAGCAAGAAAACACCAATTGTGTCGCATGCGTGCACAAAATATGTCTCCACACATGTGTACATACACACGAACCAATGGAACTGAGCAGAAAACATAACGGGATCTACACTGCCCTTGGTTTGCGAACAGAACATAAAATTTGGCAGACATACAAGAATATAAGATCGTTGAGAAACAAGTCTGCAAAAAAAATTAAACTAGAACAAATACGTAACCCCAGAAAACACTGGCAAGTCTTGGGAGGACCAATAATAGCAAAATAGTAATTACCTGATGGATAGTAAGAACAAGAAATCTCTCTAAAGAACCGAGAATTTAACAATACCATATTTAAAACTGTTACAGTATCTTTTATAGGATAGAAAAGCCTTGTTAGAAACCTCAGTTGCCATTTCAAAACTGAACTAGAATAAGCAAGAGGGCAAATAAAAAGAAGACTAGGCAGAAATAAAGAATGACGAATCTGAGAGCGAGAGTCGCCATCTGTCTACATAGAGATGAGTTGTTCGATAATGCAATAGATCCCAAGGCGCGACACATGTCAAACAAGGTAAATAGTACAATGAATAGTAAGGTGTGGATGGTATTCCCAATGACTCCTATCTTGGTGATCTGGCAAGGACTTATTGTATGCGAGCGCTGCACTTTACACTTAAGCTAAATGCGCGCGCGCAGACTATAACTAAACTTACACATATGGTAAACCTAGGTGACAAGGAAAAGAAAGTCAAATCAGTACACACAACTATACACATTCCAAAGAAATATATCTATCTATCTATGTGTGTGTCCTTTCACTTAATAAGACTATGGAAAGTGGAATGTTCTTATGATTTATTTGCCGCAGTCCATTGAAACATTTAATCATTGTCGCGTGTTGCCACATTCTGCCGTCTTTGTATATCCGATTCCCTTTTGTTATATAGATATCAACATCTTTCTAAAAATGGACTAACTGGTTTCTTTTCCTAAAACAGAAAAAGTCTAAGCATATTGTTTCTTCATTTTGATGTGGAATAATAACAATCGATGAAAAGAACAATCAAACAACTGAAGGCACAACACCTCAGCTCAGGTCTTCGATTGTCAGACCTACCTCAAGAGAGACAAGATGCCATCCCAGCGCGAAATCACGCCAACTACTTAGGGTAGGCCTCGATAGTAACACAGACACAGAAATGGGAAGCGATGGAATCTGGGCAGAACCAAAGGTCAAAAGGTACCTCAACAGAGGGTGGATCCAGGAGAATAGGATAGAGCAATTCATGTGAAGTACCCTAAAACACTAAATCGTTTAAACCACATGAACATTTAATAAATAAGAATTTTGTTTAAAAGGAGAGTAACACCAATAAATAATCCATATAATTTTAAATGAAACAACAACATTTAACTAAATAAATTAGGTAAGAATAGGAAAAATTAATTAATTCACTGGAACTATATTAAATCACAAGATGTAATACGTTCAGAAAACTTAATAAATATATCTTACGCACAAACTGCAGTTCCTTTTTTTTTTTGAAAGAAAACCTTAGATTAATGATCATATGACCATTTGGTAGAGAGTTCTCAATGAACCTTTTTAAAGAGCGGGGTACCACTTTTGTGAGACCTTTTTCTACGACAATATTGAAAAGCTTTGAAAATATCAACACCATTTAAAATTCACACAAGAAATAAAACTAAGAAGTTATACCAGAAGGGAAGAAACACATCCCAATCAACACTTTCAAAATACCACAAGTATAGTAGGTGGAGTAAGAACTAAAAAAAAAATCACAAGCCGGGGACCGGTCAAACCACGACATATTCACACCAAAAATAGTTAATTTCACCAAATTCCATCACACATTCAACGGTAGAAACATCGTAGCGATCACATTTCTTAAATCACATTGCCAATGTTATTTGACGAGGTGCAATAAACCCCAGTCATCATCAATCAGTCTTACTTGACCACTACCCCACACGAGCGTCTGCTCCACAACGCTACTCGGAAGACAATCAACTCATAACGGTCATGTTATCCTTATCAAATTATGTCATATCTAATCAATACCACTATCTTGACATAACAATGGCATAACCGTCGTAAGATGGAGCAACACAACAATAGCAAGCATTAGCTCCAAAAGGATAATAGCACCTTCAATATGATACAGAAAATAAATGAGTTCCAACAAAGCCGATTAATAATAATAATAATAATAATAATAATAATAATAATAATAATAATAATAATAATAATAACCCGAGAACATTAAGTTAGGTAGAACACATCTGAGAACGCCAAATTTAAATACTAACAATGCTAATAACACGCTACTAGGCTTTAACAAAGCATAGAATAGTTTTAAATATAATACTGATATAGCACTTAATTACGGGAACCACATGTTTCGGTTTTAAGGCCGTCAAAGTACATACTGGATATCACCTTGAAACTGCTTCAAATATTAATTCAGACCAGATTTGAGGTATTTTCACACAATATCACAGGAAATATCCACGCAACGCCCTTCCGCTGCATTGCAATGTATTTCAGTCCGACATGTTTACATTCTGGAAACTCCTGGTATTAACACAGTCATGGTAGACAAGCTATTCTTTATACAAAATATGTTTTCAAAACTTACCGACGGAGAGGACCATTAACAATCCTTACAGTAGCATATAACACACGGTTATTTTCAAACAAAATTAAATAACATTGCACCAATCACCCACTTGAAGAGTAAATAGAACCAAACAAATTAACCCATCACACAGCAGGCACAATGTAAGAGGCTCCACAGCCACTTCAGTCCCATAACGGTAATCATTTTCTCTAGCCATAAGTGCTAGACGGAGTGTCACAGCAAACACAGCCACCTTGGAGACGATTCGAAGCCAACTCCCTGTTCACAGAGTAGGAACACAGGTCAACGCACGTCGACAATTGACCTACACCCCGCGGAGTCAAGGAACATTACTCCAAGTCGTCCAGTCAAGATTTAGATGTGCCACAATTAACAAATTGCAACCAATTGCTGTCTAGCAGTTCAAGGGACATTGTTAAATGATATATTTTAAATTCCACACATACTAACAGTTATAGATGGAGTAGTTATACAAGTCCCCTTAAAATTATACCGCTATAATGGACTTACTCTGATTTACTCATTGGGCACAGAAAACAAGAATAACAGAACAGACATGAGAAAAACGTTACGGATTCCTCGGATAGTATGGTTTCAACAAGGGCACGTGAGCCTTGGATGAAACATGGGTTGCGACATCCTCCAGTTTAACAGTCACAGGCCCCAAGAGCTCGACAATCCTCTTTGGTTGAGACCACTTCTGACATAATTTCCCGGTGGTATGGCCAACTGCACACCTGAGAGGAAAGCTTTTGGACAGTTCTAGGTCTCCAATACGGAAAGGGACAGGTTTTCTTCCTTGTTAATACCTCAGAGCTACCTTGTTCTTCGCCTTGATCAGATTCTCAGAGGCAATCTTCCATTTCTCCTCGACACTCATGTTACAAGAAGATGTAGGGAGTTATTCAATATTCCACTGTAACATGAACGGATCATTAGGAAATCTTCCGAGAAAGAGCTCGGCCGGAGTGAAGTGGCTGGATTTGTGGATGGCGATGTTGAAATCTAAACTGAAAAAGGATAGACAGTAATCCCTCGGGATTGGTTATTTTGGTGAAAAGCAAATAAACATGTTTTTAAGTTTGGGTGGAATCTCTCGTTTAGAGAAGGCTGGGGGTGGTAAGGGCTGAGCCGTATGTAATTTATGCCCCACGAGAAACACATGTTCTGAAAATTAGCACAGGTGAAAACAGAAGAGTTATCTTAGGGGGATCAAAACTAGCAAAAATATGTTTAGATAATATACCGATGGTGACGGTGGAGTTAATTTTACGGACAGGGAATAACCAAATGAACTTTTAGGAACCTTCAGTGACAGTTAGTATGCCAACATTTCCGTTCCGGGATCTGAACAAAGAAGTCAATAAATAGTTTTCCTTCAGGAGCATTTTCAACATTGTCTGAATGAAAGCCGACTTGACTGTTGTGGATGGGTTTACATTTTTGACAAATGTCACAACTTCTGACATATTCGAATACATCTTTATTTAAATTCGGCTAATAATGGCTCCGAGCAATTTTGTGGAAAGTTTTGAGTTTTCCAAGGTGCGCACCCAAGTTCGAATAGTGGTAGTAATTCAAAATTATAGATCTTAGGTTACGGGGAAAAGGTACTTTGAAGACTTGTTTCGGGGACATTTATGACACAAGAGACCTTTCTTTACCTCGGAGGACACACAGTTTTGGTCATTGTTAGCGATTCCATCCATTATTTTGACACATAAAAATAAGTAAAACTACAAGGGTAACTCTGAAGGACATTGACAGAAAGATTGCAATCGGGACAACCTTCGACGCCTTCAAACATGCGTGACAAACATATTTTGCTAGTTGCTTTGCGTCGCACCGACACAGATAGCTCTTATGGCGACGATGGAACAGGAAAGGGATAGGAGTGGGAAGGAAGCGGCCGTGGCCTTAATTAAGGTACAGCCCCAGCATTTGCCTGGTGTGAAAATGGGAAACCACGGAAAACCATTTTCAGGGCTGCCGACAGTGGGGTTCGAACCTACCATCTCCCGAATACTGGATACTGGCGGCAGCTACCGAGCTCGGTGCGTGACAAACATTCTCCTTTCCTCTCCTATGAACCATGAAGAGTCCATCGGGCCGTTCTCCCTATTTTTTTACATTTGCACTCGTCCAAGATAAAGCCTGATTATCAGTGTGGATCCAGAAAAGGCGATGTTCGAGATAAGAGTGGAATTTTTCAACCTCCGAGAAAACAGCTAAGCACTCCTTTTCATCTGTGGAATAACTAAATTCTGAGCCGTGAAGCATCTTGCTGAAATATGCGATAGGGGACAGACTATAATTCTCTAACCTCTGATTCAGTAGGCTGAGACTGCAATGTCTATGGCATCGCGTTGTAAAACGAAGTCTTTCTGAAAATCAGGACAGTGTGGGAGAGGAGTTTGACAAAGGGCATCTTTGAGTTTACAAAACCTGTTCCTGAACATCACCCCAACAGAAACGAATATTCTCCCTCTTTAATAGGTTCAACGGAGCTGAAATATCGGAGATATTCGGGATGAATCTGCTATAGAATCCGACCATTCCAAGGAACCTACGGACACCACGAACATTCTTAGGCCTGGGAAATTCACGAATACACTTAATCCTATCAGGATTTACGGAGATACCAGAATCGGAGGCGATATGGCCTAAGAACCTGATCCGTCGAGAACACAGAATACCTTCTCAGGATTGACAATAAAGCCATGTTTATTTAGCCTTGTGAGGAATTCACGAATATGAGCAATGTGTTCTTCAAATATTTTAGAAAACACGACGACGTCATCAACGTAGCAAAAGAGACAGGAAAATTTTAAATCTCCGAAAAGAGAATCAAGTGTGCGGCTTAGCGCTTGATCACCAATCGAGATACCCACGGGCACCTTCTTGAACTGATACATATGTTCGATAAGGCGCGATACATGTCAAAGGAGGGGAAATAGTATTATGAATAGCATTGTGTGGTTGAAGATTTGAAATGCGTTGTAGGATACAACTTATTAAAAATGTGACTGGGAACAATTAGATCGCTCACTAACATAATGTGCCGACTGTGTTCTGATACATAGTGGATTGTGTTGTAGACCTGGATCAAAACGAACAAGATTTGACTGAATTGTACTGCATGAAAATAAAGACAACCATGTTGGGTAAATCCCTTATGGAGAGAACCATTCACTCCTTTAGAATGAGTTCCTGATGTATTTTCATGTGTGGGTGCCAAATGTGGAAATCTGTTAAAATATTCGAACATGAAAGCAAGATTTTAACAATATCAATTTTCTTTATGCATTTTGATGAGTGAAAAATAATACGCACGCTGCGTTTCGAGCACTGAACTACTTGTCGCACTGAACCTTGGCACAAAGGCGCCCCGTAACAAAACCTGACGAAGATCCAGTAGCGGTCTGTTCATAATTCACATGTTCAAAGCTGTGTCGAGGGTCTTAGAATAGCATCAGGTCCGAATAAGCAGAAAGGCCAATGTAACAACAAAGAGCAAGAAAGAATTGAAGATATCATGGGAAGGCGGTCTTGGCAAGTTTTATATGGTTCGAGGATTACGATGTTATGGATGTTTTATGATTATGTTTGATTTGATGTTATTAATTTGTGTTTCTGAAGTTCTTTTTAAGTGAGTCTTTTACATTAGATGTGATTTCGTTGAATTCTTGAGCGTTCTGTGGCAATTTCGATATATTTACGGTCCAACATGTTTGTTTACATTAGGCTGTAGTGAAGTACACAACACGCTTTAGCTACACTTTTATTTTACACCACAATTATCGTTACACAAATATACAAAACAGCTCACTCCATCTTTACTTTTTTCTGCTGCTTTTCTCTCTCAGCCAAGAAAGTTATCTACGGTTTTTTGGTTCAATGAAAGTCCAGTATGGGCGGCCTACACCGCTCCCCCTCCTGTAACCAAGTTACGATACAAAGACAATATAAATATAAACATAATTACGAGAATATTAAATATATAAAACACCATCTAAATAGCCAGCGGGAAACCTGACAGTCCTTCCACTAAGTGATTTTGTTACCACTTTTTCCTTAACTTCCACAGGCCTGATTTGCTGCATGTGCTGCTGAATTTTGGAGCCAAATGTTTCTGGTTCGGTATGAGATGGAGGGTTATCAAAGAATTCACCTAGAAGCCTAATATGCGTGCCATACACCATTTGTGCAACTGAACTGTTCGAGTCCTCCCGGAGTGATGCGCGTAGACCTAGCAACACAGTCGGAAGGGTGTCTGTCCACTTTATAGAGTTGTGGGCTTTGATAGCAGTTTTTATTGTTCGATGCAGACGTTCTACGTTACCATTGCTCTGCGGATGATAGGATGTCGTACGTTTAAACTTCACACCACACAATTCAGAAATATTCTTAAAGAGCTGACTTTCGAACTGTCGGCCTTGGTCAGTAACTAGATTTGCTGGGACTCCAAACCGCGTCACCCAATGATCATAAAATGATTTGCTACCGTCTCTGCTGTTATATTTTGCAATGGTATTGCTTCCATCCAGTTTGTGAGCGATCTATAGATGTGAGGCAGTAGAGATAGCCATCAGAAGGTGAAAGAGGGCCAACAATGTCTACGTGAACAGTATTGAACCTCTCATCAGGTTCTTGAAAATGGCTGATTGGCGATTTGGTATGTCTTATTATTTTGTTTTTTGACATCCTATGCAAGCTTGCATCCATTTTGTGACGTCATTCTTGATACCAGGCCAGATAAACTTGGAATCATCAGCCTAACAGTAGTCTTTTTCCCTGGATGCGCCATGTTGTAGATCTGATGAAAGAATTGTTTGCGAAATTCTTTTGGAATGTATGGCCTTATGTTGTTTGTGGAGGTATCACACCACAGTAACCTTCCAGAAGGCAGTAGGTGGCTCTTGAACACGAGTGACTGAGTTTCTTCTTGAAGTTGTTTAAGTTCACTGTCTTGACGTTGGCTTTCAGCGACTGTGTCGTAATCGATGACAGTCATAGATTCAATCCGTGACAGGTTATCCGCAACGATATTGACCTTGCCACTAATGTGTTGGATATTTGTTGTAAACTGGGAGATATACTGAAGATGTCGCAGCTGCCGTGGAGATGCCTTCTCATTTTTCTGATTAAATGCGAAAGTGAGTGGTTTGTGGTCCGTATATATTATAAAGTCTCTTCCTGAGAGAAAACCTCTGAACTGCTTGACAGAAGATTCCTAACAGTTCACGGCCATAGGTGCTATACGCTCTCTGTGTATCGCTTAACTTCTTCGAAAATAATCCAATAGGTTTCCACCCTTTTTCTTCATAGTGTTGTAGGACACTTCCTACTGCAAAGTCACTTGCATCTACTGCCAGGGCCAGCTGGTATGTTGGGTCTGGAAATGTAAGCAGTGCTGCATTTGCCAAGTCCTGCTTACATTTTTCAAACTTTATGATAGCTTCTAGTGTCCAGTGAATTTGTCGCTTATCTTTCTTCTTAGCTCCTTTGAGATAAGCATGCAAAAGGGACTGCGTATCTACTGCATCCTTGAGGTAATGTCTGTAGAAATTAACGGTACCTAAGAAACAACTGTCTGTGGTAGTTTGTAGTCAACAATCGCTTTCACTTTATCTGGTAAGGGTCTGGAGCCTTCCGTGGTGATTAAGTGTCCCAAGAATTCCACTTGATCTACACCAAGTATAGACTTGGAGACGTTAATTCGGAGGCCAAGTTCATGTAGCTTCTCAAACACGATCTTAAGATGCTCACGATGTTCCTCTACTGATTCTGAAGCAAATGGGCAGTCATCAAGATATGGAAAAATAAAGTCTAGGCCGCTAAATACCTCATTAATGAAACGTTGGAAGCTTCTTGGTGCATTACGGAGTCCAAACGGCATCACATTAATTCATATAACTCAAACGGAGTGATTATGGCGGTTTTTGGTTTGTCTTCCTCTGCTACAGGGATTTGGAAATATGCCTTGAAGAGGTCGAGCTTGCTAAATATTTTCTTACCCCTCAAAATATGTTGAAAATCTTCAATCCGAGGAATCGGATATCGGTCTGTGATACTTTGTGCGTCTGTAATCGCCACATGGTCGAAAATTTCCATCCTTTTTGATGACCAGTTGGAGACGACTAGCCCACTGCGACTTTCATGGTCGAATAATTCCTCTGTTTTGCATAAACTGGAATTCCTGTTTAGCAATGTGTAGCTTCCGAGGATCCAGCTGTCTGGGCTTGCAATAAACTGGTTGGCCTTCAGTTGGGATGAAGTGTTGAATACCGTGTTTGATTTAGTAGGTAGTAAATTAGGTTTCGTTAAATCTGGGTAACTGGATAAGAGATCGGCAAACTTTTGTGCATTTGACATTGTGCTAACAACATTATCAGCTGTGATGGCTGTTACCTCTTCCATGACAGAGAGTTTAGTCTCGCCATCAATTAACTGCTTTTTATTTAGGTCAATTAGTAAGTGAACTTCTTCAGAAAATCAGCACCTAATATGCCCTTGCCAATTTTAGCTACTATGAAAGGCCAATGGAATTGTCGACGGAGTCCCAAATCAATATTCAGTGTTCTAAGTCCATAAGTTAGGATTTCTGTGCCAGTAACTGCAAACAATTTAAAATCTGGGTCACAGCTGCTGTTACTGGAAGTGACAGATTACTGAAACATCGGATCCACTATCCACTAGGAAGTGCAAACCCGTGCTTTTGTCACGTACAAATAAACGGGGTTTACAGCAATCTTTACTACTTTCAGTAGTGGAGCTTGCTGCCAACTCTACTACTGTTTGGTGTTTTCCAAATTTTTCCATAAGCATGGAGGCTTGCATTTTTCAGGGAAGCACTTATTACCAAATCTGAAGTGTTAGTAACAGTACTTATCGTTTGGATCGTACTTATTTTTGCTAAGGTTTCGGATCGAACTTCGACTGCGGGGCCTAAAAGTGCGCATTGAAGCTATCTGCTGCTCTAGGGCGGCTATCTGTGCAGAGAGTTTCGTGATAGCGTCGTTACTTACGGACGCATCAGTACCGCTATTTTCCACACTGTAAAATTTACTGCAGGGATTCATATCAATGATTTAGTCAGCCATAATAGTAGAATAAGTGGATGGTTCGGCGGCCGCCTCCTCACCGCCATCACCGCCACCGGCTCTCCGCAGAACCCTCCTCCGCCACCACCGCCTCACGCTCTCGGGAGAGGCCTCCCCGTCACGCTAGCTAAGAGCGCGACCCTAACCGCACATCAGCCATCTTGGAGGGGCTTAACCTAACTTTTTATGCGTAAGAGAGCTAGCCTAACTTCACGGAGGGGCTTAACCTCAGTTTTACAGCCAGATACCCTTCCTGGCGCCTAAGAGCGCAACCCTAACCTAACATCCTCTATCGTGCAGGGGCTTACCTAATCTTTTATGCGTAAGAGAGCTAGCTTAACCTCATGGAAGGGCCTAAACTCAGCTTTACGGCCGGATGCCCTTCCTGACGCCTAAGAAAGTGAGCTTAACCTAACATCTGCTATCTCGGAGGGGCTTAACCTAACTTTTGACGCACAAGACAGCAAGCCTAACCTCATGGAAGGCCCTAACCTCAGTTTTACGGCTGGATGGCCTTCCCGACGCAAATTGCATAAGATGGCGGCTATACTTGGCTCCTTATGAGACGCCTTAAGGGTGCTTGCGCAAGAACCTTTAACGCACAGGACAGCAAGCCTAACCTAATGCAACGGCCTAACCCCAGTTTTACGGCCGGACGCCCTTCCCGACGTCAATTGCATAAGATGGCGGCTATAAATGACTCCTTATGAGACGCCTTAAGGGTTCTTACGCAAGATGGTGGCTGCAAGATGGCTGCTATACATAGGCTCTTATGAGACACCCTTGGGATGCTTGCGCAAGATGGCGGCTATGCATGGCTCCTTATGAAACGCCTTTAGGGTGCTTGCGCAAGATGGCGGCTGCTCTTTTGAGACGGCTTAAGGGTGCTTGCACAAGATGGCTTGAGACTCCCTAAGGATGCTTGCGCAAGATGGCGGACACAAGATGGCGGCTGTATACGGCTCCTTATGAGACACCTTAAGGGTGCTTGCGCAAGATGGCTGCTGCTCTTATCAAGAAAGCTAGCTTAGAGGCTAATGTGCCGTGCTGGTTCGATTTATTAAATTTAGGGCTTAAATGCCAAATGTTAAATATCTCGAAATCGGTGCGTCGTAGAGAGAAACGGACAAAAAATTTTCGCCTAATACGTAGGTTTGCAGTATCAGGAACATGATAGCATAAGAAAAAGTGTCTAATGATGAGATCAACGATTCGGTTCCTACTTAGGCCCTTTGGCATTGGCAGTTATCTAATTCTACAAGATGGCGGCTATACACAGCTTCTTATGGGACTGATTACGGGTGCTTGCACAAGATGACTGCTGCTTTTATGAGACTCCCTAGGGATGCTTGCGTAAGATGGCGGACACAAAATGGCGGCTATACATAACTTATTATGAGACTGCTTAAGGGTGCTTGCACAAGATGACTGCTATACGTAGGCTCTAAGAGATACCCTAGGGATGCTTGCGCAAGACGGCGGCTATACACAGCTCCTTATGAGACGGCCTAGGGGTGCTCGCACAAGATGGTGGTTACACACAGGCACTTATGAAGAAAGCTAGCTTAGAGACTACTGCGCAAGATGGCGGCTGCTATTATGCATGCGGTAGAGGGAAATTTGAAATCTCACGTGTTTTTTGACACCGGCTATCTTTAATCAACAAAGCATCGTGCTGCCATCTTTAGCTTCTACCTTTGAAATATGGTGGCGGCAATGTCTACGTAACAGCTTCTATCATTAATTAACAGAGTACCGTGCTGCCATCTTCAGCTTCTACCTTTGGTACGTGGTAGCGGGTAATTTGAAAAATTCCACGTGCTGGTTTTGATAACGGCCATCTTTAATCAATACAGCATCATGCTGCTATATTTAGCTACTACCTTTGAAATGTGCTAGGAGGCAATTTGTGACAGCTCTGATCTTCAATCAACAGAGCATCGTGCTGCTATCTTTACAGCACTAAATCTCATACCTTTAAAATGTGGTGGTGGGTAATTAAAAAAATTCTTCGTGCTTTTTGACAGCTATCAGCGGTCATCTTTAAACAATAGCGGCTATGCATAGGCTGTTAAGGCCTCTTCCTAAGTCAAGGCATAGCTTTATATCTCTATCGAACAAGTTTAAACCTGCATCGCGAAGGCAAGAGTGTGCAGCGATAAAATCATTATGCGTGTTTAGACATGCAAATCACAAAATAAGTGATTGAAACATAACAAGACTAGAATCGAACACTGCACTGGATGTCGTTAACTTCATCATGTGATCAGAACATTGATTGATGTGTTCAGAACACTAAATAAGTGATCAGGACTAGAATAGAACACTGTACTCGATACAACATGTGTTTAGAACATGTCAGGGGATACCTTTGTTCTAAGAAGATTAGATTACCGCACATTCCTTGTAGGGCTAAAGGGCTAATAGGCTAAAGGGCTAATGGGCTAAAGGGCCAAAAGTCTAATTGGCTAAAGGCTTAATGGGCTAGGGTGCCTCTCCTCTCTTCATCTGGGCTTCAGACCTGCTCTACATCTAGAGGCGGAGTTAACACCCTAAGGGAGGGAGAGTGTTGAAAAATAATCTATACGAATATAGCTACTCGATCGACTATATACTACAGAAAGATGGCTTAGGTGAAGGTAAGCGCATGGGTTGTAGGAAGGTGTTTAAGCTGTTATGATGTATAGAGAGAGAGGGAGCTATTACTTAATAATACCTATACGACATAATACTTGCTTTATTTAAAAATATCTGCTTTGTACTCTGCGTAACCAGCATCATGATAGGCTCTTAGCAGTTGCAAACGTTTTACGAGTACGTTGGGGTCCTTGCAGTATCTTGTATCTACATAGGGTAACAGAGGCTTGTTGTGAACATTGAGCCTATATGCAGACAGTTGATGTGTAGGGACTTGTTTTGATGTAATACGTGCTTACAGCAGTAGTGTTTCTAGGTACAAACTTGTTTCGATAGCAATGAAGTGTTGAAATGTTCTTCCTCTTTATCTTGCATCTCTTCTTGAGATGTTTGCTCTGCGACAGAACGTGTAATAGGCTTATAAAATGAAATAAAACCATCAAGCTGTAATAGCAATGAAAGATCGAGATCTTCTTTTTCTTCTTCTAATTTTCCTTTACTACTGTTTTGATCAATATCATTATCCTTACTATCATAATCGTGACCTTGCCTCTCTTTATCTTGAAGTTTGTGCTTAGTAACAGAACTTGTAGCACGCCTGGACAACAAGGGAGAATTAATAATCTCTCGCAGAGGTGTACTTTTAAAAAATAAATCAGTGTTCGCTTGACTGCGGTTGAGCTTTTTGTATTTTCTTCTCGATGAAGCTACATTACACGCGGCTTCATGACGTTGAGAGTTCTTGAACTCTCTTCTACAATGTTTGCATTGAAAAATTGTCCTATATGATACGACTCTTGTGATAGCTTCGGGAAAATGCTTTTCTACACTCTTTAAAAATATACCTAGAAATAGGTTTTTCCAGGACGGACTCTTACCTTCTGCTAACAGATTCTTCTTTAAATCTACTATACACTTTTTACTCTCTACTTCGATGATGCGAACAGCTTAGCGATTAACAGTAAACTAACACAAATCGTATAACCAAAGTAGCAACAGTAAGGTTTAACCCCGTCAAGATAGCAGCAGTGTGGTTAGCGATGTTCTGTTGTTGGATTTTAAATTCCGCGCTACGACATGCATAAGATGGCTGCCTTGAGCTTTAGCGCCGTGAAGATGGTAACAGTGAAGTTAGCGATGCTCTATTCTTAAAAGTGAGGTTAGGGTCCGTTAAGATGACAGCTGTCAAGAAAGCACGTGGCTTGGTTTACCAACAAGAGCACGTTGTCGTGACGTCACGGTCGCGTGGTATCTACGTCAGCATGCGTAGTTTAAAATCCACGCCCACGTATTTAGAATTCGTCAAAAGCATAAAGATTTTAAATTTCATGCTCCACGTCGTTAAGAGCAGCATTATAGTCATGTATAAAAATCTTGTGAAGATAGAAGTAGTAAGAATAGTGATGTTTAAGAGCGTGAACCCATTACCTACTGATTTTACATGCATCGACTATTTCTTCCGCTAGAGTATACAACAATCGCAATTGTGTGCTACTAACCTATGTGCATGAACTTAAAGCACAAAGAATAGCTTTGTTTAAAAGCGTGTACACATCACGTATCGATGAGGCATGCATCGACTATCGTACTAAATTTCTTCAGCTAGAACATGCAGCAATCGCTTATGTGTATTGCTAACCTATGTGAACGAACTAAAGCACAAATAATAGCTATGTTAAAAAGCGTGTACATATCACGTATCGATGATGCATGCATCGACTATCGTACTAAACTTCTTCCGCTAGATTTTGCAGAAATCGTATAAGTGTGCTGCTTAGCATAACCTTTGTGCACGAACTTAAAGCACAAAGAATAACGATGTTTCAAAGCGTGTACACATCACCTATCGATTTTGCATGCATCGACTATCGTACTAAACTTGTCCCGCTAGAGTGTGCTGCTATCTTAGCATAACCTATACGCATGAACTTAAAGCACAAAGAATAGCCATGTTCAAAAGCGTGTACATATCACTTATCGATTTTGCATTCATCGACTATGATATTAAACTTCTTCCACTAGAATGTACAACGATCGCATGTGTGTGCTGCTATCTTAGCATGACCTTTGAGCGCGAGCTTAAAGTACAAAGAATAGCTATGTTTAAAAGCGTGAACATATCACCTATCGAAGATGCATGCGTCGACTATCGTAGTAAACTTATTCCGCTAGAATGTACAACGTTCGCATGTGTGTTCTGCTATGTTAACATAACTTAAGTGCACGAACTTAAAGCATGAATGATAGCCATGTTTAAAAATCTTGTAAACATAGCAGCAGTAAGTATAGCGATGTTTAGAAATTTTGCGAACACAGCAGCAGTAAGAATAGCAAGGTTCAAAAGCGTGTACACATCTCCTATCAATGATGCATGCATCAACTATCGTACTAAAATTCTTCCACTAGAGCGTGCGACAATCGCTTGTGTGTGTTGCTATCTTAATATAACTTATGTGCTCAAACGTAAAGCATAAAAAACAGCTATGTGTAAAAATATTGTGAACATAGCAGAGTTTTAACTACGTAGGCGTGGATTTTGGACTTCGCGTGCTGACGTAGCATACCACGTGACCGTGACGTCACGACCACGTGCTCTTGTTGGTAAATGAAGCCACGTGCTTTCTTGACAGCTGTCATCTTAACGGACCCTAACCTCACTTTTAAGAATAGAGCATCGCTAACTTCACTGTTACCATCTTCACGGCGCTAAAGCTCAAGGCAGCCATCTTATGCATGTCGTAGCGCGGAATTTAAAATCCAACAACAGAACATCGCTAACCACACTGCTGCTTGAATCTTAACGGGTTTCGGAGTGACACCCTCCGAATCTATGACGTGTCCCAGGAACAAAATGCTTTTCTGGCAAAAGTTCGACTTATCCAAATTAATTTTGAAGTTGTTTTTATTCAATTCTGCTAATAACAGGTTCAAGTGTTCCAAATGCTCCTCCAGAGTCTCGCTCGCAATCAAAATGTCGTCTACATATCGCACCGTACAGTTCTTCACCTGCTCGCTCAAATTCCTATCAGTGTCCTTATCAAGGCCGATCCTGCGTTCTTGACGCCGAACGGCAAACGGTTGTAGACGTACGTCTGTCCGTCAAACATGAATCCCGTCAGTACCTTGGATTCCCCTGACAACTCAATGTGGTGGTAGGACGATCTCAAGTCGACCGCAGAAAAATAATTTTTGTGACTAAACTTCTTCAAAATATCCTTAATGTTTGGTGCCCTATCGTACTCTGGTACCAAGCGCTCGTTAATTGCACGTGCGTCTAGGCACACCCTCAGCGAACCGTTCGTCTTCTCCACGATGACTAAAGGGTTTAAAAATGGCGTCGGAGCTTTGGAAATTAACTGGTTTTCTTCCATATCCTTGATGATAGGTCGTACCTTGGCATAATGTTTCTCGGGAATCGGGTACGGATTCCGTCGAAAAGGTTCCCAACTTGTGACGACAAAATTGTATTTGAAATTCGAAATTTTTCCCGGTTGTGACCCAAATGCATCGCGGTGGCGTTCCAAGATTTCTTTCAGTCTAGCTCTTCCCTCTTCACCTATCATTGCTTTATTAATTTTTGATAGCACTGCCTCCTCAAATGTCGGTTCTTCTTCTTCCTGTTCCAAGTTTGCAACCATTCTTTCGAGTCCGATTATTATCTCTTCCTCCTGATGTTTCCCATCCAGAATCTGATCAGGACGGACTTCCTCGTTGTAGGTCACTTGAGTAGTCCAAATCCTCTCATCGACTACGCAGTCTCCAATTTCGTTTAGTTTCACCCCTTCGGAATGCATGTTGATCTCGAGCCTGATTTCATTGCGGTGCATGTCGATAACTGCCTTATAGTCCCTCCAGAAGTCGGCGCCCAATATAATGTTGTATTCCATCTTCTCGAGGATGATAAATGGGTGTGAAGTAATGGCCTCTCCGATCTGCAAATCTAAATAAACTTGAGCCTTGCACACTGTGGTGCGATCTGGGATGATTCCTCGTACCTTCATGTTAGAGACCGGTAATAATGGGATCTGCTCCTTCGATTGGATTTCCCGTATAAGCGTTCTAGATACGACGCTTACGCTGGCTCCCGTGTCTACAAGAGAGCTCACGCGCAATCCATTAGCTCTGATGTACACCACTGGTAATTCCCTGATAATCCTCTTATTCTGTCGGTGTGCGTCTTCGATCAAATCCTCGGGTTGGATCACCCACGCAGCTATGGTAACTGACGTCCTCTGTGAATCGAAAGAATGGCTGCTCCCCGAACCGCAGGCTATCTCCTCACTGGTTAGGCGAAATTTTTTTTTGCGCTCCGGAGCTACTGGCATACTCCGGAGCATGGGGGTTCAACTCTCTTCCACGTCCTTCCTTCTTGTGGGCTTGCAGTTGCAGGCTTTCTGCCCCTTCGCACATTCCCGCGGCGGCCATACCCTGTATGGGTCTCTGCCACTTGTCGATACCGGGCGGCGTGTTTCGCAGTTGTTCCACATACTGTCGCGATTCATTCCTGCGATCTCGGATGTACTCTTCCCTTCTTCCTGGTCGTTGCCCTGTCGACCGTTGTCCGCTCGGTCCCCAATTCTGGTACGGCCTCCTCCGCTGTCCATACTGGCGATACCGAAGCCTTGGCCCCTGATTCATCCTCTCACGGGGTCCTGGTTCGCGGGTGTTCCAGCCCTCCTGGTATTCCCGTTTCGGTCCATTCCATGTCTGGGGACCCCAATCACTCCTAATTCTCGAGGGATACATCTCCCGAACTTCATTCGTACTAGTCCCCTGGTTCTTCCTTTTAGGTGGGCTTTCATCTTGAGCTAGGTCGACAACATGGACTGCCTCGCTATGGCGATGTCGCGCCTGCATTCCACTCGTTTGATCGAGCTGCCTCAATATTTGTTCAGCATCGACCGCATTTCGGACATTCGCCGCTATGAGCACCTTCTGCACTTCCGGTGGAAGCTGTTTACCGATGGCGGAAATCAACTCTAGCTCCGTGGGAGGACTATCCAGTTCTTTAAACTTCAACAACTGGCCCACGAAGTACTCGCAGAAGCGGGTCTGCCCTGCGCCAGAATACCTTCGCGAATACAATTCCAGCCTCAAATTCTGTTGCGTCTCGATCCCCCAATACTTCTCGAGGAAGCGCCGCCGGAACTCCTCATACCCATCGAAACAATATTTGAACGCCCGGTACCAGACCAAAGGCTGATCCGTTAGGTACCGTTCGACTACTCTGAGTTTTCGGTCCGCTGGAACTCGATGATCAATGAAGTATTGGTCTACCTCAGCAAGGAAACCTTTCGGGGTAAGATGAGTGTTTGACCCGAATTTCTTCGGCTCGTCATTCGTCATCCGGAGGAGATTATATACCGGAATTGCTCCACTCTCTTGCGGGGTCGATTGTCCCCGAGGTGCATTATGCACTTGTGCATTTTCATTTCCCTGCGAAATGTCAACGTTGGCCTCGTGACCAATACTACTGGGCGGACTCACTCTGTCAACGCTATCCTGCTTCTTGAGGATCGATCGCATCACGATCTCACCTCTCGCCTCTTGGAACTTTAACAACTCGACCTCCTCCCGGATCTCCTTAATAAGCTCCGTGTGGACTTCTACTTGGACGGCAGCCTTGTGAGTCTTGTTGCCCCACTCTTCCACCTGTCGGTTCAGGCCTTGGATTTTCCCTCGGACTTCTTCCTGTTCCGCTTCCATCTCTTCGGTCACCTCCTTCCGAAGCTCCATAACTTCTCCATGGGCCTGAGTCTGGACTTCCTTGAGCTTGGCGGTCGCAATATCCTGCACTTGTGTCAGACGGTCACTGACCTCTTTTGCCACCTTGTCGAGGGCCTCCGTCGTCTGTGTCCTTAGTTCTCGGACTTCCGCCTTGGCCTCCTGCATGTCTCTTGCAACATCCTCTACGCGGGTGCTCACCTTCTCCATCTCTTCCTCGCACGCGCTTACCCTGGTGTCCGTCACGTCGATCCTATTGGTCACCCTAATCTCTACTTGCTTTAATTGCTGGATGACGTCTTCTAACTTCCCCTCTAACGCCTCGGTCATCTTTGCCTCCAATCTCGCGGCGTTCTCGTCGCTACGTTCACGACCTAATCTCATATCCTCTGCGAGCTCGTCTAACGAAGCCTTATTCGTGGCCGCCTGAGCCTGGCAAAGCTCTGCCTGCGAGTCTAATTGTTCTTTGAAATGTCCCTTTAAAAGTTCTCCCTGCTTCTCGAACTCCGCCTTAACGTCTGCCGCCTGCTGATTTACACGTTCCGTCATTATCTTTAACTGTTCCTTTAAAAGTTCCCTGTCTTCCTTGTGTTCAGCCAATAACTGGCACATCATTTCCCTCATGGCCTCCATGTCCATATTAAATTCAATTTTGGAGAAAGCGGATCTCCCGTGGGCAGAAAATGACCACCGGTGATCGACAGAAAGCGTAGATACATTCAAAAAATTTTTTTTTTAATAGAAATTTCAGCGTGACCTAACTTTACTCGAAATTCCAACAAACCAATCCAAACTGGGCCTACAAACGGCTTGTGTCACGCCCCCTACCATATTAACGTCACAATTCATTGTATAGGAAATTTCGTCATATCATTTGACAATAATAATAACAATAATAATACTGATTCTACGTTAGCCCTTTTATCCTGGAATAAGTTTTCCAATCTCGCGCGCGGCCTACCGTGGGCTCGATTTTACGTATGCCGGAAACATGGCATACCCCAGTCACTAATGGATGTTATCACCTTGAGGTTGGTAAGATGACGTTAGCAGACAATTACCCGTCTCAAACTGGCAACATCGCATCCGTCACTGCGCAAAAATTAGAGCCTGGGTTGAGGTACCCTGCTCTATCCGCGGCGTCCAAAGCCCTCTCGAAAAACATACTTATATCTGCCAAATGTTGTTACCTCAGCGCAAAATCTTTGGCCGATACCCATAACTGGCGAAATTTGAAGAATTTTGCCGGCCGTTTTAACCTCGCACTGAGAGAACCATAACACTGTCTCCCAACGAACTGACGACTTCATAGTCTGTCCCGGGTATCCATTTTGAATTTATGAGCGACACTCATGCGGATTTCCACTTAAACTGGACACATGATTTTTCTGTTCTTGTCATTTTCCTTTCCTATTTATTATTCACGTCGCTCCCTTTCATGGCTGATCTTGTGTGAGTTATCATCACGAGTTGTGACTTACGCACACCCGTACGATGACCATGACAGTCCGGCTGAGTATCACACAATCAGAACAACCCTTGCAGTATCCAATTTAAAAATTATGAATCTTAGCACATCGGACATGTGCTTAACGTCTCCATCCGTTCGGTTACGTGGCGGGTACTCCATTCCAAATAACTGCCAACCCGTTCGATACCAAATGTAATCAGATTGTGGCACGAACCTGGCAATTTGACTCCATCATAGCACACTATCCTCCCTGTGGGCGGCCTATCTCTTACTCAAAATGCTCCAGCGTACATTTTAAACAATGCCCGGCCACGAAGGGCGCCAAGTATACACCCTACCGGGCTTCGAATGGATGACCCATGCATAAGAATGCCTCCACGTAGCGGGGTAAACACCCACGGATGAGATTGGATTGAAGAGCGGGTCGAATTGCTTAACGAGCTTCGAACCGCTCCCCTTCCTACTTTCTGTGCCGGCCCGGCAGCCTGAGCACTTGGGGAAGTGGTACGTTCGAAAGAAAGAAAACAAAGATTTAAGATGGAGCCTTATGTCTATAATATGAAAGTAGGATCTCTGGGTTCAAATGCCTATTGGATACAGCTTAACACTGCTACAAATGACAAGAATCATAAAATAGGGGTTACGAATACAAGTTTATTCAAAATGACAATTAAAAAAAAGTTGACACAGCTCTATACAATGACTCTCCGCATATGGGAGGAAAGAAAATAATAATCACTTTAAAATACGAATCGCCCATGGGCGTCGTCTGCACAACGGTATGATTGAGGTTTTGCGACTTGCTATCGTTCATTTTTCCTCATTAATTCATACCGTTCATGAAATTTGTACATTATTCTGTCGATCACACCGTGAGATGACCTGATGTCCCTATTCACAAATATTACTAGCTGTTCTAAGCACGGACATAACCGGGGCCTACGCTACATAATATCATATTAAAAGACACATTTGCATAATGCACAACAAACACAAATACCATTTTTGCTAAACCCCGGACTCCTCATCTATCACCAAGACCACACAACGTGCACATAGGTTCTGTTTGAACTCAAAAATATGTGCACATAATTACGAAACATACACAGATATATGGATATATACACTTCATGCACACAGGAGAGCCATTCCTAGAAAAAAACAGCATGGTTATCACTGTCTCCGGCCCAAGGCGTACGCCTGGAGCAACCCGCTCAAGGGCGCCATCATAATCCGGAGTCGAACTGGCCGACTCCCGACCGAGAGGTACTGTGGGTTTCTGTAGATCCCTAGAATAGTTACAATCTCATATCGCCGGATATCTGGGGGGATCCCTACTCATTTATTAAATACCTTTAAAAGAAATCACCGTGATATTATCATTATACAAGTATTCTTAGCTAGGCCATTTAAACCAACCGAGGGGAGCACGAGGTTGACCCAGGGCTCCAAGTTAGTCTTAACACAATGGTTTAAAGGGATCCCTCTGTCACGAGGGCGAGAGCCAGACATTCACAACAAAAAAAAACAAGGAAGGGAGGGCGGTCATTCACTTCGCACGGCCGTTCTGATTCTTCTCTCACTCACACGTCTACCCCCTCATCTCGGGGACACATATCCATGGCCCGCTTCATTTGCTTATTCATATCATTATGGAATTCCCATGAAATACTCTTTTTATTCACTCCCTTCTCATTATTATCACTGAGACTGGGGGAACGATCACTTCTCAATCATCTCATCGTAAATTCCTATTCGGCCTTCTCACTACGTCTCATATCGCGTATCTTCTTCCCTTGGGCCTATGGCTCTCATGGCTCCTCGTTCATACCACATAAATACACCTATATTTAAACCTTCTGACCAAAGATTAAGGACTCCTGCCCCTGGGTTCCACCCCGGCTATAGATAAAAAAAACACTCCAAACCATTATGGCCAATTAATCAAAAATCACGGGAGACTTGCACATGGTCCCTCACACCTGTCTAAATCACACAATATGTACCTCTCCCGGTCGGGATTTCTTCTTTCTTGCAGTCCATGCACTGATTATATCTGTAAGCTAGGCATGCATTGTCTGACTGACCCATGAGTTTCCCTGGCATATTCGACAACCACGTGGGACAGTGACTACCAACATTTCGACATGTTTCCTTGCTTGCCAACACCATTTTTCCAACCTCCCCTACGGGAAACTCAAATATTCTCCTAACCTTGTTCCCATATTTGCTAGGACATTCTACATATTACTAAAAATATAACCCTCACGATAAGCTAATCATTAAGAAAGAAATATGAGTCGTCCGGGAATTTAGCTCCCTTGAATTGACTTCAACATTATAAAAATCAATAAAATTTCCATATAGGACATGCATTAACTTACAACATTTTGATATTTACAAAAGAACGCTAATCCTATCCCCGGGTTATGTCATGCTTAGAAATTAAATTTGGACATCACTCATCTGTTTGGTGGCCGTTGTTTCTCCTTCCACGGGAGACCCATGGTGAAGTTCTTAGTACTCCATGACCACTTGGTAGGTGGCGGGCGTGCAGTCCTTCATCCCTGGTCCATACAAGTCCGACATCCTGGGGGACTCGTCACAGCTGAAATCTTACAGTAATCCAAGTGGGTAACACTTTACATTCGTCACACGTCCTCTATTTTCAGAGTTTACACCACGAATAAGACGGACTTTCAAATTACGGCGGGCGCGTTCACAGTAAGAATCGGGTGGCTCACGAGACTCGAGCCCCTGATTCAAAGCAACACTTTGGGTGATACCAAATTATGAATTTCACTGACTCATTAAACCGGCAGTTTCTCAGCCGTATTCTGCTACTTGTTGGTAAATTATGCTCGCGGTTTTTACTAGTTTGACACGCAGCACAGAAACAATACCTAGGCTCGTTTGGCCTCCCGTTCACTTCACAAAGCGTGCTGGACACAATGGCGCTTTCAATACGCGGTCAAGGGTTTCTGACTTAAACTGGGGCACCGCGGGACACAGCGTCCTTCTCAACGAGCCGTAAAAGAACAACTGTCTCTGCAATGGCCTGCCCGGCCTATATTATCTTGCCCGCCGGAAGCTTGGGGGCGTCAACGTTCACGGTTCATTAAGAACAAGAGCTCCTTTCGTACCAAGAATTGACGATATTTAAATATTGCATCTTGTAGCCCTCTGTCTCCTCTTTCATTTGAGCCAGGCGTGCTGGACCTACGATCAGCAGTTTTTATGTAATTTGCTTCCCGCCTTTGATTAATTCATTAGCGTCCCTCGGGAGGTGGAGTCAACTTTGAGCGCGACTCTTGGCTTGGGTGACGCCGCTGTATCCACATGTGTTAGCGATATGTTACATCTTGACAGCTGGTGACCTCATTTCTTCCCCTGCATAAGTTATTACATATTTTTAGTCTGGGGAACGCAGAAAATTCCGCTCTATCCAATGGTGTGTCTCGCATAATTTTCCTATGTTTGGATTAAAATATCATTCCATTGTTTACGCGCCAAAGTCCGACGTTGGCACCCGTGATACGTGCATAAAACCGGAAGTTCCTTATGTTCGTTTGGAACTCTGGGAAGCTAGGCCACACCTCGGGGCGTATCTGACTACTCCAGCATCGCGTCCCCTTCTATCTTTCTCTGCAAGTTGAGAGCGTATTTCCGCGGGGGCTTGGCTGTTGCCCTGTCCTCCCTTTGTTCGCAGGCGCTCTTTTCGCGGGTTCCGTTCTGGCCGGACGCCGCTCGATCCCCTTCGCCTATACTGCTACCAATGACGCGACCTTTAGGAGTAATTTTAATGGAGTATAAAGGCCCATATCATTCCCATGAGCTGTACAGGACACTGTACGGTTTCAGTAACAAGTGTATAGTAGAGTTAGAGAAGAATCTGCTAGCAGAAGATAAAAGTCCGTCATAACAAACCCTATTTCTAGGTATATTTGCAAAGAGTGTAGAAAAGCATTTTCCCGAAGCTGTCACAAGATATCATGAGATATCATGTAGGACAATTTTTCAATGCAAACATTGTAGAAGAGAGTTCAAGAACGCATACAACGCTCAACGTCATGAAGCCGCGTGTAATGTAGCTTCATCGAGAAAAAATACAAAAGAGCTCAACCGTCTTCAACCGAACGCTGATTTATTTTTTTAAAGTTCACCTCTGCGAGAGATTTTTAATTCTCCCTTGTTGTCTAGGCGTGCTACAAGTTCTGCTACTAAGCACAAACTTCAAGATAAAGAGAGGCAAGATCATGATTATGATAGTAGGGATAATGACGTTGATCAAAACAGTAGTAAAGGAAAAGTAGAAGAAGAAGAAAAAGAAGATCTTGATCTTTCACTGCCATTACAGCTTGATGATTTTACTTCATTTTCTAAGCCTACTACACGTTCTATCGCAGTGCAAACAAAAAAATTAAAGCAAGAATTACGTCGTGTAGGTATTATTAAGTAATAGCTCTCTCTCTCTTGACAGTATAACAAGTTAAACACCTTCCTACGATCCCAGCGCTTAACCTCACCTAAGTCATCTTTCTGTAGTATATAGTCGATCGAGTAGCTATATTCGTATAGATTATTTTTCATCATTCTTCCTCCCTTAGGGTGTTAACTCCGCCTCTAGATGTAGAGCCGGTCTGAAGCCCAGATGAAGAGAGGAGAGGCACCCTAGCCCATTAAGCCTTTAGCCAATTAGCCCTTTAGCCTACTAGCCCTTTTGCCCATTAGCCCTTTACCCTTTTGCCCACTAGCCCTTTAGCCTATTAGCTCTTTAGCCCTACAAGGAATGTACGGTAATCTAATCTTCTTAGAACAAAGATATCCCCTGACATGTTCTAAACACATGTTGCATCGAGTACAGTGTTCTATTCTAGTCTTGATCACTTATTTAATGTTCTGAACACATCAATCAATGTTCTGATCACATGATGAAGTTAACGACATCCAGTGCAGTGTTCGATTCTAGTCTTGTTATGTTTCAATCACTTCTTTTGTGATTTGCATGTCTAAACACGCATAATGATTTTATCGCTGCACACTCTTGCCATCGCGATGCAGGTTTAAACTTGTTCGATAGAGATATAAAGCTATGCCTTGACTTAGGAAGAGGCCTTAACAGCCTATGCATAGCCGCTATTGTTTAAAGATGACCGCTGATAGCTGTCAAAAAGCACGAAGAATTTTAATTACCCACCACCACATTTTAAAGGTATGAGATTTAGTGCTGTAAAGATAGCAGCACGATGCTCTGTTGATTGAAGATGAGAGCTGTCACAAATTGCCTCCTAGCACATTTCGAAGGAAGTAGTTAAATATAGCAGCATGATGCTGTGTTGATTAAATATGGCCGCTATGAAAAAAAGCACGTGGAATTTTTCAAATTACCCCCTACCACGTACCAAAGGTAGTAGCTAAAGATGGCAGCACGGTGCTCTGTTAATTAATGATAGCAGCTGTTACGTAGACATTGCCGCCACCATATTTCAAAGGTAGTAGCTAAAGGTGGCAGCACGATGCTTTGTTGATTAAAGATAGCTGCTGTCAAAAAAGCACGTGAAATTTCAAATTTCCCTCTACCGCATGCATAACAGCAGCCGCCATCTTTCGCAGTAGCCTCTAAGCTAGCTTTCTTCATAAGAGCCTGTGTATAAGCGCCATCTTGTGCAAGCATCCCTAGGGAGTCTCATAAGAGCCAATGTATAGCAGTCATCTTGTGCAAGCACCCTTAAGCAGTCTCATAAGAAGCTATGTATAGCCGCCATTTTGTGTCCGCCATCTTACGCAGGCATCCCTAGGGAGTCTCATAAAAGCAGCAGCCATCTTGTGCAAGCACCCTTAAGCAGCCTTATAAGAAGCTGTGTGTAGACGCCATCTTGTAGAATTAGGTAGTTGTCAATGCCAAAGGGCCTAAGTAGGAACCGAACCGTTGATCTCATCATTATACTACTTTTTCTTATGCTATCATGTTCCTGATACTGCGAACCCAGGTATTAGGCGGAAAAATTGTGTCCGTTTTGCTCTACGACGCACCGTTTTCGAGATATTTAACATTTGGCATTAAAGCCCCGAATTTAATAAATCGAAGTAGCACGGCACGTTAGCCTCTAAGCTAGCTTTCTTGATAAGAGCAACAGCCATCTTGCGCAAGCACCCTTAAAGTGTCTCATAAGGAGCCGTGTATAGCCGCCATCTTGTGTCCGCCATCTTGCGCAAGCATCCTTATCGTGTCTCAAGCCATCTTGTGCAACCACCCTTAAGCCGTCTCAAAAGAGCAACCGACATCTTGCGCAAGCACCCTTGAGGTGTTTCATAAGGGGCCATGTATAGCCGGCAACTTGCGCAAGCATCCCAAGGGTGTCTCATAAGGAGTTATGTATAGCCGCAAAATTGTGCAATTGACGTCGAGAAGGGCATTCGGCCGTAAAACTCGGTTAGGTCCATATATGTGGTTAGCCTTGCGTGTCGAAAGTTCTTGCGCAAACACCCTTAAGGCGTCTCATACGGAGTCATGTATAGCCGCCATCTTATGCAATTGACGTCCGGAAGGGCATCTGGCCGTAAAACTGAGGTTAGGCCCTTCCATGAGGTTAGGATTGCTGTCCTGTGCGTTAAAAGGTCTTGCGCAGGCACCCTTAAGGCGTCTCATAAGGAGCCAATTATAGGCGCCCTCTTGTGCAATTGGCATCGGGAAGGGCATCCAGCCGTAAAACTGAGGTTAGGGCCTTCCATGAGGTTAGGCTTGCTGTCTTGTGCGTCAAAAGTTAGTAAAGCCCCTCCACGATAGCAGATGTACGGTTAAGCTCACTCTCTTAGGCGTCAGGAAGGGCACCCGGCCGTAAAACTGAGGTTGGGCCCTTCCGTTAGGTTAGGTCTCTTACGCATAAAATGTTGGGTTAAGCCGCTCCAAGATAGCGGATGTGAGGTTAGGGTTGCGCTCTTGGGCATCAGGAAGGGCATCTGGCTGTAAAACTGTGATTAATCCCGTCCGTGAGGTTAGCCTAGCTCTCTTACGATAAAAAGTTAGGGCGTTCTTAGCTAGCGTGAGGAGGAGGCCTCTCCCGTGAGCGTGTGGTGGCGGTGGCGGCCGCCGAACCATCCACTTATTCTACTCATAATTGCTATTTTTTCCAAGTTTGAGTCCGGTAATTTCTCAAGCCACAAGGTACGAAGCACTTTTTCGGAAACATTCACGCCTGCTAAGGACAACATTTTCCTTAAAAGCTGACTAGGTTTGAGATCGCCTAATTCGAGGCCTGTTACCAACCGTTTTATTTGTTTATCTTCACTTTCCTTGAAGATATTTAGAAGGCGTTCTTTAGCCGCGGAATATTTATTCAGTTCCGAACACTTGATAATGTCCCAAATGTTTTGGAGATATTTAGTTTCGTGCTGAGACACGAGGTAGTTACATTTAGTGTCCTCTTGGGTAATTCTTGAGATAGAAAAATGAGCTTCCACTTGAAAGAACCTTATTTCAGGTTTTATCTATCCAGAAATGAGGGATCGTGATGCTTACCTTGTTTATTCCACCCACCATGTGTCCTGAATGAGATTCGTTTGCCGTTGGTGTACCCGTTGTGTTGTTTTCATCCATTGTTCTTCACGCTTACACTACACTTATGCACTTCGCGATGTTTATTGCGCGCTTCCATCACTGAATCACGTCGGGGTCACAACACACTGAATCCGCTTTAGCTACACTTTTATTTTACACCACAATTATCGTTACACAAATATACGAAACAGCTCACCCATTTTTAATTTTTTCTGCTGCTTTTCTCTCTCGGCCAAGAAAGTTATCTACGGTGTTTTGTTGAGTCGAAGTCCACTATGGGCCGCCTACAAGGCCTGTAGCCAATTGTCGCCATGATGCAAGAGTCGAAATTATCTTCCATGGCAGGATAATTTTTAGCTGCTTCCTCTTGTTTCTAAATAATCAAATCCGTAATTAGTGACGATTTGTGTATACGTATACCTTCTTCAAGTTTCATATACGTTATTACACTGACTGACAGAGCAAATGCAACACCAAGAAGGAGTGGTCAGAACTTTATGCCAATTGCAGGGTAGACTGACGTCACTGAGGTATGCTCATGATGTGAAATGCGCCGCTGTGCTGCGCACGTAGCGAACGATAAATGGGACACGGCGTTGGCGAATGGCCTACTTCGTACCGTGATTTCTCAGCCGACAGTCATTGTAGAACGTATTGTCGTGTGCCACAGGACACGTGTATAGCTAAGAATGCCAGGCCGCCGTCAACGGAGGCATTTCCAGCAGACAGACGACTTTACGAGGGGTATGGTGATCGGGCTGAGAAGGGCAGGTTGGTCGCTTCGTCAAATCGCAGCCGATACCCATAGGGATGTGTCCACGGTGCAGCGCCTGTGGCGAAGATGGTTGGCGCAGGGACATGTGGCACGTGCGAGGGGTCCAGGCGCAGCCCGAGTGACGCCAGCACGCGAGGATCGGCGCATCCGCCATTCTTCAGCATGTGCAAGACACCCTGGCTGTTCCAATATCGACCAGAACAATTTCCCGTCGATTGGTTGAAGGAGGCCTGCACTCCCGGCGTCCGCTCAGAAGACTACCATTGACTCCACAGCATACACGTGCACGCCTGGCATGGTGCCGGGCTAGAGCGACTTGGATGAGGGAATGGCGGAACGTCGTGTTCTCCGATGAGTCACGCTTCTGTTCTGTCAGTGATAGTCACCGCAGACGAGTGTGGCGTCGGCGTGGAGAAAGGTCAAATCCGACAGTAACTGTGGAGCGCCCTACCGCTAGACAACGCGGCATCATGGTTTGGGGCGCTATTGCGTATGATTCCACGTCACCTCTAGTGCGTATTCAAGGCACGTTAAATGCCCACCGCTACGTGCAGCATGTGCTGCGGCCGGTGGCACTCCCGTACCTTCAGGGGCTGCCCAGTGCTCTGTTTCAGCTGGATAATGCCCGCCCACACACATTCTCGCATCTCCCAACAGGCTCTACGAGGTGTACAGATGCTTCCGTGGCCAGCGTACTCTCCGGATCTCTCACCAATCGAACACGTGTGGGTTCTCATTGGACGCCGTTTGCAAACTCTGCCCCAGCCTCGTACGGACGACCAACTGTGGCAAATGGTTGACAGAGAATGGAGAACCATCCCTCAGGACACCATCCGCACTCTTATTGACTCTGTACCTCGACGTGTTTCTGCGTGCATCGCCGCTCGCTGTGGTCCTACATCCTACTGAGTCGATGCCGTGCGCATTGTTTAACCTGCATATCGGTTTGAAATAAACATCAATTATTCGTCCGTGCCGTCTCTGTTTTTTCCCCAACTTTCATCCCTTTCGAACCACTCCTTCTTGCTGTTGCATTTGCTCTGTCAGTCAGTGTATTATTTGTGTCGCAACTCCTAACCTACCCGCGGAACTGAGTGTTTATTCCTGTTATGACCGTTCGTTCTTGAGCTTTTTAGGTCATTACAAATGCTCCAATTCCTAAGAAAGGCACAATTAACGGTGAGTATTCAGATATTAACCTCGCACCTGCGTGTTTATAGAATCGTACACAAAACGATCAAGTTGTCAAGATGAAATGCAAGCACTGTGGACTTTATTTTCGAGGTGCCTTGGGTTTGGGCGTACACATCACCAAAGCGCATTCGGATGTCGAAAGACAACTTATTGTCGATTGACAAACGAAGGATAACACTTGTTCCTTAGACGACATGCTCCCTGCATGTCAAATGACACGGACTTGGGCACATTCAAGACTGATATGCAAAACTGGAAAACGCTATTCCACGATAATAATAATTCCACGTTTTCGAATTCGGTAAATTACTTCTCGACTATCTTGCGAAAGCTATTGATGGCTTCCCTGGACCTAAACACACTGCCAGAAAGTTTTATGCCTTGAGGAAAAATAAAAACAACTTACACATACCGAGAAATGATGCGAAATTGTCAAATCCCGAAAGACAATCTAAACGAGACAGGGAAAAAAGACAAGAAATGTATGCCTACCAGCTAACACAACTTCAATACTACAATCAGAGAAAAAAAGCAATCCGTAGAGTACTATAAACTAATGGAAAACAATGCAAAATTCCTATTCGTGACGTTCAAACCATTTCTCTTCTCTCTATTCAACTAGTAACGATATGATACGAAATGATTATCCAAGTTCATTGTCCGCATCAGAAAGAATCACTTTCGATGGCACCTATCAACTCAACATCTCTAAGGAAGAGGAAGAGCGGTTGATGCATCGCCAGGATCAGATCGTGTGTTGATGAGGGTTGTGAAAGGTGATTATTGCTGTGACAGCAACGAGGATGTCCACGACCTTCCATGTTTTCAAAAGGCAAGAACTGTACAGGCCAGGAGATGAGGAAGTTGTGTCAAACCATTTCCATCTGTTCACTTTTACGTACGGTTATCGAGATAGTTCTACATCGCTGGTTGAGAGAATTCGTGACATTCAGTGATAATCAGAGGGGATTCTCAGCCTCATCCGTCACGATAACTAATACTTCATTACTACAGTCGATTCTGGCGAAGGCAAGGAACGAGAAAACAACATTGGCCATGACCATCTGGGAAGAGCTCTAGAAAATTCTGCCGCTCGTCTAAAGTTGTCAAGCTAATCCTCTCTCTTCAAGAGGGCAACACAACACAAATTGAAGCCGACTACTCGAGAAATGGCATATGACTTGTAGTGCCGGGAGTTCTGCTCGCCAGATGCAGGAGAATCGTAGGCGAGCTGCGCGTCGTGATGAAGACAACACATACACACTGAAACAGCAATTGTTAGTCTTGAACATCAATACGTCTAAATCAGTGTCTATCAACATCTTACTGATGTTCTTCGGTGGAGGTATAAAAGCGATATCGCGATATCTCAAGATGGGTCCATCAGATATCTTGGAGTGAAATTTAAGAATGGAATCATCTTTGACACACACAGAACCATGCAGAATCTATGTCTCAAATTTGAGTCACTGTCATCTTCTGCTCTCCTTCAAACTTATCAAAAGTTCACCGTCATAAACTGATTTATCCATTTCTGACAGTTGCGCTGAACAGTATTCCCCTGAAAAACAGCGACAAAATGTTAAAATGCACGCTGAAAGTCATCCTGCAGCTTCCTGCCGACACACCTGACGGTCTGATATACACACTCCGGAAGTTCCGATCACAGTGTTAAGCTGTCCTCCAACAGGTTGTAGCCCGTGTTATTCTACAAATAAAGGGAAACCTTTACATTTTGGGAAGTAGGCATCCCTCTGAGGAGAGTATCAACTGCTAAAAATCTGCACATTTCACCTTTCGTCAGCCTATTTAATTCCAAAAATGGTCCTTTTTATTCCACGGAAATGAGACAATTACTGGGAGGTCAGGAATTTCCTCAAAAGGGAAATGGTGTTATCTTATTTAAAGACAACCTTTTAGCGACCAGTCTTGCAGTGACCACCGTGCCAGACAGATCCCAGCAGAATAACCGTTGTCAGCATTGCCATTTCTCATGTCCTCGGATGGTGTCCCTACGGCGAAACCCTGCGGCACCATGCGATACGAAGCTCCATCGCTCAGTCATTGCGAGATTCATATGATAACCGGAAAAAGTAACAACAATCGATTCCCACGGTTCGGTTTGAATCACACGCTAACCAGTCGAGTGAAGTACACGACGAACCAACTATCACCTTCTACCGACGTGAATACGAATTGGATGACATCGAGATTACTGGCATCGTGATAGGAGCAAATTCTTCGAAGAATTCCGGTCAGAGTCGTTGACGAAAAACATGGTTCTCAAAGCCTTGAAAGGCTCATTGTCCATACTGACAAATCATGTGTATAACCATAAATGTTTTGGCCTAATAGGGACCACGCGGCTCGTCTTAACTCTCTTGGCCCAGTACGATTTCATTTTCTGGCGGCGTGCCTGCATCGGTACTGAGATCGGTTCCTTTTAGTGGATCTGTAGTTCCTCTAGGTTTGATTTTACTGAGGTGATCCACTTTCCCCTACTTGTCATTGTAACGATTCTGTTGTGAGCCTGCAGGGTTTCCGGTGGGTCATGTTCCCTTAGAAGGTCTGTCGCCTTTTCCTCATACACGTCACTATGTCTTCCTGATGTTCGTTGAACTCGTTGTTGTGCCATCCTCCTCGCTTATGGGTCCTAGTATCCTCCTCAAGATCTTCCTCTCTCTAAGTTCTAGTTTCCTGAGTGAGCCCTTTCATTTCATCAAGAGGCACTCAGAGGCGTAGATTACAGAAGGTCTTCCTACTGAGTTGTAGTGCTTCAGCTTTAGGTTCTTGCAGAGGTACTTGGAGGTGTCGAAGATAGACCCTTTCTAACTAGGTGCATCTGGTGTCTGTAGCCAAGGTTTCGCTCTCGCTTGCTGAGATCCATTCACCTGAGTACTTGACTTCAGGAACTTTACTTGTGGTATTGTTTCCTAGTGAGATTGAAGAAGAAGCTTGCTTTATATTAGTGATAAAATCCGTTTTCTGTAGGTTAAACTTCAAGCCGGTTTTTGGTGCAGTGCTGTAGAGCCTCCTCCACGCTGTTAGCCAGTAGGGGGGGAGAGGCTAGACAGGGTACACTGAGGTACCTAAGCTTCATTCCTGCTTTTGATGACAATATGGCGGTTCATTCCCTGATGATCTTCTGTGTGGATGGGAAAGCTCCCAGAGATATCACCCCTGAACTTGACTTTGGAAGTGGTGTTCGTCAAGGTAGCTTGAAGCAATCTGGTGGTCTTCTAATCTAGTTCTGGTTCCTGTGAGGAAGAGAAGTGACCTATATATCTTTTAATTTAAAAAAATCTTTATTGTAACGTCCAATATATTTTGTGGAGTAAAAACCAAATTTTTATTTTTCACACTACGACTAAGTCTACTTGGATAAGTCTGTTAAACGAGCTGATGTTGTAGTTATCGATAGAACATTCAACAAAGGCGTCATTTTCGATCCAACTGTCATATTTGAGGGAGTCTAAAGAGGTTGATGAGCACTATGAGCCGTGCGCAGAACAATCGCAAAATTCGACCAGGGTGCGAAATCACGGAGGGGGGGGGAGGGATTTTCCACCACCGACGATTTTATCTCAAAGGTTCCTCCCACTAAAATTGCACGGGGGAATTATTTCATTATAAAATAATGAGAAAAATATAGAACACATATAATTTATTACTGAAATTAATGATATCACTGTGCATATTTTCATAAACGCATCAGCAATAATTCAAATGACTGCCAGACCTTGTGCAATAACGCAATGCAGCAGTGGCAATCCGCCTACACTCTAACAAGTCCATCTGAAATCAGGGCAAAAATGTAAATTTCTTGAAGCTCTCCTCCCTTGTCATTGCTGTAAGCAGCTCGAGCTTACACCATTCCTGTACTTCTTGGAGAGGGCGTGTTTCCGATAGCTATCAATAGGACAGTATTCACTTAAGCAGGGTACAAACCTACAAATTTGTTGAGTCAACACTTAGCCCGGCTAGAGGAAGGTTTCACTAATAATTCAGGACAAATCGCGCCTCGTCCGGCCTCTCTAAAGAAAGCGACAGTCTCTCATAAACTTCTCAGCGGATTGGAATAACGCTTATCATTCTCGTTATAACAACATCATTCAAGCAAAAAGATCTAAAATGTACATTTTTCTGGGGGAGAGGTAATTAAATTACAGGGGAATTTAATATCCCCTCCCCCGCCGGGTACTGCCTGAAATACCCTATGTTCCTTCTCTCCTCCACCACTTCTTTCTGATTTCGCACCCTGGTTTCGACTCCCTAATAATGTTCTGCAAGGTATTTCTACTGGGATTTAGAGAGAGTCCCTCGTACAACCTCATTTCTATAACTAAGTAATTTGAATAAATAAAGACCATCGGGGGGGGGGGGCAGCTCTCCGAAAATAATGAATATTGTAGCTTTATTTAATTTCCAATGGAGACTAACATTTTAAAAATTTATCTTGTCTTCGGAGATTAATTAGTAGGCTGAACCTTTGGCTTTCCCATAGTATAAGGACAGCTCTCTCTATACTGGGACAGTAATTGCAATTTTCAGACAATTCGAAAAACATACTTTCCTTAAATAACCAATAATGAAATAAGTGAAAGGTGCTTACATTATGAGTACTTAATCCTAAGATAAAATTAGAGAGACCATACTAGTCTTCTCTCTTGGAGTTACTGATTGTTTTTGAAAACATCCCTAGCTGTAACGTCGTGGTGTTTTATAGCCACTCAAGATTATCTTCCAGCGTTTAGAAAGACCTGTAATGTTTATCGAGATTGAAAAGGATTAATTCGACGAATGTCGGTAAGCACATTTTGCAGGTGTAGAATTATTGCGTGCTCCCGAATGGCGGCCTTTACAGTATTCAAGGAATTAAAGCAAGGGAAACAATGGGCGCGGAAGAGGTATGTGAACCTAAGGATAGAATGGTTGGCAATAATAACACTGTGTACAAATTTCAACGTTTTTCTGTATCTGTATGAAATAAAGTGGAGGGGGACGGGACGGAAACTACTTCGAACTAACTCTGAAACTATTAAAGAGGTTACGAAAATAAAAGCACACAGATACCGTAGCCTTACACTTGCAGACATCGTCAAGTGCTTTCTGTTGTGCCTATTTCACTTTCCGTTATTCAAATTTTTCAGCTCGGATTTATGGGAACGCCGAACTATCCAAATACTGAGTCCGTGCTGTATAAACATTGCGGTGCTGAATACCTCCTTACACACCCGTGAAATACAATGTTGGTGCACATACCAATAAATCTGTGGAATTACCGAAGTTTGAGCTGCTGAATTCCATCAAGGTGTGAATATCAGAAGTGAAACATCCATGCTATTCACTGTTCTTCTGCCTCAAACAACACGGGACATGAAATAAATGTTCCTTTAGTGCATCTGCCTGCTCCGCATGGTCAACAGTTCAAGACTCAACAAAACCAAGTGAAACAGAAGAGTGCTCGTGCCTCATCTGAACGAGATGGTCCGTGACCTGAAACTTTCTAAGCAGCTATCTGATTGCAACAACGTAACCTTCTAGCTCCAGGCACCAAACTTTCCTGTTTTAGATCAGAATGTAGCTCTTTCTTTGAATGTTTCGACGTGCAGAATTCAGTGTGAGTATGTAGCGGTATACTCCTTGATATTGTGTTAGCTTAATTACTCCTTGACATTGACGTAGCTTATGTACTCCTTGGAGAGAATGAATGTTATGAGATCTTAGAAAATAATAATAGATAGTAGCTTTCGAGTGTAAAATATTGAAGAATAAAATAAATTATAAGTGCTGTGATGTTCTAATCCCCACATAGGTTTTGAACAAGATATAGGTGACATTTTAATAATAGAATTTATTGCTGCCAATGGCCATATGTTACAATAAATAAAGAATAAATAACTCGTTACATAATTCTTTCAAAGACTTCCTCTTCGGGCACTTATCGAGATGGTAACGATCACAAGTGTTATCGCAGAGAGAGCATACACAGTTCACGGTAGGTGCATGAAACTTGGTTGTGCGGCAAACTTTATGGTGAAAACCATGTACCGCAAATCTAGTAACAAGATGACGTAACTCGTGGTTGGAAACTGACCATTCTCTGCTGATAATAGCGTCAGTAGAGTAAAAGTCACTCCAAATCTCTGCTATTTTTCTGTAATGCTCTTGCAGTAGTTCCTGATAAGGCGTCGTTGAAGGTAGTGACAGGATCAAGCTCAGGTAGTAGTATAATTGGATGGTTCTGCGGCCTCCTCCTCCTCGCGCGGCGCGGGAAATTTGAATTCTGGCGGGAAATTTGAATTTTGGCGGGAGATTTGAATTTTGGCGGGAGATTTGAATTTGTAAACAAAGCCACGTGCTTTTTGACAGCTGTCATCGATAACAACGCATCGCTAACCTCACTGCTGCCATCTTGACGGGCCTAAACCTCACTAGTACCAACTTAACCTAACTAACATGAGGTAAACAAAGCCACGTGTTTTTTGACAGCCACGTGCTTTTTGACAGACAACAACGCATCGCTAACCTCAGTACTGCCATCTCGACGGGCCTAAACCTCAGTAGTGCCAACTTAACCTAACTAGCGCGAGATAAACAAAGCCACGTGATTTTTGACAGCCACGTGCTTTTTGACAGATTTGTAAACAAAGCCACGTGCTTTTTGACAGACAACAACGCATCGCTAACCTCAGTACTGCCATCTTGACGGGCCTAAACCTCAGTAGTGCCAACTTAACCTAACTAGCGCGAGATAAACAAATCCACGTGCTATTTGACAGCCACGTGCGTCTTGACAGATTTGTAAACAAAGCCACGTGCTTTTTGACAGACAACAACGCATCGCTAACCTCAGTACTGCCATCTTGACGGGCCTAAACCTCAGTAGTGCCAACTTAACCTAACTAGTGCGAGGTAAACAAAGCCAGGTGTTTTTTTGACAGCCACGTGCTTTTTTGACAGCTGTCATCCGCCATCTTAAAACCACAAAGCACTGTGCTGCCCTCTTTAGATGCAAAATTCGTCACCTGTCATCCGCAGTGCTACCATCTTGACGGGTCTAAACCTTAGTGCTACCAACTTAACCTAACTAGCGCGAGGTAAACAAAGCCACGTGTTTTTTGACAGCTGTCATCCGCCATCTTTAATCTATAGAGCACAGTGCTGCCCTCTTTAGCTACTTACCTTTGAAATGTGGTGGCGGATAATTTGAAAAATGCTTTTAGACAGCAGCCATCTTTGTGCACCATGCTGCCCTCTTTAGCTAGATACCTGTGGTGGCAGGCAATTCCACATGACAGCAGCCATCTTTAATCAAGAGAGCACTGTGCTGCCATCTTTAGCTAGATACCTTTGAAATGTGGTGGCGGCAAATTGAATAAATTCACGTGCTCTTGTTTGGAAACAAACTCACGTGCTTTTTTGACAGCTACCATCCGCCATCTTTAATCAACAGAGCATAGTGCTGCCCTCTTTAGTTTGAAATGTGGTGGCGGCAAATTTCACGTGCTCTTGTTTGGAAACAAAGCCATGTGCAGCTGTCATCCGCCATCTTTAATCCAGAGAGCACCGTGCTGCCCTCTTTAGATGTAAATTCGTCACCTGTCATCCGCAGTGCTGCCTTCTTTAGCTAGATACCTTTGAAATGTGGTGGTGGATAATTTAAAAAGAGAAATTCTACAGCAGCCCTCTCTCGACGCTAATTGCATAAGATGGCGGCTATACATAACTCCTTAAGGGTGCTTACGCAAGATGGCTGCTATACACAGGTTCTTATGAGACGCTCTTGGGATGCTTGCGCAAGATGGCAGTTATACATGGCTCCTTATGAGATGCCCTAGGGATGCTTGCTCAAGATAGCGACTGCTCTTATGGGACGGCTTAAGTGTCCTTGCACAAGATGGCTTGAGACGCCCTAAGGATGCTTGCGCAAGATGGCGGACACAAGATGGCGGCTATACACAACTCCTTATGAGACGCTTTAAGGGTGCTTGCGGAAGATGGTTGCTACTCTTATGAAGAAAGCCAGCTTAGAGGCTAACGTGTCGTGCTAGTTCGATTCATTAAATTTAGGGCTTAAATGCAAAATGTTAAATATATCGAAAACGGTGCACCGTAGAGCAAAACGGACAAAATTTTTCTGCCTAATATCTAGGTTCGCAGTATGAGGAACAAGAAAACCATAGTCTAATGATGGGATCAACGGTTCGGTTCCTACTTAGGCCCTTTGACATTTGCTCTGTTTTAGCTTGTATTGAAGCGAGTCTTCGTAACATGATCAGGTCTAACTATGGTAGAGAGTATAACGTACCGTGCTGGTTCGATTCATTAAATTTGGAGGCTTAAATGCAAAATGTTAAATATCTCGAAAACGGTGCATCGTAGAGCAAAACGGACAAAATTTTTCCGCCTAATACGTAGGTTCGTAGTATCAGGAACAAGAAAAAACATAGTCTAATGATGAGATCAACGGTTCGATTCTTACTTAAGCCCTTTGGCATTGGCAGCTATATATTTCTACAAGATGGTGGCTGCTCTTATGAGACACAAGATGGCTTGAGACGTCCTAGGGATGCTTACGCAAGGTGGCGGACACAAAATGGTGACTATACATAGCTCCTTATGAGACAGCCTAGGGGTGCTCGCACAAGATGGCAGCTACTCTTATGAAGAAAGCTAGCTTAGAGGCTACTGCGCAAGATAACAGCTGCTGTTATGCATGTGGTGGAGGGCAATTTGAAATTCTATGTGCTTAATCAACAGAGCACCCTGCTACCCTCTTTAGCTGAAATGTGGTGGTGGATAATTTGAAAAATTCTTTTGACAGCTATCATCTTTAAACATTAAGGCCTTATCATTCTCCTCCTCCTCCTCCTCTTCCTTCTCTACCTCCTCCTCCGCCTCTTATGTCAAGGCATAGCTTTATATCGAACAAGTTTAAATCTGCATCGCGAAGGCAAGCGTGTGCAGCGATAACATTATTATGCATGTTTAGACTTTCGAAACATAAGAAGAGTAGAATCAAACGCTGTACTCGATACGACATGTGATCAGAACATTGATTGATGCGTTCAGAAAACAAAATAAGTGATCAAGACTAGAATCGAACACTGTACTCAATACATCATGTGTTTAGAATATGTCAGGGGATACCCTTGTTCTAAGAAGATAAGATTGAAACATAACAAGACTAGAATAGAACACTGTAATCGGTGTCGTTACATGTGATCAGAACATTGATCGATGTGTTCAGAACACAAAATAAGTGATCAAGACTAGAATCGAACACTGTACTCAATACACCATGTGTTTAGAACATGTTAGGGGGTACCCTTGTTCTAAGAAGATCAGAATGAAACATAACAAGACTAGAATCGAACACTGTAATCGATGTTGTTAACCTCAACATATGATCAGAAAATTGTTTGATGTGTTCAGAACAAAAGTACAATTTTGATGATTTGCTTAGTGTAAAATCAAAAACTATGGAAACACACTGTGCACATATCGCATAGCTAACTCGCTCAGTAAGCAATATTGCAAAACTACAACTTCAATGATTTGCCTAGTGTAAAAATCAAAAACACACTGTACCCATACTGCGCAGCTAACTCGCTCGGTAAACGATATAGCCAAAGTATAACTTCAAATTATTTACCTTCCATCATTCGTCTTGTGTGAAAATCAGTCGAACAAGTTATCGCATAAACATGTAACATGAAATATCAGTCAACCTGTTGGCATGGGTTACAAGCATGTAGCTTATGCGGGAAGTAAAATTAAACAGAACGCTAGTGCTATAAGAAGTACTCTGCTTACATTTAAGTCCCTAGCTGTTGAACAAGTTATTACATAAATATGTAACATGAAATATCGGTTCGGAAACATATTGTTTCAAGGATGAAAGGACTCTTCCTCCTCCTTACCGCACATTCGTTGTAGGGCTAAGGGGCTAATGGGCTAAAGGGCTAATGGGAAAAAGGGCTAAAGGGCTAATGGGCTAAAGGGCTAAAGGGTTGAAGGAGCAACAACCTCATCGATCGCTATCAGCAAGAACGCTTGTACTTTGTTAAGTGTAGAAAATTAATCTTTATTTGTAAATGGTTTCATGTTCAGAACAAGGAATGGAACCTAGGGGTTACGTCTTACCTAATAAAATCCCCGAGGTGCGATGAGTTACGTTTTTCGAACTAGTGTTTGGAACACTGAACTTTTCAAGATGATAGCAGAGAGTTTAGCAATGTTCTGTTGTTGGATTATAAATTCCGCGCTACAACATGCATAAGGTGGCAGCCTTGAGGTTTACCGCCGTAAAGATGGCAGCAGTGAGGTTAGCGACGCTCTATTGTCCTTCAAAGTGAGGTTAGGGTCCGTCAAGAAGACAGCTGTCAGAAAAGCACTTGGCTTGATTTACTAAACAAGAGCACGTGGCTGTGACGTCACGGTCACGTAGTATGCTGCTTCAGCATGCAAAGTTAATGTCTACACCTACGTAGTTAACACTCTGCTGTGTTCACAAGATTTTTACACATAACTATTCTTTATGCTTTAAGTTCCTGCGCATAGGTTATGTTAAGATAGCAGCACAAGTACAAGCGATGGTCGCACGCTCGCGTAGAGCTTGTTTAGTACGATAGTTGATGTATGCATTATCAAAAGATGATATGTACACGCTTTTAAACCTTGCTATTCTTACTGCTACTATGTTCGCAAGATTTTATCAAACATCGCTATTCTTTGTGCTTTAAGTTCGTTCGCTTAGGTCATGCTAAAGTAGCAGCGCAAACACATGTGAACGTTGTACATTCTAGCGGAATGTGTTTGGTATAATAGTTGATGCATGCAAAATCGATAGGTGCTGTGTACACACTTTGAAACTTAACTATTCTTCGTGCTTTAAATCCGTGCACATAGGTAATGCTAAGATAGAAGCACACTCTAGCGGGAGAAGTTTTGTACTCTAGTTGATGCATGTACAATCGATAGGCAATGCGTACACGCTTTTAAAACATTGCTATTCTTACTGCTGCTGCTATGTTCACAAGATTTTTATACATCACTATTCTTTATGCTTTGAGTTCATGTGTATAAGTTATACTAAGTTAGCAGCATGCTTATAAGGTTGTCGCACACTCTAGTGGAAGAAGTTTAATACGAAAGTCGATGCATGCAAAATCAATAGGTGATGTGTACACGCTTTGAACTTGGGTATTCTTTGTGCTTTAACTTCGCGCACATAGGTTATGTTAAGATTGCAGCACACACAAGCGATGATCGCACGCTGTTGTGGAAGTAGTACGATAGTCGATGCATACATCACGCTTTGGAACATAGCTCTTCCTTGTGCTTTAAGTTCGTGCACATGGGTTAGGGATACACAAAAGCGATTGCTACATGCTCTAGCGGAAGAAGTCTAGTACGATAGTCGATGCATGTAAAATCGATAGGTTTTGCTAAGGTAGCAGCACACTTACACGATTTTAGCACAATCTAGTGGAAAAAGTTTAGTATGATAGCCGTTTCGTGCAAAATCATTAGGTAATGTGCACACGCTTTGAAACAAGGCTATTCTTTGTACTTTAAGTTCATGCGTACAGGTTATGCTAAGATAGCAGCACAACCTAGCGGAAGAAGTTTAGTACGATATTTGTTGCATGCAAAATAAATAAGTAATGTGTACACGCTTTAAAACATGGGTATTCTTCGTACTTTAAGTTCATGCGTATAGGTTGGGCTAAGATAGCAGCACAGTCTAGCGTAAGAAGTTTAGTACGAGAGTCGATGAATGCAAAATCGATAGGTGATGTGTACACGCTTTGAAACATAGCTATTCTTTGTACTTTAAGTTCATGCGTCTTAGTTATGCTAAGATAGCAGCAAAATCTACCTGAAGAAGTTTTGTACGAGAGTCGATACATGCAAAATCGATAGTTGATGCGTACATGCTTTGAAACATGACTATTCATTGTACTTTAAGTTCATGGGTATAGGTTATGCTAAGATAGCAGCGCAATCTAGCGGAAGAAATTTAGTACGATATTTGATGTATGCAAAATCGATAGGTAATGTGTACACGCTTTGAAACATGGCTATTCTTTGTACCTTAAGGACATGCTAAGATAGCAGCACAATCTAGCGGAAGAAGTTTAGTACGAGAGTCGATGCTTGCAAAATCGATAGGTAACGTGTACACGCTTTGAGACATAGCTATTGTTTGTCCTTTAAGTTCATGCGTCTTAGTTATGATAAGATAGCAGCACAATCTATCTGCAGAAGTTTAGTACGAGAGTTGATACATGCAAATTCGATAGTTGATGTGTACACGCTTTGAAACATGACTATTCATTGTACTTTAAGTTCATGGTTATAGGTTATGCTAAGAATGCAGCACAATCTAGCGGAAGAAGTTCAGTACGAGATTCGATGCATGCAAAATCAATAAGTAATGTGTACACGCTTTGAAACATGGCTATTCTTTGTACTTTAAGTTCATGTGTATAAGTTATGCTAGGATAGCAGCACAACCCAGCGGAAGAAGTTTAGTACGATATTTGTTGCATGCAAAGTCGATAGGTAATGTGTACACGCTTTGAAACATGGCTATTCATTGTACTTTAAGGTCACGCGTATAGGTTATGCTAAGATAGCAGCACAATCTAGCGGAAGAAGTTTAGTACGAGAGTCGATGCGTCGATGGCTATTCTTTGTACTTTCAGTTCATGTGTATAAGTTATGCTAAGATAGCAGCACAACCCAGCGGAAGAAGTTTAGTACGATATTTGTTGCATGCAAAGTCGATTGGTAATGTGTACACGCTTTGAAACATGGCTATTCTTTGTACTTTAAGTTCATGTGTATAAATTATGCTAAGATAGCAGCACAACCCAGCGGAAGAAGTTTAGTACGATATTTGTTGCATGCAAAGTCGATAGGTAATGTGTACACGCTTTGAAACATGGCTATTCATTGTACTTTAAGGTCACGCGTATAGGTTATGCTAAGATAGCAGTACAATCTAGCGGAAGAAGTTTAGTACGAGAGTCGATGCGTGCAAAATCGATAGGTAATGTGTACACGCTTTGAAACATGGCTATTCATTGTACTTTAATTTTATGTGTATAGGTTGTGCTAAGATAGCAGCATGATCTAGCGGATGAAGTTTAGTTCGATGGTCGATGCATGTAAAATCGATAGGTGATGTGTACACACTTTGAAACATGGCAATTCATACTGGTGCTCTGTCCCCAAGACTTTTGAGCATAGCTAATCCTAATGCTGCTCTTAACGACGTCGAGCTAAGGATTGATTACGTGACCATGACGTCACGACCACGTGCTCTTGTTTGGTAAACATAGCCACGTGCTTTTTTGACAGTTGTCTTCTTGACGAACCCTAACCTCACTTTGAAGGACAATAGAGCGTCGCTAACCTCACTGCTGCCATCTTTACGGCGGTAAACCTCAAGGCTGCCACCTTATGCATGTTATAGCGCGGAATTTAAAATCCAACAACGGAACATTGTTAACCTCACTCTTGTCATCTTTACGGTGGTAAACCTCAAGGCTGCCACCTTATGCATGTTGTAGCGCGGAATTTATAATCCAACAACAGAACATTGCTAAACTCTCTGCTATCATCTTGAAAAGTTCAGTGTTCCAAACACTAGTTCGAAAAACGTAACTCATCACACCTCGGGGATTTTATTAGGTAAGACGTAACCCCTAGGTTCCATTCCTTGTTCTGAACATGAAACCATTTACAAATAAAGATTAATTTTCTACACTTAACAAAGTACAAGCGTTCTTGCTGATAGCGATCGATGAGGTTGTTGCTCCTTCAGCCCTTTAGCCCTTTAGCCCTTTAGCCCATTAGCCCTTTAGCCCTTTTGCCCATTAGCCCTTTAGCCCATTAGCCCCTTAGCCCTACAAGGAATGTGCGGTAAGGAGGAAGAAGAGTCCTTTCATCCTTGAAACAATATGTTTCCGAACCGATATTTCATGTTACATATTTATGTAATAACTTGTTCAACAGCTAGGGACTTAAATGTAAGCAGAGTATTTCTTATAGCACTAGCGTTCTGTTTAATTTTACTTCCCGCATAAGCTACATGCTTGTAACCCATGCCAACAGATTGACTGATATTTCATGTTACATGTTTATGCGATAACTTGTTCGACTGATTTTCACACAAGACGAATGATGGAAGGTAAATAATTTGAAGTTATACTTTGGCTATATCGTTTACCGAGCGAGTTAGCTGCGCAGTATTGGTACAGTGTGTTTTTGATTTTTACACTAGGCAAATCATTGAAGTTGTAGTTTTGCAATATTGCTTACTGAGCGAGTTAGCTATGCGATATGTGCACAGTGTGTTTCCATAGTTTTTGATTTTACACTAAGCAAATCATCAAAATTGTACTTTTGCTCTGAACACATCAAACAATTTTCTGATCATATGTTGAGGTTAACAACATCGATTACAGTGTTCGATTCTAGTCTTGTTATGTTTCATTCTGATCTTCTTAGAACAAGGGTACCCCCTAACATGTTCTAAACACATGGTGTATTGAGTACAGTGTTCGATTCTTGTCTTGATCACTTATTTTGTGTTCTGAACACATCGATCAATGTTCTGATCACATGTAACGACATCGATTACAGTGTTCTATTCTAGTCTTGTTATGTTTCAATCTTATCTTCTTAGAACAAGGGTATCCCCTGACATATTCTAAACACATGATGTATTGAGTACAGTGTTCGATTCTAGTCTTGATCACTTATTTTGTTTTCTGAACGCATCAATCAATGTTCTGATCACATGTCGTATCGAGTACAGCGTTTGATTCTACTCTTCTTATGTTTCGAAAGTCTAAACATGCATAATAATGTTATCGCTGCACACGCTTGCCTTCGCGATGCAGGTTTAAACTTGTTCGATATAAATCTATGCCTTGACATAAGAGGCGGAGGAGGAGGTAGAGAAGGAAGAGGAGGAGGAGGAGGAGAATGATAAGGCCTTAATGTTTAAAGATGATAGCTGTCAAAAGAATTTTTCAAATTATCCACCACCACATTTCAGCTAAAGAGGGTAGCAGGGTGCTCTGTTGATTAAGCACATAGAATTTCAAATTGCCCTCCACCACATGCATAACAGCAGCTGTTATCTTGCGCAGTAGCCTCTAAGCTAGCTTTCTTCATAAGAGTAGCTGCCATCTTGTGCGAGCACTCCTAGGCTGTCTCATAAGGAGCTATGTATAGTCACCATTTTGTGTCCGCCATCTTGCGTAAGCATCCCTAGGACGTCTCAAGCCATCTTGTGTCTCATAAGAGCAGCCACCATCTTGTAGAAATATATAGCTGCCAATGCCAAAGGGCTTAAGTAAGAATCGAACCGTTGATCTCATCATTAGACTATGTTTTTTCTTGTTCCTGATACTACGAACCTACGTATTAGGCGGAAAAATTTTGTCCGTTTTGCTCTACGATGCACCGTTTTCGAGATATTTAACATTTTTCATTTAAGCCTCCAAATTTAATGAATCGAACCAGCACGGTACGTTATACTCTCTACCAGAGTTAGACCTGATCATGTTACGAAGACTCGCTTCAATACAAGCTAAAACAGAGCAAATGTCAAAGGGCCTAAGTAGGAACCGAACCGTTGATCCCATCATTAGACTATGGTTTTCTTGTTCCTCATACTGCGAACCTAGATATTAGGCAGAAAAAGTTTGTCCGTTTTGCTCTACGGTGCACCGTTTTCGATATATTTAACATTTTGCATTTAAGCCCTAAATTTAATGAATCGAACTAGCACGACACGTTAGCCTCTAAGCTGGCTTTCTTCATAAGAGTAGCAACCATCTTCCGCAAGCACCCTTAAAGCGTCTCATAAGGAGTTGTGTATAGCCGCCATCTTGTGTCCGCCATCTTGCGCAAGCATCCTTAGGGCGTCTCAAGCCATCTTGTGCAAGGACACTTAAGCCGTCCCATAAGAGCAGTCGCTATCTTGAGCAAGCATCCCTAGGGCATCTCATAAGGAGCCATGTATAACTGCCATCTTGCGCAAGCATCCCAAGGGCGTCTCATAAGAACCTGTGTATAGCAGCCATCTTGCGTAAGCACCCTTAAGGAGTCATGTATAGCCGCCATCTTATGCAATTAGCGTCGAGAGAGGGCTGCTGTAGAATTTCTCTTTTTAAATTATCCACCACCACATTTCAAAGGTATCTAGCTAAAGAAGGCAGCACTGCGGATGACAGGTGACGAATTTACATCTAAAGAGGGCAGCACGGTGCTCTCTGGATTAAAGATGGCGGATGACAGCTGCACGTGGCTTTGTTTCCAAACAAGAGCACGTGGAATTTGCCGCCACCACATTTCAAACTAAAGAGGGCAGCACTATGCTCTGTTGATTAAAGATGGCGGATGGTAGCTGTCAAAAAAGCACGTGAGTTTGTTTCCAAACAAGAGCACGTGAAATTTTTCAATTTGCCGCCACCACATTTCAAAGGTATCTAGCTAAAGATGGCAGCACGGTGCTCTCTTGATTAAAGATGGCGGATGATAGCTAACAGAACTTTTCGAATTGCCCGCTACTACGTGCTTAAGGCAGTAGCCATAAAGAGGGCAGCACGGTGTTTAAAGATGGCGGATGACAGCTGACGAAATTGCCCGCAGCACGGTGCTCTGTTGATTAAAGATGGCGGATGACAACTGTCAAAAAAGCACATGGCTTTGTTTCCGAACAAGTGCACGTGGAATTTGCCGCCACCACATTTCTAACTAAAGAGGGCAGCACTATGCTCTGTTGATTAAAGATGGCGGATGGTAGCTGTCAAGAAAGCACGTGAGTTTGTTTCCAAACAAGAGCACGTGAATTTTTTCAATTTGCCGCCACCACATTTCAAAGGTATCTAGCTAAAGATGGCAGCACAGTGCTCTCTTGATTAAAGATGGCTGCTGTCATGTGAAATTGCCTGCCACCACAGGTATCTAGCTAAAGAGGGCAGCATGGTGCACAAAGATGGCTGCTGTCAAAAAGCATTTTTCAAATTATCCGCCACCACATTTCAAATATAAGTAGCTAAAGAGGGCAGCACGGTGCTCAAAGATGGCGGATGACAGCTGCACGTGGCTTTGTTTACTAAACAAGAGCACGTGGAATTTGCCGCCACCACAGGTACCTAGCTAAAGAGGGCAGCACGGTGCTCAAAGATGGCGGATGATAGCTAACAGAACTTTTCAAATTGCCCGCTACGACATAGAGGGCAGCACGGTGTTCTGTAGATTAAAGGTGGTGGATGACAGCTGACGAAATTACCCGCAGCACAGTGCTCAAAGATGGCGGATGACAGCTGCACGTGGCTTTGTTTACTAAACAAGAGCACGCGGAATTTGCCGCCACCACATAGATGGCAGCACGGTGCTCTCTTGCGGATGACAGCTGTCAAAAAGCACGTAGAATTTGCCACCAGCATAAAGAGGGCAGCACGGTGCTCTCTGGCGGTTGACAGCTGTCAGAAAAGCACATGGGTTTGTAAAGCGTGTAGAATTTACCGCCGCCGGGCAGCATGGTGCTCTCTGGCGGATGATAGCTGACAAAAGAGCGCATAGGTTTGTAAAGCACGTGGAATTTGCCGTCACTACATAGAGTGCAGCACTGAGGTTTGCGATGCAAGATGGCGGATGACGTACCACATTTCAAAGGTAAGTAGCTAAAGAGGGTAGCACGGTGCTCAAAGATGGCGGATGACAGCTGCACGTGGCTTTGTTTCCAAACAAGAGCTCGTGGAATTTGCCACCACTACATAGAGTGCAGCACTGAGGTTTGCGATGCAAGATGGCGGATGACATACCACATTTCAAAGGTAAGTAGCTAAAGAGGGCAGCACGATGCTCAAAGATGGCGGATGACAGCTGCACGTGGATTTGTTTATCTCACGCTAGTGAGGTTAAGTTGGTAGCACTAAGGTTTAGGCCCACCAAGATGGCAGCACTGCCGATGACAGGTGACGCAAGAGGGCAGCACAGTGTTTAAAGATGGCGGATGACAGCTGTTAAAAAAGCACGTGGCTTTGTTTACCACGCGCTAGTTAGGTTAAGTTTGTACCACTAAGGTTTAGGCCCGTCAAGATGGCAGTACTGAGGTTAGCGATGCGTTGTTGTCTGTCAAAAAGCACGTGGCTTTGTTTACAAATCTGTCAAAAAGCACGTGGCTTTGTTTACAAATCTGTCAAAGAGCACGTGGGTGTCAAAAAGCACGTGGCTTTGTTTATCTCGCGCTAGTTAGGTTAAGTTGGCGCTACTGACGTTTAGTCCCGTCAAGATGGCAGTACTGAGGTTAGCGATGCGTTGTTGTCTGTCAAAAAGCACGTGGCTGTCAAAAAGCACGTGGCTTTCTTTACCTCATGGTAGTTAGGTTAAGTTGGTACCACTGAGGTTTAGGCCCGTCAAGATGGCAGCAGTGAGGTTAGCGATGCGTTGTTGTCGATGACAGCTGTCAAAAAGCACGTGGCTTTGTTTACAAATTCAACTCTCCCGCCAAAATTCAAATTTCCCGCCAGAATTCAAATTTCCCGCGCTGCGCGAGGAGGAGGATGCCGCAGAACCATCCAATTATACTACTTCAGGTCTTCCAAGAACATTGGTTCTCGACATAATTCACAGACCATTCTAGATGGTGTCTACTTAGAAACACAAAACACCCTTTTCAGAAAAGTAGCCTTAAGCTTCTCGATATTTTACAAATTTGATTTAGTGACATGTTGCCATATTAAATGAAGTCCATATGTGATTATTGGTTTTACTTTCATCTGAAATAACGCTAGTGCAGTCCGACTTTCGGATCCCACTGGTGTCTGGTTGGCCATATTTGTTCTGTACTTAACATCTCTTCAACACGTACTAAATGTACGTAACACGACCTAATAGGTTGAAAGTCGGTTTCGAATATTTAAATTTATTTACTGTTTCCAGCTCTTCACCCTCGTACGTAATGGTCTCGGACTCACTGCGTCTCCGACCGCGTTTGAATGTCATCATTACTGTTTTCTTTTTGTTTATATTCAATTCGTTGATTCGAGCCCAAACTAGTGGCTTGTCGAAGGCTTCAGTAGTATAATTGGACAGTTCTGCCGCATCCTCCCGCGGGAAATTTGAATTCTGGCGGGAAATTTGAATTTTGGCGGGAAATTTGTGATCTGGCGGGAAATTTGAATTTTGGCGGGAAATTTGAATTTTGGCGGGAGATTTGAATTTGTAAGCAAAGCCACGTGCTTTTTGACAGCTGTCATCGACAACAACGCATCGCTAACCTCACTGCTGCCATCTTGACGGGCCTAAACCTCAGTGGTACCAACTTAACCTAACTAGCGCGAGGTAAACAAAGCCACGTGTTTTTTGCCAGCCACGTGCTTCTTGACAGACAACAACGCATCGCTAACCTCAGTACTGCCATCTTGACGGGCCTAAACCTCAGTAGTGCTAACTTAACCTAACTAGCGCGAGGTAAACAAAGCCACGTGTTCTTGACAGCCACGTGCTTTTCGACAGACAACAACGCATCGCTAACCTCAGTACTGCCATCTTGACTTGCCTAAACCTCAGTAGTGCCAACTTAACCTAACTAGCGTGTGGTAAACAAAGCCACGCGCTTTTTCGACAGCTGTCATCCGCCATCTTTAAACCGCAGAGCACTGTGCTGCCCTCTTTATCGCAGTAGCTGCAAATTCGACACCTGCCATCCGCAGTGCTGCCATCTTGACGGGTCTAACCTTAGTGCTACCAACTTAACCTCACTAGCGTGAGATAAACAAAGCCACGTGCAGCTGACATCCGCCATCCATAATCCACAGAGCACAGTTCTGCCCTCTTTAGCTACTTACCTTTGAAATGTGGTGGCGGATAATTTGAAAAATGCTTTTTGACAGCAGCCATCTTTAAGCACCGTGCTGCCCTCTTTAGCTACTTACCTTTGAAATGTGGTGGCGGTAAATTCCACGTGCTTTACAAACCCATGTGATTTTCTGACAGCTGTCATCCGCCATCTTTAATCCAGAGATAACACTGCTGCCCTCTATGTGGTGGCGGCAAATTCCACGTGCTCTTGTTTGGAAACCAATCAACTTGCTTTTTTGACAGCTGTCATCCGCCATCTTTAATCAACAGAGCACCGTGCTGCTATCATGCGGGCAATTTCATCAGCTGTCATCCGCCATCTTTAATCTACAGAACACAGTGCTGCCCTCTTTATGGCTAATACATTAAGCACGTAGTAGTGGGCAATTTGAAAAGTTCTGTTAGCTATCATCCGCCATCTTTAATCCAGAGAGCACCGTGCGGCCCTCTTTAGCTAGATACCTTTGAAATGTGGTGGCAGCAAATTGAAAAATTTCACGCGCTCTTGTTTGGAAACAAACTCACGTGTTTTTTTGACAGCCATCATCCGCCATCTTTAAGCAACAGAGTACAGTGCTGCCCTCTTTGTTGTGGCGGTTAATTCCACATGTTTTACAAACCCGTGTGCTTTTTGTTGACAGGTGTCATCTGCCAGAGAGCACCGTGCTGTCCTCTTTGTGCCGGTGACAAATTCTACGTGCTTTTTGACAGCTGTCATCCGCCATCTTTAATCAATAGAGCACTGTGCTGCGGGTAATTTCGTCAGCTGTCATCCGCCATCTTTAATCCACAGAGCACCGTGCTGCTCTCTGTAGTAGTGGGTAATTTGAAAAGTACTGTTAGCTGTCATCCGCCATCTTTAATCAAGAGAGCACCGTGCTGCCATCTTTAGTTGAACTGTGGTGGCGGCAAATTCCACGTGCTCTTGTTTAGTAAACAAACTCACGCGCTCTTTGTCAGCTGTCATCCGCCATCTTACATCGCAAACCTCAGTGCTACACTCTTTAGTTGAAAAATGGTAGCGGATAATTTAAAAAGAGAAATTCTATAGCAGCCATCTCTCGACGCTAATTGCACAAGATGGTGGCTATACATGACTCCTTAAAGGTGCTTATGCGAGATGATCGCTATACATAGTTTCTTATGAGACTCCCTTGGGATGCTTGAGCAAGATGGCGGTTATACAAGGCTCTTTATGAGACACCCTAGGGATACTTGCGCAAGATGGTGGTTGCTCTTATGAGGCGGCTTAAGGATCCTTGCACAAGATGGCTAGAGACGCCCCCACCCCTAAAGATGCTTGCGCAAGATGGCGGACGCAAGATGGCGGCTATACATAGCTCCTTATGAGACAGCCAGTACTCGATACAACATGTGATCACAACATTGATTGATGTGTTCAGAACACAAAATAAGTGATCAAGACTAGAATCGAACACTGTACTCGATGTCGTTAACTTCAACATGTGTTTAAAACATTGTTTGGTGTGTTCAGAACACTACATAAGTAGAATCGAACGCTGTACAACATGTTAGGGGATACCTTTGTTCTAAGAAGATCAGATTGAAACATAACAAGACTAGAATTGAACACTGCACTCGATGTCGTTAACTTTAACATGTAAATAGAACATTGATTGATGTGTTCAGATCACTAAACAAGTAGAACCGAACACTGTACAACATGTTAGGGGATACCTTTGTTCTAAGAAAATTAGATTGAAACATAACAAGACTAGAATCGAACACTGCACTCGATGTCGTTAACCTTAACATATGATCAGAACATTGATTGATGTGTTCAGATCACTAAACAAGTAGAACCGAACACTGTACAACATGTTAGGGGATACCTTTGTTCTAAGAAAATTAGATTGAAACATAACAAGACTAGAATCGAACACTGCACTCGATGTCGTTAACCTTAACATATGATCAGAACATTGATTGATGTGTTCAGATCACTAAACAAGTAGAACCGAACACTGCACAACATGTTAGGGGATACCGTTGTTCTAAGAAAATTAGAATGAAACATAACAAGACTAGAATCGAACACTGCACTCGATGTGGTTAACCTTAACATGTGATCCGATACAACATGTTAGGGGATACCTTTGTTCTAAGAAAATTAGATTGAAGCATAGCAAGACTAGAATCGAGCACTGTAAGAACAGTGTTTGATGTGTTCAACACACACTGTGCACATATCGCATAGCTATCTCGCCTATCACTTGCCTAGTATGAAAATCAAAAACACACTGTGCACATATCGCATAGCTAACTCGGCAACACTTCAAATGATTTGCTTAGTACGAAAATAAAAAAATCTATACCGCGTAGCTAACTCGTTCATCGCACTGCTAAGACGCTTAGTAATTGCAAATACACTGATATATGTCATACGAAAATCAAGAAAGCACACTGCGTAGCCAACTCGCTCGGGTCACTCGCTTAGTAATTGCAACACGACTAGAACACTGATACACACACGGATAAGAATGTTGTGAGATACTACATACTTACATGTTAAAAAAAAATATTGGGGGTGTAAGATCATAAATTATATGTACACATGTTGTCTCCAAGTTGTAAGACGAAATAGACGCAGTACTGCGAGTTTCCGCTATAGCTGGCGAACGGAAGTAGCATGATATCTCAGCAAAAAAAAAAAAAAGAAAAAAAAACGCGTGAGCTTGCATACACGCAAGTCAGACACAATGATGGATACCGCGATTCAAATCCTGGCAACTTATGCCGTCAGGAAGGGCATCCGGCGAGCATCTAGCTGTAAATCCCCGATTCTCATGTTAGAAAGAACAACTTGTTGTAAAACATTCTTAATCCGAGTTCTTTGACGTCAGGAAGGGCAACCGGTCGAAATCAATAGTGTATGATGTAGGAGGCTAGATACTGCTAGTTTTGCGTCAGGAAGGGCAACTAGTCTTAAAACAAATTCTTCTGATTTAAAATCTTAATTTTGCGTCAGGAAGGGCATCCGGCTGTAAAACAATAGTTCGTGATACAGCGATTTAAAATCTAAGAAGAGCATCTAGCTGTAAATTCCCGATTCTCGTGTTAGAAGTTGTAAAAGAGATTCTTAATCCAAGTTCTTTGACGTCAGGAAGGGCAACCGGTCGAAAACAATAGTGTATGATGTATGAGGCTAGATACTGCCAGTTTTGCGTCAGGAAGGGCAACTAGTCTTAAAACAAATTCTTGCGATTTAAAATCTTAGTTTTGCGTCAGGAAGGGCATCCGGCTGTAAAACAATAGTCCGTGATACAGTGATTTAAAATCTAAGAAGGGCATCTAGCTGTAAAACCCTGATTCTCGTGTTAGAAGTTGTAAAACAGATTCTTAATCCGAGTTCTTTGACGTCAGGAAGGGCAACCGGTCGTAAAACAATAATGTATGATGTAAGAGGTTAGATACTGCTAGTTTTGGGTCAGGAAGGGCAACTAGTCTTAAAACAAATTCTTGCGATTTAAAATCTTAGTTTTGCGTCAGGAAAGGCATCCGGCTGTAAAACAATAGTTCGTGATACAGTGATTTAAAATCTAAGAAGAGCATCTAGCTGTAAAACCTGATTCTCGTGTTAGAAGTTGTAAAACAGATTCTTAATCCGAGTTCTTTGACGTCAGGAAGGGCAACCGGTCGAAAACAATAGTGTATGATGTAAGAGGTTAGATACTGCTAGTTTTGCGTCGGGAAGGGCAACTAGTCTTAAAACAAATTATTGCGATTTAAAATCTTAGTTTTGCGTCAGGAAGGGCATCCGGCTGTAAAACAATAGTTCACGATACAGCGATTTAAAATCTAAGAAGTGCATCTAGCTGTAAAACCCCGATTCTCGTGTTAGAAGTTGTAAAAGAGATTCTTAATCCAAGTTCTTTGACGTCAGGAAGGGCAACCGGTCGAAAACAATAGTGTATGATGTAAGAGGCTAGATACTGCCAGTTTTGCGTCAGGAAAGGCAACTAGTCTTAAAACAAATTCTTGCGATTTAAAATCTTAGTTTTGCGTCAGGAAGGGTATCCGGCTGTAAAACAATAGTTCGTTATACAGCGATTTAAAATCTAAGAAGAGCATCTAGCTGTAAATCCCCGATTCTCGTGTTAAAAAAGACATCTACTTGTAAAACAGATTCTTAATCCGAGTTCTTTGACGTCAGGAAGGGCAACCGGTCGAAAACAATAGTGTATGATGTAAGAGGCTAGATACTGCCAGTTTTGCGTCAGGAAGGGCAACTAGTCTTAAAACAAATTCTTGCGATTTATAATCTTAGTTTTGCGTCAGGAAGGGCATCCGGCTGTAAAACAATAGTTCTCGATACAGCGATTTAAAATCTAAGAAGTGCATCTAGCTGTAAAACCCCGATTCTCGTGTTAGAAGTTGTAAAAGAGATTCTTATTCCAAGTTCTTTGACGTCAGGAAGGGCAACCGGTCGAATGCAATAGTGTATGATGTAAGAGGCTAGATACTGCCAGTTTTGCGTCAGGAAGGGCAGCTAGTCTTAAAACAAATTCTTGAGATTTAAAATGTTAGTTTTGCGTCAGGAAGGGCATCCGGCTGTAAAACAATAGTTCGCGATAAAGCGAATTAAAATCTAAGAAGTGCATCTAGCTGTAAAACCCGTGTTGAGGGTGATTCATTTGTCGGATGGGGGTGATCCTACTGTTGCATTTTACATTCTCAGGTAGTTTCGAGGGCGTGCAAAGAGCCAGCATTAAGTAAGGGCTGTTGATGGAGCGGTGTTTAACCTTGTACAGGCTCCTTCAACAGGAGTAGCCTACATGCCGGCGCCGTGCAGGCTCTTTCGATAGGAGTAGTCTATATGCTGGCACTGTGTTTTAACTTCTCCGTACAATCATGATATTTTATGTTAGGAACTTATATGGGCTAAATGCTACACATTCCGTGGCAGAGCCGGGAATCGAACTCGGGCCTCCGGGGGTAGCAGCTAATCACACTAACTACTACACCACAGAGGAGGACTATTTCAGTTTTACAGAACAGAATATTTTACAACCTTAATACGCTTATAATCTAGCAATAAGACGTTGTATGAGTTACAAGTTGCTTATCAGCATACCGTGTCTTCGTTCAAGGTTAGTGCAGCCGGAAGCCGAGTGTACAATTTCAGCCAACACATGCATTCCATACCTCGCTCTGAATGACTGCGCCGATACAAGTTCAAAGATAGTGCTCTATGTAGTAGAACAAAAAATGTAACCCATAACCCGTTCCTAAAGCTTAAAACTGTAAATGTTTGAAGCTCCTGTTTTTACAGCTAGATGTGGTTCCTAACGTAGCAGGGCCGGGATTAAAAATATGTTTTAAAGTCGAGTGCCTCCTCCTGACGCAGGAGTTTAAAACGCAAGAATTTGTTTTACGACCGGTTGCCCTTCCTGACGCGAGATTTTAAATCACAAGAATCCGTTTTACAACAGGATACCCTTCTAGGATTTTAAAAAGCAGTATCTAGCCTCTTACATCATACGCTATTGTTTTCGACCGGTTGCCCTTCCTGACGTCAAAGAACTCGGATTAAGAATCTCTTTTACAACTTCTAACACGAGAATCGGAGTTTTACAGCTAGATGCACTTCTTAGATTTTAAATCGCTGTATCGTGAACTATTGTTTTACAGCCGGATGCCCTTCCTGACGCAAAACTAAGATTTTAAATCGCAAGAATTTGTTTTAAGACTAGTTGCCCTTCCTGACGCAAAACTGGCAGTATCTAGCCTTGTACATCATACACTTTTGTTTTCGACCGGTTGCCCTTCCTGACGTCAAAGAACTAGAATTAAGAATGTTTTACAACTTCTAACACGAGAATCGGGGATTTACAGCTAGATGCTCTTCTTAGATTTTAAATCGCTGTATCTCAAACTATTGTTTTACAGCCGGATGCCCTTCCTGACGCAAAACTAAGATTTTAAATCGCAAGAATTTGTTTTAAGACTAGTTGCCCTTCCTGACGCAAAACTGGCAGTATCTAGCCTCTTACATCATACACTATTGTTTTCGACCGGTTGCCCTTCCTGACGTCAAAGAACTTGGATTAAGAATCTCTTTTACATCTTCTAACACGGGAATCGGGGTTTTACACCTAGATGCACTTGTTAGATTTTAAATCGCTGTATCGTGAACTATTGTTTTACATCCGGATGCCCTTCCTGACACATCACTAAGATTTTAAATCGCAAGGATTTTTTTTAAGACTAGTTGCCCTTCCTGACGCAAACCTAGCAGTATCTAACCTCTTGCATGATACACTATTGTTTTACGACCGGTTGCCCTTCCTGACGTCAAAGAACTCGGATTAAGAATCTGTTTTACAACTTCTAACACGAGAATCAGGGTTTTACAGCTAGATTCTCTTCTTAGATTTTAAATCACTGTATCACGAACTATTGTTTTACAGCCGCATGCCCTTCCTTATGCAAAACTAAGATTTTAAATCGCAAGAATTTGTTTTAAGACTAGTTGCCCTTCCTGACGCAAAACTAGCAGTATCTAGCCTCTGACATCATACACTATTGTTTTCGACCGGCTGCCCTTCCTGACGTCAAAGAACTCAGATTAAGAATATGTTTTTCAACTTCTAACACGAGAATCGCCGATTTACAGCTAGATGCTCTTCTTAGATTTTAAATCGCTGTATCATGAACTATAGTTTTACAGCCGGATGCCCTTCCTGACGCAAAACTAAGATTTTAAATCAGAAGAATTTGTTTCAAGACTAGTTGCCCTTCCTGACGCAAAACTAGCAGTATCTAGCCTCTTACATCATACACTATTGTTTCGACCGGTTGCCCTTCCTGACGTCAAAGAACTGGGATTAAGAATGTTTTACAACAAGTTGTTCTTTCTAACATGAGAATCGGGGATTTACAGCTAGATGCTCGCCGGATGCCCTTCCTGACAGCATAAGTTGCCAGGATTTGAATCGCGGTATCCATCATTGTGTCTGACTTGCATGTATGCAAGCTCACGCGTTTTTTTTTTTGCTGAGATATCATGCTACTTCCGTTCGCCAGCTATAGCGGAAACTCGCAGTACTGCGTCTATTTCGTCTTACAACTTGGAGGAGACAACATGTGTACATATAATTTATGATCTTTCACCCCCAATATTTTTTTAAAACATGTAAGCATGTAGTATCTCGCAACATTCTTATCCGTGTGTGTATCTGTGTTCTAGTCGTGTTGCAATTACTAAGCGAGTGACCCGAGGGAGTTGGCTACGCAGTGTGCTTTCTTGATTTTCGTATGACATATATCAGTGTATTTGCAATTACTAAGCGCCTTAGCAGTGCGATGAACGAGTTAGCTACGCGGTATAGATTTTTTTATTTTCGTACTAAGCAAATCGTTTGAAGTGTTGCCGAGTTAGCTATGCGATATGTGCACAGTGTGTTTTTGATTTTCATACTAGGCAAGTGATAGGCGAGATAGCTATGCGATATGTGCACAGTGTGTGTTGAACACATCAAACAATGTTCTTACAGTGTTCGATTCTAGTGTTGCTATGCTTCAATCTAATTTTCTTAGAACAAAGGTATCCCCTAACATGTTGTATCGGATCACATGTTAAGGTTAACCACATCGAGTGCAGTGTTCGATTCTAGTCTTGTTTTGTTTCAATCTAATTATCTTAGAACAAAGGTATCCCCTAACATGTTGTACAGTGTTCGGTTCTACTTGTTTAGTGATCTGAATACATCAATTAATGTTCTGATCACATGTTGCATCGAGTGCAGTGTTCAATTCTAGTCTTGTTATATTTCAATCTGATCTTCTTAGAACAAAGATATCCCCTAACATGTTGTACAGTGTTCGGTTCTACTTGTTTAGTGACCTGAACACATCAATCAATGTTCTGATCACATGTTAAGGTTAACGACATCGAGTGCTGTGTTCGATTCTAGTCTTGTTATGTTTCAATCTAATTTTCTTAGAACAAAGGTATCCCCTAACATGTTGTACAGTGTTCGGTTCTACTTGTTTAGTGACCTGAACACATCAATCAATGTTCTGATCACATGTTAAGGTTAACGACATCGAGTGCTGTGTTCGATTCTAGTCTTGTTATGTTTCAATCTAATTTTCTTAGAACAAAGGTATCCCCTAACATGTTGTACAGTGTTCGGTTCTACTTGTTTAGTGTTCTGAACACATCAATCAATGTTCTGTTCACATGTTAAGGTTAACGACATCGAGTGCAGTGTTCAATTCTAGTCTTGTTATGTTTCAATCTGATCTTCTTAGAACAAAGGTATCCCCTAACATGTTGTACAGCGTTCGATTCTACTTATGTAGTGTTCTGAACACACCAAACAATGTTTTAATCACATGTTGAAGTTAACGACATCGAGTACAGTGTTCGATTCTAGTCTTGATCACTTATTTTGTGTTCTGAACACATCAATCAATGTTCTGATCACATGTTGTATCGAGTACTGGCTGTCTCATAAGGAGCTATGTATAACCGCCATCTTGCGTCCGCCATCTTGCGCAAGCATCTTTAGGGGTGGGGGCGTCTCTAGCCATCTTGTGCAAGGATCCTTAAGCCGCCTCATAAGAGCAACCACCATCTTGCGCAAGCATCCCTAGGGTATCTCATAAGGAGCCTTGTATAACCGCCATCTTGCGCAAGCATCCCAAGGGAGTCTCATAAGAAACTATGTATAGCGATCATCTCGCATAAGCACCTTTAAGGAGTCATGTATAGCCACCATCTTGTGCAATTAGCGTCGAGAGATGGCTGCTGTAGAATTTCTCTTTTTAAATTATCCGCTACCATTTTTCAACTAAAGAGTGTAGCACTGAGGTTTGCGATGTAAGATGGCGGATGACAGCTGACAAAAAGCGCGTGAGTTTGTTTACTAAACAAGAGCACGTGGAATTTGCCGCCACCACAGTTCAACTAAAGATGGCAGCACGGTGCTCTCTTGATTAAAGATGGCGGATGACAGCTAACAGTACTTTTCAAATTACCCACTACTACAGAGAGCAGCACGGTGCTCTGTGGATTAAAGATGGCGGATGACAGCTGACGAAATTACCCGCAGCACAGTGCTCTATTGATTAAAGATGGCGGATGACAGCTGTCAAAAAGCACGTGGAATTTGTTACCGGCACAAAGAGGACAGCACGGTGCTCTCTGGCAGATGGCACCTGTCAAAAAAAGCACATGGGTTTGTAAAGCATGTGGAATTTACCGCCACAAGAAAGAGGGCAGCACTGTACTCTGTTGCTTAAAGATGGCGGATGATGGCTGTCAAAAAACACGTGAGTTTGTTTCCAAACAAGAGCGCGTGAAATTTTTCAATTTGCCGCCACCACATTTCAAAGGTATCTAGCTAAAGAGGGCCGCACGGTGCTCTCTGGATTAAAGATGGCGGATGATAGCTAACAGAACTTTTCAAATTGCCCGCTACTACGTGCTTAAGGTAGTAGCCATAAAGAGGGCAGCACGGTGTTCTGTAGATTAAAGATGGCGGATGACAGCTGATGAAATTGCCCGCATGATAGCAGCACGGTGCTCTGTTGATTAAAGATGGCGGATGACAGCTGTCAAAAAAGCATGTTGATTTGTTTCCAAACAAGAGCACGTGGAATTTGCCGCCACCACATAGAGGGCAGCACTGTTCTCTGTGGATTAAAGTTGGCGGATGACAGCCGTCAGAAAATCACATGGGTTTGTAAAGCACGTGGAATTTACCGCCACCACATTTCAAAGGTAAGTAGCTAAAGAGGGCAGCACGGTGCTTAAAGATGGCTGCTGTCAAAAAGCATTTTTTCAAATTATCCCCCACCACATTTCAAAGGTAAGTAGCTAAAGAGGGCAGCACTGTGCTCTGCTGATTAAAGATGGCGGATGTCAGCTGCACGTGGCATTGTTTATCTCACGCTAGTGAGGTTAAGTTGGTAGCAGTAAGGTTTAAACCCGTCAAGATGGCAGCACTGCGGATGGCAGGTGACGAATTTGCAGCTACTGCGATAAAGAGGGCAGCGCAGTGCTCTGTGGTTTAAAGATGGCGGATGACAGCTGTCAAAAAAGCACGTGGCTTTGTTTACCACACGCTAGTTAGGTTAAGTTGGCACTACTGAGGTTTAAGTCCGTCAAGATGGCAGTACTGTGGTTAGCGATGCGTTGTTGTCTGTCGAAAAGCACGTGGCTGTCAAGAACACGTGGCTTTGTTTACCTCGCGCTAGTTAGGTTAAGTTAGCACTACTGAGGTTTAGGCCCGTCAAGATGGCAGTACTGAGGTTAGCGATGCGTTGTTGTCTGTCAAAAAGCACGTGGCTGTCAAAAAACACGTGGCTTCTGTTTACCTCGTGCTAGTTAGGTTAAGTTGGTACCACTGAGGTTTAGGCCCGTCAAGATGGCAGCAGTGAGGTTAGCGATGCGTTGTTGTCGATGACAGCTGTCAAAATGCACGTGGCTTTGTTTACAAATTCAAATCTCCCGCCAAAATTCAAATTTCCCGCCAGAATTCAAATTTCCCGCGGGAAGAGGCGGCAGAACTGTCCAGTTATACTACTGGCTTCCTGAAGTGCATCTCTAGCAGCTGAAGCGAGGACCATATCATCAACATAGATGTAGGTTTGTACTCCATTCGTCTTAATTGCTTTCATCACATCATGGGTCGCAATGTTGAATAATATAGGACTGAAGGGATCCCCTTGTAATACGCCAATTGTCTGATCAATTCCTGTAGATATGGATACAGAGTTGTTAATTTGAAGTCTGTTTTCTGCCAAAATGTTGTTAATTATACGAAATAAAGGGTTGTTCTCACCCAATAACTTTGTTAATTTTTCCATCAGTTTTACTCGGTTAGTTGAGTCTGTAGGATCACTGAAGAGGGCTCTGCCAAGTAAGTATACATATTCCTAGACGTCTCAACTCTACTATAGCTAATGCTTCATTTTTTTGTAAACTCATTTTGGAAGTATAATATTCTTTTGCAATCTCACAATCAGACATGAAATAAAAGTTACAATGAAGTCTTAAAATTAAAAAGGTTGTGAAGTACGGTATTTGATACTAAACCTGAGAACCCCGGATGGGCTTTAGATTTAGCAGAGTCGAAAGCCTTAGGGTAGTCCACAAAAACGGTAATCAACTTCCCTCTTTTAAACCGGAGAGCCTCGTGAATATCATTTTGTAAACACTGAATTGCATTTTCTGAAGCCAAATTGCTCCTCAGAAAGGAAACTTTCTACTAGAGATTTTAGCCTTCCTGTTATAAGTTTGGTGAACAGTTTCAAAAGAGTACATTCCAAAGCGATACCCCTGTAAGCATCAGGATAACAAGGATCCCCTTTCCCTTTGTACAAGAGCTTTAGAGTAGAGGTTCTCCAATGATCCGGAATGCAACCCTGTCGTAGGCATTCATTGAACAGAAGTGTCCACGATTCCAGAAGAACACTAGCCGCACTCTTTATGTGTTCATTGTAAATGTTATCTGGTCCGCAAGCTTTCTTCATATTAAGCTTGTCGATTATATCTTTTACTTCGTCTTGTGTGAATAGGAGAGTTATCAAATTCCAATATCTTGTGAAATATTTTAGCAGGTCTTGTATCGTTAGGTCGAGGACCGAGTGTTCAACCCAGATTTCCATCGGAATGTCACGAGGGAATTTCGGTATTCTTGGTCTGAGTACACTGTATGGTTGACTTTTAACCTTTTGAATTTGTTTCTTACCTATTTTGTCATAGTACTCTGCCTTTTTGAGTTTAATGAGATTCTTATATTCCTTTCGTCTCTCAGCATAATCATGAATAGTAACATCTGTTGGGGAATATCTAACAACATGAAGACCTCCTGTCGAGTTCTATAGCGGCTAGTATCGAACCGTGGCTTTGCCTTTCTATCAGCTTTAACTACCGTCGTTGCATTGTGAATAGTCTCCATTTCTTTTGTCGCTATCTCGTAATAGATTGTTAATTGAAAGACGCGTTCTTTATCTGAAATCATGAGGTCCGTATCCAATACCCTGGATCTTATGAGCGGTAATATGTTTCTGATTGCTACTGGTAGATGTTTCCTCTCAATTCTGTTGAGGATCGTCTGGTTGGCAGACTGAACAGAGTGCACCGGGTCTATTGTGCTGCTTCCGTTTGGACAGATATAAGTTTTCTCTTGTCGTTTGTTTATTAATGTTAAACCTGCTTGTAAGAAGTCAAGCACCATTTCCGATTTGTGGGACATAACATCTGTGCGACAGTTAAGATCTCCTGCAACAATTACCAATTCATAACTAACATTTAACATTTGAGCTTGGCTTAAAATATAGAAACGTAAAATATATAAAATCTTACCAGTTACAGTTTTCTCGAAACGAGTAACGGAGCACCTTTTCAGTTCTTTTCTTACTGTTATTTACTAACAGTGGACGCAAAACAATTTCTATCGCTATTTCGCTGATCATTTGTTCATGACCAGATTTCAGGATACGTTTTATAACACATAATGCAGTGCGTATCATTAAATCCGCCACCCAATCTCAATGAACTAAACAAAGCTTCTAATGCGTCTCCAGAAAATCATCTAGTGAGAACATAAAATAACCGATTTTGTAACAGTTGAGACATGCATTCTACCATAGATTTCACAGTTAGCGAGACAGCATCTGCCATCTCATTAGTCAGACACTTCAGATTTTCACGTTTTAATTCCAACCAAATTATTTTAACGTACCTACTCATCATTCAACCATTGTAAGTATACCTGCTGGTGAATAGAAATGCACACAATCTGGATTGTTTTGCCGAAAGGCATTACAGTAATAATTTCTGAACTAAAAGGGATAGATCAGAGACTTCTAAGCCTTTGACGAGAAAGTAGGCAGCAGGACTAGAGAACTTCTTTGCAAGTCGGATTACAAGAAAACACAACGGTTTATTCGCGAGAGCAGGAGATTTTACAATATGTGTGCCGCACACACCTTCAACATTGACCACGCAAACGAACTTGTCAGTGGTTCGGTCGTACAGGAGCCGGACCTAATAAGCCATTTAATCGGCGATCACTCCTCTTGTTGGTCTGAGAGTTTTACATTCAGCTCTAAGTCTTTCCTTCACTAATTGGGAAATCCCGACAAACACTATCAACGTTTTCCATTTAGGCTACCTGTTCGGAGTACTTTGTAACGGAGCTGACACTAGACCAGGAGTCCTGCCACATTCGTAACCGTTTGGGACACTATTCCCCAAGCCACATAGTACCGCGTGATTTGTTCTGACTGCGCGGATTTTTTCTTGCGAAAATTATGGATTTGATTTTTAAAAACAGTCGTTTTTCCTTTATATTTGGCCGCTTCCTTTACTTTATTCAGACGATCAATTTCTGGGTTGTCTTCGAATTGTCTCTGTAGCCTTTTAACTTCATTAAGGTTAGTCATCGGCTGTTATCGCAGTCTCAGAATTTTTGATCGGAGCCTCTAATGTCTGATTCTCTGATCACTGTCATTCTTACTCGTTGGAATATTGACTTGGATTGATACAGGGTTGTTCAAATGAATTTCGTACTCGTCATCCAATGTATTTCCTGCGGTTGAAGAGCTTGTTTCATCACAGATTTCTTCCGAAGAAATATCTTGCCGCTGTCTGGTCTTTCGTGGAGCTATTTTTCTAGTTTGAAGGTAATGGGGATAATTCGAAGACCGACTAGGCACGCTCTCTGGCTTCAATATATTTTTCTTTTAGTTTAATCTTTTATCTCCATCTCTAAAATTCAGGCTACAAACACGAAAATAATCGAATGGAATCCATTGACCACCCTTGGTTGATCCTAGCCTTGATATAGGGTTCAGGCAATTTTCCCAAAGTTATTTACTTTGGGGATAATAGGATTTCTCACACCTGAAGAATTTGGATTTCCTGCTTTGATATACAGAGAGGAACACAACAATATTACCATAATCATTTTACAGCCAGAGGCACATACATAAATGCTCGATGCAAACGCACTAGAACACAACAACGTGGGTGCTTTAGCTGGCGCCCCTGGCGGAGGTTCATGACACTAAGAGCTCACGCTGAGAAGCATGTTAACCGCATAGCATGGAGCAGGCATTATACAGGTTTGAGACGGCGGTGGATCCAATATATCGGATTCTTTGTATTCAGGTTGAATATAAATGCCTAAAATAGTACACAATTTGGATTCTTACAACAACAATGTTTAATGATTTCATTTCAACTGTGAAAGGAGAAAATTTCGATTTAAACACACATGACACACCTCCGATAGGTCTTCCTATTGGCTGAGTTAAAGTAAAGGCGTGCCTACACCAGTCCTTAGTGAGAAAAGTTTCTGTTAGGATTGTTATGTCGAAGTTTTCAAATATATCACAAGGTAACATATTAGAGACACTTGACAGACCTTCTATATTCCATGTTAGCAATTCTATTGTATCGTTAGTGCCTGGCTTGTTAACTACTATTTTTTCCTTCTTACCATATTCAGGCGGTTGTAAAAGTGTTGTTCTGATTTCCGTTTGGAGGTCGTGGCTCGTCATTTCTTGACCTCCGTAAAAGATAGCGTCTCACCGTAATGTTTTTCGGCCGGTTATCTGGTGTGTTTACACGCTCTAGAAATTCGTATCGTAAACCTACATTAAACGATTTGTTCTCCACTTTCGTAGGCAGATGTTCACAAACTATTCTTCCGGTAATTCCAAGTTTTTGAAGATGCGAGATGAGGTTTTTACTGTCGGTCGTTGCATGGAGGTGACCTATATGCAACCATCCCATCTTTTCTCCCACCTTAATGGAGTCTTCCTTGGTGTCTTTTGTGCCTGTGATAATGGTGATGCTCCTTGTGCGGCGACGTCTGTTGTCACTGTCATTGGTTACAACTTGCATGGTAGTTGTGTTTGAATAGGCTGACATCCCTTGATCAGTTACATCGGTAAGTGATCCTCTCTCATCCCTACTGCAGATGTTGATTGAGGTTCTTTCCTTTTCATAATCAACGATGCGGATGGAAAATTTCCAGGATCACTAAGGGGAATATTAGAATCCCCTGAGATATTTTGATTCCGCTGCTCCTTACGAAGGCAATTAGAATTATTCCCTGGAGGATAATATGAAATCTTTATTTGCCGTCCGGGATGACGGAATAATGTCTCATCATTTAGTCTGTTTATCGCTGTTGATAGTTCATGTAACTTCCGATTCATTTCTTCGCGAATGTTCTTTATTTCCTTATGAATGCTCTTTCCAGCTTCGTATTGAAAAAATCCTGATTACAATGATAGGAAAGCCATAGTAATTTCGACTTCTTTTTGCTAGAATCCTTGAGTGCCTTAAATTGCCCTTGTTGTGATTCCGCGCAAGATTGATGATGCCATCCCCGACATAAACCTTTACACTCAACTGCTGTCTCAGACTCTTCCACTTTCCGCTCACAGATGGGGCATACATCAGTCTCATCAACATATTCTTCTTCGTTGAAGTGCAACTGCGTAACAATTTAGGTACTTACGTCCGGCATGGTATCTGGTGTGCGGTGATGAGATGGCTGACGCTCACTTTCTGTCTGAATGTGATACGTTCAGAAGTAGCGCCCTGAGCACATGGAGTTGATGTACGATACAATAACATGCTGTCTTTCACACATTGTTTTCCTTGGCAACCGTAGAGAGGTGTTGTTTGAACTTCAGCAAATAGTTTGAAGTTTATTTACTGGTATATTTTGAAGAACTTTGTGCCTCCAGTCGCTACCTAGTACTTACACATTACGATACGCTTAGTCGTGTGCTCCGTGTTTTCAGTATTTGGTTGTGAGGATTCTTTTTCCTTGTTTTAGTGCTAGTGCCGTGTGTTATTATGGCTGCCTCCAGTGGAGGTGATAGCCTTTTGTTAGGAGATAAGTTAGTTGTCGCGCAGGAGGAAGAAGTTCGGATGCAAGACGAATCTTCTGGAAACCTGGCAACTCAATCAATTTTGACAGACTCACAATTATCACAAAATTCTAATTCTAATGGTGACAATGTACTGCCGCCTATGGAACGTGAACAGTATTCCCATTCACACCTTGGACCTTATATTGTATATGTTGAATCACTGGAAAACAAAAATTTAGGGCAACTCCATCCTATGGCCCTTGGGAGACATTTTTATGAACGTAATATTTCCGTCCAGTCTATCTCCCGTAAAGGTCGTAATCGCCTACAAATAATTTTTAATAATGCGGGGCAAGCCAACGATTTTCTGTGCCACCCTCTGCTCACATCTCTACATCTTAAGCATACATCCCGTCTTCTAATATTTTTCGTGTGGGGATTATTCGAGATGTGAATAAGAACCTTTCTGAAGACGACATTCGACTTTATCTTACTTCATCCGTACCGGTTAAAGCAGTACAACGTCTCAATCGTCGCATTGTTTCCAATGATGGTGTTGGTTATGTCCTCACTGGATCAATTAAAATTACCTTTCGAGCCCAAAAGTTACCTACACAAGTATCTCTTTTCCAAGTCTACTTGCATGTTGAGCCTTTCATTTTTTCCCCTGTTCTCTGCAGAAAATGCCTCCGATATGGTCATACACAGGCCCAATGTCGTGCACAGGTAGCACGCTGCGATAAGTGCTCAATGGAGCACGTCACCGATCATTGTACATCTCAGATTGCAAAATGTGTGTATTGCAAAGGCCCACATCCAACGGGAGCAATAACTTGTCCGGAACACAAATACCAACAAGAGATAAAGAAGGTCATGAGCACGGAACATATCTCATTTCAAGATGCTAAGAACAAGACTTCCCTCCCTCATTATCATCCGTCTCAACACCCCCAGGATTCCCCCCCCCCTGGTACCAGAACAAGTCTCTTCTTCCCCTGTTCAAGATTTTTCTAGAAAACGTAAATTTACACAAGTAATCCAGAAATCTGCCCCTCCGCCTTTGACTCCGGGTTATGATAGAACTGGTTATCTTGCTTTGGTACGCCCTGACCCCGGTTCTACGGGCCGGGTTCCATTTTCTTCTCCTCTGCCTGCTACAACATCATCTTCTCTTCCCACAGCATCACCTCCCTCTACTTCGGGTCTTAGTTACCCGCCCCGATCCCACGACTCTCAACTGTTAATGCAAAGAAACCAAGTACATCAAGAAATCCAACAAATCTTATTCTTGCTTCTTCAGAATGTGGGAGGAGAGTCTCCCATTTCACCGGTAATTTATCAACTACGAGATCGCATCGCTCATATCCTTACCCTATATGATACGCGTTTTGCAGTGGAACGCTAGAAGTCTTTTTCATAAAAAACATGAACTTCAACTATTAATTCAGGAAACGTGTGCTAACATCATTATAATACAAGAAACGTGGTTTTATGCAAACACCCTTTTTCATCTTCCTGATTTTCGTGTCGAACGCCTTGATACTAATGGAAGTGAAGGCCTTGCCATTTTTATTCATAAGTCTATTCCATATGTCCCCTTTCCTCTGAAGCATTGCATTCCAAATACTCTTGCTTTAGGTATTATCGTGCGAAATATATATTTCATCAATGTGTATTGTCCTCCTGATGTTTATATCTCTACCTCTCACTGGTCCCACTTCCTTACCCAATTTGATTCCATTGACAATGTTTTTCTCTTTGGTGATTTTAATTGTTCCCATACTGCCTGGGGTAGTTCTAAAGATACATCTAAAGGGACAAATTTTCTTACGGCAACTCAATCCCATCACTTTACCCTTTTAAATGACGGGTCCCCAACTCGACTCACCCCTCCTGGTTCACCCACTAGTTCTGTTGATCTTTCGCTCTGCCATGACCACATGACTCCTAATACCGTGTGGCATATACTCCGTGACACTCATCTGAGTGATCATTTCCCTATTCTTATTTCTTTTGGTGTTTGTAAACCACCCTTTTCCTCATCCCCACCCTCTCAGCTCAGTAATATTCGGTCTTTCCGAAATTTTGATAAACAATCGTATTGTAGTTTCCTTCACACCCATTTCCTTCAATACACGCCCAAAACCTTAGACTATCCTACCCTTCTACGCATTCTCTCCTATGTTGAGACTTTCCATCCATTCAAATTTATCCCCTCCCTCTGTCCCCGTCCTTATCAGAAAATACATTGGTGGGACGACGAATGCCACAAGTTAATACTGCGGCGAACAGCTTTATTTAAATTGTATCGTAAGAATATGACGCTAGCTAATTATTTAACATTGAGACGTCATAATGCATGTATCAAACGCATATTTAATGCAAAGAGACGCGAGTCTTGGAAGGCCTTCATCTCCTCTCTTAATCATCGCGTATCTGCAACATCCCTTTGGAACGCCATTCGCGCACTCACCCGTGTTACTTCTGTACACCCTGAGCATTCGATTATTCTGCCTAATGTCCTTCTTTCTTTTCTATATACTATAACACCTGACTTCACAATTCCGCCTCCCTTTTCTTCCTTCCGTCCCATATCCCCCCAATTTTCTGTTTTACTTCAACCCATCCAACTGTCCGAATTACAGTCCGTTTTACAAGTAGTTCGTAGTTCATCTCCTGGTCCTGATAGTATCACTTACACTATGCTCCGGCTTTTACCCCATACCGGTCTTCTTGTTTTACTTTCTCTTTTTAATAATATCCTTCTCACCTTACAGGTACCGGCACAGTGGAACAACTTTCATTTAGTCCCAATTCTTAAACCTGGGAAAGATCCCTCTTCTCCTTTAAGTTATCGTGGCATTGTTTTAAGTTCCTGTGTTAGGAAACTTTTTCAAAACATTCTACTACGGCGTCTTCTCTGGGTTATGGAGAAACATCAGATCCTTCCTAAATATCAGTATGCCTTTTTTAAAGGACGTAGCACACAAGATCCTCTCAATATTTTGTTGACTGATCTCCTACTAGCTAGACATCGTAAACATAACACTATTACTGTTTTTCTTGATATTCAAGGAGCTTATGATTCCGTTCCTTTACACCTATTATGGTCTTGCCTTGATTCGCTTGGCTTTCCCTCTGCTTTTATTTCTCTATTAGAACGCCTATATACTTCTCGTACTCTCAGTCTCAAATCCCCCTACCCCCCGTTTCCAGGAAGACACGTTTCGCATGGAGTCCCACAGGGTGATATACTAAGCGGTATCCTCTTTGCGCTTTATATGCGAGATTTAGAACGTATAATTACAAAGAACGCATGAGTTTTAGCTTACGCAGACGACTATGTTTTATACGTATCACATGATAGTGTTGATGTGTGTAGGAGAAAAATAGAGTGTGTCCTTCATGAGGTTGCTCTCTGGTTACATGAACATGGCTTCTCACTCTCGCCTTCCAAATGTGCTGCAATCCTATTTACCCATACTCGCTCACCTAACCGTTCTCCTCTCCTTCTTGATCGTCTTACCATCCCCTTTGTTAATCAGCATCCCTACCTTGGAGTCATATTGGACCACAAAATATCATGGACTCCTTATGTGGTCTCTCTTCAACGTAAAACTGATCGTTTTATTTCTATATTACGTACAATCACCCGTCGAAGTTGGGGCGCTGACCCCGTTACAGCTATTCTCCTTTACAGAGCAACTATTCGATCCTTACTAGATTATTGTGCTCTTTTTATCGACACCGCTTCTGCTACTACCCTTGCACGTTTAAATACAATACAGCGACGTAAAACCCCTAGCAAAAAAAATACAATACAATACCGCGCACTACGTGTCTGTTTAGGAGCACTTAAAACTACACCAACCAATGCCTTATTAATAGAAGCCGGTGAACAGCCTTTAAAGATTCGGCGACAGACCATAGCCGCTAAGTATGTCCTCAAACATTTTACTGTCACCCGGTCTCAGCTTATCCCCAAGCTACGACTTTTACATTCTTATTATTCTTCCAAATCTCCCCGTGGAAACCGTGTCCCTGCTTTATACACCGCATTTCGTTCTCTTATACCAAGAGAATTTGAGCTCCTCCGTTTACCCACATTGCCTTTATACTCTATCCCTTATGACAGTCAGTCCTTTTGTCCTCAAGTAATTATATCTTCTTCTGAATCATTTTCTTGTCTAACACATTCTACTCCTCTTTCCCCTCTTGCAACTAAACGTTTTCGACTTTCCCTCTACATAAGGGAAGTAAGCATTTTTACTGACGGATCAAAATCAGCACACGGCGTTGGAGCAGCCTTTTATATCCCCCAACCGTATACTCTCTCTGAGTTTTCCCTCCCTTCTGCCTTTTCTGTTTTTACCGCCGAATTGTTTGCTATTAGACAAGCCCTCATTACCATCAGGTCACTTGCTTATGATAAGGTTACGATTTTCACGGATGCACAAAATGTTCTGCATGCCTTATGCTCGCCTCTCTCTTCCCCTAATTGGTACTTATATAGCGTTAAGTGTCTCTTATATATCCTTACTCGTTCTGGTGTTTATATAACTCTAGTTTGGGTTCCCAGTCACTCTGGTATCATGGGGAATGAGACTGCTGATCAGGCAGCTAAACGAGCATCACAACAATCCCCCCTCTTTTTCTTGCGATCCCCCCTTCTGATCTCATTCATGAAGTCCGGGATATAGCATATTGTCATTGGCAGTCCGATTGGAATGAAACGTCACGAGAAAAGGGATGTTTTTATCATCAATTACAACCTGTTATTCCTCTTAAACCGTGGTTTTATTATGGTACGTACTCTCGGCGCCATATCACATCTATTATACGTCTACGTTTTAATCATGCCCTTACTCCCCAATATAAAAATCGTTTTCATCTTCCTCCCCCAACTTCCTGTGCTTGTGGTTTGTCTGATACTGACAGTAATCACCTTCTGTTACAATGTCCTGCTTTTGATGTTCCTCGCCAGCGCTTCCTATCCTCTTTGCTTAACATGGGCATCCCCTTCCCCACAAGTATTTCGTGTTTATTATCCTCTCTAACTCCTGCTCTTGTGAACAGCATAAATCAGTTTCTTGATGATGCACATATTATATTATAATCCTCTGACAGTCTCTTTATGCTCTCTCTTCCATTGCACAATGTTTATCATAATTTTGGTAGGATAAAAATCTCTTTACCCTCTGTCTATATATTATCATCGTTTCTTGTGTGACTCCTATGGTATGTTTTTTCTATCAATTACATTTTAAAGTACAATACGAGTGATACATGTGTCAGTGTTAAAATAATTAATGTTTTCGTGACTGGACGATAACACATGAGTCCAACCACACCTTACAAGAAGAAGAAGAAGAATGTGATATGTTAATAGGGATGTAGGCAGAGAAAGTTCGCGCCAGATAGCGCTCGTGTACTACTGGGTAAGCGCAAGGCGATCGTCTTATGTTTCTCCCAGTCAGCTGCGAGCTTAGCCTACAGGGAATACAAAGCCTGTCCAATAGCCACTCATAGCTGTCCGCCCTGTGGATGCTATATTTGCCGCTAGAGGCGCTGCAATTCAACCTCATATGAACACCTCGGTTGGCGGTATTTCTACACGTTGTATGCTTACTGGTGACGTAGTATTGTTAAAATACGTCTATTATATTACAATGGTGTACTGTTGCGTACCGGTTTTTAAACAAGGCTCTAGAAATAAAGTTCCTGGAACTAGTTTCCATGAATTCCCTTGCCACCCAGCCAACTAGGGAATTATGGATTAAAGCAATAAGCAGACAAGATATGGTACAGTAAATACGCAGATCATGTGACGGCAAAATTAGGTACTTATTATTATTGCTCCTGTTCTGATGATAAAAATATTATCTTCGATATAAATCTCCTGTCACCGTCTAGGAAGCCCGCCTCCCTCTTCAGGGGGGGAATGAAAATATTTAGTAGTTACATGATCCGTCAACATTAGCATATTATTTGGGAAGGTATAATCAATGCCAGACTCCTTGGGTGTCATGGTCATCGTATTTGGTACAAATATTGGAGTAGGTACCTCAGGACTTGAAGGCTCTCTCATACATTCATTATTTTCCGTGATATATTCTACATGAAACTCACATTGAGAATTGCCAGTGTCGAAACTGTGATTTGAACCTTGGAATATTAGAAGAGTGCAGCTGCCCATTCTTATCACGGAGCGTAAGTTAATGTGCTCGTCTATGCAGGAGGAAGAGAGGAATAGTTGTGGAGCGTAAAGTGACATAATATATATAATATGTCAAGAGTTGTTGATAAAATTCGTTGTATCCAGAGTCCACCTCCACTAACGTCATTAATAAATTTAAAGACATAGGTGGTCTCAGGAATCCAAAGCCAAGTTTTGTTTCACTGCTGATAAAACTGGGGCAAGTAACGATATCGGTAACGCTGGGCAGTCCAAAAATATCACAAACATTAACCGAAATACTGTTGCCACACGTTGCTAAAAATCCTTTTCTACAGTGTGGGATAAGTGATCATCCAGAGGAACTAAGAAGAAAAATACTGCAGAAGTTTCTGCGTCCCTCTGTCACTAACTACGCTAATGGCATGCCAGATGAGTATCGCCGAGAATAGTTCTTGAGAAGAAAAGCAATTTATGAGAAGAAAATATCAAGAAAAATGGTTAAAGTCGTTCCTTTTCACTGAAAATCTACGTGCGGTAGTAAAAATATCTAGTGCAGACCTTATATCCTTTGAAATGCCAGACATAAATTTCAACAGTTATGTGTGTTATCTAAAATGAAAATCCACAGCCGAATTGAACTCCTAGGGGTAAAAGGCGAACATTTATTATTTTCTACTTCATTCTGCTTAGTAACGTATATAATATACAGGATGTATAGTGCAGAGGTAAATTTGTGCTGGTTTTAACTCCCGTTAGCAATGCTGGTGAGTGCTGATGTGAGGTGGTATACTAGCGCTGCAGTGGTCAAGATGCGCACTGCCAGGTGGACACTGTTACTGAAGAGAGCACTGTGAGTGAGCAGGCTTTGTATTCCTTGTAGGCTAAGCTGCGAGTAATGTATAGAATGTGACCGAATTTTTTGAGCTAAAGCCGATTGTATCTTCTCAATTTTACTCCAAGACTATATTAATAAATTGTATGGGTATATCCCCTCGTATATTACGGACTATTTTCAGCGTTTAAGCCTTAAACAGCTGCAAAATGAGCTACGGACCAGAAACGCTAAAACTCGCGGGAGGAAGGAAGAATTAGTATAGCGGTAATTGGAAAATTCTAACACGCTTTATTATCCAAATAATGAATAGGAGTCAACATGCCTTTTCCTAAAGATTACAATTACTTGAGTATTGTACATTGATAAATATATAAATGTACCTCCACAAGACTTAAATCATAAATAAATATTTAAACACGCACTTGCTCCCCTTGCTTATAGACTTCGATTCATATAATTTTTAAGGTTGAAGCCTTACATGAAACTGCAGATACAGCCTCTGTCCACCACCAAAGGCGTGTGAATATTCTTGAGTTTCCCAGTGCCGGTTCCTTCGAATGTTTGACCATCAGCCATAAGGTGAAGATCACTATCACAAATTTGCATCTGATGGATTATTTCGCATTTAGAAAATCGGAAACAGATGGAACACCTGTTTCCAACTACAAATCATTGTGTTATGCTGGATACAGACTTTTCAGTGAAAAGCTTGTTTGGTTTATAAAAGGTTAATTTCAATCGGGTGAAATTCTAAAATGCAGTGCCGTGAAATCCGAGTACACAAAACATAAGGCCTATAATGTGAAGCTTATTTTAGGATTACCTGGTGATATTATAGGAGGGGAATGTGAACGTTTTGCTGGAGCAGGCCCCAAGGCATGTTCTAAGCATATTGCTGCTGTAAGCTACACATTAGAGCACTTCCCAAGACTGGTATTATTCAGTGTTCATAAACATGCAGCCAAAATTTATAAACTTTTCTGCATCTCCCTACCAAACGTTTGAGGCCAGTTAGCCCTTTGAAAGTGGAATGTTTGCCCTTGGAACAAGTTTTGCAATGGATACTCTCAGTTGCACCAGTTATAACTCTAGTCGAGGGGTATTTCTGTCTAAAAGCAAGGGGGCTGTTTTCAAGGACATTTTCTCTATCAGGCCAAATGTTCAACTCTTTAAATTGGAAGTACATGAAATTAATCCAAACATTAAATATTCTCCCAACAGTAGTTTTATGGATTCCGAGTTTAAGGCCTAGTTCTTTGTCAGCTTTTTTGTCCTTAGTCAAGAAGAAACACAGTCTGGTTTCAAGAGGGAATATTTGTAAATTGTATCTGTTTTCTCCCAGAACAGCAAACACCAAATTACAATGTTGGACGTCTACAAACCCTGTATAAAGCAATATGGCATCACAATTACACATTGTTTGCTCAACAACCAAATTACCTGCAGTATTTTTGAGTGCTGATGTCTTTGAAAATGTGAGTCACAAATGTAACATTCACTTCTTCGGGTATATTCACGATTTCTTCCCGTACTTCAAAGGATGTGATTTCTGCATATTCCGATAACGTAGGCTTATCGTGGTAATCAGGCAAATTTCTAGTGAATGGCCTCTTAATTGTTTTTGTTGTGTTCGTGGTCGACGGAAAAAGCGATGGAACAGCGCCCTGTTTTAATCTTCCTCTCTCACCTTTAAATACAAACGCATGAATTCGGTGGTTGTTATCAAAATGCCTAATCAGTTTATAGGTAAAAATAGGAATTATTTCTCTTCGTAAATCGCACTTACCCAACAAAGTTTTCGTGAAATCACTGGGTTTAAAATAATGGGAACACCCTTTAATATTTTCGGTCAGATTCTTCTCACCGAAATTTTTCCTTCTAATAGCTTGTAACCATTTCTTCCTCATTTATTTTGTGGAAACTGGTGAAACGAAAATGGGCTTCCCTGATATTTTCAAAGGGGAACACTGCAACAGCTCGACATAGTCACGAAAATAACAATTTAAGCAACTTAAATTCGTGGATATTTAGCGGCATGAGTACACAGGAGACAAATGAAGAGCGGATTGCGCTTACCCAGTAAAACAGCAGTGCGCTCTATCGGTGCTAGTTCTTACATCCCTATTGTCAGAATCCAAAATCGCGAACTTGATCTTAATTCTTCGCAAAATATTAGATTCTAATTAATATCTTGTTTTTACACCTATATATAGCTAACACTTCCACGTATTTACTAAGATATGTATATCAAGTCTGCAATATTGTTTAACAAATATTATTCTTATTTCCACTTATTGCTGCACAAAATTTTTGTTGACAATTCGCGTCAATTGCGTGTAAAAGCCCACCTCTGTTGTTTTTCTCATAGGGGACATTTTAGATTGAGGAGATCGAATGGACTGTATCGCTATTGTACAATGCAATGCTGTTGGTGGGGTAGACCATGGCACACTAGTGATGACAATGAGGGCTGTTGGACTAGACAAGGCTGACACTGCAGGGATTCGAGGGTTACGTATAGTACACGAACTTTTTCTTGATACCTGAGCTCCCTACTGCTGAATGACAAGTGGGGATCAAGGAAAGTTTCGCGTACTAGAGTCTTACCGCGCCGAGTCAAGACGCGTGACGTCACATATTTAACACACTTTGAGGCGCCATTTCACGAAAACTACATTCCAGATAATCGTAGGTTAAATGTTCTCGGAGATATTGGAGTTCTGCCCAAATACTAAAAGCGCCTTTCCATGTAACCGTTGTCGAGAAAAGTAGTTAATGAACTCGGAGTATTATAGTAGGTGATCCGGTAACAATTAAGATACCGTAGGGTATTACTGGACCTTTGAGCAAAGAACTGGAATCATGGATAAGGCTTATGTATAGAGTAATAAGCGACCGCAATGTTGTGAGATGGTTAAACGGGATGAGAAGGAAACTACTCTCAGCCTCATGGAGACCTTCATCACATAAACAAGGTTACAGATTTCTTGAGGATGTGAAGGAGAAGCCTGTACAGCACGGTTCCAGTGTACGACTTATTTGATACCAGAACTGGAAAAGCAAAGGAGCACGATTCTTTATGATTTCCGACAAAAAGAGTAGCGTTACGGAAATGTTGTAAACCTTGGGTTGGGAAGACTTGGGAGTAAGGGGACGAGATGCTCGACTACGTGGTATGCTTCAAGTGGCGTTAAGTGACATTAGTTGGGGAATAAGCTTGAATGGCTTTTACAGATAGGAAATATAGGAGAAATTGAGGACACCAGCGACATACGACAGTTTGTTTCTCCAGATGAGCTTTAGGAGGTAAATAGGTATAAAGATGAGGTGAAATTCAAGTGGACAAACTGGGGTAAATATTCATTTATAGGAAGGAGAGTTAAGCATTGGAGTAATTTACCAAGAGAAATTTCCAAATTCTTTGAAATCATTTCAGGGTAAACAATTGTTCGGGGATCTGCCACCTGAGGACTGCCCTAAATGCAGAGAAATGATTGATTGATTACCTTAGACGGTCTTGCCTTGAATATGAAGGATGGGATAACGGTGACGCCGGCTTTGAGCAGTGATCAGATATTCAGGTTACTTGTCTAGTTTTGGGCTCGAGTAGAAGAAGTCCATTTGAGTCTGATGAGGTTAGGAAAGTGTTGTTCATAGGGTCCGTCGGAGTTAGCGAGGAAAGCAACGGGAAATTGTCTCACTCTATGATGCCTAGTTTATCTATGACAACGTTCCTTTCAACACAAATAACATCATCATCATAAGGAAACGTCTTGCTATGGCTCGTATTTTGCCGATGCAATTGAAGAAAACAGCAAACTAATTTAGGACGAGAAGAGAGCAGAAGTTTTTTCAAAGATAAGAAAGTTTGTTAGTTGATTTATTGAATGAGGGTGGAGACGGCCACAGGCAGTTTCTGACAACGGATGTCGCTTGCATAATGCGACGTCGTTCTTCTTCAACAGTATTTTCTACTCGGATGTCAGCAGATTCCTCCAACTCGGCTCCTTTCTGTTTTGAATACGGACATCATCGCATGGTGCCGATATCTTCCTATACTAGTTACATGTTAAGCGGGCTTAAAAATACTTTATACGGATTGCATGGCAGTTTTTTAATTTATTTATTTACTCATTACTTCTCAATTTATTGGTCGCCCAGCATCGCAAAGCTAAGTTGCCTCTGTGGATCAGTGGTAAAGTGTCGGCCTCCGGATTCCAAGATACAGAGTTCAAACCCGAGCTACGGGGGTACTAAAACAATGGGAGCTGAATCAGCATTTTCTAACGAGGTCATTGACCCCGGTCAAGGTCATTGACCTTATGACGTCATGACCACGTATCCGTGACGTTACATTGTTTGTAAACAAAGCCACGTGCTTCTGAGAGCTGTCAAATCATCTTGACAGACCCTAACCTCACATTTTTAAACACGTGGGTGCGCCTAACCTCATTGCTGGCATCCTAACAGGTCCTAACATTACTTTTTTGGCCACGTAGGGGTCAGGGGAATTGAACAAGTGAACGTGGCTAACCTGACAGCTGTCATCTTGACAGGCCCTAACCTCATGCATTTGATTTGGCGCGGAATTTTGAATCAGTGTGCATGACTAACCTCACTGCTGTCATCTTGACAAGATATAACACCACTGCTGCCATCTTAATTAACCCCGTCGGGCGAGGTATTTTGAAAAAGTGACAGCTGTCATCTTGACAGGTCCTAATCACGTGCACTTGTTTTGTCGCGGAATTTTTGAAAAAGCGATCTATCCCATAACCTCCCTGGTATTATCTTAACGGGATTTAGCCACATACTTTTTTGTGTAGCGCGGAAGTTTTGAAAAAGGGAACGATCCTAACCATATTGCTGTCATCTTAACGGGACTCAGCCACATGCAGGTGTGGAACGACTATGGGCCTAACTAAACAGAACCTAGTTTTACGGCTAGATACCCTTCTCGAAATGCCCCTTCCCGACACCATCTTGGAGGGGCCAGAGGATCGTAGTTTCAAGGCTAGCTGCCCTTTCCGACATCCCCTTCCCCGACACTATCTTAGAGGGTCTTAATGTCAGAGGATTATCGTTTTCAGGCCAGCTGCCCATCTCGACATACCCCTTTGCTGACTCCATCTTCCTCCTCCTCTTCCTCGTGACGTTACGGTGGTAAGCTCAATCTCTCCTCCTCCTCACAGTTACGGAGGTCAGTTCATTCCCTCCTCCTCCTCTTCCTTACAGTTACGGAGGCCAGCTTAATCCCTCCTCCTCTTGACAGTTACGGAGGTCAGCTCAATCCCTCCTCCTCCTCCTCACAGTTTTACCGTTATCGGACAAATGGTCCTCCTACACGAGATGGCCCCTCCTAACTACACTGTCGCTAAGGCTTTACATCTCCATCCGACGCGTGACCTCCTGAATAAGATAAACATATTGTTAATCCTGTTACAGAGGATCGGAAAAATGCATTGTGTTGTGCCCCCATAATAACAAACGCACTACTTCTTTGATGTTATACGCACACAACACACACTCTAAAACCGAACACACACAAAATACAGAAGTGATTGTGGGACAAGCAAATGCTGTGAGGTAGCCCTTACATACGTTCATTTTTTCACAACGCGCAAAAGCACACTCGAGTTTTAATTCTCTGCACACTTCATTCACTGATGTAGCAATTACATTTGCAGTATTTAATTTTGATTACCTGAGATACTTACGTGTGAAAATCAATCGAATAGCATTTTGAGGTTAACATAAGGCTTTATGTCCCCATCCGACAAACAAATAACTATGAACAGCGTTCTCTCGCTGCGGAGAGGATTTTTACACACACAGAATACTGGATACTAACTCTGTTACGCTGAATGGCTTGGACAGCGCTATCCTCCTTGTCGCAAAAAACTGGTTCAATCCTGTTTATAGCTGTGTGGCTAGAGGGAGGGGCGAGGGACTAGAAATATAATCATATATTGTCTGTTGTTAACGTACCTTGTTTATAAAATGATTTCACTCTTTTAGTCACTTCTTACGTCAGGCAGGGGCATACCGCAAAAATCTCTAATCTTGCTATAAATTGAACAAAGCCACAAAACGAATTAATCTTTTACGCTGAATAGCTCGGATGGATACTTAGACGGCACCCTTTTAGTCGCCTCTCTCAACAGGTTTTTTGATTGTAACATTTCGAGCTTATAGATTTAAACACTAGAGACATTTAATTATCTATTTAATGTTGATATTATTTAGTGAATAAAGCTAAAGTTTACCTGATGTAAAAATAGGAAACCGCGTAAATCAATTATGGCTGACGACATAGGTAGTATTTTGCACGGGAGTCTTAATTCTTATTATCTCTTCTGCGATGCCTACACAATAAAACGTAATTGAAATGTTATTTAACTATATTGTAAAGAAGGATAAAAAGCAACGGGATGATATCTTAAAATCGATTTCGAAATGAGTCGCCTAAAAGCAAAACGGATAAAGTCCTCTTTTTACAAAAAATGAGATAATGGTAGAAATATATCGGTAAAAGATGTGTCCACTGAAGCATGAAATAATATACTAGCAAAATCCATAACATCCTTAAGTATTTCCCCTTTAAAAACTCAGGTTAGATGCAAAACGGATAAAGTCCACTGCGTTTTAAAAGCAAAATGAGTAAAGGGCACTTCAACCAACCAGAACCTGACTTTCATGGCATGTGACAACAACATATAACATAGCTACGATTATGCTAAAGCTGCATGCTTTCTACTAGTGCTTTATTCCTAGTTTTATATCAGAGATTGCCTGCTTTCCATTTTTGAAAATGGAAGTATCACCTTCTGTAGTGTCTCCATCAAAGGTGAGAAAGAAAAGAGTCAATCCCAGTGCGACTAAGAGAGCTTTCGTACAAGAGAACACACTAATGTTGACGATAGGACGATGATAGCTATGCTCCGAAGGTGGGTTCTGCAAGCACCAAGAGACGTAGAGGAGATACAGTTAATTTTTCCAGTAAGAGGTCATTCCTTCATTCCCCATGATTGGGTATTCGGTCTCTCTGAAAAAAAAAATTCAAGAAGAGAGAAGAATCGAAGATGCACAAACCTACATTAACATCATTGAAAGATTTTTAACCATTCGTCAACCAGGGATTGACATGAATATATTTAACTGGAAAGAAGAGGCAACAGAGCACATGAAACCTATTCAACAATGGCACTTTAAATGCATGCCTTGCAAGTGCTACTTTTTCAGACGATTAAAAACCTCTCATCACATGGTTCTTGTGGATGGGGAGCCGTTTTACTATCATAGAACTGGAACCTACAGATCCCTGATGAAAAGTAAGAAGAAGGTGTTGGCTATAAACCCTTCACCTGTTATAAAGAACACTACTTCAGTCAACAAGAATAAAGTGTCAGATGTGAAAAGGTTCCTTGAATTGCACTTTGGCTCTGACTGGAAGTTGAGCCCATCACTGAAATTCTACGTTGACTTCTTCGACTCTTGGGAGTGTCATCAGTCGTCAACGAAAATGCTGATAATGAACTTTGCAGTGCAAAAGAGGAAGCTCCTGAACTGTGTGTTTAAATATCTACCCAGGGCACTCTTAAACCATAGTGAATGAAACATGGATATTATGTCTTCTTGTATTTTGTGCTTTTAATAAATAATAGCAAAACGAGTAAAATCCATACTGCTAACATGCAAAATGAATAAAGTCCACTTCTTAGAAGCAAAATCAATAAAGTCCACTTTTAAAACAACAATAACAGTCTAAATAATAATACTACGAGTATTATTACTTGCTCTAATAATCAGTGAATTTTTTTGTGATTTTATGCTTAATTTTTGTAAGCAACTGCCTTAATGGAAGGTGGTAGTGGTTTTTTGCCATTTCCTCAAAATGTGCTGGAGTGGACTTTATCCGTTTTGCTTTTAGGCGACTCAAATACAGAATTAAACGTCACATTAAAGAAAATAATCTGAATATGCATACAAGGATACAGTACTTTCCATTGTGAAGACAAGCAAATGCTAAGGGTTGAGAAACCTTAACCTGACTATAAACGGTAAATGAACGACAAGCAGGGGATACTATACACTACCGCTATTAGTGTTAATAGAGGATGGATGTACAGTTGTACGTCCTCTTAAAACAATAATCACCACCACCACCACCACCACCACCACTGCTATCAATACTAGTTTTATTTACTATGTAGTGTCTACATTAAATTTTCAATCCACTATCTTGCGATCTGGAGGCTAACACTTCTACTGATCCACAGAGGCAGGTATAATAATACCGAGAGAGAGAGTAGCTCTGCTGTTATGGTCGCCCAGTTGTGAGCTTGTATTCGGTGGTGGTGATTGTTGTTTTAAGAGGCAAATCGTGGACTCAGCTAAGGGCACTGTAGTCACCAACCCACGGTATAATCTCCTAGGGAAATTGAAAAAGACGCAGAAATTATTAGCGATGATAGCATGCAAATGCTGGGGGAGGTATATCTGTCTGTAAAAGGCAAGGGACCTATCTCTTTCGACTACACAATTACAAAGCCATTGAGATTGAATTAAAAAACTCAATCATAGAAACTTATACTCACTTTGAAGAAAAACAAGGGGAAACTACCTTACTGATTTTTCTGTTTATGCCCCTTCTGTGTTGCCTACACAATAAAAAGCATTTTACTTACACAGCTTGCAACCGCCAGCTATTTACAACTACACTCGTGTGCAATAAAAATGGGTTAGCATGCTGGCCTTTAGTTATAGAAGTCCCGGGTTCGATTCCCGAGAGAATTTAACAATGCACACAGCATATAAATGATTATGATCATTGAACTCATTTTAATCGTAGATTATATTGAAGAAAATATATATACACTTACATTTGAAGAAAATAATCACTACCACCATTCATAATGGATAGTTGTAGTTGTAACTATTTGTGAATACTAATAAATAATAATTAAATATCATAAATAAATATATGTAAATAAATAAAGTACTTGAAGTAAATTAAATTAATAGCAATAATTAATCGAAACGTCCGTAGTATGGGCGCCAGAGTTCACCAGAATGGATCCCTCGAATTTAGATAGAGCATGATAATTCTTTATATCCCGGGGCGTGTACATAATGCTGCGTACTGGTACATCTGCGACAGGCCTTACCTAACCTTCTGAAAACGACTAAATAGGTAGGAACTGCACCTAGGTTCATCAATAACTCTACTGATTCTAAAATATCTGACTATATTCTCAATAAATTCCGTGCCTGAGCACCTCATCAACACACCAAAACACACTTATAATACACATAGGAAATATTACTGGAAGACTCCATATTAACAACAACAACAAAGAAAACAGTGGGAAAACGAAAGCGAGAACTAAAACATCATTTGTGATTAGTCCGTTGAACAATGAACACATATGTAGATAAGAACCCTTCACTGTCTCTGTATCAACACGGCTTGCCGATTCTCATAATATATAACGTACCTCATAATACTGTGTTCACTGAGTCTAACACTTGTTTTAAACATATATTCACTTGAGCAACACACGCTTGTCGATCCTGAACATTAATTATGGAAAGTCTGAGATAGCTTTCACCAACATATAATGCCAGGCCGCCACAAGTGCTACAATACTTAGTTGTATGTCAGTCACTTTTCGCAAACATAAAAAGACTACATTCGACAGACGTTTGAAGTCCAGTCCAATATGGTGCAGCAGTTTCACTCCCGTGTGTGTTACCACTCCTTCCTTCCCGCCGTTTGATCACATGCTAAATAGACATCAGCTTTCCCCTTCCTCTCACATGATACGGCAAGATTGATCCTGGCCAGCCAATCATGGTAGATCCTACTCAAGTGACTCTTTAGCAAACACTCAAATAAATAAATAAATAAATAAATAAATAAATAAATAAATAAATAAATAAATAAATAAATAAATAAATAAATAAATAAATAAATAAATATTATTGAACATAGAAATGCTAGGGTGTCCGCAAGAGGATGGCAGGGGCGAGGATACGTGTTTACTTTTCCTATCGACGATTAATTACGTCATTCTTTTTGTGTATATTCCTTTTACTACCAACCCCACTTTTCATTTCCTACAATTTCGCAATTTACAAATTTAATCCCATTTTCAATTCTCTCTGTTTCGTCATTTTGTTTTATGCATCTGACAGCGCGTTGCGTTCTGCTCCTTATGATTATTAGGGAGTTCCGGTTTTCGAAATGGTTACCCAGTTGTAAAATTATAATTTTGGACTTCTTCGATTCTCCTTTCGGTAACGTACCCTAAGGGACTGTGAAACAATAAATTACTTCTGAAGTGTTCACCTTACAACGCGTTTCCTTCAAGCCGTAGACTGGTGACAGGTAGGCCTACATGGCTTCAACGTTTGCTGGAATGCTGCTTCTTCTCCAACACAGACATAGTAAGATGAAACTGGCGAGACAGTCATACGTATGTCTGCGGATAGGGGACATGCTTCCGCGAACTTTCACCTTCCATGACGGTCGTCATCGGAAAATAGTGCTTGAAACTACCAGGAACTGTAGGACGTGCACGCACTGAGCAACCCTGAATTGTGTAACAGATGTTCTTAAACCACAAGGGTAATAATAATAACGCGTTGAATTATTTTTGTTATTTTCCACGTTATTTCGTGGTTACACCCTACTTTTCTTGGTTATTATTATTAACATTATTATTATTTTCTTATTTATTTAGCGTATGGCTTTACGGATACAACACAATGATTTTGAAGAACAAACTATATATTTATATCCAGGTTATTTATATAGCTAACTGTCTCTGGATATCGCCACTGTACTTTCTTTTTGGACATTCGCTGATAATGTGCAGGATGGTCTGTTTAGAGGCACCATGTTGCAGTTAGGCGTAGGAATTCTTTTCCACTTGTAGTGGAAATCTGCGCAGTTACCATGGCCCGATCGTTTCCTGTTGAGAGTAGACCAGGTTTTCCGAGGAAGCTCAAATCCAGGTGGTAGTGACGGTCCTATGTGTGGCATAGTTGGCTCAGGCCTATTACCTCGTCTTACCTGCCATTTCTTAGTAATATTGAAGTTGGTATTCTTCAGTTCTATTGCAGTTCTTATTGGTGGATTTCGGGACCTTAGACGATTCAGATGAACATCGGCGATGTCGTCATGTATTGGTAACTGGGGATTATTTATTAATTTCTTAAATTCTCTGAGGAGAGCGTTTTTATGTTGAAGATCTGGTGGGGAGATATGGCTGAGAATAGGTAGACAATGTGGGTGTAGACCTTATTGTGCCAGTGACAAGACGCATCGTGGTGTTGAGCTGCGTATCTATGAGGTTGATGTGAGGAGCGCAGTACTCAGCAGCCGAGAACACAAGTCCCAAAGCGGTGCATCGGAGTAAAGTTGCTGTTGAACTCCAAGTTGTACCACATAATTTTTGGATTACGTTGTTGCGAGTTCTTACTTTGGATTGGACGTTACCGAAGGTGTTTAGAGAATCTATTATGTCTCAATAACTGATTTCCAATGAACACCTGCAATTGTTTGTTAGCCGTCTTGCTCTTTGGATGGAAGCAGCATACTTCTGTTTTATTGCCATTAAGTGTAAGTCTCCACAATTGAAAGTACTGTACCAACACTTTTATGTCGTCCGTTAAGGTCATCTCGGATTTTTCGAATGTTGTATCTCTGGTAGCAATAGCCCAATCATCGGCATATCCAAATTTTCTTGAAAATGTGGGAGGCATATCTGAGATATATAGGCTAAATAAGATTGGAGCAAGAACAGAACCCTGAGGAAGTCCATTTTTAGTGATCTGATGGTGCTCACAGTATTACCCATATGTACTTGGAAAAGTCTTTGGCTTAGCATATTATTCAAGAGCCGGGCAGTCGTCTTACATGGTATCACTTTCAGAAACTTGAAGAGTAGGCCATCCTTCCAGACTGTATCATAGGCTGCTGTCAGATCAATAAAAGCCACTGATGTCTTAAGCTTTCTCTGATAGCCTGCTTCTATGTAAGTTGTAAGAGACCTTATTTGGTATGTAGTGTTCTGTTCGGTCTGAATCCTGCCTGCTCCACTGGGATTTTCTCGAGGATCTGTGGGCCAATTCTATTGAGACGGAGCCTTTTTTGTACGAGTAATTTATATGTCACACTAAGCAGGGCAATAGGTCGATAGCTCTCTGGTTTATCGCTGGCTTTGTCTTTCATCAAGATGCCCATGGTCTTTGTTTGAATAGCTTTGGCAATTGCCCATTCCGTAGGATGTTCGAGAAAAAGGTGGATAACCATACTCTAGCTCTATCCCCACAATGAGTGATAAATTCTGGGTGAATACCATCTACACCTGGTGCTTTGCCTGGCTTGATATCAGCGATTGCAAGAGTTATCTCATTCTCAGTAAAAAGGTGTGGAGTACTCCGATATAACTGGGACACTGTCCTTCAGGATTTTCAGATTCTTCTTTATTCGTTTCCTGAAGACTATTCCTGCTACTTTCGGATGTCGTGACTATATGAGATGCAATTTTGTTTGGGTGAATTTCTGAATTCATTCGTAAAGGGTTTTTCATCCCCCAGCTTCCTGAGAAGGGACCAAGCTTCACGACTGGATTTTGTAAAGTCAAGAGATTCAACTTTTGAAATCCACTTTTGTCTTATTGCAGAATCTAAGCTACGTAAAAGTTGATCTGCAATTACGTGATCACCAATATCAATGTATTGTTGATAAAGATTATCTGTTTCCTCACTCCATCCAGGGATATACTCTCTATGAAAGCCCCTAGGGATGTGCTTTTTTGCTGTAGATATCACAGCTCCCACGAATCTCTCATATCCTGTACTTGTTAGTGGTATCTTTCGCAAAACATTGTCAAGGTCCTCTGTAAAGGCAGACCAGTTAGCTTTACTGAAGTTCCAGCGTGGTCGTGGGGTAGTTGAAACTAGAGGAATCTGGATTCCAAGCTCATAGAGGACTGGTCGGTGCTGGCTATGAGGAAAGTCTGTGAGCACTTTCCGGATGATTGGTAAGGATTTATCGTCTTTGTTTCTAGACACTAAGCATACGTCAGAGCAATACTCTAATCTCCATGCTGCAGATCTAAAAGTACCTTGATCCTTGGTTTCAAAACATGGAAAAGGTCATTAATTTCAACGCAACCCATTAGCGCCTCTCCATTGTCGTCGTTGGTTCTATAATTCCACTCCTTATGATGGCTGTTGAAGTCTCCTACATAGACTGCTGGGTGTGGATGCACATCTAAAACTTGACTAGGCCACTTGACATTGAGTGGTTTATAGATATTTGAGACTACATCTATTCGAGTAACAACAGTGTGAATATCCTCGCTTGTACTGGATAATGACTGAAGGTTAATGGAGGCAAATCAACTGTTACAACATTTACAAACAGGAGCTTTAAAACTGAATTTGAATATACTTTGGATGAGGTAGTTATCCCAAAAGATGGCAAGTGCAAATACTTAGGTGTGAGATTTGAAAGTAATTTGCACTGGAAGGGTCATGCGGATGACATTGTTGGGAAAGCATACAGATCGTTACATGTCATAATGAGGCTACTTAAAGGATGCAACACAGAATTAAAAGAAAAAAGTTACTTAAGTATGGTTCGTCCATTATTGGAATATGCAAACAGTGTTTGGGATCCTCACCAAGAATACCTAATAAAAGAAATAGATGGTGTGCAGAGGAAAGCAGCAAGATTTGTAACAGGGGATTTCAGGAGAAACAGTAGTGTATCAGAAATGTTAGAGGAACTTGGGTGGGAAACTTTAAGTAAGAGAAGGGAGAAAACTAGACTTATAGGATTATATAGAGCCTATACAGGAGAAGCAGCATGGGGAGAAATCCGAGAGAGGCTTCAGTTGGAAAATAATTATATTGGCAAAACTGACAACAAGTATAAAATTAGAAGGAATTTTAGCAGAAGCGACTGGGGTAAATTTTCATTCATTGGGAAGGGCGTGAAGGAGTGGAACAGTTTACCAGGGGTAGTGTTTGATCCTTTTCCAAAATCCGTACAGGTATTCAAGAAGAGAATAAACAGCAACAGGGAAAATAAATGAAATGTTAGAGGGCATTCGACCAGTGCAGGCTATTGTAAATAAAAAATGTGTGTTAAAAAAATTAATTTCATCCCCTGGTCCATGGAGTTTGGATAGCCAACGTAGGGGACTGCCTGTAGGGGTGAAGTACAGTGGGGACTTCGAGGGCCCTGGGATCGCTACGGTAGCTGTGAAGGCCCTTCAGGAACTCTGAAAAGTGGTGGCATACGGGGGCTCTGGTTAAGACGCAGCATGCCGTTATGATACTTAGGTTCCAAAATGGGTAAAAAAAGTAAATAAATGCAATGTAAATTTTATACCACTTGCATAGTATTATTTGAAGTAATTCCACATACTGTATATGAGTTGACTACATTTGTAACTATAGGAGATATTATAAGTAGAATTTTGTAAACAATATAAATTTATTAAGGATGATCTGTTTGTTTAATAGAAAAAAAATTGTTGGCAAAAGAGACAAGGTAGGCATTATCTACGGTGGAGCGTACATAGGTGGCATTACCATACGCTTGATGATAGGTAGCTCCCAGAAGATCATATCCTGGAATCTTTCCTCTTGTTCTCAACGGCATGAGTTTCTTGCATAACTACTAAGTCAACTACATAAGAAAGTAGCAGTTTAGACAGCGCTTCACTCTTGGATCGGCTAATGCCTTCTATATTAAGTTGGCAAATACGGACAGTAGGTCCCAGTCTCCTAGTAGTAGTAGTAGTAGTTTGGTCCCGAAAAGGACCTTTGGATAGTGAAGCCATGTTCATTAATGTTGTATCTTGACCAGGCGCATTTGTATATTAAAATGTTGGTCCTATGTGTCATAAATGTGCTAAAACTAACTGAAAGGATGCTTCTAATTCAAGAGAGCTTAATATATGTTTTGTTGTAACGAAGGAAGAGGGTGCTGGTGAAGCATGAGCTGAGGTGGTTCGACACCAGGAGGAGTACCGACCAATCTGAGGATATGGTCTATCTGCTCGCACGCCTGTCACAGTTCTGTGGCAACATCTGGAACTAGTTGATAAGTTCACCAACTATAAAGTTAAGAAACAATATCAATAAACTACATTTTAATGCAAAATTAAATCTTTCACTATTATTGAGTACATTAAAGAACATGTACTACAAAAGTCTGAATTGATTTAATGAAGGTAAGTGTCCATGGCGACTCTATATCTCACCTGCTTTCTCAGGGTTTCTGATAATCGTCAGGCAGTTGTTTAAGACTCGTACAGTTATACGCCTAAATACCTGCATATTTTTCTTATTAAAACGTGGTATACACACTGTACACCTAGAAGTTCCTAGAAGTAGGAACCTCCTCCTGCAGTTTGCTGACGTATTTCATTACGTCACTGCCTTCGTGACAAACAGGCCATACTGTAGCTCGGATGACGTCACGCAAAGAGGCAAACTGTTTCCTCCGTCCGACCAGCGCGATGCAAGGACATGATACGTCTGTACCCTGCTACTGATGTATCCGTGCTTCGCTACATGATTTTCAGAAAGACTGACTTTGTGGTTTTCCTAACTGAAGTCAACATAGCTCATTACAAAAATGGCAGTAGGAAAATAGCATTTAAAAGCAATGTTAACATATAAAATACTTGATCAAATGAAAAAACGCACATTTTCTCACTTTTAACGAACAGTACTATGGTGTCGATCTCGGTCCAAAATTCCAGAGCTGGAATGACCAGGCTGCAGGCAGAAGAAAACACTCCTCTGCCTTTATTCCATTATATATGTACTCGGCTCATTCCAATCAGTGCCTCAGAGTAGGGATTGAATAGCTCGAATGCTATGATGAACCAGTGTGTTACGCACCAGTAGTATCAGAAAATTTATGAACCAGAGGAATGGCATGCTAAAGAAGAAAATTTCTAACTCCCAGCTGCTTCCCGCCAATATTCACGCACTGTTACACTTGGTTCGACTGGGCGAGTTGGCCGTGTGGTTAGTGGCGCGCGGCTTCTCACAACCAAACAAATTACACACAGTGAGAGCACGGATCATATCAAACACTGCAACAACAATAATAAATTAAAAACACTTACCGATTGAGATCCCAAGGACGTCGCAAGATGTGAAAGCAAGGGCCCACGAGGCAATGTGGAGCGACTGAAACTTAATTTTAATTTACCTTTGACTGAAATAATAAAAATTCACTCATTTCAAGAAGAAAACACCTTAATTAAAATAAATTGATAGTAATACTTCCGACGATGGTTAACAGCTTAACAGCTTTGTCTTTGAGAACTTCAGTTTAGGATATGAAAAATAGAAAACCATTTCTAAGGGACTAGCTCGGATCGTAGTTAGAATTTAAAAACGTAATGAAACACAAAGGGTATGCAAGGTCCAATAAAACAGGAGAAGAAAAGAAACATAATCCAAATAACGACCACAAAGAAATAAATCAGGCTCAAATAAGTTAAATATCAATACCACAAGAGCCTCAGTAAATCAAACTAATTATCACCAGAGCGGATCAAATATCTGAGCACCAGAAGAAAAATTCTCATCTGAATGGGTGAATGTCAAATGTCATAGTAACAAGCAACGACACTCAAACGTCAAACTCAAAAGAGTTCACGCCCACAAACAGTTTACACGCGGTTACATAGCAACGAATCACGTGACACACATATTAAGATGGCGACCCAAACAATCCGAGCAGTCAACTAGAAAAGGTTTTCATCTTACTAACTTATCCCCAAGAAAGGTGGTTGCAAAATATACAAGATAACAACCATAATTCGAATGAGTTAAACAAGATCAACTTAATCCACCAAATAGAGGTTTGTAGCAAAAACATGGTCCTTAGGAGGTCCTACAGTATAGATTCACTTGAGTTTACCTTATGAAGCATTCAAATTATTTCAAAATGAAAGTCAAACTGAATTACGCATTTACAGTTTCTTTGAACCCCCAATATACAACAAAGAAATTACAATGAAATGATTATGACCTGAATTTCGAATATTTCTGCCAAATCTGAATTACTTGAAATATTATTTAATAATTTTCTCACGTAGTTATTATACCAAAACTGTTTCTATTTGCTCCTCAATATATCATGCTCTAGTAGTATCCACCGATCAGTTTAGTCCCGTAGACAAGAAAATTCAAATACATCCAACGTCGGAAGATTATGCAATTAAAACAAACCAAACATTTCAGGCTTATTCGCCCGGGTGGCGATTATTCTACCCTGGGTCCAGTCCAAGTAACATCTCTACAGCTCTCAATTAGTGGTTGTACAATTTAATATTCCACCAGAACGTTAGCCGGCAAGCTCCTTTCTTGAACCAGATATCACGACAACTGAATTAGAATCATTATCGTTTTTACACACATTGACGATCGAAAAGCAAGTTCAACTTCACGTACCCAGGTGGCAGGAGCGCACAAACGGACCAGTAAGGCTAGTACAGCGCTCGCCAACCAGGAGGTGCACAATTAGCGAGCAGAGAACGAGGTAATACATGTTACGAAGGTCCAGCCTCCTCAACAGGCCACAAATCACGTGAGTGCATAGACTAGGCTGCAAATACCGTACTTCATAAGTCGCATCCAATCCATTATGGCCCCCCCCTCTGAAGGATCAACATGGGGTAGGGCGTAACAGGCGAGAACGATGAAAGCCATCAGCATTACCAACTTTAATACGCAAGAAAATGTCCTTTCTTGATGCAGTCACCAGTAACAGGTATCGAGGCCAGTTAAGGTATACCTAGGATCATGAATGAAGGAGCAATATAAATGTTTTCCAGGTCATTAATGTTCATTTAGGTACACTGACCCACACTGCGTATAACATGAACACATATCTCCTCAAGGAAATGATCTCATAACAACTACACAGTTAATTTAGAATGAGTAGCACACGGATCATTAGCGATTCCTCATAACAAAACATAAGCTTTCATTTGACATATCTACACGAGGAAGCCAGGTCATATATTTCTTGAAACATAGTAATGCTTCTCTCATTAAATCATTCTGGGGCTTCAATTTTAGAGAAAGATATGCTTTCTTTTGCAATTGCAAATTTAAAGAGAAAGACACAGAATGAAAGAAAAAAAGAGAAGGAAAAAGCAAGGAAACATGAGTATCTTCAAGTAATGAGTCAGTGCAACAAATACTGCATTAATAATTAAGTAACATTTCCCACACTTATCACTTTATCATCAGATATGTAACCATCCAAACATGAACATTGCAGCACACACCAAAATGCAAGCACGACATAACAGGAATGATCCAGAGATGGCATAAATCAAATTATCATACATAGTGTACGCATAAGGAATAAAATTTATACATCAATTCCAATTAAGTTTGAACATCACACCCGTGAATAATCTCAGTAATACCAAATTTCAAAAATTTCCAAAATCACCATCAGGTCATTAAATAATTTTTGACAGACAGGTTCAACTTCCATATCGCACTATGCATAACCTCATTGCCAAGGAGAAGGATAAGGATCAGTAACAGTAATAAATTAATGACCCACGCAAATAACAATGTTTAGTAAAGGAATTTATCCTAGAGTTAGAGGTAACAATATTCAAGGCAAGGACAACATAGGCAGCAACAGTTGGAGACTTTTGAATTCAATCAGATGGAGGGTACGCGTTTAGTTGTGTCATCAACAACTGTACTATCAACAATTACCAGGCCCAGAATAATATCAGGCAGGAGAATAATAATTCATAGCAGTACCTTCACTAACACCATAGAAGTACTGGGACAGAAAATGACAAGAAGAAATTCAGGAGGTGTCAACAAATCTGAAATCACACAATTCCCCCAACTTCACAGAATCATTCAACAAATGCATCCATAATGGACCACTCGATTAAATGAAAGGTAAGAAATGCACCTCAATTAAGTGACCAACAGGAAAAATAAGGAGCAGAGACCTAGCACGATTCAATACCAATTATCCCAAAAGGATCTCGGCTCAAAATCCGGTCTAATAATGCGTGAAGTCTGTAGACTCACACTGTAGCTTCACAGCAAACAGGTACCCTTCCAAATGCATAGGAAACAAGGTAAAGAAACAATAAATGGTAGCTAACGGGCCAGATCGATAGACAATGCTCAATGCAACTATAAAAGAGGGAGGACACCACTACAAGGCCGCATAACCAAATAGAGGACCAGTGACTTCAGTACCAACTGAGAAGAGCAATATAATCCCATACTTAGCCACATCACAGAACGGTAAGTTATTATAATAACAAAATGAAGGAATATCAAACTCCCCTGATAAAATACCATACACAGGTAGGTTAATTCGAAATGAACATTACAGCACCACAAATGAAATCGAAGATGACATCTACAGAACAGGTTATGCCAGCGAACATAAGTAGAACCAAAATCATACACAGAATGAGTAAGTACATTAAGCTAAGGAGCATCATCCTAAATGATTTGCAGATACATTTAAATGAGTATTCGCCAAATCCCCCTCGACACCAAGGAAACATATGAAAAGAAATGAATAACCTCCCCTTTGTGTCCACATTACACCACTAACAAAACCCACGCTACACCAGTAACAATACGACACCACACCAATGACCACCAGTATACATGTGTCAACCACCGAAGGTGAAAGGACATAACATCATCCTCGACAACATGCCAACAAATCACAGTGTGCCAACCCTAATATAATCATCACAACAACCATCATTATGGCTCTAGAGGAACCCAGTCAGCTCATGACGAAATCATAATGCCACCCCAAAATAATCCCCGAAATCAACCCCACAATACAGAAACACACACTAATATAAACAAGGAATCAGAAACCATACCATTAAGGTTTAAAAGGTGGTAGCATCTCAACATTAACCAAACATCAGCAGAAGAGGCAATACTCCTTGTACATTACATGAAATCTACAACTCCAAATAGAACAATACAACGATAAATAGGTGCTAATTAGGAGCAAAACTTTTAGCGAATAATGGTGACAGCGGTGCACAGGCTGAATACTTATGACTCCTTTCAAAACACGGGACAAACATTGATGGGAATGTATCTTCGAACACCATATTTATTAACATTCAACTGGTTGATACATGTACCAACACAAATATTTACAAGAAAAGGTAAAAATTTTCCCAAACATACCGGCCACCAAAAGGCACTGGCCTTTTAAGAAGGGAAGAAGAAAGATAATTCACTTCAGGCATAAACACATAACACAGATAGTCAGGGAGTTCATAAAGGTATAAATCACATCACTGTGTAACTCGAAACTTTTAGTATTCTCTCTCATTCTCAGGCAAAACACACAACTTCTTGATGGGTCGTTTTATGATACCAGAGTTTGTTCTCACAGTGGCGACCCGTACGAGGTTGTCTTCACCAGGATGAACAGACTCTATTATGCCCATTCGCCATTGCAGAGGTGGTAGGTTGTCATCTTTGATGAACACAAGATCTCCAATTCGAAGATTAGGATGTTTCTCAGTCCACTTGTGGCGCTGCTGCAGAGTGTTAATATATTCCCTATGCCATTGTTTCCAGAAGTCCTGGGTCATCTTTTGAAGATGTTGCCATCTGGAAAGTCTGTTTATGGCACAGTGAACAAGGTCATGATCAGGAAGTGCACTAATTTTTGACGTTCACTTAAAATAATAAGTTTCGTGAGGTGATGCTTGGGAGGTAATATAAGTTGATGTTTAGCTTTGTAAGAGATGGATGATGCATTGTACAGTCTTCCATCAACACGAAGATAGCCATGTTGGTCCAGAGTCGGGCCTAAATTCCTAATTTTGCTAGCTGAGTGAATGTTCTTTCCTCGCTCGAGGCAACGAATTTCTTCACGATAGTATATTGCTTGAACAATCTTGATACATACATTGAGGGCATTACTTATTTCTTGAGGCCTTAACGGGGACATGTCGCGATCATCGGGGTTTCTCCTGCAGTTTTTTTTTTTGTTATGTGCTTTACGTCGCACCGACACAGAAAGGTCTTATGGCGACGATGGGATAGGAAAGGCCTAGGAGTTGGAAGGAAGCGGCCGTGGCCTTAATTAAGGTACAGCCCCAGCATTTGCCTGGTGTGAAAATGGGAAACCACGGAAAACCATTTTCAGGGCTGCCGATAGTGGGATTCGAACCTACTATCTCCCGGATGCAAGCTCACAGCCGCGCACCTCTACGCGCACGGCCAACTCGCCCGGTCTCCTGCAGTTTGAAGCATATCTGAGGCAATAGCTAATCGTCCTGAGTAGTCGGTTTAACGAAGAGAATGTGTTTAGAAATGAGTCGTTATGTTGCACACTAACAAGTGAAGTTAATATTCTTTTGTCTGGTATCTTGTTAGGGTCGGAGATAGTTTCTTGTTTCGGCCAAGCTGAGGGGTCTAAGCACAGCCAGGCTGGACCGTGCCACCACAGCATGTTGTTCTTCATGTCTGTTGGTTCAATGCCTCGCGAGACGAGATCTGCTGGGTTATCCTGTGATTTAACATGAGACCAGTGATTCGAGGGAGCAATTTCTTGAATTTCTGCAACCCTATTTGCTACGAACGTCTTCCATTTAGTGGGGCACGCATTTAACCATGCTAGTACAATTGTCGAGTCAGTCCAAAGCTGTATCTTAGTGAATGGCAGTTGTAGAGAGGCAAGTGTTTTCTTCAGGAGATGGGAGAGCAGTAAGGCACCACACAATTCTAGTCGGGGAATTGAGACTTGCTTTAAAGGTGCGACTCTCGATTTTGCGCATAACAATCTGATAAGAACGTCACCCTTGCTGTTCACAGACCTCACGTAAATACAGGCACCATAAGCGTGATGTGAAGCATCGCAGAAACCATGGATGTCTATGGACTTGGTTTTCCCTTCAGCGAGAACACACCTTGGGACCTTGATGCTATTAAGCGTGGGGATCTGATCATATAATTTCAACCAAATATCAAGTACGTTTACTGGTAAAGGGTCATCCCATCCTGACCTTTCATGCCAGAGACGTTGCATAAAAACCTTGAAGCTGATTATTACAGGGCTTATAAATCCAAGTGGGTCGAAAATTGAGGATATCGTTGAGAGCACCATTCTCTTTGTGAACGTCGTATCACCCATTAATTCTTGAAAAGTTGCGTTACAGTTTATTAGAAACATGTCCGTGGATGGATGCCAAGTCAACCCTAATGTCTTTACCATGTCACTAACGTCAGTTAACGAGTGCTTAGTTTCTCGTAAGCTTTCTGGGATGGAGTTCAGTAATTCAGGGCTATTGGAACACCATTTTCGCAAAGGAAACCCTGCACGACCGAGAAGCTGTTGTAACTCAATTCGCAGCTCCAGGGCTTCTTCTAAAGTATCTGCTCCAGAAAGACAGTCATCAACATAGAAGTCACGTTTGAGGATCTGGCGGTACATCTTTTCAATATCAGCGGTGAAAGCAATGTTGTGATTGCGGAATCTCATAACTATTGAGCAGAGATCTTCTTGAATTGTAGGTCCTACCATTAAGATATCGTTTAAGGCAGTACCGTTGTCAGTCCTTGCTGATCCATCAAATACAACTCTTGTTTTAGTAGTGCTGCTAGAATGCTTGACAACAGCATGATGAGGCATATAATATCTTTCTCCTTCAACGGGTTCTGACTGAAGTTCCGTCATGTGTCCAAGGGTCTGGTACACTGTCATGAAGGTGATGTCATTTTTACGAAGGTCGTCTTGAGTTTGTAGTTTCCGTTCTAATAGATGAAAACGTCGGCTGGCAGTCTGCATTGAGTTTCCAAGTTGCAACTCTCTCTTAAGGGGTAGCTCTACGATGAATCTCCCAGTTTCATCTCTTCTTGTGGTGTCCTTGAAATGGGCTTCACATTCCTTCTCTTCAGGTGAGTGTGTAACATGGATCACTTCCTCGAGGCTCCAGAACTTCTGAATTTGTATTTCTAAGTTGAGGTCAGATCTGATAAAGAGCGACTTGGTTGGTGTCTTCTCTTCCCTTTCTCGATTGAGTTGTGAATATTCTCCGCTGAGAATCCATCCTAGCTGTGTGTTCTGTAGGCATGGGTACCCTTGTTGGCTTTTTCTTCCGGGTTGCAGGAGCTGTAAGAAAAACTGTGTGCCAATCAGTAAATTGGTAGCCTGAGGGATGTGAATGTCAGGATCAGCGAGAGTGATGTCTTGTGGAATGTTCCAGTCCTTGCAATTGATATGTGAGACAGGTATATTGCCAGTTATTCTGGGAAGAACAATACATTCCATGTTGAAGTGATAATCGTTGATTGTTGAGTGAACCTCAATATTCACTGCTGTGTTTGCTTGAGATGTGAGTTCACCAAAAGCTTACAGTGTTATGGCGCTGGTCTTTTTCCTTTTCAGTCTCAGTTGTTGCACCATGTGTTCGGATATAAAGTTACTCTGCGAACCATTGTCGAGTATGGCACGAACTAAATGGAATCTTCCCTGACCGTCCTTGATCTTTACTAAAGCCGTACTCAGAAGTATCTGATTCTTGGATGTGCTTCTCAAGAGAATGATAAGATGATTGTTGTGGATTGTTGTTTTGATTTGCAGGAGATGATATATGGTCAGTCTCATGATGCAACAACGTGTGGTGATATTTGTTACATAATCTACATGATGTTTTTGATGTGCATGCCTTCCAAGTGTGAGATAAGCTCAGGCAATTGCTACATAGATTTTTATCCTTTACTACTTTGAACCTTTCATCACAATCTAATTTAAGAAAGTCTGGGCACCTATAAAGTTGATGTTCATCTGAACAGATACAACATTGTCTTGACGTAGTAATGTATGACTGTTGAGCTGCGATTTTTGACCTTGAACTTGTCTGATGGTTTTGCGATAGACTGGGAGAGGGGTTAGAGGCACACAGTTGCAATGTCTGACAACGTCTCTCCAAGAACTTAACAAGTTCTTTATACTCTACAGCTTCTAGGTGAGAATGTTTATTTTCGAATTCTAATCTCCATTTCTTATCCACTCGCGATAGTAAAAGCTCGTTTAGGAGAAGATCTAGAATGCTTATCTTAGTATCGAGTGCATTCAGCGCATCAATGCTACCTCGGAATTTATTTACGAGTTGGCGTATCTCTGTTTCGGTTGAACATACTTTACCCGGTGATTCTAGGATCTGTTTAATATATTCAGCAGCTATTAATTTTGGCGAGTGATACCTGCTCACGAGAAGGTCATAAGCTACAGTAAAATTGGAGTCTGAAATGCCAATATTCCTAATAGCATCCTTGGCTTCAACTTTAAGCGAGGATAACATATAATGAAACTTCTCAACATTTGATAGATCATTGTTATTAACTATCAAGTTCTGAAAGGTGTCCCTGAAGTGAAGCCAAGTTGTTAATGTACCGTCAAATGTAGGGAGCTTGATTTCTGGCAATTTTATTTGCCTTGCTACATCATTGGTTGAAAGAGAACGTACTTCGTCAGCTAAATGTGAAGTCTGGGAAATGATAGCCTTTCTAAGCTTAGCTTCCAGAAGATCGCTCTTATTTTCGAATTCCTGGTGGTAATCGATATGTGAATCGATATTTTCGTCATCATTTAGCTCGAGTTCAGTTTGAATGTATTTGAAATCTTCCTTAAGAGAAAGTAACCTATTCAGTTTTACTTCGATTAAAGTTGTGTCTGCCGTATCAAGTTCTGAGCTCACAAAGCTTTGTATGCGTGTTAAACCGGCTTTAAGAACGGATCTTTTCTTCATTAGAGCTCTCTTTGTATCGGGATCCATGTTGCATTTGCAGAGATTAATACGAATGACTGGTGTCGTCTTTACGTGTCAATTCCGTCTAATTTCCGCCTTCTAAATCATGTGGCACGAATGTAACCATGTTAGAATTTCCTTGCCATGGATATTAGTTCTCATATGTCACACTAGATGACGCTACTTGTCATTATAACGATGTGCAATCCGTTGTTTTGTACAGGTGGCTTATTCTCTTTGGTACAGGTTAGTTTGTAAACACTACGGTAGATGTCATAATCGAAATGTCCAAGGCAATGCGTTGAAACACTCAAAATCAACATGTTTCACGAAATTGATGCAGTAAGTAATAGTATTTCATTAGATTATATCCTTTGATACCTTGTAAATACCTAAACTTGTCAGGTTCATGGAGTTTGCCGTTGAAATCCATATCCAGGCCGGAGGACCAATGATGGGAATGTATCTTCGAACACCATATTTATTAACATTCAACTGTTTGATATATGTACCAACACAAATATTTACAAGAAAAGGTAAAAATTTCCCAAACAAACATCATGGCTTAAATTTGCATTGAGAACAGAGATAATTTACAAATTTTAAACAGGTAGCCTGACATTATAAGCAACATAGCAAACATGCAATGAAGTAAAGCACAGATGTTCCATGTGGAGAATTTAATGTAAAAGTCAAGATCAAATTGGCCCTAAGGGAATGACATCAAATTCGTCTAAATTGAGAAGCCCATCACCCAGGAATCCAGAAATTAAGACACTGTAAGAACACAAGGTTCATGCTTATAGCAAGCAGGTACTCTTTCCTAGCTGCAACCGACAGTACTCCACAACAACAAACTAGTCTCGAATTAAGGCAGAGGTTGCCCATAATCCCAAGATTTACAACCCTGATTCTCCCCATAGATTATTACCATTCAAAGGGCATAGTTACAGACAAGTAAATAATGCAAGCTAGCCAAAAAGACCATCAATCCAAATAAACAAACCCACACCATACCGGAAGGTGAACTCACATCATTTCCAGGATACATCCATTAATTAAGGTTATAAACGTTTTATCATAAAATTAAAAAAAAATCTAGGCACTTACCATGTCAATATCAACAAAACAGAGAAAATTTAATCACCGTAAGATTCGCATACAGATATCCATCATGCACATCACTGAATCACTATGCTCGAGACACATTACCAAACTGAGAATCACATCCGTTCTCAAGATTTGATCTTTTACCATAACAGCACACCAAATAAATTCACACCTACTGAGAATTAATAATTATAATAATTAGGTAATTTAACCGCAATTTACTCACTGAAATTTTAATTCCACGGCTATAGGCCCTACACAAATGCATGACCATATATGCAATATGTCTGCACATCATTTTAACTTGATGAGACCACCAGACACAGATTTTCTTATGCTCCACTACATCGAGGAGATCCCACACGTGACCCGTAATAAGAACCATCCAAAAGATAGTTATACTGATACATGGATTCCCTACATTCATACCTACAGGACAAGATCCGTACTTCCATCACCAAGTTCTATCAAGCTTATCAATTGACACGCCCCCTCCACAAGTGATATTAAAATGGTATCCGGATGGTGACACCATGGGGTAAGCGTATCACTACAAGGAAGCAACAAAATCAAAATGCAACCAAAACACAAATAAAATTAAAATAAATGTGGAAGAGTGAATATTTAGCACAAGGGACCCATTTCCCAACGAAAAAGGGCAGGCAGGATCACAAACAAAAATTAGCTGAAAGGAAAGGTCAGCATGGGTCAAAATTGTAAATAAATTTCAAAAACCCGCTCCGAACAGCCCGGCAGGAACAGTCACTGGAAAAGAAACCTAATGATAAATTTTTTAGGACATGGACAGGACCACAAGCGAAGCTGAAACAAAGGTAAAATTTTACACATTAAGCAATAGTTACCAATCCATTTAACACAAGCCCTTAAGTCTTCACATGGAGTTGATGGGCCACCCGCATAGCCACTCTTTCACTAGAAACAAGACATACTAAAAGAAAAATAATTAATGACAACAAACACAATTTTGCTTCAGTAAAATGTGGGAGAATATTTTATAAAATTTAAATTAGAACCAATCTTAAAATAAAATGTATGCAATTCCATTCATCAGTAATAAACAATAATGGTCAATGACTCACCAAGATATCACAGGTCCAGAATAAAAACAGCACAAGGAAAGAAACCGGATTCCATGACCTTTCGTACAGCATAAGCCGGAACAGGACAAAATCAACAGTATGAGGCCTCGAACATGAGCACCACACGTGCAATAGAACAGTAAAACAGCAAGGACTCGGCCACACATTAAAACAAACAGAAAAACACAAATTATTTGGGAACATTTCAGTTTTACAATTTTAATTCAATACCTTGGTGTTCAACTTTTTCTTGGTGCTTGTATGGCCTAATACTACTAGCCGTGAGCGTAGGTTCAACACAGAAAAACAACGCTCGATAGCGACCAACTGACACGCCCCCTCCACAAGTGATATTAAAATGGTGTCCGGCTAGTGACACCATGGGGTAAGCGTATCACTACAAGGAAGCAACAAAATCAAAATGCAACCAAAACATAACTGGATGAAAAGAACTAAATTTGCCTAGTTAAAAAAATATCTTAAGTTTTAAGTGAATGAAAATAAATACATAGGGCTAAGACATATCTACAATTCCTTTTTTCTTTTAAATAATTTTGGTAAATTTTTGCTTTGTAAATAAGAAAAATATAATTTATAAATACTAAGGTGAGGTTTTTAACAATAAATATACTATCTCTTAATATGAGTAAATAAGTAAATAAATAACTAATTTAAGTAAATAGTACGAAATCTACGAAAACATTAAAATTTTGCAGAATGAAATACTAACCCAAGCGACCTAACTGATAAAGGAGCTCCTTAAATAAACCTAAATATCATTTTACCTGATATCTACATTTAAAATAAATTAATTTTCTGAAGACCATTATTAGCGGAAGGTTCACAACACCGAACGCATAGTAGGAAATGCTAAATGCGAAAACGTGTCGCCCGAATCAATCACAAAGACATCCCCGACGAAAAATATCAGTCACATAGCATATCCCAGAAATAGAACCGAATAACGTAGTAAAATTTGGCATCTCCAAAATAAAACCACAAACCGAAGGAAACGAAAAATCATCGTTCATCTGCCGTACACTTCAAGAGAGAACCGGTCAGGTAATACAAAAATTAGTAATCACATACTCAAATGCACACTCTTGTAAGAGAGCAAAAACAAAGGGTCCTAACACAACGGCATTCAGAAGCAGACTCACATGCGATAAGATAGTAATAATAACAATAATACAACGGTTACGTAACGACCGGACAAAGATAAGAACAGATAATGACAACAGACACGGATCGACACAACAAAGCAAGAATGATGAACGTATTAAGCCTTCCATTAACAATGTCCTTACATACTGCAGACACACTACTCGTAAAATGAACAATAAGGAAATTGATGTCACCAAATAGCCCAAAATATACTTATCTACCTCAACTTACATTATAATAATAATTATTAGGGAAAATTAGTGCCAATAGAGCTTGCTCGGTACACAATTCAAAATGTTCCCTTACAGAGGAGAAACGAACCCGTAATAACATAATGAATATAAATAGAACAAGAAGTCACAATCAAACATAACGTCGCATGCCGGCAGAATTTACAAGCACGGGCAGCAATAATTCAAATGAAAACACTAGCATGAAGGGAACGTCACTAGAATCACACAAAAATTTAGCAGAAATAAAATAGATAATATGCAAAATAAAATGGAAAAGACCCAAACACACACAGGGTTTAATGGACATCACAATGCACATACGACGGCTCCAAAATACAAGTGTACATGACGAAAAGAACAGACATAATGTACGCCTCGCAAAAATAAGAACTTGCAACTACGAGGCGCCTACCAAATTTTGCAAAACATATCCACAAAGTAATAAGATGAGTACCGGTACTTACCTGAATGACGAACACAATTACCTACTAATCCAAAAATGAACGGTGCACCGTGCAAGTACTATGTCACACGAACAAATTAATACTACCTTAAACGCTACATCTTTTACAACAGATTAAATATAACTACATTTTATATCTATAATTGGGATGTACCACTACACTTTATCCTATTCCTCTAGTTAGGAAATCCATTTTACAATATAGCGTAGACATTACAAAGCGTCTAACTCCAGTCAGTTCAAAACGCAGACACCCAAGCAGACAGTCGTTTTCAGAATGCAGAGTGCTTGGCGCACAGCGGTCAGTTCAGATTTTGTTGTTGTTGTTGTCGGAGAGGTTATGGGCTCTATTATTTCACCCAGCCACTACACTTATTATCGTGATATTACAGGTCAGTTCAGAGAGTCAGGCGCTAACTGTCGAACAGCGTTCAAACTCACCACAAGTTCCACAGCGCGCCGATAGGTAGCGTTAACGTACATTTATCAGGCAGTTGAATGCACTACGTTACCAACCTAGGAGTGTCCGATGTGGCACAGTGGCCCGACAACACATACCAAAGGTCCAGATATATTATACAGGAATACGAAACGTACACCGGCAGATTTCAAGTTTATTTATTAATTGTAACGCCACACAATAAAGACATCAGGATACATAGCACAAGGATCACTAATTTTAGAAGCTTGCTCCTCAGTCAGGTGATCAAGATCTAACTTGACCCTGTCGTTTTCCTCAATATCCTCATCCAAAGCACAAGTGAGATAATTTTGAAATATTACATCATCATTGAAATTAAAATTCCTACCTGGACAGAATTTTTAAGCTAAACTTTCTATCTTGCAAATTCAGAACCATTCCAACTTTGACCATAAATTCAGCACCTAAAATCATCAGGTATGATAAATTAGAGGACACAAGTCAATCTATTTTCCAAGTGAATTCAGTAATTCTGACTTTGACTGGTATGGAACCCAGAATTTCTAATTTACTCCCATTAGTAGTCACACAATTAAGATAAGAAGTCCCAATTTCGGGTAATTTGCAACAACTTTTCATCTTCCTATACCAATCTGAATTCATAAGTGATATAACACTACCTGAATCGATCAACCCCAATGCAGGTTCATTGTTGATCTGAAGACAAATTGTCGAAGCCTTCGGAATGATTTTACCAGAAATACCTAATGTTTGAGGAAAAGGACCCTTATTACTCACACTACTATCAACAAACAAGCTTTCTTTAACTGCACTGGGTACATCAATTAATTACCGAGAATTACCATTACCGAAATTAGGGCACTATCTTTTCACATTCAACTTAGAACCACATTTATAGCAACCACACCTTGAGTCAATGTACTTCTACGTTTCGCAGAAGGGAAATTATTCCTTAGGTGGTTCCTTGATCCACAAGCATACCGTACCAATTCTTAGATAGAGAAGGGGTGACAGGATGAGTGGGAACATGTGTAGGGTTATTGAAAACACCGGGAGGTGGATATCTAGCATGCCGTAATTCATCGCCGTGCTTCACATCTTCGGCGAAAGTACAGGCTTCCTCCAGCTCAGCAAAATTACTTGGACTTTTAGTCAATGACAAAAAGGATATATACTGAGGCGTAATACCTTTAAGAATGTGAGCTACCATTTCTCCTTATGGAACCATAATCTTGAATACCTCACAGTAAAACTTTAAATCAAGTACATAGGTATGTCAACAAGCTTTCGTGTAAAAACTGAGTCCTAAAACAATGTTTAGGAAGTAGACTCTGTAAAGCGATCGAAGGGATAAACTTAGCCAAAATCAATTCATGAAATTCAGTTACACTCAAATTATTATTAATTGCTTTTGAAATCTGCCTTTTTAGAAGCCCTTCACAGTTTGGAAACAACACTCTAAAATTCCAAGTGCATCCGTGGAATATACACTGTCCGACTCAGTTAACTCAACCAGAAAGCGCATGAACCTAATAGTTTCATCAATTGAATTCCCAGAAAAAATTCTTACATTTTAAAGAGGTCCTTAATCGAATTAGGAGTAGAACATGACCTAACTAATAAACTTTCCAACACAGGACTGAGCCCACAGCAATGAGATGACGGGTTACCAGCTGTTTGAGGGGTAACAGGGTCAATAGTTCCAATTAGATAATTGCTTTCATTAATACTATTTTCGTCACTCAACGACAGTTGACCGACCTTCTTCATACTCAACAGAATGTCAAGTTCAATGGAAATATTACTTGCTGATGTCAACAATGATGTACACTGAGCCATTAATTCAACTTCAGGACCAAGAAATATCAAATCCTGAATTCTGTTGATAAAGTGACTAGTTCTGGATTTTAGTCGTTTTATCAGGTAATCAGGGTTGCAACTCTTTAAGCTAATTTACAAGAGATGTCATTCATTTAGTGAAAGACTTACGGTCTGCACCGACTCACCCAATCCGACACCCATGTCACCTGGCTTAACCGGACGGTCGAGAGAAGCCAACAGTAAGGCAACATCGCCCTCCATAGAGCCGGACGACTCCAATCCAAGAACCTCAATCTCGTATAACAGCTCTCCTTTCCGCAACAACCTCGGCAACAATACAGACCGGGCAGCCATATTAACATGGAAAAGAAAACACACAAGTCATAACCCAATACCAATCTTGCATTTCTCCTCATAGCTTTAAATTTCTAGTACAGATCCTTATTATTATTTCAGCCAATATGATAACTATAACCTCTCATTAATAGCCTTTAGGGCAACAAGAACCATCAGAAAATATAAAGCCCACAACAAATAATGAAAATGAAAACAGAACGTAGTTGCTAAGGCAACCACCACTCTGCTACCAAAACACCCTCACAACCATACAAATTAGACACAGTGAGAGCAGTTCGCACGACCAGGGATCATATCAAACACTGCAACAACAATAATAAATTAGAAACACTTACCGACTGAGATCCCAAGGAAAGGTCGTCGCAAGATGTGAAAGCAAGGGCCCACGAGGCAATGTGGAGCGATTGAAACTTAATTTTAATTTACCTTTGACTGAAATAATAAAATTCACTGATTTTAAGAAGAAAACACTTTAATTAAAATAAACTGATAGTAATACTTCCGACGATGACAGCTTTAAAAAAATATAAATTAAACTAATTCAGATATCACAATTAGAGATCAGTAAAAGAGGAAATATGCGTTAACAGTAATCTCACCGTCTTTGAGAACTTCAGTTTAGGATATGAAAAATAGAAAACCATTTCTAAGGGACTAGCTCGGATCGTGGTTAGAATCTAAAAACGTAATGAAACACAAAGGGTATGCAAGGTCCAATAAAACAGGAGATGAAAAACAAACATAATCCAAATAACGACCACAAAGAAATAAATCAGGCTCAAATAAGTTAAATATCAATACCACAAGAGCCCCAGTAAATCAAACTAATTATCACCAGAGCGGATCAAATATCCGAGCACCAAAAGAAAAATTCTCATCTGAATGGGTGAATGTCAAATGTCATAGTAACAAGCAACGACACTCAAACGTCAAACTCAACAGAGTTCACGCCCACAAACAGTTTACACGCGGTTACATAGCAACAAATCACGTGACACACATATTAAGATGGCGACTCAAACAATCCGAGTAGTCAACTAGAAAAGGTTTTCATCTTACTAACTTATCCCTAAGAAAGGTGGTTGCGAAATATGCAAGATAACAACCATAATTCGAATGAGTTAAACAAGATCAACTTAAACCACCAAATAGAGGTTTGTAGCAAAAACGTATTAATAACCAATGGTCTTTAGGAGCTCCTACAGTATAGATTCACTTGAGTTTACCTTATGAAGCATTCAAATTATTTCAAAATGAAAGTCAAACCGAATTACGCATTTACAGTTTCTTTGAACCCCCAATATACAACCAAGAAATTACAATGAAATGATTATGACCTGAATTTCGAATATTTCTGCCAAATCTGAATTACTTGAAATATTATTTAATAATTTTCTCTCGTAGTTATTATACCAAAACTGTTTCTATTTGCTCCTCAATATATCATGCTCTAGTAGTATCCATCGATCAGTTTAGTCCCGCAGACAAGAAAAATCAAATCCATACAGCGTCGGAAGATTATGCAATTAAAACAAAATAAACATTTCAGGCCTATTCGCCCGGGTGGCGATTATTCTACCCTGGGTCCAGTCCAAGTAACATCTCTACAGCTCTCAATTAGTGGTTGTACAATTTAATATTCCACCAGAACGTTAGCCGGCAAGCTTCTTTCTTGAAGCAGATATCACGACAACTGAACTAGAATCATTGTCGTTTTTACACACATTGACGATCGAAAAGCAAGTTCAACTTCACGTACCCAGGTGGCAGGAGAGCACAAGCGGACCAAGGCTAGTACAGCCCTCGCCAACCAGGAAGTGCACAATTAGCGAGCAGAGAACGAGGTAATACATGTTACGAAGGTCCAGCCCCCTCAATAGGCCACAAATCACGTGAATGCGTAGACTGAGCTGCAAATACTTCTTAAGTCGCATCCAATCATTTAAAATCCATTATAAGCTGAGAACTTGCATCCAGGAAATACTGGATTTGAACCCCACTGTCTACAGCCCTGAAGATGGTATTCTGTGTTTTCCCATTTTCACACCAGGCAAATACTTTGGCTGTACCTTAATTAACGCCAAAGCCTCTCCCTTCACATTCCAATCGCTTTGCTTTCCCATCGTCGCCGTAAAACCTATCTGTGTGGGCAAGACGTAGAGCAAATTAAAAAAAAAATACTCGGCACGCAGCAGTAATCCTATAAACAGAAGATACAAAGCACATCACAACAAACAATGGCCAATGTAATGTTATTGTTGATCAATTTTATGAGCTATCTATATTGTACGCCTTCTCATTTAGTTTTCTTTCGACTTTTTGATTTTAGGGTGTCTTATAAAATTAGTTATAGCGTAGAGTCTAGTTCCTTATTCTTCGACTTTACAGACCAATTTTCACTATATTCTGTTTACCCATTTTCTTGCGACTCGGCGCTGATATGGACTTGGAAAAATCCTGATTCATAAATATGCCTGTGATAATAGCCGGTACGGTAACAATGTATGACATAAATGATCGGAAATTTATGCTTTATAATTTTAGTTATGTAGTATTTATAACGATACGACTACTAATAACACGAATATTTGAGAATTAAATTTTAGGCCTTCCCCTAAAATACTATTTCACTCAGCGTGAATGCAATTATTTATGGCCTAGATTATAGCGACGCATTTTGCCCTTTGAATACCGATTCACAGTACGTTAAGATACAACCACCAATAACATAAATATTTGAGAATTACTTTTTAGGCATCCCCTAAGCTACCGTTTCACTCAGCGTGAATACAGTTCTTTACAGCATGGATTATAGTGACTTATTCACCAAATTTTATACCGATACCGATAAGATACGACCACTAACAACATACATATTTGAGAATTAAAGTTTAGGCCTTCCCCTAAACTACCATGTCAATCAGTGTGATTAAAATTATTTATAAGCTAGATTGTAGCGACTTATTCTCTGACTTTGCATACCGATTTTAATTAAATTTTCTTCAGCCGTTTTCTCGTGATGCGTGTACAGACAGACAGATAGACAGACAGACAGACAGACAGACAGACAGACAGACAGACAGACAGACAGACAGACAGACAGACAGACAGACAGAGAGACAGACAGAAATTACGGAAAAGTAAAAAGTGCATTTCCTTGTTACTGGTGATACGACTGATACAGAAATACCATCCTTTTTAAATTCTGAGCAATGTACAGACAAAACTCTTGTTATATATTTATATAAATTCACAAATGATGTATTAATAGAATAGGTGAGATCATGAACACCTGTAGTCGCATATCTAAGTCAGATCTATGTAATTTTAGGAGAGGTGGGTTTGAAGTGTGATCTACGGTTTTACTCGTCAATGTACCCAACAAATAATTATTATGCATTAATACAAATATGGAGACAATAAACGTATAATAATAATAGACTTTACTTCATACCTCTAGATAGCCATAAATACCGTGACACTTCCGGCACTATCTTTCGAAGACTTTGTTTGAGACTCTTTCGTCCACAAAAACATTTGTATCATTTTTGTTTAGGAATAGCCCACGTTTTTCCAAATATTAACGCACTGACAAGCAAGATATGTTAGTTACTTTCCGCGTTCACGGAAATTGCCTAGAAATAATTAATTAATTATTACTTACATTGCTTCTAAATGTTTTCTATCAGCAATAGTTTAATTTTAAAATGTATGCATAAAAATGCTAAAATCATTTTGCATTTAGTTGTACAGTTTTAGTTTGGGTTTTGCTGTTACTCGCAATAATTTTGTGGAGAAATGCAGCGCATACTCAACACAGTAAGTTCAGTTGGTTACTGCCCACTTTTAAGCTTGTTCTGCATCAACAATAAACCCCCTGCTATAAATCTGTGCAACAAGAAGGTCAAAAACAGAATTCATCAACAGCTCGGGAAAACACACTCCCTTATCCTTCATAACAGGCACATTTTCGGTTGGGATTTTCGTTTTTTTCAGAATGGTATCTTGCCCTCATTCGAAGAAAATGAAAATACTAGTGTATATTTACTTGTACAGGCCTACTTGTATTTTCGCCGCATTACACACAAGTTCTTAGCATTGTGACAATTGCGGACTCTCACACACACTATTTAATTTCGCAACATTTTATATTTCCACAAAAATGTGTTATACGATAACAATTAAATGAATAAATTCCACGAGAAGTATTACGTCCCTTGAATTTATATTACTCATTACGTGAAGATACCATACATAACCTAAACTGTGAAGTCTCATTATCTTAATATTAGCTGCTTACGTAAATCCTGATATGATAAATTTAAAGAACAAACTTGCAATATACTTAAATACAAAACTTCTGTCTTTCAACAGTCACATTTATCCAAAGAATGCTCCCAATCCTTATGAATTACCGTACATTCACAAGTAGAATTTGTAACATTCGCTTAGCTCGCCTCAATTGATCAGCTGATGGGCTTGGCCCCCTTTCTACAGTACGACCTGTATATTACCAAATACAGTAGAGATAATACACGACAGTCTGTGATATATCGAAGGACAGCGATCAAAGCTCTGTCTAGCGAAATGACCTGGAGTTACGATTCTGTCCTAAGAACATGTGTATTTGTTTATGAAGTTTTGCTGTTATTTGTGCGTTTGCAGTAAGTTGACATAAATAAATAGCGTGTGTCATTCCTTTATATCTCCTCTCAACATGAGAAGAAAGATGTGTGCTGTCTTTGGCTGCAATAACTATGAAGTGCAGAGGATTTGCAGTCTTTCTTCCGTTTCCCTAGCGACAAGAAAACGTAAGTAAATATTGATTTTGCATATATATTCTTCCAGTGACAAATATACTTTTATAGAACTTCCTAAACTTCTGACTTGTGCGACCCATAAATTTAACTAGCATAAAATATAATAAGTTAATTTTTTTGTGTATAGTGCAGCAGTCAACCTTCTACCACCCCCAACCTGCTACCATAACACAACAACGCAATACACGACATATACGCGGAGATACTTACCTCACTTACCTCTATTCATAAATTGCCGTGGATGGACTGGAACGAACTAAAACTGTTCGGAGCTGGACCCGTGCGTAGACAAAAGGCGAGCGAAAGGAGAGAAAGGCAAGAACCAGTAATCCTCATGAATAAAATAATGGATCAAAAGAGAATGGGCTTTGTTACGAACACACACAATATTAAAAAAAGAATGGGAAGCTGCATTAAAAGTTACTCACATAACTGCAGAAAAATAGAGCATCAAGTAGTATCCCGTTCAATGACATAGTAAGTTTTGTGTTACACGGCAACAGTACACACGATCGCACTATTCACTTCCGTATGACCACATGAAAATACAAACTCGTTTCAGAAAATTAATGTGACGTGGAACATGTTGTCGAAGGAATCAGAAAATGGAACCACGAAAGGGATAACGCAGTCGTACTAATGCGGACCGCGCACATATAACAGTTAGTATCCGTGCTCCAAACGAGCGGCACTCGATGTTAGCGCGTCACAACAATGCCAAAGCACAGCGTCCCAAAGGAGCAGAAGGAAAAGATCAAGAAGATGTTGCCACAGTTACGAAAACAAGAACTAATCGCGGACAATGGAGCAGATAACGGCCTACAAATATAAAATAGCACCCTACACATGGCCCAAACCGGCCAACTAAAACGAAAAATAAAAGAAAAGGAAAGAAAAATTAAAATTAAAATTATGAGATACGGAGAGTAGCCTACTATAAACCGTACACACACGTATGAACAAGAAGAGAGACCCAGACCAGACCGGTAAGTTATGTCGCACAGGATAGCACGGATATCATGGACTCACGAGCGTGGTTCGAACACCACAGATATAATGCTGGACCGCCGAAAAAATAGGCAAGGCTGATCCAAATATAATCGTAGCAATCACAACTTTCGTCGACCCGCTACCCGCGACATCGAAATTGCCTCACGTGGACAAACATGGATTAAACCCTGCAACATCAAATCATACAATATACCAATGCTCAGCCATGATTCCAAGTGACGAGGAAACAGAAGTGCATGGTCTCAAAACCCACAAATATACAAACCCAAACAAACAGATAGGTAAATACCACTCTCCACTCTCGTGCATGTGCACACAAAGAAAGACAGAAAAATTTAAAGCACACACAAAATTAACTAAGAGCCTGCAAAGACAGCTGATAAAAGACTACCGAAATACAATCACATAGAACCATTCTTGTAACTATGGCACTCAAAATGAAATAAAATGAATAAATACCTGGGAGCAGCAATCAGGAATCTCGAAATATTTACGTCAATCAAAATAACGATTCCCAGCAGAGAGCCGAGCTTTGAAACAAGTAAATCCACGATAATAGCAATTCGTAGATCAAGAAGCAAATTTTAAATCCCGGTTTGTCCATCATTTCCGATCTCTCTATTGTTGGTATCACGAGCAGAACAACTTAACACTCGGAGAGCGAGAGACAGACTGTGTATCAACACAGATTGCTAGAGCGTCATCTTCAATGAGAAACTATAAGTTTCACGTCACATTCGGGTAGTGTTATCGCTAATAGCGACAACGACAGTCAAGGAGAAGTAGGAATAAAGGCAGGCTTGGTTCGGCACACCTTCCCTACACACCCCGGAAAATGAGACCTTTCCTGGTATCAGCCAGGAGGGCTCCTTTTACCAATGGATGCCACTTAAGTCTAAGTACGCGCACGTGTTCCTGCGAAACCTTATAACTAAACTTATCTAGATAAATCGTATGAACAATTTAAGACAACAAAACATATGTACAGGGTTGTAACACCTTGAAAATGTATGGAGACATAAATGTTTCTCCTTTTCTTCTGTTATACCAGTTTATAAGAACTCACGAAACTCCTCTCACACACCAACACAGACTCGTGGAGAACAGCAGACGTTATGTATAGTTCTTGTTTGCTATAGGCATGAGTCACTCCATTCCGACTCGTAAGTATAGACATCGTAATTTCTTACAACAGATCATTGTTTCCTGGAACAAAAACCAGTTTAAGTGCTGCATCCGCTCACCTCCTGAGTCCCAGACTAGCCTTAATCTCAGGGGTTATCGGTTCGCAAAAGATTTTAAAAAATTCTATCAATAACTAAATATATATATATAATATATATATATAGGCAAATCAAATGAACACAGGGATGAACGGGGCATGCAAATTAAGGTAAAGGGGACGGCGTATTCATAGATACCAATTATAGAACTCCACAATCGGACTGGGAAGTGACAACTTAAATTCCATGGGCATACTGGACTGACTACAATAAAAAGATATGAAAACTGTTTCCTATTGAAATTGCAATAAGGAGCAATTTATTAACTTAATTCGCACTGCAAGTGATGACAATTATTACACTTAGAAATTTCCATCCTGGAAAAAAATACATAAATTTGGATTCACCTCACTACTCTGGTAGTGTGAAATATTTGGTGAATTCGACCCATTGGTCACTGGGGATCGAATCCACGCCCGTATCAGTGGACGTTTCACCGCTGGAGATCTTCTTTCGGAGATGTGGGCATGAGAGTAACTATTTACTGTCATCTCCACATTCCGTTGGACATGAGTCACTACCGGTGTGTACATTCTAGTAGGCCGGATTCCCACTGTGGAAATGTTATCGTATCTAAGACGGGATCTAATTGTACGGACAAACTCTAGCCTAATATAACCAGAATTACGAACATGCCAGAGGTAGCTCGTCAACTCAAAGCTTATCTCAATATTTACATTTGTCAATACGACAAGACGTACGGAAAGGTTCCTATTTATACACGCATAATTACGACGTGTGCCGTCTGTAGGTTATTTCGCACGTACCGCCAACTATCACCAACATCTGGTCCCGACCACTTCGACACATGACGACTGTCCCTATTATATCTTCCTATGATTATTACATAATTATCATTATCATTATTTATCTGATCATTTTCATATCGTGTGATTACCATTAATTATTTTTATTATAATTTATTTCAATTATCATCCTATATTTGATTATTATCATTTATCATTCGGGATGATTATATGCCACCCTTTGCCGACGTTTCACACCAAGTGTCGTTTTTCCTCGCAATTAATCCGCACAAATTAATGATCAGTTTCATAATAAATTATTATTATTATTATTATTATTATTATTATTATTATTATTATTATTATTATTATTATTATTATTATTATTATTATCATATTCTTAACACTGAATCATCGTCCATTAAATATTTTCAATTCCTTTCATCATTATTATGATTATTCTCAAAAATAATATTGCAAGTTCTTCTTATTCTGCCTCTTCAACTTTTGATGATGATGATGATGATGATTATTATTATTATTATTATTATTATTATTATTATTATTATTAGAGATTATCATTCGTAACACTTATTCCTCATGGATTTTATATTTTAAATCTATTTCACCATTGTACCGGGTGGTACACCTCCACGCCGCTTATTTAAAATTTGCGCCAATTGAAATTCCTCTGCTGGAGGAAGTCTGAACTTTATCTACGGTATTAATTTTCAAGTTTCTCAGAAGATGTCACTACTTGGAAATTTTGGAGTTTTTGAACTGGGTCATTTTTGATGTATTTTTGTTTTACCTGTAGTAAAAAGTGTGAACTTTCTCTTCTAGAGGACACTACTGAAAAACTACAATGGTGCACCCTAGTGCGAAGTGAAAGAACTGTTTTTTTTGGAGAAAATTTAATTTCAAAAGTTTGTTTCTTGTTAAATTTCTTTCTGTTATTGTTTAAGTTGGCTGTATACCCCTTTCTTTCCCCTTGTTTTGAATTTAGCCAATCCTGAATTTCTCGAATTAATTTTCCACCAATAATATGTTTCTTCTTCGTATTGTGTAGGGGTTTTCTTGGTGAACCAATAAAATCCTTGTGGGAGGGTGTTCTCATTCCAAAAACGCCTCGAACTTTCCGCGAGAGTATATAAACTGCTGATTTTCGGGTCTCGATGCCACTTCAGTACCATCTTTCAGTGTGTAAAGTACATAGCAGGGGGCGGGAAGCGCCTCTTTCTTCGGGCAGCAGTTCAACTACCAGGTAATGGCCATTTAATAACTTCTTTTCTTGCTAGCTCAGCAGTTTAACTCTCGGGGCGGGTCCGAAGCGTTTCCACCATGTAACCTTCCCTAAAATGTAAAGACACTTTGTATTTATTCTATCTTTTAAGCTACATATTGGGATAGAGAGTGCTTAACCCTCTCGAGCTCCCACTCATATTGTTTTGAGGTGAACTTATTTCTCACAACCGATTTTTCCTTAATGTAATGTAAATTGTTCTTTTCTAAAGTCACCTCTGTAGTATGGGATTAGCCCTTGCATTAGTGGCCTAGAGCCAGATTAGGTTTTAAAACAAATGCATTAGGAGTGCAGATCGCCTCCTCTCAAGTTGGTATTTTAGAGGCCATGTAATTAACCTTTTCTCACTTAATAGGCCTCAGTAGGTTGGGTATTTTACCCCTGTGTTTATGTCCTTAGAGCACAGCTTGAAGGTGGAATTTGGTGTGGCCTTTGACAGGCTAAAAATTTGAGAGCGGGTTGCTCTTTCTTGAAAATTTTGTTTTCTGCACGCCTCAAGGAGGCTTTACTGTGTAATTTGGAGCAAGTGCTCCTGGGTATGAACGGGGTTTTCCGCCCCTCTGTTGAAACTTGTGTGGGGGTAAAACTGGGCTAATTGCTCAAGAATTGTGAGGTCGGGGCTCGAAGCCCAAAGCCTGTAAATATTGTAATTGTACTTTTATTGCCTTGCTACTCTGTACCTGTCTTTCGTGTTATTTCTGAATTTTGAAAAGAGAATATAATCTTGTTAAATTTTACATTAACTTTAATTTCGTAGTTTGAGACCCGTTCACACCCGCACCTTCTTTCACCTCTACCTACCACAAAAATACGGTAACAAGTGGTAGCAGAGCGTGGTTGAATGGGTCTCAATTTAGCCCCTTTTGACGGCTAAACATTGTTTTGATTCGAACTCTAACAATTCTCTCTGTTGCTGGAATTTTTTGATTTTTTCTGTTTCAAAATTGTTCTGTCATCATGCCCGGCCCTCGCGATGTTCTCCATCTTAACTATTTGCGCAAGGAGGAGTTGATCTATGAATTAACTATTAGAAATGTGCAATCTGGAGGCACGGTTGCGGTAGACACAAACAAGCTTAGAGAGTCCCTTGATTTGCCCATTTCCATCCCCACTTTGGGAGACAAAGAAATTGACGACTCTCTTTCCACGATCATCGAGAATATTACTGGGCTAGCATCTGTAGTCAGTTGTTTTGACGAAAATGATCCTTCTCCTAATCAAATTAAGCATGTGCAAGCCAGGCTATTTCATTTTTAAAATAGAGTTAACGATCTGTTGTCTCTAAAGTTGAATGACGTTCAGAGGAAGGAAGCTAGTACGGTGCTTGAAAATATTTCTGAATTATCTAGTAAGGTCACTCAATTGTTAACTGGGGAAGTTCCTCCCAAAACCGATCTACCCGCTACGGTGAATGTAGGTAGCGAGGAAGAGCCTCCTAAGCGAGAAGTCAATAGGATAACCGTTGGAGCTCAAACGATCTCTGCCCCATTGGACAACGAGTCTGAACGCCGTGCATCGTTGAATAATGTACGTTCTGAATTAACTTCTTTGCCACTGAAACCTTTACCTACTATGTGACCTGGGTTCAGCAGCTTGCCTCATCCATTGGCAATGTTGCTCAGAGGTATCTCGAAGTTTACGGTTAACACTACCAGTGAAGTTATTTCTTTCTTAAGGTTTTTAGTGGAATTTCAGGATCATGCCCTTGTTTTTTCTCTTTCTCCATGTGAGATTTTGCAAATCATCTATCCTTACGCAATAGGTATTCTCTCAGACAAAATAGTAAGAGCCATAGCTGAACAGTCATCTATTGAAGATTTTCACGCACACTTGCTTGCAAAATTTATTCCTGCTCGCGCGAGGTCATCTCTGATTCAGAAGTACTATTATCGAGTACAGAGATTGGATGAAAATCTGGCTGATTTCATACAAGACATTAAGTTTTATACTAGGGTGTTTGCTCTTCATTTTCCTGAAGATCAGATTGTACAGGCTATTGTAGAAGGAATTTCACCATCCTATAGGTCATATTTGTGTTTCGCGGCCTGCCCGCAAACCTTCTCTGAACTTGCAGCATAGGCCGTCTCAGCGGAAGGAGTTAGATACGCCGATTCTTTGCGTGTCGCGAAAGAACCCCCGCCTTCTTTTAGTAATACTCGGCCTCCACCTCGCCGACCAGTCACACCCCGTAAATGTTATGCTTGCGGGTCGCCTGACCATCTTCGGAACAAGTGTCCATTGATCAAATCTAGTAGGGCAAATAATGGAGCTGGTTCATCACAAGGCTGTTTAAAATGTGGGGCTTTCTCACATATCGCCAAGAATTGCCCAAATTCAAATAGCACCCCCTCTTGCTCAACCTCTGGTGCAAATTCCACCAATGCCAATAATACAAAGTGACTAGTGGCTTCGGCTGAGTCGACTAATCCATCTTTCCGAGGCTCAGCCCCTGGTAAACAGATCGAAAATTCAGGGAACCTTCAATCTGTAAATCCATCTTTTGAATGCCCCAAAGAGTGTCTTAGGATTGCGGCGGATACCCCCGCACCGGTCCCCTTTCTCAAAATTGAGTTAAATAATGAGCCTATAACAGCCCTATTAGATTCAGGCAGTGTTTGTTCTATTATTTCGGCTGAATGGTATGCAAAATTGAAATCTGTTTGTAAACTTCCTGACTATTGTTCCTCTTCGATCCAATATGTTTCGGCTAATTCATCTCCCTTAGAAATTCTAGGTTCTTTATAGGTCAAAATTCGTATTTTTAAATTTACATGGAAAATCAAACTGTCTGTGGCTAAGCACTTGTCTTGCCCCATCATATTGGGAGCGGACTTCATTTCTCACACTGGTCTTGTGCTCGATCTTCAGAGTAAGTCGTGCACATTCAAATTTGCTTCCAATTGTAAAATCCCCTTATTAAAATATAATTCTGCGTCATGTTCATCTATTTCGCCTACCCAGGATGAGATGTTGTTAGACCTTAGACATCTACCTGAGGAGCAGGCTGATAGTATTCGTAAGTTGTGTCAGTCGTTTCCAGAGGTGTTCTCTGATACTCTTGGTGTTACTGACCTTATCGAATACAAAATTGAGGTCACGGATTCGATTCCTGTCCGTTCTCCACCTTATAGGCTATCTCCACCTAAAATGAAGGCTCTGAAAGAAATCATCGATCAGATGTTGAAGGATGGTATTATTAGGCCCTCTAAGTCGGCGTATTCTTCGCCTATTTTTCTAGTCCCAAAACCCCAAGGGGGCTTCAGGCCTGTCATTGATTATAGGGCTCTCAATCGGAAGGTGGTGTTACAATCTGTGCCCCTTCCTGACCTTCATTCTTGTTTTTCATGGTTTCGTAAGGCCAAGTTCTTTACTATCTTGGATTTGAATCAGGCCTATAATCAAATTCCCCTAGCGGAAGAGTCTAAACATCTTACAGCGTTTGCCACGGATTGGAATTTGTATGAATACAACCGCGTGCCTTTCGGGCTCCCCACGGGAGCAGCTGTACTCACTAGGCTGCTAGATAGGGTCTTCTCCGACATCAAATTTGAGTACTTGTATCACTACTTGGATGATGTCGTCGTATTTTCGGAGACTTTTGAAGAACATCTAGATCATCTGCGAGAGGTTCTTAATCGCCTTCGTAAGGCTGGGTTAACTGTCAAGTTGTCCAAGGTCATTCCTAGGGCATATTGTGTCACCTGATGGTGTTGCCGTCGATCATTCTAGAACACAGGCCATCCGTGATTTTAAACCTCCCAAGGACATTAAAGGTATCGCCAGGTTCATTGGTATGGTGAATTTCTTCAGGAAGTTTATTCCTAACTTCGCTAATAGAGCGGCGCCCTTAAACCTTCTTCGTAGGAAAGGCATCAAATTCGAGTGGGGACCTTCTCAACTAGCCGCTTTTGAAGATCTTAAATTAGCTCTCTGTAATGCCCCTGCCCTTGCTATGCCTGATTTCTCAAAGAAATTCATCGTCCAAACTGACGCGTCGTCGTCAGCAGTAGCTGCAGTCCTTCTTCAAGAGACTGAACTAGGGAGGCGACCCATCGCCTATGAATCTAGGACTCTATCGGCTCAAGAAGCCAAGTATTCCATCTATGAGCTCGAAGGTTTGGCAGTCTTATTTGCCTTAGAAAAGTTCCGTCTCTATCTGGAACATGTCAAATTCGACCTGGAGACAGATAATCAAGCCTTAAGCTGGGTCTTAGGTAGGCCGCGTCGTACTGGTCGTATAGCCCGTTGGGCCATCTGAATTTCTGCCTTCCAATTCGATGTCAGGCATATCAGAGGGACCGAAAATGTTGTTGCTGATGGACTCAGCCGTATGTTTTCCAACGACGTTGAGACCTATGAACCGGTCGATAGTTCATCTCCTCCCGAGTCCATGCTATCTGATGTTAATGCCATCTTAACAGATGCTCCCATGCTCTTTAGGGATATCGAGAAATACCAACGTGAAGATCCGACGCTGGCTCCGATAATGGAAACCTTTTCTTCTGGGGAACATGTCGTCCCTTATGTTTTGAGGAATGGTGTTTTATGTTGCCCATCGAGGCATGATAAGATGATGAAAGTTGTCGTTCCAGCTGTTCTTGTACCTATGATCTTCAAGTATTATCATGAGACCCCATTAGGAGGGCATCTAGGCATCTTTAAAACTCGTGAGAAGATTCGTGAAATGTTCATCTGGAAGGGTATGGACGGTGAGATCCGAGAACTAGTAAAGGCTTGTAAATCCTGTTTGCTTAGTAAACCAACCATGTCCACCAAGGTAGGCCTTTTGTCTTCTCATCAAGCGTCGCGCCCCATGGAACGCCAGTGTATTATGTAGGACCCTTCCCCCAGTCGAAGGGAAATGCCAACAAGTTCATCTTTGTATGCGTAGATGGTTTTACAAGATTTTCCTGGTTATTTCCGACTAAGCTGGCTACCGCTCAGTCTACCATTACTTGTCTAAATTCTATCTTTGCTTCTTTTGGTCCGTGTCAATATATTGTATCTGATAATGCTAAGGCTTTCACATCTAATTTATTTCGTAAATTCTGCTTTGACCTGTCCATATCTCATGTGACAACTTCGGCTTATTACCCTCAACCATCTCTGGCTGAACGGGTTAATCGTAATCTCAGGTCCGCGCTTATTGCCTATCATCATGAAGATCATTCTAGATGGGACACGTCTCTGCATTGGTTAGCTTTTGCTTTGAATTCGGCGGTTCATGAATAACATACATTTTCTCCAGCGTCTTTGATGTTCAAGTTTGTTCCCAACACGCCGCTCTCTAACCTCTGGTCTCTGAGTGACATTCTACCCGAGACAATAGACCCGGACAATATTAAAGATCTTTGGAAGAAGGCTAAAGCCAATCTTAAAGTGTCTCATGAAAAGGTTAGGGAAAGATATGATCGTGGACGGAGACCCACCAATTTGAAGGTAGGCGACCAAGTGATGGTCAAGAATTTTGTTCCCGCGGGCAAGCTTGCCCCCAGATTTCATGGGCCGTGCATAATTCTCGATTTCCTTACGCTGGTTACGTTGTTATTAAGTAATCCAGCCACCGAGAGGATATTTAGGGTTCACCTCTCCCAGGTGAAACCGGTGTAAGGTCTGTGTTAACTTGATTCATATAATTTGAAAGGAATACGAAGGTTATATTTTTTTGAAGGTTTTCACTTTTAAGGCTTTCTGCCCCTTCTATAATATTTTGTTTTATATGTAAGCATTTTTGTAAAACCTGCCCCGAACCGTTAAACTGCCAACCTGTCGTTGCCACGGACATTACCACGCTCCCGTCTCCTGCTCCACTACACACAGTGGCTTGTACGTGAAATGAATTTCTCCACGCCGCTGGCCCCTCAACCTCACCACAATGAATGTACCCTATTATCATTCTGGTCCAACAAAAATTCTGCCGTCGAGCTTTAATGTTTCAGTGCCCCCGCAGCAGCGCGGCGCCGTACCGCTCCTGAGGCAGGGTACGGGCCCGCCCTTCCCCAGTGAGGCCAACCTGTGTACGGCGAGCCGGAGTCCTCCTCCCGGCCAAGGCTGATGTGCGGCGCACAACCAGTAACTGGCCCGCGGCCTGTATATGTTCGCCGCGGGCGCGGCGTGCTTCAACACCACTACTCCTCTCATAGTGCGGGCGAGCGGTATCTCAGGGTACTTGAGGGGTCCGAGCGGCCTCCTCTGGACACAAGCCGCAGCGGCCGCTCTGGCCATCCAACTTAATCAACCTTGGAAATATTTAATCAGCTATATGGACATTCCAGTTCAACATTACTACCTTTTCTTGGATTTTACTGCAATACCTGGTGGACTTAGAAAATTTTCCTTCAACTTTAAAAATTAAAGATTTCCTTCTGAATTTAACTTCTACAAACATAAAGACATTACTTCAGCAGTTACTACGAGAATTTTTGAAACTGGATCAAATCAAATTTCAACAATTTTGATAAATGCTTCTGAATTAATCTCCATATCAACATCATAACTTGGACTTGGTTTTCAAACAAACGTTTATGTTCTTATGGAGGAACTTCTGGGGGGGGGGGGAGGTCTGTACCGGGTGGTACACCTCCACGCCGCTTATTTAAAATTTGCGCCAATTGAAACTCCTCTGCTGGAGGAAGTCTGAACTTTATCTACGGTATTAATTTTCAAGTTTCTCAGAAGATGTCACTACTTGGAAATTTTGGAGTTTTTGAACTGGGTCATTTTTGATGTATTTTTGTTTTACCTGTAGTAAAAAGTGTGAACTTTCTCTTCTAGAGGACACTACTGAAAAACTACAATGGTGCACCCTAGTGCGAAGTGAAAGAACTGTTTTTTTGGAGAAAATTTAATTTCAAAAGTTTGTTTCTTGTTAAATTTCTTTCTGTTATTGTTTAAGTTGGCTGTATACCCCTTTCTTTCCCCTTGTTTTGAATTTAGCCAATCCTGAATTTCTCGAATTAATTTTCCACCAATAATATGTTTCTTCTTCGTATTGTGTAGGGGTTTTCTTGGTGAACCAATAAAATCCTTGTGGGAGGGTGTTCTCATTCCAAAAACGCCTCGAACTTTCCGCGAGAGTATATAAACTGCTGATTTTCGGGTCTCGATGCCACTTCAGTACCATCTTTCAGTGTGTAAAGTACATAGCAGGGGGCGGGAAGCGCCTCTTTCTTCGGGCAGCAGTTCAACTACCAGGTAATGGCCATTTAATAACTTCTTTTCTTGCTAGCTCAGCAGTTTAACTCTCGGGGCGGGTCCGAAGCGTTTCCACCATGTAACCTTCCCTAAAATGTAAAGACACTTTGTATTTATTCTATCTTTTAAGCTACATATTGGGATAGAGAGTGCTTAACCCTCTCGAACTCCCACTCATATTGTTTTGAGGTGAACTTATTTCTCACAACCGATTTTTCCTTAATGTACTGTAAATTGTTCTTTTCTAAAGTTACCTCTGTAGTATGGGATTAGCCCTTGCATTAGTGGCCTAGAGCCAGATTAGGTTTTAAAACAAATGCATTAGGAGTGCAGATCGCCTCCTCTCAAGTTGGTATTTTAGAGGCCATGTAATTAACCTTTTCTCACTTAATAGGCCTCAGTAGGTTGGGTATTTTACCCCTGTGTTTATGTCCTTAGAGGACAGCTTGAAGGTGGAATTTGGTGTGGCCTTTGACAGGCTTAAAATTTGAGAGCGGGTTGCTCTTTCTTGAAAATTTTGTTTTCTGCGCGCCTCAAGGAGGCTTTACTGTGTAATTTGGAGCAAGTGCTCCTGGGTATGAACGGGGTTTTGCGCCCCTCTGTTGAAACTTGTGTGGGGGTAAAACTGGGCTAATTGCTCAAGAATTGTGAGGTCGGGGCTCGAAGCCCAAAGCCTGTAAATATTGTAATTGTACTTTTATTGCCTTGCTACTCTGTACCTGTCTTTCGTGTTATTTCTGAATTTTGAAAAGAGAATATAACCTTGTTAAATTTTACATTAACTTTAATTTCGTAGTTTGAGACCCGTTCACACCCGCACCTTCTTTCACCTCTACCTACCACAAAAATACGGTAACAACCATAATTATTATTCTCAAAATAATCTAACAAATTCTACCTATTATTCCTCTTCGAATTATTATTATTACGATTATGATAACTTAATTTCACATGTTACACTACCGTTAACGTTATTTATGTTTAATGCATAAGCTTTTATAATTTCGCTCTACTTGGGCACTAAAGAATCAATTAAGACAAGATTTACTTGGATTATTATTAGTATTAAATTGAAAGTTTTGTATTTTAATTTCCAGTCTTTAGAATTTGGTCACATATGTTAAGTCCCATTATGAACCACCAAGATCCGACTTACATCGGTGGGGACACCATGGTATTTGGAACCGCAACCTTCATTTTCGTACTGCCGTTAATTTTATGGGGACACCATGTCCTCCCAAGACACATATCAAATTCCATGGCACATCGCGGCTGGGCAAATACATCCAATGCCTGCAATTGCTTAATTATGCCTTCCTTTACATTTGAAGTCCGTTTATTCCACTGGAATTCTTCAAACATTTAATTCAATAATTAATCCTCAGTGCGTGGATTCTGCCATTCACAACACCGGAATCGGCATATTATATCGTCTTAGGCCTCGAGATTTATCTGTTTTATCATAAAAAACATTAAGGCTCAATTTTCTCCTCATGCCGGATTTTTGTCCCGCACGACTTCCAACAAAAATGGGCTCAAACAACTCTGGGCTTTCAATTTATCGTAACCATCCTATACACGTTCCTCTATCGCTTCTAAACGAATTTTTATGGTCATTACAAAGTCCAAAAACGTTAAATCAACAATTTACGTAAAATAAAACGTACTCCCCGAATTAAAGTCTTTCACGCCACATATTATCTCTACATTGGTTATTACTTTCACCGGCGAACTCTCACATCATTATTATTATTATTATTATTATTATTATTATTATTATTATTATTATTATTATTATTATTATTATTATTATTATTATTATTCACTTTAACTTGCTCACTCACAAAGCGTTATTCTTATTATTATTTCTCATGACCTTCCGTACGCAAACACAAGTTTTACACACCCTGGCGCTTTCATAATCTGGGTGTCTGGTAACAAATATACGCGCACTCTCCATCTGGATCTTTAGAGGTCTCCAACCGGTCCATTCAATCCTTCCCTTGCTCTAAACATGTTTACCCTTTTAAGCCTTGGATTTTCCCAATTTTATACCCTATTCCTGAGGAATTGAAGCCAAATTTATTAATTACGATTTGGTTGCTTGTCCTTATTCTTATTCAACTAGGTGATGTATTTTCATGTGGGAAGTTGAACCTGTGTTCGTGAAAAGTTTACTTGATACTCTTGTCAGTGTATTTTGGAATTTGTTGATGGTTAATTCTTCACCGTGTCGTAGCCCGGTATCTACTAAATTCTAAACCTTTGTTTTAACCTGGTTTCATGTCTTCTTCTTCTTGGGGAGAAATTTTTCCTTGACCTATGTCATATTACCTTACGTTTATCTGGTTGTGGTAAGATGCTGTACTGTCTTAAATGGCGTTTGTAAGTTAGGCGTTGTTTTACTCTGAGTATCTGGTTGGGACTTCTGTGGAATGTTGCCATTTGATTCTGTGTTTATGATACCTTAGGTAGTGCTTGATGCTCTTGTTTGGTGGTATTTGTTAACCTGGGTATTAGGTTGCTAACTGAACCGAGTGTTATTTTGGTGAGTCCCGTTTGACGGAGGTGATATGTGACTTTGCTTGTTCCATTCCTGTATTATTGGTAAACCCCGTGCTACTTGTACTTACACTGTTGATTACCCCCCCCCCCTACTGTGTACCTTCCGTGTGCTCAGTGTTTGAGTTAGCTCTACCTGCGTAGCTTCTGTTCATGTTATGTATTCGTAGGGTATATTCTATGGTATAATTCGGTCCTGGCACAATCGAGTGTTTTTTTTAATTATGTGGACTAATTGTGGATTTATATGATCCAGTTAATTTTAACTCACATAATAACCCCTCTTTCCTGTCCCTTTCCTTTCCTTTTTTCCCTCCGTGCTCTGTTTGTTTTCCCTTCACTTTCTAGTGCTCTTCACTGTTTACCGTGACCAAGAAAACAAGACAGTGCATTTCCTTAAAAACGAATTATTTAATAACTTCAGTAGTATAATTGGACAGTTCGGCGGCCACCACCTCCTCCGGGCTCCCAGGGCTCCCTCCACCACCCGCAGGAAATTTGAATTTTGGCGGGAAATTTGAATTTTGGCGCGAGATTTGAATTTGTAAACAAAGCCACGTGTTTTTTGACAGCTGTCATCGACAACAACGCATCGCTAACCTCACTGCTGCCATCTTGACGGGCCTAAACCTCAGTAGTGCCAACTTAACCTAACTAGCGCCAGGTAAACAAAGCCACTGTTTTTTGACAGCCACGTGCTTTTTGACAGACAACAACGCATCGCTAACCTCAGTACTGCCATCTTGACGGGCCTAAACCTCAGTAGTACCAACTTAACCTAACTAGCGTGTGGTAAACAAAGCCACGTGCTTTTTGACAGCCACATGCTTTTTTGACAGCTGTCATCCGCCATCTTTAAACCACAGAGCACTGTGCTGCCCTCTTTATCGTAGTAGATGTAAATTCGTCACCTGTCATCGGCAGTGCTGCCATCTTGGCGGGCCTAAACCTTAGTGCTACCAACTTCACCTCACTAACGTGAGATAAACAAATCCACGTGCTTTTCTGACAGCTGTCATCCGCCATCTTTAATCCATAGAGCACAGTGCTGCCCTCTTTAGCTACTTACCTTTGAAATGTGGTGGCGGATAATTTGAAAAATGCTTTTTGACAGCAGCCATCTTTGAGCACCGTGCTGCCCTCTTTAGCTACTTACCTTTGAAATGTGGTGGCGGTAAATTCCACGTGCTTTACAAACCTATATGCTTTTCTGACAGCTGTCATCCGCCATCTTTAATCCAGAGAGAACAGTGCTGCAATCTTTAGTTGAAATGTGGTGGCGGCAAATTCTACGTGCTCTTGTTTGGAAACAAATCAACATGCTTTTTTAACAGCTGTCAACCGCCATCTTTAATCACCGTGCTGCCCTCTTTAGCTACTTACCTTTGAAATGTGGTGGCGGTAAATTCCACGTGCTTTACAAACCTATATGCTTTTCTGACAGCTGTCATCCGCCATCTTTAATCCGGAGAGAACAGTGCTGCAATCTTTAGTTGAAATGTGGTGGCGGCAAATTCCACGTGCTCTTGTTTGGAAACAAATCAACATGCTTTTTTGACAGCTGTCATCCACCATCTTTAATCACCCTGCTGCCCTCTTTAGCTACTTACCTTTGAAATGTGGTGGTGGTAAATTGTACGCGCTCTTGTTTGGAAACAAACCGGCAATTTCGTTAGCTGTCATCCGCCATCTTTAATGAACAGAGCACCGTGCTGCCCTCATGCGGGGCAATTTCGTTAGCTGTCATCCGCTCGCATACCCGCAGTGATGCATGTTTAGACTTGAACACACACATATTACTGTTCAAAACTTATTACAACTTGAACTGCATACTAGTGTTCGATGTTGTTGAACACTGCATTGTATAACTAGAATCGAGCACTGTTTAGAAAGAAAAAATATCTTCTCAACATACTTACTAACTGCTCTTCTACCTCTATCAAGCTACATCTCTATCGAACGTGCATTGCAAAAGCAAGAGTATTGCAATTTTAGACTTGAACACATACTACCGTTTATAGTTCGATGTTGTTGAACACTGTATTGCAATCAAACACTGTTTAGAAAAAGAAAAAGAATTCTCTTCTCAACATGAGCTAGACAATAACATACTTACGAATCTGCTCAACACCTTCTTTCTTGCTTTTCTTCTTTGAGTAATAAACAAAAACTCTATCTTGCAAATAAGGAGCGGGAGGAAGGTAATACCTAATCTAAAATAAAATAATATGCTAATTCTACATTATTTATTTACATCTTGTATGTACAAGTTTTATCTCGAATCATTTTACCCTAGTGATGTTTGCGTACTTCTCGATGCAATTCTTGTATGTACAAGTTTAAACTTGCCGTACTACGCTCTCAGCGTACCTCTCCCTACAATATGTACAGTGAATTGTGATGTAAGACAGCGTAACGTAAGTACACACCTCTAGCATAATGTTTACACACACATCTGCTTTATGTAAAGTAGTACCTATCAATACTACTATGCCCCCAGGCTAGAGTGTTGGTAGAATTTGGAATGACAAACCGTTTGCAATCATCACTATTAAGGGCTACCTTACTAATTAAATGAGTGTACAACTGGTGCTTCTTGCTTCTAATGACGGACATTTGCTTATGCAAAACATGTGGATTACTTTTAATGCAATTGTTATAGTTTTCAAAACTTAGCTGATTCTGAACGACATTCTTTTTAACCCCCTTCAATCTCTTTATTTGTAATTCATTTAAGAGTTTTATGCAATATGACTTGGATTTAGTACCTACAAATGAATCGATAATATTCCCAGCACATTCATCTTTCATTTTACTTAGAACCTTTTTGTTCACTAGCGGTAGATGATATTGATTATTTGCAGGATAGTTACTTGTATCAAACCTACCCAAGTCTGGCTTTATATCATTGTAATAGTCATCAGTTTTGATTTGATAAATAAACGAATCGGTATCTGTGTAGAGCAATTGCGCATTATGCGCGTACTTCTTCATCATATAATCGTAGTGGAATTCATACATGAGTGTTTTAGCCAATTCAAGTACTGCAAAGCCGACGTAGGTAGTTTTGTCATACTTAACCTTAACACGATTCATCTGTATAATAACTAAATTCTCTGTATGATGGTGCAGCTGTGGAAATTTGGTTTACTTATTAAATAGTTAGCACCATACCTTTTCTTAATATTTTTCCAGTTTGTAATCAATTTTACATCAACGCGTTTGTCAACATTTTCCATAGTCTTACCAAACACACTGTTATTCATGAGCATGTAGAAATCTTTTTCAAACTCGTTAACCGCATTCTTTCTTAAATTATTGTTCAGATCGATATATGGCTTTAGCCATGGTGACTGATTAAATTCTAGTACGCGATGGATTTTGGATAACTTCAAACCATGCTGCAAACACTGTTTTAAATTTCGGTAATGAATGATATACTTAGATTTATCACACAAATTAGCAATGAGCATTTTCGTCGTTGATGCGATGTACGGGGACTTCATATTTTCAGGGCAGAACGGTAAGTAATTATGAGAAGTGTGTAACTCTTTAGGATACTGTAAGTCAACTTCGAGGAAATAGCCTTTATCAGCTTCATCGCCTAGGGCGTGTAGCTGTAAAGCATCAATTTCGCACTGCGTTAGCCTGCGGAAACCACTCACCGGTAGATGCTGACTCATCGCCCACCCATACTGATTATTAGCAACGATATACTGAGATTCCTGACTAGAATAGAAACTCGGCATGTACTTATTATTTGCCTTGGAATACCGCCCGCTGCACTGACTTAGACCGCCTCGAATAGATGATTTTATAAAGTGCACCATATCAATATCAGTTAGCAGTTCCAAAATCACCTGCGTGTATTTTAACATCGCGTCCCAACTTAACCCAGGTGCGGTGAAATACTGACATGGGTCAAGGCTGTAGGTTTTCTTGCAAACACAGCGAAAATTTTCAAAAACATCAGCTAACAAAAGTACATCTGTCTTTAAATATAAATCGGAGTATTCACCCAGCGTTTGAATGTGGAACTGCTCCCAGATATGTTGTGCATGTAAATAGTCATCATCACTAATATCTGCTGAATTCAGCGAGCTGTAAAAGGATTGTTTCGATGGTAAGGCACGTTCTTCGAGGCGTTCTAAGCAGTCAAGATGTTCATAACAAAAAACACCCTTACGCCGAAGTAAAGTAAACTGCGCTTCTTCGGGAAAAACGCGTCGAATTTCCGTAAATTGTTCAGGCTGTAAATGACTAGAAAGTTTATCGAGGCTACTCGCCATAAAGCGAAACGAGTCAAGAAATCTCAGTTTTATAGAATGCTCAGCATCTACTTTTACAGACTTTGTAAACGCAATGTACCGCTCCTTATTCTGAGGGATTATATCTACTTTTTCATCTGAAGCTCCAAATTGTGAAATGATGAAATGAGAGTCGTAACCAGATAAGTTATGAAAAATTACAGGGAAAAATTTAGGAACTCTATACTTAAGATTACAGCTATAATGAGCGGCACATCTGTAGAAACCAGTTAAATGATCATGATCAAAAACTTTAGGGTCATTTTCGAAAAATTCCCCATCACAAATGCTACACTTTGTAGCACGTTCATGATCATTTAACTGAATTTCGGTGAGTGGCTTCATAGGAATACTACTATTTAGAATACGACCAAGACGAACTGCATCACTTTCAAGTCTTTCTAAAAATACTTTAGCAGCATCATGTCCTCGATACAGCTCTAACTTGTTAAGCGTACTATCGTAACTACACTTGATGTAATACGCGAAGCTATACGGGACATGCATGTGCGTAGTATTAGTGAAAGAGTTGTTAGGATTAGGTGAGCATGTGTTGCATGGTGTGAGGATAGCTTCAAAGTTTGCATAAATCACGAACGGTACCCACATCTGCTTGTGAAAATTTGTAAATTTTAAAACATTATTGCCTGTAGTAGGTATCTCTGTACGTACATGATTGCAGTCATTCTTGGAATGCTTCGTTAACTGATCTTCAGTTCTAAAATACTGCAAACATCCATCACATAGCCACTTTTTACCATCATGTTTTGACAACTGTCTACCAACAAGTCTACTCAGATTTTTAATCCAGCAAAAGTGGCTATTTTCACTGTTTTAAATATAGAGTAAGTTAACATGAGTACTCTTCTTATGACATGTATAATACAGAGGACCTACTACAGACTTTTTCTCTACACCATACACATTAATGCTAATGTTATTTAGTTCCTCAAAGCGCTTAATATCCTTTATCTGCACAGGAACTTCTATACTATCGAAATTTAGTTGCGTTGAATAGTGTGGATACGATGATGTTCTCTTAGCTACGTCTGATTTCGCAGGATTTAAAGCCGACATCACCGCCCATGCAAAACATGCTTCGTCATTGTTTTGGATGTTTACAACAGCTTTTCTTTGCTGAATCCATGTCGGCAGCTCGATGTACGATGAACCTCGCATGGGATTGTACTTATTGATGTTAACTTCTAGATACATTATTTCAACTAAAGCCCACCCTGATTCCTTTTCCTGAAATTCCTTGCTCTTAGTTGAAATAATGTTAGAGACATCCCTAAGTACATCACCAAAATTAGTCGACTCACTTATGACAAAATTCTTCGTATTAAATGATTTAATGTCCGTTATTTCGGATTCATCCATGCTTTTAATGTACAAGGCGAAAAGTTCAAAATTAACTTTAAATAAATTATGATTGGACAAAGATTTAGCAAGAAGCTGTTGTACATCCGGTTGAACGCAATTTAAAAAGTTTGAAGTGCTCTGAAACTTTTGACTGGTGCGAATTCTGTAACTAGCAATTCTACTTTTAAATGCTGTATTAATTTCCTCGATATTTGCGTTACTACCACTTCTACACTCATTATTTTTATGTGCATTACTCCGTAAGTGTCCCTGAAAATGCGAAGATGGTACATCAGTGTTACAGTGCTCGCAGTGAATAGTTTGAAGTTCATGATTTTTCTAGGTTTTTTACTACTAGTACTTTCTAAAGCTACATCAGTAGCTGCACGCTTTTTCCCTACTACTACCAGAGGGCGAGTAGATATATGATGTACCTCTACTAAGTGAGCCTCGTATCGCTCTACGTTAGCGAAATACACACTACAAACTTTACATAAAGCAGATGTTATGCTAGGGTGTTTTGATTTCATATAGCGCATGAAGTTATCTCGCCTTGTAAACGTTACATTACATTCCTCACAGCAGGGGAACATCTGAAAAGAGAACAACTAATAGAGATTAGACGAAAGTTACGATGTTCGGAAGAAACCAAGTTTCAACGTATAGAGGTCGGACATGGCTGAGAGTTTGAAATTATAACATTAACCTCTTCTATAGCATGAGGATTGAAGAGAACGACTATTTATGAATAGACTAAAGTTACGATGTTTTAGAAGAAACCAACTTTCAGCCTGTTGAGGTCAGACATAGCTATGTGCGTGTTTGAAATTATAAATTTAACCTCGTCTATAGCATGAGGATTAAAGAAAATGACTATTTATCAATAGACTAAAGTTACGATGTTTTAGAAGAAACCAAGTTTCAACGAATAGAGGTCAGACATACCTTAAAATCTTCGCGCTGTAAACTGTTACTCGGATGAATAAAATGCGTGCGTTCAAGCCTGAAACTCGAATGATAATATTCTTGTCGCACCTAAAGAAGAAGAAACATATATGAATGTAGAGTAGGGTACATCAGCTAGCCTAGCTATCTTTACAACTCAAAGTTCGGAAACATGCCTTAAAAATGCACGTGTTGCAGACTGTTACTCGGATGAATAAAATGCGTACTTTCAAGCCTGTAACTCGAATGATAATATTCTGGTCGTATCTAAAAAGAAAAGAACAAACATATATGAATGTAGTGTAGGGTACATCAGCTAACCTAGCTATCTTTACAACTCAAAGTTCGAAAACATACCTTAAAAATGCATGTGCTGCAGACTGTTACTCGGATAAATAAAATGCGTACGTTCAAGCCTGAAACTCGAATGATAATATTCTGGTCGTACCTAAAAAGAAAAGAACAAACATATATGAATGTAGTGTGGGGTACATCAGCTAACCTAGCTATCTTTACAACTCAAAGTTCGAAAACATACCTTAAAAATGCACGTGCTGCAGACTGTTACTCGGATGAATAAAATGCGTACTTTCAAGCCTGTAACTCGAACGGTACCTAAAAAAGAAAAGAACAAACATATATGAATGTAGATGTCTATTACCTAGCGTAGAAGTTGCTTTGCAAACAGTAACTAACAGTTCTGACTTACCTTAAGATAAAGGCTGAAGAATAACATTCACAGCAGACAGTACTTAGACGGGAGATATGTACGTAATAAACGCATACAGAGAACTGTGAGCGCTTCACGCAGACTGCAGCGAGTAAATATGCTGCTTGTTAACAAGCGGATGTGAAAGTCGCTGACAACTGCAGTACAGTTGGAACTAAATGTTTATGCAGCAAGAGCTCTCCTGAAGGTCTTACGCTGAGTTCTGCAGGCTGACGTATTTAAGCCGGAATCGAACCTGCTGTTGATGCCGAGGTGTCAGAATTTAAGAGTTCTGCAGCGGATCGAGCCTTAGAAAGTTAGCGCGCGATCCTCGACCTCTGGACTTAAACGGGAGGGTACTAAGCTACATCCGCGGTATTCCTTACCTGTGGGCACTTAAAAGTATTCAGCTAAAACTACATTTAGCTAGATCATGTAATTACACGTTATGACGATCGCGCAGGCCCCTCGCCTATCATTTGCTATTTTTTACGGCTTCTAACAGTAGGAGTTCGAACCCGCTATTTTCCGAAGTAGCGAGAATGATTGAAGAGTGTTGAGGGTGATTCATTTGTCGGATGGAGGTGATAAGCCTTGTGAAGGCTTCTTCGGTAGGAGTAGGCTATGTGGCGGTACCGGGACATCTAGTTATAAAACCCGCTACAACTGATTTGTCGCGTATACTGCGATTTAAAATCCTAGTCAGGAAGGGTAACCGGTCGTAAAACTATGGCGTATGATCTAAGAAGCGGGGTGTGCAAAAAAGCCAGCATTAAGTAAGGGCTGTTGATAGGGGGCGTTAAAACGTGTGCAGACTCCTTCGAAAATGATTGTGAGTACAAGATGTTGATGGTGATTCATCTGTCGGATGGAGGCGATAAGCTGTGTGCAGGCTGAGGGCGTGCAAAAAGCCAGCATTAAGTAAGCGCTGTTGATAGGGGGCGTTAAACCTTGTGCAGACTCATTCGAAAATGATTTTGAGTACAAGACGTTGATGGTGATTCATCTGTCGGAAGGAGGCAATAAGCCTTGTGCAGGCTTCTTCGGTAGGAGTAGGCTATGTGCCGGTACCGGGATATCTAGTTATAAAACCCGCTATAACAAATTTATCGCGTATACTGCGATTTAAAATCCTAGTCAGGAAGGGTAACCGGTCGTAAAACTATTGTGTATGATCTAAGAGGCGGGGTGTGCAAAAAAGCTAGCATTAAGTAATTGCTGTTGATGGGGACGTTAAACCTTATGCAGACTCCTTCGAAAATGATTGTGAGTACAAGATTGTTGAGGGTGATTCATTTGTCGGATGGAGGCGTTAAGCTGTGTGCAAGCTTCTTCGGTAGGAGTAGGCTATGTACCAGCACTGGGTTTTACCCTCTCCCTACGGTAGTATATTACATTCTTAGGTAGTTTCGAGGGCATGCAAAAAGCCAGCATTAAGTAAGGGCTGTTGATGGAGGGGTGTTAAACCTTGTACAGGCTCCTTCAACAGGAGTAGCCTACATGCCGGCGCCGTGCAGGCTCATTCAATAGGAGTGGGCTATATGCTGGCACTGTGTTTTAACCTCTCCGTACAATCATGATATTTTATGTTAGGAACTTACACGGGCTAAATGCTACACACAGCTAAGAAGACGTTCCGTGAGTTACAAGTAGCTTATCACCACGCAGTGTCTTCGTTCAAGGTTACTACAGCCGGAAGATGCGTGTACAATTTCAGCCAACACATACATTCCGCACATCGCTCTGAATGACTGCGCCGATACAACTTCAAAGACTGTAGAACAAAAAAAATGTAACCCATAACCTACAGTTTGGTTTAGTGTGCTTGCCTCTCACCCGGCAGTCTCGGGTTCGATTCTCTTGGGAATAAAGATATGTTTTACAGATTTTAAATCGCAAGAATTTGTTTTAAGACTAGTTGCCCTTCCTGACGCAAAACTGGCAGTATCTAGCCTCTTACATCATACACTATTGTTTTCGACCGGTTGCCCTTCCTGACGTCAAAGAACTAGTATTAGGAATCTGTTTTACAACTAGACGCTCTTTTTAACACGAGAATCGGGGTTTTACAGCTAGATGCTCTTCTTAGATTTTAAATCGCTGTATCATGAACTGTTGTTTTACAGCCGGATGCCCTTCCTGACGCAAAACTAAGATTTTTAAATCGCAAGAATTTTTTTAAAGGCTAGTTGCCCTTCCTGACGCAAAACTGGCAGTATCTAGCCTCTTACATCATACACTGTTGTTTTCGACCGGTTGCCCTTCCTGACGTCAAAGAACTAGGATTAAGAATCTGTTTTACAACTAGATGCTCTTTTTAACACGAGAATCGGGGTTTTACAGCTAGATGCTCTTCTTAGATTTTAAATCGCTGTATCACGAACTATTGTTTTACAGCCGGATGCCCTTACTGACGCAAAACTAAGATTTTAAATCGCAAGAATTTCTTTTAAGACTAGTTGCCCTTCCTGACGCAAAACTGGCAGTATCTAGCCTCTTACATCATACACTATTGTTTTCGACCGGTTGCCCTTCCTGACGTCAAAGAACTCGGATTAAGAATCTGTTTTACAACTAGATGCTCTTTTTAACACGAGAATCGGGGTTTTTCAGCTAGATGCTCTTCTTAGATTTTAAATCACTGTATCACGAACTATTGTTTTACAGCCGGATGCCCTTCCTGACGCAAAACTAAGATTTTAAATCGCAAGAATTTGTTTTAAGACTAGTTGCCCTTCCTGACGCAAAACTGGCAGTATCTAGCCTGTTACATCATACACTATTGTTTTCGACCGGTTGCCCTTCCTGACGTCAAAGAACTCGGATTAAGAATCGGTTTTACAACTAGATGCTATTTTAACACGAGAATCGGTGTAACACGCGAATCGGGGATTTACAGCTAGATGCTCGCCGGACGCCCTTCCTGACGGCATAAGTTACCAGGATTTGAATCGCGGTATCCATCATTGTGTCTGACTTGCGTGTATGCAAGCTCACACGTATTTTTTTGCTGAGATATCATGCTACTTCCGTTCGCCAGCTAGAGCGGAAACTCGCAGTACTGCGTCTATTTCGTCTTACAACTTGGAGGAGACAACATGTGTACATATAATTTATGATCTTTCATCCCCCTATTTTTTAAGAAAAACATGTAAGTGTGTAGTATCTCGGAACATTCTTATCCGTGTGTGTGTGTGTGTGTGTGTGCGTGTGTGTGTGTTTCGAGGAAAAAAGAGTAACGTGTATCAGTGTTCTAGTCGTGTTGCAATTACTAAGCGAGTGACCCGAGCGAGTTGGCTACGCAGTGTGCTTTCTTGATTTTCGTATGACATATATCAGTGTATTTGCAATTACTAAGCGTCTTAGCAGTGCGATGAACGAGTTAGCTACGCGGTATAGATTTTTAATTTTCGTACTAAGCAAATCATTTGAAGTGTTGCCGAGTTAGCTATGCGATATGTGCACAGTGTGTATTTGATTTTCATACTAGGCAAGTGATAGGCGAGATAGCTATGCGATATGTGCACAGTGTGTGTTTTTTGAATTTTACACTAGGTAAATCATTGTAGTTGTACTTTTGCTCTGAACACATCAAACAATGTTCTTACAGTGTTCGATTCTAGTCTTGCTATGTTTCAATCTAATTTTCTTAGAACAAAGGTATCCCCTAACATGTTGTATCGGATCACATGTTAAGGTTAACGACATCTAGTGCAGTGTTCGATTCTAGTCTTGTTATGTTTCAATCTAATTTTCTTAGAACAAAGGTATCCCCTAACATGTTGTACAGTGTTTGGTTCTACTTGTTTAGTGATCTGAACACATCAATCAATGTTCTGATCACATGTTGTATCGAGTGCAGTGTTCAATTCTAGTCTTGTTATGTTTCAATCTGATCTTCTTAGAACAAAGGTGTCCCCTAACATGTTGTACAGTGTTCGATTCTAGTCTTGTTATGTTTCAATCTAATTTTCTTAGAACAAAGGTATCCCCTAACATGTTGTACAGTGTTCGGTTCTACTTGTTTAGTGATCTGAACACATCAATCAATGTTCTGATCACATGTTGTATCGAGTGCAGTGTTCAATTCTAGTCTTGTTATGTTTCTATCTGATCTTCTTAGAACAAAGGCATCCCCTAACATGTTGTACAGTGTTCGGTTCTAGTCTTGTTATGTTTCAATCAAATTTTCTTAGAACAAAGGTACCCCCTGACATGTTGTACAGTGTTCGGCTCTACTTGTTTAGTGATCTGAACACATCGATCAATGTTCTGATCACATGTTAAGGTTAACGACATCGAGTGTAGTGTTCGATTCTAGTCTTGTTAATTTGCAATCTAATTTTCTTAGAACAAAGGTATCCCCTAACATGTTGTACAGTGTTCGGTTCTACTTGTTTAGTGATCTGAACACATCAATCAATGTTCTGATCACATGTTAAGGTTAACGACATCGAGTGCAGTGTTCGATTCTAGTATTGTTATGTTTCAATCTGATCTTCTTAGAACAAATGTATCCCCTAACATGTTGTACAGCGTTCGATTCTACTTATGTAGTGTTCTGAACACACCAGACAATGTTTTAATCACATGTTGAAGTTAACGACATCGAGTGCAGTGTTCGATTCAAGTCTTGTTATGTTTCTTTCGTAATCCGCAAGTCTAAACATGCATATCGCTGCACACTCTTGCCTTCGCGATGCGTGTTCGATAAAGTTATGCCTTGACAGAGGAGGAGGAGACGGAGGTGGTAGGGGAGGAGGAGGAGGAGGAAGAGCAGGAGGTAGAGGAGGTGTCGTATAATCTCCTTCAAGATAGTAGATGAGAGGTTAGGTTAGCGAATGCACTAATGTTTAATGATGTAGCTAACGGAATTTCAAATTATCCGTCACCACAATTCAAAGGGATAGCAGCACGGTGCTCTGTTGATTAAAGTTGGTATCTAGATATAATTTCAAATTGCCGTCACCACATGTTAAATGTATGTAGCTAGAGATAGCAGCACGATGCTCTGTTGAATAAAGATGGTGGATGATAGCTAACGGAAGTTTTTTTTTCCAAATTATCCGTCACCACATGTTAAATTATGTAGCTAAAGATAGCAGTACGATGCTTTGTTGATTAAAGATGACGGATGGCAAGCAGCACAGCGCTCTGTAGATTAATGATGGTGGATGACAGCTGACGAAATTACCCGCATGATAGCAGCACAGTGCTCTATTGATTAAAGATGGCGGATGATAGCTGTCAAAAAAGCACGTGGCTTTGTTTACTAAACAAGAGCACGTGGAATTTGCTGCCACAACATTTCAAAGGTATCTAGCTAAAGATGGCAGCACGGTGCTCTGTTGATTAAAGATGGCGGATGACAGCTGTCAAAAAGCACGTGGAATTTGTCACCGGCATGAAGAGGGCAGCACGGTGCTCTCTGGCGGTTGACAGCTGTCAGAAAAGCACATGGGTTTGTTTCCAAACAAGAGCGCGTAGAATTTACCACCCATATATAGAGGGCAGCACGGTGCTCTCTGGATTAAAGATGGCGGATGATAGCTGTCAAAAAAGCGCATAGGTTTGTTTCCAAACAGGAGCATAAAGAATTTTTCAAATTGCCGCCTCTACATTTCAAAGGTATCTAGCTAAAGAGTGCAGCACTGAGGTTTGCGATGCAAGATGGCGGATGACAGCTGTGACGTACCACATTTCAAAGGTAAGTAGCTAAAGAGGGCAGCACGGTGCTCTCTAGATTAAAGATGGCGGATGACAGCTGTCAAAAAAGCACGTGGCTTTGTTTCCAAACAAGAGCATAAAGAATTTGCCGCCACTACATTTCAAAGGTATCTAGCTAAAGAGTGCAGCACTGAGGTTTGCGATGCCAGATGGCGGATGACAGCTGTGACGTACCACATTTCAAAGGTAAGTAGCTAAAGAGGGCAGCACGGTGCTCTCTGGATTAAAGATGGCGGATGACAGCTGCACGTGGCTTTGTTTCCAAACAAGAGCATAAAGAATTTGCCGCCACTACATTTCAAAGGTATCTAGCTAAAGAGTGCAGCACTGAGGTTTCGGATGCAAGATGGCGGATGACAGCTGTGACGTACCACATTTCAAAGGTAAGTAGCTAAAGAGGGCAGCACGGTGCTCTCTGGATTAAAGATGGCGGATGACAGCTGCACGTGGATTTGTTTATCTCACGCTAGTGAGGTTAAGTTGGTAGCACTAAGGTTTAGACCCTCCAAGATGGCAGCACTGCCGATGACAGGTGACGAATTTTACATCTACTACGATAAGGAGGGCAGCACAGTGCTCTGTGGTTTAAAGATGGCGGATGACAGCTGTCAAAAAAGCACGTGGCTGTCAAAAAGCACATGACTTTGTTTACCACGCGCTAGTTAGGTTAAGTTGGTACTACTGAGGTTTAGGCCCGTCAAGATGGCAGTACTGAGGTTAGCGATGCGTTGTTGTCTGTCAAAAAGCACGTGGCTGTCAAAAAACACGTGACTTTGTTTATCTCGCGCTAGTTAGGTTAAGTTGGTACTACTGAGGTTTAGGCCCGTCAAGATGGCAGTACTGAGGTTAGCAATGCGTTGTTGTCGATGAGAGCTGTCAAAAAGCACGTGGCTTTGTTTACAAATTCAAATTTCCCGCGGGTGGTGGAGGAGGCCTCTGGCTGTGGTGGTGGTGGTGGAGGCTCTGGGAGCCCGGTGGCGGTGGCGGCGGCCAAACTCTCCCATTACACTACTCCCGTTACCAGTCGAGAGTGTTGTGTGGAGCTGAGTCTCGTTCGCGCCTTCCCTGTTGTGTAAAGACGTGCCAACAAGTGACGCGGCCACAGCTCTAGACCCCGTTACCAGTCGAGAGAGTTGAGCGGAGCTGAGTCTCGTTCGCGCCTTCTCTGCTCTGTAAAGACGTGCCAACAAGTGGCGCGGCCACCAGCTCTAGACCCCGTTACCAGTCGAGAGTGTTGAGCGGAGCTGAGTCTCGTTCGCGCCTTCTCTGTTGTGTAAAGACGTGCAAACAAGTGACGCGGCCACCAGCTCTAGACCCCGTTACCAGTCGAGAGAGTTGAGCGAAGCTGAGTCTCGTTCGCGCCTTCCCTGTTGTGTAAAGACGTGCAAACAAGTGACACGGCCCAGCTCTAGACCCCGTTACCAGTCGAGAGTGTTGAGCGGAGCTGAGTCTCGTTCGCGCCTTCCCTGTTGTGTAAAGACGTGCCAACAAGTGACACGGCCACCAGCTCTAGACCCCGTTACCAGTCGAGAGTGTTGAGCGGAGCTGAGTCTCGTTCGCGCCTTCCCTGTTGTGTAAAGACGTGTCAAGAAGTGACACGGCCCAGCTCTAGACCCCGTTACCAGTCGAGAGTGTTGTGTGGAGCTGAGTCTCGTTCGCGCCTTCTCTGTTGTGTAAAGACGTGCCAACAAGTGACGCGGCCACAGCTCTAGACCCCGTTACCAGTCGAGAGTGTTGTGCGGAGCTGAGTCTCGTTCGCGCCTTCTCTGCTCTGTAAAGACGTGCCAACAAGTGACACGGCCACCAGCTCTAGACCCCGTTACCAGTCGAGAGTGTTGAGCGGAGCTGAGTCTCGTTCGCGCCTTCCCTGCCCTGTAAAGACGTGCAAACAAGTGACGCGGCCACCAGCTCTAGACCCCGTTACCAGTCGAGAGAGTTGTGCCGAGCTGAGTCTCGTTCGCGCCTTCTCTGCTCTGTAAAGACGTGCAAACACGTGACACGGCCACCAGCATGAGGGCGGGTTAACGCGAAATGAGATTATGATAGTGATAATACTGTTCTTTACATATCGAGTGTACAGCTCAAGCACATTACATAGGTCCGTGATGTAAATTGCTGTCAGGAGATAGGCTCGATAGGACCAACATTTCTTGAATATAACAGAAATGTAATTACATACATACATCTTTTCTTGGGTGCCCTCTTGGCTGAGGAAAACAAGGTCAGTGAGGAGATAAAGGCTAGGGTGGCAGCTGGGAAGAGGTGTTACGTCGCCTTCCAGAAATTACTGAAGACTGCAACGCTTTCCCAAAGATTGAAATTCACCGTGTGCCGGCTTATAATCGGTCCGGTCTTACTGAATGCGTGCGAAACCTCGACACTAAACGAGCGCGACAAGAACTTTCTACTGGTGTGGGAGAGAAAGATCTTGAGGAAAATTTTCGGTGCGGTTCACCATCAAGGGGAATGGCGCATCAGGACCAATGAAGAAGTCTATGCCCTGTATGGTGACCTTGAGATGGTCAGGAGTCTTCGGTATCTCGGACACAACGTAAGGACCAGTACCGAGCAATGAAGATGATCCTTGACCAACGTCTGGCGCAAACCAAGACGGGAGAAACCAAGGACAAGACGGCTGGACAACGCCTCGAGAGATTTGGAGTTGACAGGGTTCCAGGGCTGGAGAGGGCCAGGAGAGTGAGTACATACATTCTCATTACAGACTGTTATGCCTATCAGCGTTCAGTCTGCAAGCCTCTGTGAATTTACTAAACGTCGCCAAAACCCTCTATTTGTAACTGGTACAGTGGTCTCATTTAGTTCTATACCTCTTACTTGAAATCGTGAGAGACTGAGTCTTGGTCTCCCTCTATTTCTCTTGCCCTCTATAACAGAGTCCATTATATTCTTACCTTTTCTCCTCCTTTCGCCTCAGATGACCCCACCACCGAAGCCGGTTTATGCGTACAGCTTCATCCATCGAATTTATTCCTAACTTAGCCTTTATCTCCCCATTCCGAATACCCCTGCCATTGTTCCCGCCTGTTTGTACCAGTAATCATTCTTGCTACTTTCATGTCTGTCACTTCTAACTTATGAATGCGATATCCTCAGTCCACCCAGCTTTCGCTCCCGTAAAGCAAAGTTGCTCTGAGAACAGACCAATGTAAAGATAGTTTCGTCCGGGAGCTCACTTTCTTTTTACAGGATATTGTTGATCGCAACTGCGAGCTCACGGCATTAGCTTTAGTACACTTTGATTCAATCTCACTTACTATATTACCATCCTGGGAGAACACACAACCTAAATACTTGAAAATATCGACCTGTTCTAGCTTTGTATGACCAATCTGACATTCAGTTCTGTTGAATTTCTTACCTACTGACACCAATTTAGTCTTCCAAAGGCCAATTTTCATACCATACTCATTGCACCTATTTTCAAGTTCCAAGATATTAGACTGCAGGCTTTGGGCACAATCTGCCATTAAGACCGAGTCGTCAGCATAGACCAGACTGCTTACAACATTTTCACCTAACTGAATCCCTCCCTGCCATTTTATACCTTTCAGCAGATCATTCACGTAAACTACGAACAGCAAAGGTGAAAAATCACAGCCTTGTCTAACCCCGGTAAGTACCCTGAACCAAGAACTCATTCTACATCATTCTCATAAATGCCTTTGATTGATTTTAATAATCTATTTTTAATGCCATATTCCCCCAGTATGGCGAACATCTTTACTCTCGGTACCCTCTCATATGCTTTCTCTACATCTATGAAGCAAACACAACTGCCTATTCCTCTCGTAGCATTTTTCAATTACCTGGCGCATACTGAAAATCTGATCCTGACAGCTTCTCTGTGGTCTGAAACCACACTGGTTTTCATCCAACTTCCTCTCAACGACTGATCGCACCCTCCCTTCCAAGATGCCAGTGAATACTTTGCCTGGTATACTAATCAATGAGATACCTCGATAGTTGTTGCAATCCTTCCTGTTCCCTTGCTTATAGATAGGTGCAATTACTGCTTTTGTCCAATCTGAAGGTACCTTACCAACACTCCACGCCAATCTTACCACTCTATGAAGCCATTTCATCCCTGCCTTCCCACTAAACCTCACAATTTCAGGTCTAATTTCATCTATTCCTGCTGCTTTATGACAATGGAGTTTATTTACCATAATTTCCACACCCGCAAGCTTAATTTCACCAACATCATTTTCCTCCTTCTCATGAGCTTGGTATCAGAAAGATTTCCTTTTACGTTGAGAGGATTTTCAAAATATTCCCTCCACCTGTCCAGTGATACGCTGGGATCTATTAAGAGTTCACCTGAATTACCCAAAGTACTGTTCATTTCTTTCTTCTCTCCTTTCTTAAGATTCTTTATTTACTGTCCAGAAAGGCTTACCTGCTGTTTGACCTACCCGTTCCAGATTATTACACTAAAATCTTCTTTTTGGATTCAACAACTACTTGTTTTGCTCTGTTTCTTTCATCTACGTACAGTTCGCTGTCTGCATCGCCCCTTCTCTGGAGCCATTTCTGACAAGCCTTCTCATTACATTTACAAGCTGCTCTCACTTCATAATTCCACCAAGATGTTCGCCTTTTCCCATCTTTACACACAGTTGTTCCCAGACATTCCCTTGCTGTTTCTACTACAGTATGCCTGTATGCCAGCCATTTCTTTCTATATCCTGAATCTCCTTACTGTCCACTTCGAAACTTCTCACTAATCATATCCATGTCCTTCTGTCTAATTTCATCATCCTGGAGATGTTCTACCCTTATTCCTTTGCGGATAGATTTCACGTTCTCTATCTTAGGCCTAGAGATAGTTTACTAGATCACATAGTGGTCTGTATCATCGAAAAATCCCGGAAAACTCGTATATTCCTAACAAATTTCCTGAATTCGAAGACGGTTAAGAATAGTCTATTGTGGATCTCGTACCCCTAGCCTCCCACGTGTAGCGGTGAATATCCTTATGCTTGAAGAATGTATTCGTAACTGTTAAACCAATACTGGCACAGAAGTCCAGCAAACGATTCTCGTTACCATTAGCTTCCATATCTGTCCCGAATTTACCAATCACCCTTTCGTATCCTTCAGTTTTATTTCCAACTCTCGCATTGAATTCGCCCATTAGCACTATTCTATCCTTGCTGTTGACCCTGACTACGATGTCACTCAATGCTTCATGAAAGTTGTCAACTTTATCCTCATCTGTACCCTCACATGGTGAATACACGGAGACAATTCTCGTCCTATTTCTTCCAACTGCCAAATCTACCCACATCATTTGCTCATTTACGTGCCTAACAGAAACTATGTTGCGTGCGATAGTATCCCTTATGAACAGCCCTACCCCAGACTCTTCCCTTCCCTTTTTAACACCCGTCAAGTACACTTTATAATCTCTTTCTCGTTTTCTCCACTTACGCGAATATCACTTACTCCTATCCTCTTTGCTGACTCAGCCTGTTCTGCTTTCTTTCTTCCTTCCATCTTATTCTTCTTCTTTCCCACACCTGTGGGGTCGCGGGCGCAAACCGTGTCGTACATTTGGATTTGGCCCTGTTTTATGGCCCGATGCCCTTCCTGACGCCAACGCTATATGAAGTGATATAATCACTATTGCGTGTTTCTATGTTGTCTGAGTATGAAGAGAAAAGTGTTGGGACAAACACAAAAACCCATTTCCCGGGTCAGAAGAAGTAATCAGACACGATTAAAATCCCCGATCCGGCCAGGAATCGAACCCGGGACCCTCTGAACCGAAGGTCTCAACGCTGACCATTTACCCAATGAGTCGGGCACTTTTTTTTCCATAAGCCCCATTAATATTGATAGCTCCCCATCGAATTCCATTTCGTTCGCCAAGTTGTTTCCAAGGAGTCCCTCGCCTGTCAAATGAAAGTGGGACTCCATTACTCCCATAGCTCCGAGGCTTGCTTCAAATGTTCTGAGCTCGGTAAATTCATGAAACAGTATGCTATCCTAGTTGCACATAGTCCAAGTGAGGATCTCTCCTGTAAGAGGTTAGGGACCTCAGTGGATTGTATAGTCCTAGCCGCCTGAGCACAAGGAGATGTCCACCCCCATTTCACGACATTCAGGACCTCTCAGCCGTTGCCCAGTAACCCACACCATGACATTATTCAGCCTATTTCTTCATGAAAGTTAGTTTCAACTTCATTTTGAATCCTCGCTCGTCCTCTGATGTACATTTCTTCTTGCCAATTGCTTTATGTCGCACCGTATGCAAGCGATGGGATAGAGAAGGGACCGACTGTGCAAATCTTAATCTATTACAAGATGTCAAGCATAATTGGCCCTCATACAAATTTTAGTGAAAAATGAAAGGGAATGTATAGGTCCTGTAAGGCAGAAACAGGTTCCAAGAAGGGGATCATTAATGAACAAGGGGAGTGTGTATGTGAGGATCTTCAAAAGGCAAAAGTAATCAGTCAGCAGTATGTAACGATTGTTGGTTACAAGGTTAATGTCCAGATAGAGGAGGCGACTAATACTAAAGAAGCATTAACATTTACCTATCATAACATGGACATTTATAATAAGATACAAAAGTTGAAAACTAGAAAAGCGGCTGGAATTGATAAGATTTCTGGGGATATACTAAAGACAATGGGTTGGAATAAAGTACCATATCTGAGGTACTTATTTCACTATTGTTTGCATGAAGGAGCTATACCAAATGAATGGTGAGTTGGTATAGTATCCCCTGTGTATAAATGAAAGGGTGATAGACATACAGCTGAAAATGATAGGCCAGTCAGTTTGCCATGCATTGCATGTAAGCTTTGGGAAAGCATTCTTTCTGATTATATTAGACATATTTGCAAAATTAGTAGCTGAATGAATGGATGGCGTATGGCTTTTAGTGCCGGGAGTGTCCGAGGACCCCTGTGATTAAAAGCCAGCACGCTAAACATTTAGCTATGCAGACGGACTATTAATAACTGGTTCGATAGAAGGCAGTTTGGGTTTAGGAAAGGCTATTCCACTGAAGCTCAACTTGTAGGATTCCAGCAAGATATAGCAGATAACTTGGATTCACGAGGTCAAATAGACTGTATCGTGATTGACCTGACATTTGATAGGATACATCATGGGAAACTACTGGCAAAAATAAGTACAGTTGGACTAGACAAAGGATGACTGTATGGGTGGCTATATTTCTAGAAAACAGATCTCAGAGAAATTGAGTAGGCAAAGCTTTATCTGACTCAGTGATAATTAAGAGGGGAATTCCTCAAGGCGTATTATTGGACCTTTATATTTCCTTTATATGTAAGTGATATGAGTAAAGACGTGTAATGACTTTTCGGATGATATTATGTATAGAGTAATAAATAAGTTACAAGATTGTGAGCAACTGCAAAATGACCTCGATAATGTTGTGAAATGGGCAGTAGGCAATTGTATGATGATAACCAGGGTTAAAAGTCAGATTGTGACTTCCAAAAATAGGAAAAGTCCTCTCAGTTTTAATTACTGCGATGATGGGGTAAAGTTCATTTTGGGGATCATTGTAAGTACCTAGGTGTTAATATAAGGGAAGATCTTCTTTGGGGTAATCACATAAATGGAACTGTAAGTAAAGGGCAAAGATATCTGCACATGGTTATGAGGGTGTTTAGGGGTTGTAGTAAGGATGTAAAGGAGAGGGCATATACGTCTCTGGTAGGACCGTAAGTAGAGTATGGTTCTAGTGTATGCGACTCTCACCAGGATTACTTGATTCAAGAACTGGAAAAATCCAAAGGAAAGCAGCCCGATTTTTTCTGGGTGATTTCTGACAAAAGAGTAGCGTTACAAAAATGTTGCAAAGTTTGGACTCGGAAGACTTGGAAGAAGGGAGACGAACTGCTCGACTAAGTGGTATGTTCCGAGCTGTCAATGGAGAGATGGCGTGGAATGACATTAGTAGACGAATAAGTTTGAGTGGTGTCTTTAAAAGTAGGAAAGATCACAATATTGTCCCCTTCAAATTTGGCATTTAAGAAATATTTGTAATATCTACGAGTGTAAGATTATCATTTCATTAGCACGGGCAGAAAATTTTCCCAACTCCGTGTTACAGAGAGAAGTGCTCACACGAAACCGGATTTTCCAAGCGAGGGGTTGAGCTATGGATTTTTTGTGTGTTAGGCTGCCAGTTGTTCCCACGTGACCTACTGGGAGAAACCAAGGCCGTCCGATCGATAGCGAGCAAGGCCGCGCTACACCTGACAGTATTTTAATAAAATGTAACAGCCTATCAGGTGCAAGTCTTTGACCAATCACAGACGATTACGGCGACACACCCTCATCTTAAGATGATTATATAACGGTGTTTCCAGAAGGAATTGCATCTCTTTGATTTGAGCCTTTCTTGGATGACTGTCTTGAGAATTCTACGCTGACATTCACGTCGCAGACACTCTTAGGTTCGATCACTCGGCAGAACAGACTCACTATCCATCCTAGATCTACGAGTTTAGCAGATTTTACGGACAAAATTACGTATAATTCAACAATATCATTCATCGTGTGTGTGTACTGGGCACATCTTAAAACTTATTTGTTAGTTTCAGCTCCTACTACTTGTGAAGAGAGAAGAGGAATACTGCGTGCTGCCACTACATCAGGAAGAGGAAGCCTACTACTATTCCATGTTCATTATCGCAGCTACAATGGTGTACTAGAATGTAAGGCAATCTCCGACATGGAGGAGATGACGACCAGCGGTGGATGACCTACCACATGCCCAGGGTCCACTTTCATCAATCATTTAGGTACCATTTTATAATATCTATCTGTTCATCTTTGTAGAGATAATGCTTCCTTATTGATTTGACGTCATTTTCTTCTAGTCTTGCCGTAGTTTGATATTTCATTTCTTCTTTCCATGGTGTAAGCTAGTGATGTGTGAGTGTCTTCAACATTTATTCTGGCTGTCCCATTCATTAGTATAGGAGTGATTTGAAAATCATTGATAATAATAATAATAATAATAATAATAATTTAATTTTGAAATAATTAATAATTTTTTTGAAGTCATGTGGGACAGATTGTCGGTACGTTTATTACGTCGAATTTTCCCTATACGTTATTATTGTCTTTATGTGGATTTCAAGCGTATTAGTGTCATCTGGTAAATTTATCGAACCTTAGCTTACGCGGATTTGTGATCTCGCACATTTAATAATAATAATAATAATAATAATAATAATAATAATAATAATAATAATAATAATAATAATAATTAAATTTCATCACGGGTTAAATAAGAAATTAAGGGTCATGAGTGTAAATATTGTTTATTCTTGTGTGTGAAATATTAATATGTGCTGTAGTTGGATAAATGTGAGCCTGGAAGACGGCCGAATCTTGACGGATTATTTATTGCATTTATGGACTTGGGAATGGATCAGTTATTATGTGTTTGACTTGTGAATCCATTTATTGAGTCTCATGTGAAGAATATGTGTTGTTGAACATAATTTCTTCGGGTGGAGCACGTGTTAGTCGATAGCCATGGTATTTAAATAATAATAATGTCGTAGCTCATGAACCATAAACGTGTACGTTTATATTTGACCTGCGTTATGTGCGTTTCTGTAACGATAATTTTTCCGATCATATCTATCACTGATATTCTCACGAACATCGTTGTTGAACATATCTTCTTTATTTAAGTGATAATCCTGACATTTGTTGAGAAGTGAATCTTTAGTGGATTTTATTCCGAAAATAGATAGAGCAGGGTTTAATGTCTTAGACAAAAATGAATAAGCAAGTGTTATGTCCGTGGACAGGAGTCACAAACAATTTATTGTGAAGCCTACAATACTAGAATTTTCAATGTGTGTAATACTGAAGAAGGATATTGCGTTAGTTTGAGTAATTATTATGGGAAATTTTGAAGTAATAATTATGGAGAATTTTTCATTTTATGAAATTAAATCTGAGGAAGACATGTTGAATGGAATTTCGACAGAAATTTTAATTTTAATTTTTCTTATTTTCAATGTACTGGAAGTAACGATAATTTAACACATTAAACAGGAAGGGATACAATTTAATCGCTAACGAAAAATGAATCAGAAACATATTGATCAAAACTTTAATTTGTAAATAATCATGTTAACATTAGAGAGAGGTCTTCTCATAAAAACACGTTTATTATTTTATTATGTCAGATGTAGGCTAATACTCGTCTGTGTATTTCCAGAAATTATGTTACCAAAATTATGGGAAGAATATTTACGTTGTACCGAATAGACTGGCAGAGAAGATGTTTGAATTCCAAGATTTGTCCAATTTAAATTAGTTGTTAAGAGTGTTGATTTATAATAAATGTTAAAACCTAATATTTGATGGTGGATTTTATTGTCGCTAGTCCTTATTTCTATTCCTGCCCTTAAAATTTTTGCAAAGCCTGAAAACGAACGGTCTACGACTGAGACTCTCATTCTCCGGCTGAGTAGCCAGGTAAGAAGGGTGCAATATGAAGATACAGTTGGAATTCAGGAGGATAAATTGGGGCAAAGGGGAGTTAGGGATTGGAATAACTTACCAAGGGAGACGTTCAATAAACTTCCGATTTGTTTGAAATCATTGAAGAAAACTTTAGGAAAACAATATATAGGGAATCTGCCACGTGGATCAGTGATGATTGATTGACTGTTCCGTAACAAGAGGAAACGAAAAGAGAGTGGAAGTACTATCCAGAAAGATCTGATGACTTGCCAGTTGAACGTGCTTTGCGCAGCAGTGGAGCTACATTCGCAAACCTGACGGCAGCAACACATCACATTATTAAACTCTGTTGCCCACCAGTGGCGGTTGCTGGTATAGCGCAACGAACCTCCAGTTTATATCAACTCCCTTGTCAATCTCCGTAATTTACTAGTACTGGCTTTCAATTCATGTGAGCTGCGCAAGGTCTGTGGATGGAATGAACCCCCATAGAAGGCCACATCTAGGCGAAGGGAGCAGTGAGGCAAGGGCTGGATATCGCATGCACAGTATGCCACTCTCTCAAGTCTGTCGCAAGTCGTCTTGTTGTATGTGCCTGCCTTACAGGAATTTAACCAGACAGCAGAGAAGAGTGCACATAATTAGCGCTAGTGTTGAAGAGCATCATTACTACCAAAAGTAGCATTAAACTGCCAAATTCCAATTGATATTTTGTCCCAGATATATCAATACTTACTAAACATCTATTCATTTGCCTTCTTTGGAATAATTACTTTTTTGGGTAGAAACGTAGCTTAAAAATCATTGAGGCAAAGAGTAGTGGGAAGGTAATACCAATGAAAACGCTAATTGACCAGCCCACACTAGTTCTTATAATTAATTTACTAACATTGTGAACGGTGCGAACATTCATTCCTATATTTTCCTCGTGGTTTTGAAGTGTGCTACTAGTGTTTGTAAACGTTTGTACGTAGTAATTACCATAATTCGTAATATTATTGTACGCTGTGCAAGCGTGTGAGTATTTTCCTGAACTGTTGTGCCGTTCAGAAAATTTTTAGGGTATAAGGAAGTTACAATCTTTCGTCCGTATGTGTATTTTTGTGCGTTGTAGTTGCGTCCACAATCGTTGTGCCCCGGAAAGGTAAGGAGCTACATAATGAGTTTGAACAGTGCCCAGATACTTAATAAGACAAATTTTTCTTGTCTCTCTCTCTTGAGCGAAAACTTGAGATTAAGAATGCCGGGCGCCCAATATAAAGAGGCAGACTAAAAGTAAAGTGAATAAATCGTGCGTAAATTCAGAATGGATATATACAAAAGAACCGAGTGGATCTGTGGCAGCAAAGTTACTAACAGGTTGTTTTGTTTTCCTTGTTTATGCTTCGTGAGTGATGAAAGCGAAGGGACTTGGACCAAAGTCGGAGTGGTAGATATAGGATATTTGTCCAGAAACATAATAAAGAAACACAGAAGTTCTAAATCTCATACGCTTGCCCAGTTACAATTCGATCTCCTGGAAAGACACGATAACCGTCAGTAATTTGACTGTGCTTACAGGTAGTCTCTGGAAAGAGACAACGATCAAGTACGGGAAAATCGTTATGTGCTGTGTAAAGTTCTGTGGCGCTCATGAAGAAACAAGTGAATCGTCGAATCCTGGCATATTTCGAGGCCTCGTTGATTTTAGTTCCGAAATTGACGTTGCATTAAGGGACCATCTGTCCAGAGCTACTGTTTTCAAGGGCATTTCGAAAGACATTCAGAATGAATTGCTTTTGTGCATGTTTGAAATCTGTCGCGAGAAAATAAAGAAGGAAATCACAACTGCGCAGTTCATTTCGGTAATCGCAGACGAGACCACTGATATATCAACTACAGCACAATTAGTTGTTGTACTGCGCTACGTTCTTCCCAACGGTAAGCCAGTTGAAAGATTTTGGGGTTTCCTCTCACCCGCTAGTCATGATGCTAAGACAATAGCAGAGTGTTTAATATCTTCCTTGAGAGTAGTATAACTGGATGGTTCGGGCACCGCCTCCGCCTCAGGGCTTCCAGGGGCCCCTCCGCCTCCGCCTCACGGGAGGCCCTCCCAGAGGCACCCTCCGCCTCCGCCTCCGCCTCACGGGGGGCCCTCCCAGAGGCCTCCTCCGCCTCCGCCTCCCGAGGGGCCATCCCCGAGGCCTCCTCCGCCTCCCGCGGGAAATTTGAATTTGTAAACAAAGCCACGTGCTTTTTGACAGCTGTCATCGACAACAACGCATCGCTAACCTCACTGCTGCCATCATGACGGGCCTAAACCTCAGTTGTACCAACTTAACCTAACTAGCGCGAGATTTGAATTGGTAAACAAATCCACGTGTTTTTGACAGCCACGTGCTTTTTGACAGACAACAACGCATCGCTAACCTCAGTACTGCCATCTTGACGGGCCTAAACCTCAGTAGTACCAACTTAACCTAACTAGCGCGAGATTTGAATAGGTAAACAAATCCACGTGCTTTTTTGACAGCTGTCATCCGCCATCTTTAAACCACAGAGCACTGTGCTGCCCTCTTTATCGCAGTAGCTGCAAATTCGTCACCTGTCATCCGCAGTGCTGCCATCTTAACGGGCCTAAACCTTAGTGCTACCAACTTAACCTCACTAGCGCGAGATTTGAATCGGTAAACAAATCCACGTGCTTTTTTCACAGCTGTCATCCGCCATCTTTAATCTATAGAGCACAGTGCTGCCCTCTTTAGCTACTTACCTTTGAAATGTGGTGGCGGATAATTTGAAAAATGCTTTTTGACAGCAACCATCTTTAATCTAGAGAGCACCGTGCTGCCCTCTTTAGCTAGATACCTTTGAAATGTGGTGGCAGGCAATTCCACATGACAGCAGCCATCTTTAATCAAGAGAGCACCGTGCTGCCCTCTTTGTGGTGGTGGCAAATTCCACGTGCTCTTGTTTGGAAACAAACTCACGTGCTTTTTTCTGACAGCTGTCTTCCGCCATCTTGCATCACAAACCTCAGTGCTGCACTCTTTAGTTGAAATGTGGTGGCGGCAATTTGAAAAATTCTATGTGCTCTTGTTTGGAAACAAAGTCACGTGCTTTTTGACAGCTGTCATCCACCATCTTTAATCAATAGAGCACTGTGCTGCTATCATGCGGGCAATTTCGTCAGCTGTCATCCGCCATCTTTAATCTACAGAGCACCGTGCTGCCCTCTTTATGACATGTAGTAGCGAGCAATTTGAAAAGTTCTGTTAGCTGTCATCCGCCATCTTTAATCAAGAGAGCACCGTGCTGCCATCTTTAGCTAGATATTTTTGAAATGTGGTGGCGGCAAATTGAAAAATTCCACGTGCTCTTGTTTAGTAAACAAACTCACGCGCTTTTTTCTGACACCTATCATCCGCCATCTTACATCGCAAACCTCAGTGCTACACTCTTTAGTTGAAATGGTGGCGGATAATTTAAAAAGAAAAATTCTACAGCAGCCATTTCTCGACGCTAATTGCACAAGATGGTGGCTATATATGACTCCATAAAGGTGCTTATGCAAGATGGCCGCTATACAAGGCTCCTTATGAGACTCCCTAGGGATGCTTGCGCAAGATGGCGGTTGCTCTTATGAGGCGGCTTAAGGGTCCTTGCACAAGATGGCTAGAGACGCCCTAAGGATGCTTGCGCAAGATGGCGGACGCAAGATGGCGGCTATACACGACTCCTTATGAGACGCCTTAAGGGTGCTTGCGCAAGATGGCTGCTGCTCTTATGAAGAAAGCTAGCTTAGAGGCTAACAGGTCGTGGTAGTTCGATTCAATAAATTTGGGGCTTAAATGCAAAATGATAAATATATCGAAAACGGTGCATCGTAGAGCAAAACGGGTAAAATTTTTCTGCCCAATACCTCGGTTCGCAGTATGAGGAACAAGAAAAACATGGTCTAATGATGAGATCAACGATTCGGTTCCTACTGAGGCCATTTGGCATTCGCTCTGTTTTAACTTGTATTGAAGCAAGTCTTCGTAACATGATCAGGTCTAGCTATGGTAGAGAGTATAACGTGCCGTGCAGGTTCGATTCATTAAATTTGGGGCTTAAATGCAAAATGTTAAATATCTCGAAAACGGTGTATCGTAGAGCAAAGCGGATAAAATTTTTCCACCTGATACCTAGGTTTGCAGTATCAGGAACAAGAACAACATAGTCTAATGATGAGATCGACGGTTCGATCCCTACTTAGACCCTTTGGCATTGGCAGCTATCTAATTCTACAAGATGACGGCTATACATAGCTTCTTATGAGACAGCTTAAGAGCGCTTACACAAGATGGCTGCTGCTCTTATGAGACACCCTAGGTGTGCTTGCGCAAGGTAGCAGCGACAAGACGGTTACTATACACAGCTCCTTATGATACGGCCTAGAGGTGCTCACACAAGATGGTGGCTGCTCTGATGAAGAAAGCTAGCTTTGCATCGTGGAGGTATCTTTACAGCACTAAACCTCATAACTTTGAAATGTGGTGGCGGGTAATTTGAAAAATTCTACGTGCTTTTCTCTTAACAGCAGCTATCTTTAAACAATAGCGGTTATACATAAGCTGTTACGGCCTCCTCTTATGTCAAGGCATAGCTCTATCGAACAAGTTTTAACCTGCATCGGGATAGCTAGAGTAAGCACGTGCTGCAGTAATGGAGTCATTATGCATGTTTAGACTTGCAAATCACTAAAGAAACATAACAAGACTAGAATCGAACACTGCACTCTATACCGTTAACTTTATCATGTGATCGGAACATTGATTGAAGTGTTTAGAACACTAAATAAGTGATCAAGACTAAAATAGAACACTGTACTCGATACAACGTGTGTTTAGAACATGTCAGGGGATACCTTTGTTCTAAGAAGATTAGGTTACCGCACATTCCTTGTAGGGCTAATAGGCTAAAGGGCTAATGGGCTAATGGGCTAGGGTGCCTCTCCTCTCTTTATCCGGGCTTGAGACCGGCTCTACAACTAGAGGCGGAGTTAACACCCTAAGGAAGGAAGAATGTTGGTGAATAATCTATACGAATATAGCTATATACTACAGATGGATGACTTAGGTGAGGGTAAGCGCTTACTTAATAATACCTATACGACGTAATTCATGCTCTATTTCAAAAATATCTTCTTTGTACTGTGTGTAACCAGCATCATGATAGGCTCTTAGCAGTTGTAAACGTTTTACGAGTACGTTGGGGTCTTTACAGTATCTTATATCTACATAGGGTAACAGAGGCTTGTTGTGAACTTTGAGTCTATATGCAGACAGTTGATGTGTAGGGACTTGTTTTGATGTAATACGTGCTTCAGCAGTAGCGTTTCTAGGTACAAACTTAACTTGTTTCGATAGCGATGAAGCGTTGAAATTTCCTTCTTCTTTACCTTGCATCTCTTCTTGAGATGTTTGCACTGCGACAGAACGTGTAGTAGGCTTAGGAAATGAAGTAAAATCATCAAGCTGTAATAGCAATGAAACATTAAGATTTTCTTCTTCTTCTACTTTCCCTTTACTACTGTTTCGATCAACAGCATTATCCTTATTATCATAATCATGATCTTGCCTCTCTTTATCTTGAAGTTTGTGCTTAGTAACAGAGCTTGCAGCAGGTCTAGACAACAAGGGAGAATTAAAAATCTCTCGCAGAGGTGTGCTTTTTAAACATAAATCAGTGTTCGCCGGAATATGGTTGAGCTCTTTGTATTTTGTTCCCGATGAAGCTACATTACACGCGGCTTCATGACGTTGAGCGCTGTATGCGTTCTTGAACTCTCTTCTACAATGTTTGCATTGAAAAAATGTCCTACATGATATCTCATGACGTCTCCTGTGATAGCTTCGGGAAAATGCTTTTCCACACTCTTCGCAAATATACCTAGAAATAGGTTTTTCCATGACGGACTTTTAACTTCTGCTAACAGATTCTTCTTTAAATCTACTTGACATTTGTTACTCTCTACTTCGATGATGCGAACAGCTTAGCGATTAAGAGTAAACTAATACAAAAGCGTATAACCAAGGTAGCAACAGTAAGGTTTAAGCCCATTAAGATGGCAAGAGTGAGGTTAGCGACGTTCTGTTGTTGGATTTTAAATTCCGCGCTATAACATGCATAAGGTGGCAGCCTTGAGGTTTACCGCCGTAAAGATGGCAGCAGTGAGGTTAGCGACGCTCTATTGTCCTTCAATCTGGGGTTAGGGTCCGTCAAGAAGACAGCTGTCAAAAAAGCACTTGGCTTGATTTACTAAACAAGAGCACGTGGCTGTGACGTCACGGTCACGTAGTATGCTGCTTCAGCATGCAAAGTTCAATGTCTACACCTACGTAGTTAACACTCTGCTATGTTCACAAGATTTTTACACATAACTATTCTTTATGCTTTAAGTTCCTGCGCATAGGTTATGTTAAGATAGCAGCACAAGTACAAGCGATGGTCGCACGCTCGCGTAGAGCTTGTTTAGTACGATAGTTGATGTATGCATTATCAAAAGATGATATGTACACGCTTTTAAACCTTGCTATTCTTACTGCTACTATGTTCGCAAGATTTTATCAAACATCGCTATTCTTTGTGCTTTAAGTTCGTTCGCTTAGGTCATGCTAAAGTAGCAGCGCAAACACATGTGAACGTTGTACATTCTAGCGGAATGTGTTTAGTATAATAGTTGATGCATGCAAAATCGATAGGTGTTGTGTACACACTTTGAAACTTAACTATTCTTCGTGCTTTAAATCCGTGCACATAGGTAATGCTAAGATAGAAGCACACTCTAGCGGGAGAAGTTTTGTACTCTAGTTGATGCATGTACAATAGATAGGCAATGCGTACACGCTTTTAAAACATTGCTATTCTTACTGCTGCTGCTATGTTCACAAGATTTTTATACATCACTATTCTTTATGCTTTGAGTTCATGTGTATAAGTTATACTAAGTTAGCAGCATACTTATAAGGTTGTCGCACACTCTAGTGGAAGAAGTTTAATACGAAAGTCGATGCATGCAAAATCAATAGGTGATGTGTACACGCTTTGAACTTGGGTATTCTTTGTGCTTTAACTTCGCGCACATAGGTTATGTTAAGATTGCAGCACACACAAGCGATGATCGCACGCTGTTGTGGAAGTAGTACGATAGTCGATGCATACATCACGCTTTGGAACATAGCTCTTCCTTGTGCTTTAAGTTCGTGCACATGGGTTAGGGATACACAAAAGCGATTGCTACATGCTCTAGCGGGAGAAGCCTAGTACGATAGTCGACGCATGCATCATCAATACGTGATGTGTACACGCTATTCTTTATTCTTTAAATTCACGCACATGGGTAGCAGCACACAATTGCGAACGTTGTACACTCTAGCGGCAGAAGTTTAGTACGATAGTCGATGTATGCAAAATCTGTATGCAAATCTGCTATTGTCTTAGCATCATGACTAGCGGGTGAGAGGAAACCCCAAAATCTTTCAAACCGAAACTGAGAACCGAACTCGAAATATTATACATGAGAAATGATTTTCGAACTGTTTCTGGGGCTACGACTTTGTTGCAGTTTCTTTTAGAAAATAAGTTGCAGTGTGTCGTTGGCGAAAGCATAACATTTTAAATAGTTATTACTATTTCCAAGGCGACATCGGAAGCAGAAAGGTGCTTCTCAACCCTGCGCAGCACAATGACCGATGATAGACTTAATGCTCTTGCTATGCTCTCAAGTGAAAAGGACTTGGTTCGAGACTCTGAGGACGTCAAAGAAGCAGTTATAGATAAGTTTGCATCCCTCAGGGAGGGTAGGATGGGTCTTTTGTATAAGCTGTCTGCATGGGGTAAGTTGACTGTGAAACATTTCTTATTTTGCATGTGGTAAATATCGACATGTACTGTCTGCTTCTGTCGTATTCGATCACATTTTCAAAACTTCTATCATCTTATTTTAGGAGGTTACGGCCCACGACGGGAGGGGTGGAGGAGGGTGCACCCCGCCTCGCCACTGTTGCCCTCTATTCTGGACTGTGACGTTGATATTTAAGTATTACCATATTTGTATATACCTTCCCTGTTCGTAACGTTTCATTGTTAATTTCAATTAACATATGAATTTAATTTAACTTAATGTGTGTATTTGCATTCTTATATTTTATGATTAAGTATTAATGTAACAAGTTTTACTTTCGAATAGTTTCTGTACTTGACCCGTAATGTATACTTCAGTAATTTTAGACATGACCCCTCTAACTTCCTCCTAGTCCCACGCGTTCATTTTGGTGGTTCACATTCCTTAAGTTGGTGACAGTACAGTCCTTTGACGTCTCTAGTCGATTTCAACAGACCATTTACCCTACTCTGTCCTTCCACTGCCCCCACCCTCTGGCACCAACAATAGTACCACTAGTATTCTTAACAACATCCCAGAGCCCTAGATGTCTGTCATATAAACGGGCAAAGCTTATTAACAGCCAACCGCATGGACGGCTTACAGAAATATTCACCCCAATTGTTTTCGATGTCCTCCTACCAGTGTCTGAGTCATGGTTAAGAGATATGAGCCGTCTTCTTTGTGTCAGGTGGTGGTGATGGAGGTGATGATTATTGCAACTGGGCAACCACTAATCAGGAAGAAGCGGAAGGTGTGCAACACTTCAAAAAATGAAGATATCGTCCAAAGGAAGACAAGGGTCGCGTAGGGCGTGAAGATGAAAGTCTCCCTACGATTCGCAACCTAGTACTGTTGGAATTGAAGAGCTGATCAAGGGGGGTCATATGGGATAGATGAAAGTGAGGAGCCTAATGACCCCGCGGTAACAGGCCCTTCTGACCCTACAGAACAAATGTTTGACGAATATAGGAAGTTAAGAAACAAGACAACACAACAAATACGAAATGATTAACTGCGATACGCTTACAGTTCACTTTCGCCTAACGGTAGAATGGTGAAGAAATTGTGGAAATATATTAATAACCTAGGACTTAGGAAGAACAAGAACAGAAATGAAATTGCAGTACCTCTTGTGGCTCTTTAACGAGTACTGTAGTACGACTTGATGACAAACAGATGCACATCCTACACCTGAGAGACATAAATTTTATTTCAGTCATGTGACGCCCCTCCAAGTTACAAAAGAAAGCCTTAGAAAAACCATGAAATCAAACTGATGACATTGGGATTGACATGGTCAAACTAATCTTTAGTTTTATATCACCAACCTTAACTCATGTAATCAATTTCTCTTTGCTATACTCTACATATCCATAACGGCTACGTCTTCGGATGAGGGCAACTATCGTCCAATATCAGCTTTATCTAAAGTATCTTCAAAGGCACAATCCTTTCCAGTCCAGTTTCCGAGAAGTACAACTACAAAGAGACTGAGGACGTTCGACAAGCAATAGTAGATTACAGTAAAGCTTTCAACAGCATAGACCTAACTGAAGGCTCTACATTTCCTCCGAGTACGATGGGTTGGATGCGTTCCTATCTTCACGGACGCCAACAATGTGGGAATAATAATAATAATGGAATCGTTTCCTTGTCACGACACGTGAACAGAGAAGTCACTCAAGTCTCTGTGCTTGGACCTTTCCTTTTTGCACTCTTTGTGAATAACATATCATCGAATTTGGGACATTGCAAATACCATATTTATGCTGACGATTTCAACTCCACTAGAGCATGATATGTTCACGAAAATATAGATTTACTAAACATTGACTGGTTTACTGTGCGCGACCTGAAATTGAACATTACAAATTCACAAGTAATCTTTCTTCGCCATCAAAATCAAACGACAAGTATAAGTAAACGTCCATTACCCAGAGTAATCCTTCAGGATGTTGCATTTCAGCATTATCATGGACGAACACATGACTTGATTCTGGACATGTCCTACATGTCTGCCAAAACATTTTCTCAGCTCCACATTCCTTATATAAATGAATGAAAACCTACGACCTGTTTTCCAGTCAGTGACCGGGTCAGGGATGGAATGAATGAAGCCGCCATCTTACGGCGAGGATAGGAATTGTGCCGGCTGCCGAAGCCTGTCTCACTCCCCTGGGACAATGATTAATGACTGACATATGAAATGAAATGGTAGTGCAGTGTGTTGCTGAAATGAAAGATAACAGGGCTCAGCTACAGTGACCGGTATTTGAAACACGGAACAAGAGCGGTGAGAGGCCGACGCGCTGCCGCCTGAGCCACGGAGGCTTCTTTATCAGGTGATGTAGCCGTGCTTCGCTATGGCTTTCTCAGAAAGACTGATTTTTTGGATTTCCTAACTGAAGACAGCATAGGTCATTACAAAAACGTCAGTAGGAATGTAGCGATTGAAAGCAATGTTATCATATAAAATACTCAATCAAATGAAAAACAACACATTTTCTCACTTTCAACGAACAGTACTACGGTGCCGATCTAACAGTCCGAAGTTCCACAGCTGGAATGACCAGACCGCAAGCTGCCGTGAACACTCCGTTAAATATGCAAACTGCTCATTCCAATCAGTGCCTCAGAGTAGGGATTGAATAGCTCGAATGCTGTGATGAACCAGTGTGTTTCGTAGCAGTAGTATCAGAAATTTATGAACCAGAGGAATGGCATGCTAAAGAAGAAAGTTATCTAACACCACAGCTACATCCCACCAATATTCAGGCGGGCTGTTACACTCGGTACGACCGGGCGAGTTGGCCGTGTGGATAGGGGCACGCAGCTGTGACCTTGCATCTGGGAGATAATGGATTCAAACCCCACTGTTGGCAGCCGTGAAGAAGGTTATTCCTAGGTTTCCCCATTTTCACACCAGGCAAATGCTAGGAATGTACTTTTTTAAAGGGCAAGGCCCCTTCCTTCACACTCCTAGCCCTTTCCTATCCCATCGTCGCCATAACACCTATCTGTGTCGGTGCGACGTAAAGCAAATAAAAAAATACTCGGTACGCAGCAGTAATCCTATCTATCGGAGGTGAGTGGCAACATAAGACAAAACACATCACAACAAGCAATGGTCAATGTAATGTTATTGTTGATCAATTTTATAAGTTTACTACATGTAGGCCTTTTTCTCCGACTTTATATACCGATTTTCATTAAATTCTGTTTACCCATTTTTTCGTGACTTGGCGCTGATATGAACATAGTAACAAAAATACAAATTCATGAATATCTCTGTGATCATAGCCAGTCCGGTAACAATGCATAAGACATAAATGATCGGAAATTTAATACTATATAACTATAGTTATGTAGTGTTTATCGATACGACCACTAATAACAAAAATATTTGAGAAATAAATTTTAGGCCTCCCCCTAAACTACCATTTCACTCAGAGTGAATAAAGTTAGTTATGGCCCAGACAATAGCGACTTACTCCCCAAATTTGAATACCGACTTTTATTAAGAAAGAACCAATAATAACAAACATTTGAGAATAAAATGTTAGGCCTTCCCCTAAACTATCATTTTCTCAGCGTGAACACAATTATTTATAGCCTGATAGTAGTGACTTATTCCCCGACTTTGCGTACTGATTTTCATTAAGATACGACCACTAACGACATAAATATTTGAGAATTAAATTTTAGGCCTTCCCCTAAACTGCCATTTAATTCAGCATGAATACAATTATTATGGTCTAGATTATATCGACTTAATATTCCGACTTTGCATACCGATTTTCATGAAGATACGACCACTAATAAGAAATATTTGAAAAATAAATTTTAGGCCTTCCCCTAAACTACCATTTTTCTCAGGTGATTAAAATTATTTATGGTCTAGATTGTAACGACTTATTCCCCGGCTTTGCATACCGAGTTTCATTAAATTCTCTTCAGCTGTTTTCTCGTGATGCGTGTGCAGACAGACAGACAGACACACAGACAGACAGACAGACAGACAGACAGACAGACAGACAGACAGACAGACAGACAGACAGACAGACAGACAGACAGACAGACAGACAGACATTATGGAAAATTAAAAAGTGCATTTCCTTGTTACTGTGGACACGTCTGATACAGAAATACCATCCTTTCTGAACTCTGAGCAATGTACAGACCAAACTCTTATTTTATATATATTAGACTTAAAAAGAAATTAACCAAAGCTCCAATAATGCTATATTTTGACTATTGTGATGTTTTTAATAATGTACGTCCACAATCGTACAGCATCCAATCAACAAAATATGGATAAATATACATTTTAGTTTTTTATATGATGTTTAAAATGATGTATAACACTTGATATTTGCTAAACATGCATATTTCTTTAAATAATGCAGTGTGCATTAGAAAACATTGAAAAATTTAACATACAAGTCTCTTTGATGAATTGGTTTTTATATGAAGGAAAATTATTTTGTATTGGAAGGTTTATATTTCCTGGAGTTGGCTAAACTGTAATACTATTGATTCTCATTTGTTTACTTTGCATTGTTTTCATGGTCACATGTTTTTATTCAAATGCAGTTAGTACAAGATGAAACACATCAAAATGCCTAGAAGCGCAAAGATATTCAAGAAGAGAAAATATGTTGGAAGGTCAAAGTATACAACAGTGGTAAATAATGCAATACCAACATCCTGCTCTGATTTATACTGTGTCCATGAGGATAACCTAGTTGGTGCAAGTTCCGTCCAAAGCCACACAGTGAACATTCTCATCTTCCAAAAAGCGTTATGACTGAGATGAGACTTGGCTCACCCTGAACTTCTGAAGAAGTGTGTCCATGTTTAGAGTCAAAGTCCTAATGAATCTCCGAACAGTTTGATTTGGAGTATATTACCTAAAACCACATTTACTGGTGATAAACCCATGTAACTGGGTGTGTAAGAAGCTGTAGCAAGCTTCAACAAGGGGAATATTGGGAAATGCATAGTTCTCAAGAAACTTGGACTTCAACCAGGATTCCACTGTATTTCAGCCATGCAATGACTCGACTCGGCACATGTAAGAAGAGTTGAACGCATGGTACAAGAAGCACAGAAGAAGGCCTGACAGGGCAGAAACATAGGAAAGAGAAAGCTGGAACAGATGTGTGAAGAAAAAGAGGATCCAGATAACCTCTTATATGATCCAGGTATAAACTAGCGACATCAGAAGAGGTGCCTCACCTGTTATTAACTAAAATGGAATTTTCTCATAACTTATTTTTTGCCCATAAATTTCAATTTTTTCAATTGACACTTATCACAGAAGTCTAAAACTTTTACCACCTTTAGCATGGCATTTTATCATGGTATTTTGTTCTAACTGAAATCTTCAAAGTGTTTAGTAAGAACTCGGTGGAGGAACATGGAGTTGGAATCCTAATGAACCTCTGAACGGTTTGGGCAGATTACCTAAAATCACATTCATTGGTGTCAAACCTCTATAAATGGGTGTCTACGAAGCTGTAGCAAGTTTCAACAAAGGAAATATTGTGAAATGCATAGTTCTGAACAAACTTGGACATTAACCGGGATTTCAGCCATGCAACAACTAGACTCGGCATGTGCAAGAAGAGCTGAATTCATGGTAGGGGAAGCAAACATGGTAAACTACTATTCACCCAGCAGTTTCTGAGAAAGGAACATGAAATATTAACATTATGAAGATCGACCATTGGAACTTCCCCTAAAAGTATGACCACTTGTCATCACTTTCCTAGAACTAGAGTGGTTGGAACTTCATGTTCGTCATAACCATCATACTTTGTCTCCCCTCCACCGAGTTTTTACTAAATATTCCCCATCTTACCTTTCTTTGCATTTCCTTTACTTCGCAGATATTTATGGCAGAGAGAGAAGGGATCAAACATCAAACCTGCTTGTCACTCCGCATCATCGAGCTTCACATATAACAACCCATTTTCGGTGTTTGCAGCACGAGAATGAAGTCAGAGGAATACCCACCACAGTGTGATTTAAAAGACCGTTAAGAGGTAACGCAGGATACAAGCAAATTTCTGTTGTTTCATTGATCATGGCATTGCATTATTATTGTATGTCTCACTGCGGTGGTATTTCAATTATAAAACACTTTGATTGTGCTTAACTGTGTTTTATTTAACATTAATTACGGTAGTGCTAATTGGTTTAGTGTAAGAGAACTACGCCAGACTACAGACGAGGACAATCAGTGCTAGTTTGTCTGTTTGCACGAGTAGTTTCACAGACCTGAACCTATTCAGAAACTCATAGTGACCTCTTTATGTCAACAAAGGTGGCAGTGCACTGTTGCCACATGGCGTCATGACCCCTCACCGCTGATATATGGCTTGTACGTCTAAGCAAGGGGCTATCGTTTGGGCATACAGTAAAATATTATTGTTATTATGGTAAGTACGTATGTCTGACTGGGGTGGAATTTTATTTCAGTTATAAAATATTTTCATTGTGTTTAACTGTGCTTTGTTTAGTATTAATTACGGTAGTGTTAATAATCATTCTAATGTACTGTTTCGAGTAAGAGAAGGCCTCAATTGTTGTATCCACTGACTCATGCGTGCACGAAGAATGGAGTCAGAACAATTGTCTTAAACAGATGCAACAGAAATTGCTGTACATGAATACAAGTCGTTCCCAATCAACTTCCGAATGAAAAATGAGAGGAAGACTGCATGCAATGAACATTTGGAGTCAAGCATCACACAAGAGGCCACTATCCTCAATTGGCTGAGGAGCACCTAGTAGAGCGGAAGCGTACAGCCCAATGAAGCACTTCATCCAAAATGACTGAAGCCGTCACTTGAGTGAAGGTTGGTCTGTTTACCGTTACACGCCTTAAGATCTACTTCTTCAGGTGACTGTGAATATGAACCAGCACGTTGTTGGTGAGCAGGTGCTGCCATTTATCCAGTTCTTTCATGCTACACTCGCATCTTCCAAAATAGCAACTGCTGTGAAAGGGCTCAATGCATGAGGGCATGGTTGGAGGAATATTCAAATAACCCTGCTACCCTTGGTCTAACCAACTAAGTTCTCATACCCTTAGAAGAGCAGGTACAGGGGAGGTGTCAGTATCTGCATACTACACTGAAATTACCAGGTCTATTAATGACTGTGTCGATTATCCTCGATGAGGCGTATCTGTTCCACATCTAGGAACCCAGAGAAATGCACATGCCAGAGGCAGCATACTCTAGGGGTTGAATAATTCTTTCTGTAGATTGTTTATCTTGTTGATCGTCATAAGAACAACCTACAGCACATCTGGTAAGAGATCGTGAGATGCCATATGATGCTTCACGTCCGCACGTCGGAGAAACGATTTATCACACACAGTACATTTATAAGGTGTCGGTCGTGTGTGCAGTAGCACATGCTGCTTACAATGAGACCTGCGAGAGAAAGTCTTCCCGCAAGCGGCACACTCATGAGGCTTTGAGCCAGAGTGGACTAGAATATGTGACATTAGATTACACCGTAATGCAAATGCCTTGTTACAAATAAAACATATATGTGGTCGCTCGCCTGTATGGGAAAGTACGTGATTGTTTAGGTGAGACCGGTACAAGAATGTTTTGCCACACACAGAACAGGAATAAGGTTTCTCGACTTGTGGCGTAGGTTTCGGCGCCGTATGCTTAATCGTGTGAGCGGCTAAATGTTCTCTGCGTGTGAAGCCTTTCCCGCAGTTAGCACATCGATGTGCCAAGTCTCCTCGGTGAGCGAGCATGTGCCTGCTTAGACTACTTCTCCTCGTGAACGTCTTGAAACAACTCAGGCATGCAAAAGGCTTGTCGTCCAAACGGAATGCGTTGTAGGCAGGTGTGCTGCTCCCATGAGTCTGAGAGGGTGGAGTTTCACAAACACTGGTCGGAGTTGATGACCGAGTGCTGAAACATAAAGCAAGTGACCCGTCACTGAAAGAAATGTTCCGTGAAATACGATACAGTGGAAACACACACAATGAGGGGAGGTGTCCTGAGGCACGCTCCAACACTGTCAGTGAGTAGGTGGGAGGAGTTCTTGTAGTAGGAGCTGAGAACAGTCAGGAATTGTGTGGGTGTGTGCTACATGGCAACATGCTGCCAATACTACAACGGGGTTTTATGAATCAGATGACAATCACGTTTCTGATCTATTGATGTTGAACATTATTGACACTTGTATTCTAAAGCAGATGAAATAATATTCAATCTCTAGGGCAACACTCAGTAGAAACAAATTAAAGTTTTCATTAAAGAACACCAATTTTCTTTATTCAAACAGGTATAAAACAAAATGTAGCCCACTAAATTTCAAAAATAGAGTGAGTAATTTGGACAATGTTTCTTATTTATTTGTTTTATGCCTTTGTATGTGGCTAAGTTAGGGCCCACGGCCCTTAACCACAACATACAGGACAGTCACATGAATGAGAAAAATTGCATTGTGAACGGTCTCTAGAAACTATCTAAATGAATGGAGTAATATTAGTTTGTTGTTGTTGTTGTTTGAGTCATCAGTCCATAGACTGGTATGATGCAGCTCTCAACGCCACCCTATCCTGTGCTAACCTTTTCATTTCTACGTAACTACCGCATCCAACATCCGCTCTAATCTGCTTGTCATATTCATACCTTGGTCTACCCCTACCGTTCTTACCACCTACACTTCCTTCAAATACCCACCAAAGTCCTGGGTGTCTTAAGATGTATCCTATCATTCTATCTCTTCTTCTCGTCAAATTTAGCCAAATCGATCTCCTCTCACCAATTCGATTCAGTATCTCTTCATTTGCGATTCGATCTATCCATCTCACCTTCAGCATTCTTTCTGTAACACCACATTTCAAAAGCTTCTATTCTCTTTCTTTCTGAGCTAGTTATCGTCCATGTTTCACTTCCATACAATGCCACGCTCCACACGAAAGTCTTCAAAACATCTTTCTAATTCCTATATCAATGTTTGAAGTAAGCAATTTTATTTTCTTAAGAAAGCTCTTCCTTGCTTGAGCTAATCTGCATTTTATGTCCTCCTTACTTCTGCCATCGTTAGTTATTTTACTACCCAAGTAACAATATTCATCTACTTTCTTTAAGACTTCATTTCCTAATTTAATATTTCCTGCATCACCTGCCTTCGTTCGACTGCACTCCATTACTTTTGTTTTGAATTTATTTATTTTAATCTTGTACTCCTTACCCAAGACTTCGTCCATACCATTCAGCAGCTTCTCGAGATCTTCTGCAGTCTCAGATAAAATAACAATATCATCGGCAAATCTCAAGGTTTTGATTTCCTCTGCTTGGACTGTGATTCCCTTTCCAAATTCCTCTTTGATTTCCTTTACTGCCTGTTCTTTGTAAACATTGTAAAGGAGGGGGACAAACTGCAGCCTTGCCTCGCTTCTTTTACAAAGCCCTCGATTCTTACCACTGCAGACTGATTTTTGTACAGATTATAGATAATTCATCGTTCTCGGTATCTGATCCCAATCACCTTCAGGATCTTAGATAGCTTGGTCCAATCACCATTATCGAATTCCTTTTCTAGATCTACGAATGCCATGTACGTGGGCTTGCCCTTCTTGATCCTATCGTCTAAGATCAGACGTAAAGTCAGGTATGCTTCACGTCTTCCTACATTTCTTCTGAAGCCAAACTGATCTTCTCCCAACTCAGCTTTCACTTGTTTTTCTATTCTTCTGTAAACAATACGTGTTAAAATTTTGCAGGCATGAGACACCAAACTAATGGTGCGGTATTTTTCACACCTGTCAGCACCGGCTTTCATGGGAATAGGTATAACAACATTCTGCCGAAAATTGGATGGGACTTCTCCTGTCTCATACATCTTACACACTAAATGGAATAACCTTGCTATGCTGGTTTCTCCTAAGGCAGTCAGTAATTCAGAGGGAATGCCAACAATTCCAGGTGCCTTGTTCCTATTTAGGTCGCTCACAGCTCTGTCAAACTCTGACCTCAAAATTGGGTCTCCCATTTCATCAGCATCAACAGCCTCTTCTTGTTCCAGAACCAAATTCTCTACATCTTCACCTTGATACAACTGCTGGATATGTTCCTGCCATCTTTATGCTTTAACTTCTTTCCCTAGAAATGGCTTTCCATTTGAGCTCTTAATATTCATACACCTAGATTTCCTTTCTCCATAGGTTTCTTTGATTTTCCTGTATGCAGCATCTACCTTTCCTAGGACCATACAACCTTCGACATCCTTGCACTTCTCCTTCAGCCAGTCTTCCTTAGCTACCTTGCACTTTCTATTCACTTAATTCTGTAATCGCCTGTATTCTTTTCTGCCCTCTTCATTTCTAGCATTCTTGTATTTTCGTCGTTCATCAATCAGGTCTAGTATCTGCTGAGTTATCCACTGATTCATAGTTGATCTTTTCTTCCTTCCTACCATTTCTTCAGCAGCCCTGCGGACTTCATTTTTCATGAATATCCACTCTTCCTCTATTGTGTTTCCTTCAGCCATTTCACTTAGTCCTTTTGCAACATGTTCACTGAAACAAATCCCTCACACTCCTTTCTTTCAACTTGTCTAGATCCCATCTTTTTGCATTCTTTCCTTTCTTCAATTTCTTCAGCTTCAGATGGCATTTCATGATCAACAAGTTGTGGTCAGAGTCCACGTCTGCTCCCGGGAAAGTTTTGCAATCTAACACCTGGTTTCTGAATCTCTGCCTAATCATAATGAAGTCTATTTGATTCCTTCCAGTGTCTCCAGGTCTCGTCCACGTATAAAGCCGTCGTTTGTGGTGTTTGAACCATGCATTGGTAAGGACTAAATTATGATCAGTGCAGATTTCAACCAGTCCACTTCCTCTTTAATTCGTTTGTCCCAATCCGAATTCTCCTACTGTATTACCTTCTCTTCCTTGGGCTACCACTGCATTCCAGTCTCCCATCACAATTAGATTCTTGTCACCTTTTACATATTGTATTAAATCTTCTATCTCTTCATATATTTGTTCGATTTCCTCGTCATCCGCTGAGCTAGTAGGTATATAGACCTGCACTATTGTAGTGGGCATCGGTTTGGTGTCTATCTTGACGACAATAATTCTTTCACTATGCTGGTCGTAGTAGCTTACCCGCTGCCCTATTTTCTTATTCATTATTAAACCAACTCCTGCATTTCCTATGTTTGATTTTGTGTTGATAATTCGGTAACTTATTATAATTGTTTTTAATAATTAATATTATCTATCTACATCACCTAGCTCTAAATCATACTTGCACTCATACACACTAACATTCATACAAGCTGATCACGTATTTAAGAGGAATTTTCGACAAGAAAAGATTAACCGGTATCAAAAGAGTAGAAGTCGATCTGATATTATGTCCATGGGTAGATGAGAGGAAGGTAAAATGTAAGGATAGGTATTCAGGCGTAGATTCGTTCAAAAGTCGAAGAATTAGTGTCGCAGTGTGTAGATTTCTTACTTGATCGATTTTCAGCCAAGATAGCTTCTCATAATAAGGGGAAATATGTGTCCTGAAGTTCAAAGGAAATATCGTCGTTGCCGGGACAAATCCTCCTATGTTACATTAGAACTTTGGCCGATAAGGTTCTGTCATCTAGGGTGCAATATTGTGTGAATATTGTCAAGGCATTCTCGCTATGTGGTGTGGGTCAGTAATACTATCACATAGGAGGTTTTGTCCCGGCAACGACGATATAAGACGTATACAAGAGTTGATTGCCCATTGAAGTTTCATAGTTTGTTCTACCGTTGCATTCGGTTAATACATCACAGTAATAAATTATTGAAAAAATGAGAGTTTGAATAAGTTTTGTTTTCATGCTATGTGAAAGAATGGATTGTTTCACTTTTAGGGGGTGGAGAGATGCATATACCTTTCTGCAGACACTTGTTAGATGGTCATTCCAATTTAATGTGTCATTTATGACAACGCCTAGGTTTTCTTACAGACTTCTCAAAAGCATGAGAGTTGGCTGCTGTGTGATGTTTAGCCTATATCGTCCTGTTATTATTGCTTGCGTTTTCTTCGGGTTAATTAATACGCAGTTCTCTTCTGCATACGAGCTAATTGAATATAGAGTTGAGTTCATTGGTTTGTCAGTGTCGGAGACTTTAAAGTGTGAGTATATCTGAAGATCGTCAGCATAAAGGTGGTAGTTGCAGTCATTCAGATGAGAAGAAATATCATTAATATAGATTAAGAATAAAAGAGGCCCAAGAACAGACCCTTGGGGAAGGCCAGATAGCTTAGTCTTCGTAATGTTTGATACAACTCGCTGTCGTCTATTTTTGAGGTATGAGCCCAAGAGCTGAATAGAAGAATGAGCCATGTGAAGTTTTTGTAACTTGGTTAACACAGTGTCAAACGCACTGCTGAGTACATTCAGTTTGCGTAGTCCATAGCCCGTCTAATGTCATCTTAAGTACTGTGTCCTTTCTTTAAACCATTCTCTAAGGGAATTTTTTCCAAGTATTTAACTATTTGTTTATGCATAATTTTCTCCAAAACCTTAGAAAGTACTGTGAGATTGAAGACAGGTCAGCAGTCAGAAGTATTGCTTGGAGGAGAGTTCTTTGAGACTGGCACAATGAGTGCGTCTTTCCATTTAATTGGGGTATTACCTTAAATAAGACAGGTGTTTATTAAATGCGTAATAATGGGTAGTCGATTATGTAGGTCACGAGTGAAATGGGAATTTCAACAGCTCCTGTTGAATTAACTTCCCTTCTTAATTCATGCTCCGTAACAGTATCAAATTCAAATTCTGGACGAACTGGCGATTGTTGCCTTAATATATTGTCAATGGTGTTTTGTACTGTCGTTGTGTCAGGAGTGAGGCGTTCCGTGGAGAAATATGCATTTAACTTCATCAAGGGACACCTCGGGATCATCATGCTTCGCAAGTGGTTTGCCACCACCCAGTGACCAAAGTTGTCGCCATGTGGAACCAGTGTTAATATTTTTGTTTAAATGCTGGAAATAATTAAATTTGTTATTGCGAATTACAAGCTTAATTCGGTTTCTAAGAACACGGTACTGCTCATGTACATCAGCTAGTTGAGTCTGCTTATAGCGTCGGTGTACTGCGTTTCGTTCTTTCATCATAGTCTTAACATCAGCAGTCAGCCAAGGGCAGGGTGGACGTGTTACTCTCACAGAACGCTTTGGTGCATGCTTCTTGTACAATTCATGTAAATGGGAATTAAATATTTCCACTTTCTCGTCAATGTCGCTCGTTATCATTACTTTATACCAGGAGCAGAGTTGTGTGTCTTGTCTCAGTTGTATTAAATTCATGCTTTTAAAGTCTCTAAGCGTTACATATTTTGATAGGTACTTAGCTACCCGAAGAGAATATGCTAGGTATATGACATCATGTTTAGATATCTCAGGAACAGATACTTGACCGTAGTGAAGGATTTTTGGGTGTTATTTGTTATTACTAGGTCTATGAATTTTGGACGTGGTAGGTGGGTTTGATGGGCAATATAGCCATGTCACAGGATTTAAAAATATTTTGTAGTCGTTAATAAATTTGTGTTAAAATCTCCGAAAAGTAGCAGTGCTCGTATGATGGTAGCAGTCTCAGTAAGCTCGCACTGCGTCAGGGGGCCTATATACTACACCTACAAGTATTTTTACAGAATCGACAAACAGCTCTAAAAACATATATTCAGGGACAGTCTTTACAACAGGAGCACAGATTTACAATATAAGGCAAGCCCACCGCCTCGTCTGTTCGTCCGATGATGCCTGTAAATATGCCAACCATTCTTGAGGTGATCGAACTACGGAGCCAACTCTCGCTTACAGCAGCGATATGATTTGGACTGTCTTCAAATATCGTCTTCAGTTCGTCGAGGTAAGCAACGATGGATTGGCTGTTGACATGCGCATACATCAGGGAGCGATTAAATGACATCAGTTCCTTCTCTAAAATGGTATGGGTAGAATAGGAGGGAGAAAGTGCAGAGAAACGGTCGGGGGGAAGCCGTGTCCTTCCAGACGTATGTTCCGGTGGAAGGGCTGTGCCTATAGAAGAGTGCTGAGGGGTGAGGGAGGGAGCAAGCAAGGGGACTTTCAATAGCACTTCTTAACTCAGGCATGCTAAACGAATCTAAAACATGTGGCTTACCTAAATTTCTTCGTACATACAGTGACGAGCTGATGCACACAAACACACACATTTACACATTCAATAAAGTACATAGAATGCATATTGATCACATGTTGGTTTCACCATGTTGCCTCTTGAATGATTGTAATTCCACAAGTGTGTTCACCTCTTGGCTGTATGTGTTGCGCAGTCCAAAAGTGTCTCGTGCCATGTTCAAAACGTCCTTTCTCAGCCTAGTGAGGGGTTCTGTTTGGAGCCTTTCAGCTGTCGCTTGATCCTGCTGGTGGTAGCGATAGGCGGATTACCCTCAGTCACTACGTCAACAGTCGATTTACATTGCGTCCCAGTCGATGATAGCGATCGATGGAGTCCATGGAGAGTTCGACTTTCAGTTCATCACGAATAGTTTCCATGGCATTCCCGTAAATGTCCTTATTAGGCGCCTCGTTCACTCCATGCAGAAGGAGACAATTACGCCTACTGTACCGCTCCGAGTCTCCTGAATTTCTGGTCGTTTCTCGATATCAGCGACATTGTCTTTCAAAACCGAGAGTTGAGCACACACGGAATTTCGAAAGGTTCGGAAGTACGCTTGAAGCACAGTCAGAACATCGCTGGGGTTGGTATCACTGCCGGTGGGAGCAGACATGGCTTCCTCCAGGTGGGCTTGGAATTGAGCCATTTGCTTTTCGAAGCCTGCAATTCTTTTCTTCACTTCTTTCAGGGTCATAGTTGCACACACGATGAGTTTGTATACACTCACTCGTGATTATGACTTGCTGGTTTACTAGCGGTTTAGGAAGGTGAATTGCGGAACATACACGCGGTTATGTCTCTAATCCACATACTATATCACCTGGGAGTGAAGTGTAAATTACCTTATATTTACGTCTTAAGACAACTGGTTGTCCTTTAAGAAGATACTTAAGTACACTTTTAGGAAATGAGAGTAATATTCACCAACTGCGACAGAGATGGTCTCATGTTTGTGAGTAACCATCCAGCGTAAGCATTTGGTTCACTCTGTCCTGTTTATAGCAAAAAGTATGTACCCTGTTCAAGTCCACTACAACGTCATATCTTCACTTCATTCTGGTAAAAGAGAGATTATCTCCAAAGAAAGGAAATAAGAATCACCATTTCCTTGTATTAACTGTATGAAGTGACATCACAGTTGCAGGGTGGTAGGAGATTCAGAAATGAAAAACAACGTTGAAATATAAAAGTGGACTGAGAAAACACAGCCATTCTGTTTTACGTGAAACCTTGAGTTAAAGATGCTGGAGATCGCAGAGGATTCTCACAGTTTATAAAGCAAGCAAACAGAGGCTGGCTCTTCATAGGAGGAGATTTGTACACCAGTGACTGCGAAAGGATTCCAAATTAAATGTATATGACTTTCCAACCCTTCATATTTTGTGTGAAAATTGCTGACAAAAAAGCAGGAAAATTAGACGACTGAATACAATAGTAAAATGCAGCAGAAAAGAATTATGCAATATTAATGATGTCCAACTCCATTGCTAGCAAGGGGTTCTTGGGTTCGATTCCCGGCCATGTTGGTTAATTTGAATTCTCCATGACTTCAGGTCCTCACTGACCTTCATTTCGCCCTCTGCTTACCCTAATCCCTTTGGGACCTCAAACAGGCGTTTCTGGAGGCAACACACAATAAAACAGCAATAGACGAGCTAAAGTTCCTCTAAAGATGAGGGCAATGGAATATTATGATTAAACATTTTCATTCAAATAAATACGTCTATCAATGTTATATGTGGTACTTTCACATGTGTGGTTGGTGAACTTTCTCTCTTCCATAACAGTGAATGAATCAAGAAAGAAGAAATATAAAACTCAGCCACTTCCTAAAGGTGACGGTCTATGACACATTTCTGTTGACTGAATCTGTACTGTATATGAACGGAACTTACATCTTTCAGCCTGCGGTAGTATTTGTTTCAATACATTTCAGAGCGCCGTCTTTATGCCGCTGCAGGGTCTACATAGATCCAACTGAAAACCGCGGAACCTCTGGAATGTGATGTATCGTTCATTCCATGGACCTCCTCGCATGCAGGTCTTCATCATTTTAATTAATTTTGAATTTTACATTTAGTTTCTGGAGGTTAGTGGAATTGGTTCTTGAAGTTTCTTAATCCAAGATATAACTACATTTTAATTTACAATATTCATTTAACTTCCAGACCAGAATTGTATTATTTATTCCAATCAATTACAATACTCACTCTCGTCCAGCGAGCTCCTGGACACTTCTAACAGGATATTATTAATGTGCAGTTGCCACAATCAAACCAGTTTATACTAAACTGTGGTGAGGAACTCATCCTCACTGTATGCTGCATGCTAGATTTCAGTGGTACCCCCTTCTCCACGACAATCGCCAGTCGCCAGACCAACATTACCATGTTCTGATCAATTATTATTCTTACACGAAGACTTGTCCGACTCGTTGACTGAATGGTCAGCCTGAGGTTCAGAGGGTCCCGGGTTCGATTCCCGGCCGGGTCGGGGATTTTAACCCTCATCGGTTAATTCCCATGACCCGGGAGCTGGGTGGCTCTGCTCTCCCCAGCATCCCTGCAACTCACACACCACATATAACACTATTCTCCACCAAAATTACATGCAGGTACCTAACTTGGCATATGCTACCCACGCTCATCGGCGGGTCTACCTCACAAGGGCTGCACTCGGCTAGAAATAGCCACCCAAAATTATTATACATGAAAACTTAGGCTTTAAAATATTGAATCATAATTTCATTATATTTTTAGAGAGGCTGAAAGTAAGTCTGGACATGTAAGGCATAAGACAAATGTCTTCGGCATTTGAAAGACAATGCTGCAGTTATAAGGGTCTTGTCAGTACTTACTCATTTGAAAGATCCAGGTCTTCACTGCAAGGTTCCCCTTTTACATCCTGTGGAAGGCAAGAAGTAGAACGAACAGTTAACACTACTTGTGAGGTGTGAATGAGATTCACGAGGAAATCAAAGCAGTACAAATTTATCTCATAAATCTAGAGAAGGCATATGGCAGCATATCAAGGGATATTGAGGGATTACTGGTTCAGTGGGAGGTCAAAGACAATTGGGCTGCAGTAAAAACATTGTGTTCTCATACGTCTGGTACACAGGTGAGCTACAAGTACACACACATTCTAGCAGTATCGGGAATCAAACCCTAACCGACCAGGCTGCAGCGATGTTTGAGTTTACAAAATAAGTTGATATGAGGAATGCAAGTGTAGGGAGTGTCGGTGTGAGCAGGCATTAAGGAGTGATAGGTACCAGCTACTACAGGTAGAACAGCAGAAGGAAATGAGGACGGCGAATTGTAACACAGAAAGGAAACAGAGGACAGAAGGAAGGAGCAGCTGTTGGAGACCAGGAGATGAGGGCGATCTAATGAGGTGGGTAGAGTTGATGAAGCTATGATAATTGTTCAGGACATGAAGAAAGCATGTGGAAGAAAGAGAATCAGAGTAAAGTTGAGGCCGATCTTGAGAATATTAGAAGGAAAAAAGCAGAGTATATTGGTACCAACAACGTAAGGGAATCGTAGGATCAGGGTTATGCAGCAGAGGGGAGGTTTACGGGAGCGGAGATTATTATTAGCGTGAAACTTAATGGAGAATGATCAGATTTAAATGAGACTACGGAGCGGGAAGTTGGCAAAGTGGGAGTGAGACTTATAGATCCTAAGTAACAGTAGCGGCAATTGGGAATAAGAAGTGTCGGTTCACACGAATGTGCCCGGGTCTGAGGGATAAAGCAGCGGGAGGGAGTTGACATCAAAATTAAAAAAATAGCCATACAATGATACCGTAAATTTTTAATGCTCTCTGAGTGAATTTCGATAGTGCACCAAAGGAATAATAATTGCACATGTATTCCACTGAGTATACAGCACACTATACTGAGTGAGACTACAACACATGCAAAGTGTCCACTACTTGTCGCGAGCAGGGACATTCTGTGCGTATTTCCACTGAGTATACCACACACTATACTGACTGAGACTACAACACATGCAAAGTGTCCACTACTTGTCGCGAGCAGGGACATTCTGTGCGTATTTCCACTGAGTATACCACACACTATACTGAGACTACAACACATGCAAAGTGTCCACTACTTGTCGCGAGCAGGGACATTCTGTGCGTATTTCCACTGAGTATACCACACACTATACTGAGACTACAACACATGCAAAGTGTCCACTACTTGTCGCGAGCAAGGACATTCTGTGCGTATTTCCACTGAGTATACCACACACTATACTGAGACTACAACACATGCAAAGTGTCCACTACTTGTCGCGAGCAAGGACATTCTGTGCGTATTTCCACTGAGTATACCACACAGTATACTGAGACTACAACACATGCAAAGTGTCCACTACTTGTCGCGAGCAGGGACATTCTGTGCGTATTTCCACTGAGTATACCACACACTATACTGAGACTACAACACATGCAAAGTGTCCACTACTTGTCGCGAGCAGGGACATTCTGTGCGTATTTCCACTGAGTATACCACACACTATACTGAGACTACAACACATGCAAAGTGTCCACTACTTGTCGCGAGCAAGGACATTCTGTGCGTATTTCCACTGAGTATACCACACACTATACTGAGACTACAACACATGCAAAGTGTCCACTACTTGTCGCGAGCAAGGACATTCTGTGCGTATTTCCACTGAGTATACCACACAGTATACTGAGACTACAACACATGCAAAGTGTCCACTACTTGTCGCGAGCAGGGACATTCTGTGCGTATTTCCACTGAGTATACCACACACTATACTGAGACTACAACACATGCAAAGTGTCCACTACTTGTCGCGAGCAAGGACATTCTGTGCGTATTTCCACTGAGTATACCACACAGTATACTGAGACTACAACACATGCAAAGTGTCCACTACTTGTCGCGAGCAAGGACATTCTGTGCGTATTTCCACTGAGTATACCACACAGTATACTGAGACTACAACACATGCAAAGTGTCCACTACTTGTCGCGAGCAAGGACATTCTGTGCGTATTTCCACTGAGTATACCACACAGTATACTGAGACTACAACACATGCAAAGTGTCCACTACTTGTCGCGAGCAGGGACATTCTGTGCGTATTTCCACTGAGTATACCACACAGTATACTGAGACTACAACACATGCAAAGTGTCCACTACTTGTCGCGAGCAAGGACATTCTGTGCGTATTTCCACTGAGTATACCACACAGTATACTGAGACTACAACACATGCAAAGTGTCCACTACTTGTCGCGAGCAGGGACATTCTGTGCGTATTTCCACTGAGTATACCACACAGTATACTGAGACTACAACACATGCAAAGTGTCCACTACTTGTCGCGAGCAGGGACATTCTGTGCGTATTTCCACTGAGTATACCACACAGTATACTGAGACTACAACACATGCAAAGTGTCCACTACTTGTCGCGAGCAGGGACATTCTGTGCGTATTTCCGCTCAGGATACCACACAGTATACTGAGACTACAACACATGCAAAGTGTCCACTACTTGTCGCGAGCAGGGACATTCTGTGCGTATTTCCACTGAGTATACCACACAGTATACTGAGACTACAACACATGCAAAGTGTCCACTACTTGTCGCGAGCAGGGACATTCTGTGCGTATTTCCGCTCAGGATACCACACAGTATACTGAGACTACAACACATGCAAAGTGTCCACTACTTGTCGCGAGCAAGGACATTCTGTGCGTATTTCCGCTCAGGATACCACACACTATACTGAGTGAGACTACAAGACAACACAACAGGGTTTGAACATTGACACATGAACCAGAGCAGTACGTACAAATTAGCAGTTTTGTTTAGGTCATAAAGGGGCGTTGTAATGAGAGCTGTTTGTGTTAAACTTTATAAGTATTATAAAGAGAGAAATATAAATAATTTAATAGACACATATTTACCAGATGAGTTAAATCATGGCTAAGATGTGTAAGTATGGATGTGGAGATTTTCTGCTAGAACTGGAGTGTTGTTGTAGAGACAAGATAGTTAGGTTCATACTGGTGAAAGTAGAATTTGTAAGTTTTGTAAATATTAAGAAACAGTAAGTGTGCTCCTACCTCCACGTGGTTCTGCACACGTCTCTTACCGGGAGCGAGCAAGAGTGTGTCCTTCGACCTCACTTTGTATGAGGTGAAGTCTACGACAGCATTAATATTGGTAGGACTGGAACTGAAATTCTCGACGCTGTTCGGTAGGTTGTCTTTTATACTCACAGAATAGCAACATGTTTACTCGTACACCACGACGCATTCGAAGACTGTCCTTTACTGTTCGAACTACAAAAGGCTTTACCGACGTCATAAAGTGATTAGGATCTAGAATATTTAAATCATTTTCAAAGTTGAATGTCTGTAACCTACTCTGAAAAGCTCTTTCAATTTCATAATTTCTGTGCGTTCTTCTCTACTTTTGTTTTCCAAATACTCCAGTAGAACAAGGAAAAACATATTTCAAAGGTGTTGGCTCTGGGGTGTTGGTGTCTACATCATGAAATGGCAAGTTCTCATTTGCTTGTCCCCTAAAGCTAACTCATTTTCATAATCTTTGCAAGTTCTTCTGCGCTTTTCTTTTCCTAATAATCCAGTAGAATAAGGAAACACATCTTTTAAAGGTCTTGGTTCTGGAGTACATAGGTTTTCTTGAACATCTCGGAATGGTAATTACTCAGTCGCTTGCCTGTTATTATTTTCAATAAGCTCTAAAAGTTTTGCTTCTTTAGTCTACTATAACCCCTGATACCTATAGATTTGCAAATATTTATGAGGTTTTTCAGAGTAGGAGCGTTATTTAGAACTCTGTTCACAGGTCCCGCTTGATTATTATTGATGAGATTAATAGGTTGAGATTTATTAAGGCTGGAATAGCCTCGACGCCCCAAATCCTTAGCTTTAACTCTCAACTGTAGTACACTAAGGTTGCTCAAGTCGTCCATTTATTAGAAATAAAAATTGGAAAAGGATTTTAGGTAAAATTAATTATGTGTATTTTTTCATGATAAGGTATGTAGTTTGAGATGTCGTTTCAAACTACATCTAGAAAGAATCTTGCCGCAGACACATTCAACTTTCGCAGCTAATTTTGCTTCGTAATTTTGGTAGTAGGCTTTCGAGCACTCTTTGCAAATGTGATTGCTGGTGCAATTCAAACACTGTTTTTCTCTTGGAGGCCGATAACCATAAAGAATTTTCCATTTATGAGAGAAAAAATCTGTGGAAACTAGTTCATAGCCGCCATCCACATCTGAAGACCGGTTTACACTACAGAGTTGCAGGGTCCAAATTTTTGAACCCTGAAAATTTAAGAATATTTTAGTGGGTTTGGCCAAACCCCACTAACTATATTTCAGGGATCGGGAAGACGGATCCTGATAATTTCAGAATATTTCAGCCGGTATGACGAATATCAAATCTAATGACTTATCACAATTCGTCACTAAATATCAGGGTGTATGGGCATTTATACTGAAAATTATGGCGTATCAAATCTCGTTGGCTATGGTGATACCCCACGAGATAAGCATCTCCTAGAATTCCGATTGAGGCTTTTTACATTATAAATAAAGTCACTTCTAAAAACGTTTGCAAATAAATGGAGCAAATTATGGATATTGAAAATAACCAGCTTGTCTACAAAGTACATATGGTTATTAATGAAGAAAGTAATCCATGCTTTCAAGGAACCGATATAGCTAGAATTTTAGAATATAAAAGACCAAGAGACGCAATTTATGATAATGTAGACAAAAATGACACAAAATATATAGAGAATTAGACGTCGGTCAGCGAGCGACGTTTGAAAAAATTCACCCAAACACTATTTTTATTAATGAATCGGCTCTTTATAAACTTATATTTAGATCTAAAATTTACAGATTGGGTAACTAAAGTAGTTTTACCGTACGATATGAAGGAGTTGTATCAAGGTAGAATAACCCACTTGGAAAATATAAATATAATTAACGACCGACATATTGAACGTTTTAAACAATACTGTTCATCTTGCAACTGATACCTTAAACGAACCTTAATTCGTGAAATGCTTCCGAATGCTGTACCGCCAGCAAGAAACCCGCAGTTAAGACCAACGTTCGTACTTTTAAAATTAATTGATGACCACTATGAATATTATTATTATTATGTGATTCGAACTCGAGCCCAAACCCTTCAAAGACAGTTGCACTTTACTGAAGATAAGCATCCAAACTGCGAACCACTCTTGACACTAGATGATGACTCGAACACGATGAATGAAAGAAAACCTGAGTAATCATAATGAGTTTTTTAGAAATGATTTCAATCTCAAAAATAACTACACCCAACAACAATTAATTCAAGACATAAATAACTTACATGAAAGAACTGAAATATGAAAGGTGGAGCCATCGACTTATTGTGGAGCTGCACACAGACTGAACATTAGAGAATATTTTAGTAGCCGCGAAGCTTTACTCATTGTGGAGTTGCAGCCCCAGCCCCCTCTCGAAACTTAAATGAAATAAAATATAATTTACACAAATAATCTAAGGTCTAATCATTTAAACCCTGCAATTTTGAAGAGAAAAGCAAAAAAATTAAACCACCCCGATTTGGGGGTGTTAATTCACCACCCCTAAGTTTTAATGAAAAATCTGCAACATTTATTAGTGAACCTGGATTATTTTTCTTAATACTTTTTTCCTGCATAAATGGAGCGTGTTCCAAGCAGCTCTGAAGTTGCAGCAATACATTTATTTGCGTTTATTCAACAAAACAACTATCAACTAAATTCATGTACCGGCCGATGAACTTCGATGTTAGGCACGTTGAAACGACGAGCATCAATGTCATCAAATTCAGGCACTTGGTTTAGAGATATTTAGTTTCTTTTATTTGAGCAAAAGCATGTGCTGATTGCAAATGATATTTTGTGCTTTATTCATTATGGAGTTGCAGGTTCTCTGAGCAGAACCCTGAAAAATTTAACCAATAGTACAGGCCCTACCTTCGTAGGGCCTGAAATAAATAGTAAATTAAGTAAAATTTGATTAAATATTTAAACAATTACAACTTGAATTATATGGAAATAAAATATGATAATCCACTTGCTGTAGAATATGAATGAATATAAAGAAACACTTACTCCTAATAATAAAACACGGATATTATTATCTGTACGGCTGTCATGTCATCAAGAACAAAAGTTGCAGATGAAATTAAAGATCATTATATTAGTCTTGAAGAAATATTTTGTGATTACTTGAATTACACAAAAGAATATTAAGAAATTCAAGCTCAACAAGAAAAAGAATAACTTTGTCTAGAGTACGAAGAAAAATTAAAAGAAGTAGAAAACAAAATGATAAAGCTGAAGAAAGTTGTAAAAAGCGATCGAAGATTGAACTAAAAATGTCGTGACGCTTCAAAGTTGGAGCTACAACACTACGAGTGTTCATCTTTGAAGGCCGTTTTAAATATTGTTTCAAGTCGTTCAGACGATGAAGAACTCCACAACATCACGTTCGAAGATATAAAATATTATTTGGATATTTTTATTGACTCTGAATCCGACTTGATTTTTAATCAGTTAAAATTAAATACTGAAGAAATAACTGAAAAATTATGAGATAATCTTTTAACTCCAAAACTGAAAACTGAGCCGTTACAAATTTCTCAAGAACTCGTTACTAAAATTAACAGTAAATTTGTAGACAAAAGTGTTTTAAATGATCTAAACACAGAAGAAATTATTGACATCATTCGGGAGTGTTATGACACTTCACATTAAAGAAGAAATTATTCGAAAATTTTGAACAACACCATTTTAATTGTGGATACAACATAAGTAAGAAAAGAGCAAAGTTTGATCTGACAAAACAAGCTCTAGGAAGTAGAATAAAATACAAATATTAATTTTTCTTTTGCTTCATGTAGTAAATAAAAATGTAATCTACTTCATCTCCATTAAGATCATAAATAAATTCTAGAGATTTATCAGTTAATTCACTTTTAGTTCCGTTTGGGCCTGCTATGGACCACGTGGTTCTTATCTCTAGCAGCTTCCTTCTTTGACCAGTACTTCTCCATTCTTGCTCTGTGAATGTCTTTTCGCTCCCGAGTCCATTTCACACTTCCTCCCGGATTACTGATTTTTCTGTTAGTTAGTTAATTGATTTATAAATTCTTTAACATTATTTTTATCATGGAATCGAGTTAAATAAAAATCAAGAATAAATCTTTTATCTTTAATGCTATTTTGGTTCTTCATTTTTTTATGTCCATTTATATAGGATAAAATTATTAAGTGAACTTCACAAAAACAGCTCAATGATTGTGTATTCACTAGCGAAATATATTTTGACCACGCGCTGACCCTTTCTACTAGCACTTGTCGTGGTATTCAGCAATAGCCTCTTTAAACATGGAAAATTCGCCATCAGTATAGTTATTGTTGCGTACAGTGTATGTTGTGAGTAAGAACAATTTTGGAAGTTCATCTAATTCTTAGTCGATGCTAAAATTTTCTAATTCACCCAAGATGTTAAACAATGCCATTTATATAGATAAAAATCAGACGACACTGATTTCTAACCGATCTACAACATTTCTCAAATTACTTAAAATTTCTGTAAAAGAAGAAGACTGCATCGGACAAAGGGAGATCAAATTTTCCTGCTTTCACTAATGAAGCTGATTGTACTCGTACACGGTCTTGTCTTTAAAGAATCGATGTAGCGAAATGCAGAATCCATAGCTGGAGGTAAACTTCTCGAAATTATTCCGTGACGTTTGGGCTTAAAATTACACTCGTCAATTTCTGTAAAAAATGCGTCATTGTAAAAAATAAATGTATAACCCGAATGCGTATTCAGAGCTGTGTGGATGTTTGTATCTGGCCGAATATTCCACATAGACATAGATTTTGGAAACCCACTTGACAACGTAAATCTGATTGTTGATGATCATGACAATCTCACTCGATAGTCTTTGATAAACGGCCGTAATGTTTTTGAAATCTTGAGGCAAGAACGTCAACCAATCCGTAATGAGTTGAGGACGAGCATTTTTTATCGTTGTCGAATTGCCGAGACCGAAAATCCAGAACCATTTTTCATGAAATAGTACATTAGTTGGTTGACGATTAAAAATGTGTTTACATTCAAATCACACAGTTTAGGCTCAGTGTTTGGTGACTCGGGCGGCGGTGTATTGTTTTCTGCTTCATCACGGTTTTCCATACAGACTTTGAATAGCGAGAATATCATCTTGGTGTAGTTCTACTTGATTTTTATTGTACGCGTACATGATTACATCTGGATTATTTGAATGTGGTATTCCTAGAGCATGTCCAATTTCATGCAGCAAAACAGCATAAAGGTTGGTTTGACCTTGTGGTGTGTTGGAATCAATGTTTAATAAGTACCAATATTCATCTTGATCGATATGAATGTCAATAGGTGAATTTGCTAATTTGGGTAATGTGCGTGAGCCAGTATTCCTCCTTTACCATCGAATCTAGCGGAACATTGTCCGCCAATTTAATGATTTCGATGTGGATTTCCTCGCTTGTTAGAAATAACGATATCTGGATTCCGTATATCATTTTCAAACTGTAGATCAGCACGTAGATCTAGTACTTGTTGTGCCACTTTATATTTTCATTGTTCCACTTGTACTTTCTCGTACTGAGACGAACACATCTCGGTGTTGCTTGGTCCATGGTTCCAGTCACTTCGAGACTATAGTACTCGTTACATTTTCTTCTGAAATTTGTTGTTCACCAACAGCTGATAGATAACCGAATTCATGCAAAAATTTAAGATAGATGGAGTTTGATTTTGAGTAGGTAGTGTTGTTGGAAGACTGTGATCATACAAGGATTAGTCTGTATATTTACATAAGCAAAAATCTACGGTGCTTATGCTTCATCTGGTTTATCTTGGTAATTCCTAGAGAAATAAGGTTGCGGATCAACGTCTCCCATGTAGTCCCAGTAAATTCAAAATACTTCATCACTCGCCCACTATTTTTTGAGTTTTCCAAGATCTTTATCCATATACGGTGGCGATTGTGTCGTAGAGTCCATTTGAGGCAACAACAAATTTCGATACTTCTGGCTCATAAATATCGATAGATCGACGTCTAACTTCTTCATTAACGTCTTGAATAATTTTGAAAAATTCACACCAGTCGGATGGTTCCCAAAATACAGAACATGCTTTATTTTCAGATTCGATTAGATGCATCGATTGCATGTAGCCGTTGACTGCAATTAATTTACAATTTGGGACGTAGTGTTTCTCGTCCATTCAGTACAACACTGTCTTTTGGTACCAGCTGTTGTGCGAACGATCGAACCCCTTTCTTTCGCAAAACGTTTTCAATTGGATAGTCGTTGGGATGTTTTCGTAGAACGGGCCTTCAATGACTTCACCATCAGTACCTTTAAGATGATAGTAGGTAGGATTTCCAGGAAAATCTTAAGCAATAGTGTACAACTTTACAGACCACTTGATGGTATGGCCCTTCTCAAATATTTTCTTTAATCTGCTGACATCACCGACTTTAAATTTTGGAGGCTGAGTAAATTTTTGTTTTATACTGTTTCAAATATAAATTGCTCGTTGTCTTTTTTGACATCACTGGGTTTCATTTTTATAAGTACTGTGTACAGTGTGGTTGTAATCTTCAATTATTTTTGGGAAAGGGTCAATCCAGTTAAAGTTACCTCGAATCAATTGCCACACTAATTTCTCTCTTAGAGTTCTAATAAATCTTTCTGCAGCTACCGCTTTCATTTCTGTGTAGTTAGAGTAGTGATTAATGTTGTCTTTTTCATTAATGCCTCGATGTCTTGTTATAAAATTCTTCTCCCCTATTGTTTGGTACACTCCCGGTTGTTTACAAACTTTCTTCAAACACATCGACAACTTCTTTTTTCGACTTACGCTTTAGGAGAGAGCCCATAGAAAATTTTGAGAACACATCTTGACTTACTTTCTTGTATTCAGATATTTTTTTAATTTTCCAGATTCTGACTTTACAAGTTCGTCTTTTTCCATGATGTCAAATTGCCACACATCATCGATATGGTAGACGATAATTGGACTCCTTGGATAGTTTTTTCTGGCTGGCTTGAGTAACTCATCGGTGATGTCTTCACGAACACCCCCACCAATCAGTTTTTTTACAAATTGACTTTTCTTTGTTCTACAACCTGTGCATACGCCCTTTATTCTCTCTCGCCCATTTTATCAGCTGTGCCCTTTGTTTCATGCACCAGATATGATTCATTTATAGTGAGGAAAATTGTGGCTAACAGCATTATTGCATCTCCAAGACTATAGTCGTCGTAGCGCCATTAAAGTCGATCAAGTTATTTTCCTCATCTGTGATTTCGAGACATATATTTTGAATTTTGTCATGAAGAGGTACAAACAGTGGGCATTGTGGTTCCTAGATGATGGAACAATCGAACTGAGCATCTAGCATAAAAGAAGCAATCACGCTTCCTTCCCCGTGGTAGTGGTGTCCATCTTTTTCAAACATCCCATCAGCTAAATTGAAGTGAACTTTGATCATCTCGAAGGGAATAATTTTTGAAACGTCACGCGCAGGAGTTTTTGTTTTCAGCTCTACAATTTGATTATTGAACCCCAATACTGACCCTATGCTCTCTTTTTTTATGAAAATAGAGTTTAAAGTCGCTCTTGATTTCAACTCTGTTTAGCTGTTTATTTGCTTCAATATTTATCTTTGTAGCGTTAAAAGAGGCTTGACTCTGAATTACTTTTTCCTAATCTTCTAGTGTATATTGGCCAGGGGAATAGTTATTGTTTGTACAGCTTCCTTGTCTTTTTCGTAATGGAGCTTATTGTTCCTTGAAGTAACGTTTGGCGTCAGAAATCGAGAACATAATCCCGTAAGTCTAACTTGAGTAAATGTGTTGCTCATAGCATAGATGTATCTCCACTCAACATACATAATCTACTCAGAGACAAATAAATGAAGACGGACTGGGAACCAAAAATAAGACTTCCCGAGAAAAAAATAAAACATACACATGGAGAACTTTTGCCGAATTCTATTCGTTTTGCCGTCATTGGGCCAAGTGGATGTGGGAAAACGGCGCTTATGATAGATAACCACCTCCTAGCTCCAGGATGGCTCAATTGGAAAAAAATAAACACTTGTACATTTATTTAAAAAATCTTAGATCAACCAAAGTATCAGGATTTCATCAGCAGTTACTAGAAAATTGAAGATAAAAGCGGCTGTTCGATAGCTACGTTTCTCGACAATAATGAAGATGCTGTACCTTTAGATGAGTGTGAAGATTGTTCTGTAGTTTTACTTGACGATTTTATTCTAGAAAATCAAGACATCGTTAGGGGATATTTTACTAGGGGAAGACACAAGGGCATTGACTGCTTTTATTTAGCTCAAACTTACTCCAGAATTCCTAAACAGTTGGTGCGAGATAACTTGAACTGTTTTAATATATTCCGGCTACACGACACCAACTTAAATCACGTTTACCATGAAAAAAAAAGTCGGCGGAGACATGAAAGTCGACAAATTTAAAGAAATGTGCAGTAACTGTTGGAATCAGGATGATTTTGGATCTCCAACTATAGACTGGACTCGTAAAGCACACGATGACAGATACAGAAATAAAATTCAAACATTCATGTAAACAACAGCCTGTTTTCCGACAAATAAATGCTAGCTCATTATGAGTCTGTGGTTGACAGGCAGCCAAAGAAAAAGAAGAAGCAAGTGAAACAATCAAGAGAAGATTCTGAAACAGCAGTTAAGCAAGCAAATAAAAATCTTAGAAAACTTCAAGAACTAAAAGAAGGTTACAGAGCCTGGAACTTAAAGCCGATAACAGAATACGAGAAATACAAGAAGGAAGATCAGCCCGTGATAGATGCTATCGATAAACTTCAAAATAAATTGGGGGGAATCGAAGAGAATGTCGTTAAAGCTATAGCAGGAAGTAGAGAGGTTGAAAAAAAAATTAATACCTTAGAGACACGACTTTAATAATTTATTGCCGATACCTTCTACACCTGAAGAAACGTCTTTCGAAAAACGTTTATTTGCAAGTGATGGATAAATCGACCCCTAATCCAACAAGAAGAAGTTTAGAGCCACTCTTGGAACAAGTTGATGGGCAAGAAAGAAATAGAACGGCCAGAAAAGGTATGTTCAAATATAACCCAAATCTCATCAACGCAGGATATGAGTTACTAGAAGCTCAATGATTTTATATTTGGATTTAGGCCAGTTGAAAAAGAGAGATTTATTGGAGATTCGAGAGTCATTTTCGATCACGATGATTTTGTTCTTGAGAAAACCGCAAAAATATATAGGAAGCAAAGGCCTCTTAACACTGTTAACGAGAAAAGAATTAAACAAAAAGTATACAGAAAACGAAGATGATGATGATTTAAGAAACTACAAAGAAATTGCAGTAGACACAAACTTGGTTTATGAAAGCTAGGATCCGAATATCGGAAAAGTAAGATCGTCTACTGCAGAAAAATGGAAAATATTCTAAGTAAACTGTGGAAACAAATAAAGGAAGAAAAAGGTATAGGAAAAAATCGAGATCAAAGACTGTAAGCACCCTGCCAAGAACTGGTACAGGATTTGTGAAGCAATACACTGACAAACCTGTAGAATATGTTTGGATGGATAATGTTCGAGATTTGATCGATGGACTCGTAGTCATCCATGGAGAGAAAAATACCGGCAACAATAATTTTTACAACGAGAAAGTTGGGATTACAGAAATGCTAACGAGTAAGTTTAGTGACTTTATTGTCAATCACCCTAAAGGGATTCCTTACCTAATTCGGTTTTTGATTAATCTTCCTCATACTTTCTTGAAGTCGGAAAAGCATGGCAAAGAAGTTCTTCAAAAAATCTTGCAGGACATGGAATTTTTGGACGAGTTCCTGATATTGTATCACTTCTAAATAGCATTCCTGAACATCTGAATACAACTCCAGGACAATTTTGGAAAAAATGAAATGTAGGATCTGGATTAGGGGAACTAACTGAACTAATTTCGCAAATAAATTTAGCGTAAAATTAATTATGCCACCATCTGAGAAACTTGGAGGTGGGTTAGTAAACTGGATGATTAATCAACTTAACATCAGAGCAACTCTTCCCGATGGTTCCGAATACTGCGGTCCGGACAATCAACTTGATGAGCAATTAGCTAAAGGCTGTAAACGACATGATATTGCATACGGAGATTACAAAGCGGATAAAAAGTTACAAGATTTCGCTGTAGGAAGACTGCTAAGTAAAGATGCAGCTTCAGCAGCAATGTACGCAAAAAGAAAATTAGGTATGGGTATCGAAGTTGATCAGAACGGCTTAGGACTGTAAACTTTTTTTATTGTCTATAAATGAAACCGTTTAGTATCAACTTTGCGCCTTGTCCGAGTGGCAAATTTAAACCCATCTGCTTCTATAAATTTTTCTAACGATGAGCTGAAAGAACTTGATGTCCTCGATAATTATCTAATTGAGGCACAGAAAAAGAATCGGATAAAAAGGCGGAAGTTTACTTCTAGCCTTAGCTATACCTGTATTTAAAAAGTATACGAGCATTTACTAAAAAAGAAAGACGGTTCGGGTCTAAAATAACATGAAGGAGGATTTATAGGAATAGCAGCAGCGATTGCGGGTGCTATTGGTGCATTAATTGGAGGTATTGGGCAAGCAGTACAAGCAGCAAACAACATGAAAAAGAACGATGCCGAACTAGAAGAGCAAAAGAGACAATTTGGAAATGGAAAAGAAGGGATCCGGTCTACCCACAATTCTTGGATCACTTGAAGTCAAGCACGGTTTAGAGAAAATTATTGAAGCACTGAAAAAGAAATCTGGTAAAGGCACTTTTTAGAGAAGTAGACACACTAGCCAAACAATACCCACGTCCGCTAAGTAATTTCGACATTGAAAAATTAGTTAAAAACTACAGGTTAAAAGTTTTGGAGGTCTGTTTATGATCGATGAACTGTCAGCTAAACCGGATCAGGCATTGTAAATCTAGATACTTCTAATCATGTTGGTACGCACTGGATTTGCTATTTTAAGAAAAATGAAAATTTTGTATTCGATTCCTACGGTGACTATGTGCCCCTAAGAATTGGTTGATTATCTCAAACCCGAAAAATTATTCTTTAATGCGCAATGAAAACAAAATTACGACGAATACATCTGTGGTCACTTGTGCCTGTGTGTTTTGAAACTGTTTTCCGAAGGACACGATAACCCGAGTGAAATTTTAGACACAATAAATGGCCTTACACATTTTTGGAAAGCAACTTCGAGTTCAGTTTGGTGTGACAAAAGATGAGCAGGATGCGAAAATTAAGAGTCTGCTAAATAGCTTAAATAAGAACCGCTCCAAAATGTTTAAGCCACATGATAATTACGTTAATTTTCTTAAGAGATTACTTAACGTAGCAGAACCCGTTGATAAGCGTGATGTAGTCACCAAGGAATATTTAGAAAAAGAGTTGGCATCATCAAGTGCAAGCAAACGGGCTCAAGATGAGAAAAATTATTTCACTAATGATGAAATAGAGATTGTGCTTCGAGATTACTCTATAAAAACAGAAAACGCTCCTTTAGCCAATGAAATTCATAATCTAACGAGGAAAATATTAGAAAAGTTTGACACAATTATATTTGAAAGAGATCTAACTGACATCATAAAACATTTCTTTCGTTATGATGTCTATGTAAGGAAAATAATTATTCGAGTAGTAGGCTCTGATAATATTTTTACTAAGTTTTCAGAAGCAGAAATCAAAAAAAAAGTTTTGATGTTTTGTTATTCATAAAGAAAGTAGAGAAACAGAAAATGTAATCGATGTTGTTAAGTCATTTTCAGTTCAGTCTGGTGATGAAATAATTTTCAAGGTGAATGAAGGTATTAAAGCAATGCCAATCAATGTGTAAGTCATCATGTTTGGAGAACTAACCGTTGACCATCCTTTAAAATTTGAAACTGTAGATCCCGACGAAGAAATTGTGTAGTTGGCGTCACATTTTCGTTTCTATAAATGCATAGAATTGATAGCTATCAGTGGCATTCATTCCCACCGAATGAAGGAAATAAAAATAACCTTATGGTTCCAAATAAAGACACCGAAATAGAAATGAAAGTTGGCGATGGATGGGAAAAGAATAAATTCCAACTAGTAATGAATTTTGATGTTAGTCACGCCAATGTACCGATTATTCACACTACGAAGGGTAAAGCTCATAGATAATTTCCCTGCCTTTCTGTAGTCTGCAGTAACTAACCATCTTGTTTCTAGAATAGACCATCCTGATATCGTCGCAGCAGTATTGCATCAACTCACTTCCTCTTTAAGTGATGCTCGGCTAGAATCCAACGTTGTTAACAAGAGTAAGCTGCAATCAAAATCAAACGAAGTGTTGTTTCCTTTGGAAAAGCTGGGTGGGTTCTTTAAAGATTACCAAGAGATTGAGTGGGAAGGTATTTACACAATAACTTTCACTTGGAGCCCATACGCAAAAGATGCCCTTTACAGATGGAAGCCAATTAAAGGTAATGGAACATTGGACGATACTACTCTTCCAGAAGAAGGAAAAGTAACCATCACACATATGGGAATACGGGCGCCTGTTATCAAGTACGAGCCGAATTTTGAAGTTGAGCGCAGAGAACAAATTTATAAAAATCCGAAAAGTCTCGTCTCATTTTTCGATCTACAAGCGCACGAATTTTCTGGTATTATTGGAAAAAGAAACTTTGAAATAGTCGTCACTAATTTCTATCAGTTTATGGAGTTTGACCAGTCTTTATTTATGCTTGTAGTGTTTCAAACCAACAGAAAGGAAAATCAATTGCTCGATTCATCTCACTTCGACCATGCCCAGCTTGAAAACATATATGTGAAAAATGTTAGAGAGAAATATTTCCAGAAGAATCTTCGAATCTTGACCCTCGTAACAAATTCTTGAAAGCTTACGATGCGTTTACAAATTTCAAAAGTTTAACTCGGACGTAGGCATCAGTCCTCGATCGTATCCTATCAACATGAGTAAGCGTAGAAATGTTGTAACTGTTCAAAAAAAGATAGGAGTTTGTGCGCTACATTTAATGCTGCTATACCCACCAACGGAAAGAAAAATCTCATCATTGACGCTCAACATAAACTAGTTACAGAGAAATTTTAAGCAACAAAGATTTCTTGAGTTGATTACTGTATGTTTTGCTTCTTTCGTTCAGTTTCTTAGAAGATGCAAGAAAGAAAATCATTCTGAGTAAGAATTTTAAAATGTAATTTTCAACAAATATTCGTCAATTTAATTTCTTCGCCCCACCAGTTGACGCATTTTCGATAATATCTAAATTGATTTTCAATACACTCTTCAAGTTCTTTTTTATTCTGTAGTTGTTCAAAGGGATTCATAGCTAAAAATTCTGCCCACAGTTTGTCATTCCTCTTCAACTTGTCATTAATGCTTAGTTTGTGTTCAATGTCCAAGAGGTCGGGTATTTTTGCAATAATTTTTTTATAAGGTAGCGCCTTGTCTATGTAATAATTATTAAAGACCTCAAACACCTCTTCAATTTTATATGTGAAATAAGTCAACTAAAATATTGTGCGTTCTCTTTTTTTCGGTATGCAAAGTTGTGTGGATTATTCGCAGCTGGAGAACAAAAATAGCAACGGCAGCCAAGCTTGCTCCAAGTCGTACATGTCTTACAAAATTCAACTTCTTCTTCCGGTTCACCAAATATTTCGTTAGCGAAATGAAAAGGGAAACTGGAATAAATAAGACTTATTAATTTGGCCCGACTGAACTTTGCAAATCCTTTTAGCTTCCGCTCTTTGGCTATCTCCCTCAGCTCCGCAGTTTTCAACCTGTGCAAACTTGCCATTTATTAAATAACTAACAGTTTCCCGCTGGCTCCACCCGCAATGTACGAAGTATGGTGTTGTTCGTTGCTATCATCACGGATGTATTTGCAAAGTTTCGAGTTAATGAAATAAAACACATGATCTGCTGTGGTAATAGAATGTAATATTATGTCAACAAAACACTTGAAAATACATCACACAAAGAAAGTGAATTAAATGTTCCATGGACCAACACTACGCGCCGAACTGTTCCAAAGACCTTCAAAGATCTTCGTCATGGAGACAAATGTACTTATAACTTTTCTCATAATCTATCAATTTAAGTACTTATTATCTCAAAAGAAAAATCTTGATCCACTGAGTGTTTTAGATCAAAACGAACTGCGTACGTCAATTAGAACGAAAGATATGATTGCTTCAATGAGAAAACATGTTGAAGAAATGAGACGTCAAATTGAATGTGCACTCATAACTTTCCTCAGAATCAACAAATTTGAATAGTTAAGAGCTGAAATGAAGGAACTTGATCCACCGAGTGTTCTTAGGCCAAAACGAACTCCGTAGCTCAATTAGAACCAAAGATATGATTGCTTCAAACAGACAAAACATTGAAAAAATCAAATAATTTGAGGAAGGCGGAAGTTAAGTGATTTATAGTACCTGATGACAAATCTGTGCATGAATACCTTTCAGTTTAAAAAATGAAGGAAATCGACCGGAGAGAATGACTTTAGTTTTCATACATTTTTTAATGTATAGATAATTTTTCAAGTATTTTTTCATTTTCTACTGGGAAAATAATTTATACCCGTTTGCATTCCGTCAACATGGGGGAAAATAAGGAAACAAATAGATTCTATGACTATAGCATATTCCCATATAGGGACGTAAACCAAACAACATTATTTTTATTTTTCCCATATAAAGGCATAGGGGTTTGGATTTTGGGGCAATATCGGCAATATATATAATTTTTCAAGTAATTTTTTCTTCACCTATTGGGAAAATAATTTATACAGTTTGGGGACATGCCCCAATTTTGCAAAATATTTGGGGTAAAACCACTATGTTTCCCAAGTTTGAAAAATAATTGGTGTAAAACGTACAGTTTTCATTATGAAAAAACAAAAAAACGGTCTTTCGTCTGCATGGGGTCTGCCTGTTTTTCTTAGGAAGAATGATACTTTAAAAATGCCGGTTTTTCAGTACAGAAATATACAGGGGACAGAGAGTTTATACAATTTCTGGTTTTTCAGTACAAGAATATACAGAGGGACAGGCTAGCCAATTCTAGGAAATAGAAAAATAATTAAAAGCCGTGCGCATTCCGTCGACATGGGGGAAATTTTTGGGGCAAAAAGAGTACGATACTCTAAGAGTATAGGGGTCTCCCGCTACCAATCAGCAAGACTTCACGTTATACTTGACGGATTTCCAAGAGTTAAAGCTCATAATAATTGGCTAATTTTATGCAGATTTACCACATTAAGAAGTGTTGTATATAATGGAAATATAACCAAATACGCAGCAAACAAACACCTTGACAGGTGCGAGACAGATGGTGAAAGCTGACAGCGGGAGCGAATTCAGAAGTTCCCTAGTCCAAACCCCTCCCACACGAAGCTACCAAAGGACGCTATGTAGATTACGTCAAAACGTACGACGCGGCGGTAACGAAAATCGATCAGTGGAAACTGGAGTGAACGAGCTTCAATTTGACATCTCAACCAATGTTGGGAATCGCCGATCAGCGGAGCAATTCTTCATAAAGGGGAGGAGTTAGACCTCTCCACCAGGTCTAACACAGTTTCCGTATTTAAAAAGACCGATTCAGAACAAGCCAATGTACTTCCAGATATGTCCAGTTGCAGGGTGATGTTGTGTACGTTGTGAGTGACTCTTCAACAAGTCTTTCTTATAAAGTGATTGATAATTCCGTAACTATTCGTTAGTGTCTACGAGTCTCATAATAATAATGATATAATTGTACATAAATATGTGGAATTATTCTTACCCTCTGAGGATGAAATAAAACTGTGACGATGAATATTCATGTAAAGTGTGAGATCATGGGATAAACCACACGGGAGCGGTTCAAGTGTGACTTAAATGCTAGTAGGCTACATCTCAGTAGAGATCAGTGTACGAATTTAGCAATGTCAATGAAATCGTGGAGGAGCTTTGTTACATGTGTAATACGCAATTAAGAATTGGGAGACGAACAAGCGGCTCACTGATAGTGAATTTGGAAAGGGCGGTATCAGTTAAATAACCCTAGTGCAGTAATTAACTCTGTTATCCCATAGAAACTAGTGTGGAAATACGCCGAGTTGAAATCATACTTGCTATGACATTATCAAGTAGCCAGTGAAAGTGAAATTCAGATCATCTGTGACTCAGGGCCTAATTGGTGATAGTGGAATCGAGACGAATGAGGGAGTAGTGATGGGCTACATGAACAATACCATTGCTAACTCGTGTGTATGAGTTTTCTCTGATGGAAAGGTCGCATAACATGCTACAAATTAATGCAGTTATACTAAGTTAAATGCCCCTCAGTTGTGTTGTGTACCAGCGACGTCGTCATCCTTGGGAGAATATCGACGTGCAGGAGGTCTGCACGTATTCGGCGCATCGCAGAACCTCAAGACCTTCTCAACACGGACGTGATCCAAGTCAGCATGGGAGCAGACCAACTACGATCGAACTACGGACTCCATGCTGTTGACGCTGCCGTGATGTCCAACTAAGGACCCCATGTAATGCTCGCCGAGGAAAGCTGTTGGAGTGAACCAGACATGTGATAAGTATCATTTAAAGTATTCGGGGGTCGCAATTTTCAGTAAAGTGTAAAAAAAAAAAAAAAATTGCATGTAAATGATGTAGACTGTAGATTAAGATTTTGCAGTTTCAAAGGGATGAAATAGTTATATATTAAGATTTATATTGATTATCTTCACGGTTGTATGGCCGTATTTTATATTCATTTTCACGGGATAGATTGCATGTTAATTTTAAGACCCTTAGTTAAATAAAATGTGAAGCAGGGTAATTGTGGAAAAAGGATTTAAGATTCAAGTAAACTCACTCCAGTTTACCATCAGTTATATTCAGTATGAATCTTCAGAAACATTCTGAAATGTCTATTTTTCGCTTCGCATCACTATTAGATATCCCTCCTATGTAAATTCAGATTAATGATGAAGCAACAAGAGGAGATGACAGTGGGTGTGATTATAAATGTTTTCTCGAAACCGACTTTCAACCTATTAGGTCGTGTTACGTACATTTAGTAAGGGTTGAAGAGATGTTAAGTGCAGAACAAAAATGGCCAACCAGACAGCGTAGAATAATATCGTTGGGTAGATTTGCAGTTATCATAGATGTGAGAATTCCCACCACTCTTTTACATAAATCATACCGATCGGGGGTTTCAGATGAGACGTCACACGCTCACACTGTCCAAAAGGACCTGGATCATTCCCAGCCAGTAGCATACTCGCTGTTACCTAACGCGCATGTGAAGTGCTTTATTTGCTTGTCGTTTATTTTTTAGGAGTGACATTTTTTCATGTAATATAAGGATCCTTGGTTCATTAAAATGCAACGTTATAGGGAACAACGTTGTGGGATGTCCAATTGTTTAAGTAACATCCCACTGGAATTTGCGTTATGTAAATATTCATTCGTCAGATGGATAGAATTGTTAAATAAAGGTGACGAAGCGATTTTCGTATATTTTGAAAGGTGCTCACAATCAAACTTTGTCTAAAATCTCCGTTAACTTGAGATCGCAACATGATTTGTCATTTGATTATGTAAATGAATAGTCTGAACCACGTATAAATACGCGATATGCCTTCATCTAATGATTTGTGTTTATAGGGATGCGTGTGAAGCGATAAGTGTTTAAATTATTAGTTGGTCCGAGAAGGAACGCCCTCTCAATTCTTGCATACTTTCTGAGCAAAATGCGATTACAGAAATGACTATATGGACGTTAATTCCTTAAGAAAATTACACTGTATATTATTCATGTCGTGATGTGGTGGCATATCTATGCAGAAATTAAATCATCTGTTTTATTAGCAATTCAATATTTATTGTGGAAAAAAATAGTTCATTCTTCTCACTGCTTAGTTTGATAGTATTCCTCTCATTATTAAGATTCCCCTACTATAGAAATTATTAGATTTTTGCCATGTAAGGACAGACTACGACCCGTATGTACTATCGACTTAGCTAGTGCCGTATTATTCTAGTAGGGGAGATGGGGCTTCGACGCCGGGCTTTGTCGGAGGTCTCATCCAAGGTGCTCCACCTTAACGTCATATTACAGGACTATTTTAACTTATTGATGTACTGATAACACGAAAAGGGCACAATACATGTATTGAATAGGACGCAATAAATCTCTTTCCTTTGTAAAGTACAAACCATCAATGCAGAATGACTTTAATATTATCTTGTAATTGAAATGCCATCCAGGCAACTTTAAATTGAAGGGTGCTAAATTAGAAAGATATACCTTTTTGAAAAATGTTTTACCAATAATTTAACTACCAAACTTCTTAAATTCACTAAGGAAGCTCATAGGAATACAGCAAAAACTCGTGCAACTCAACTTAAAACTGATAACATTTCGATAGAAATTGAAATCAAATTCCTTTAAAAAAGAAGTGCCTGTTAAACTACAAACTATATGAAACTCATTTAAAAGTTTCTATTTAACACAGTTGGCCGGGAGGCCAGTGGGTTTACTTTTTCCTTGTTTTTGTGTTTAATGTAGTGATGCCCACCAGCGTGGGGTATTGTTGTATCCTTACAATGTATTGTCTATGTAGTCTTGGTTTCATTGTTTTTGCTTGTAACTTTCCTAGTTTTGATTGTTATTTTATTTGAGAATTTCCATTTTTCTACGCTAAGATGGATCAGGTTGTGAAACTGTAAGACGGGGAGAAAAATTAAGGTTACTTACTTACATTTAGAAGTTTCTAATCTTCTTTGCCCCATCGAATGGGCATCCGTTCAATTGCATGTCAGTAACAAATCTGATAACATTTTTTCAAAGAAATAAAACACTCTTGACAAAAAATGGAATGTTTTTTCAAAATCAACCCACACCAAACGCAATATTTCTAACATAAAACCAAATGATTTTCACCAACCAGTTGTGAACATAAGTAAAATCAATCTCGATGCCGATGAGCTCGAAGTACTGAGCAAGGGCTCGGTGAAACAGGAAGCGAACTTAGTTTCGCGTGATATAGCATCATCCTGGTTAAACAGAAGCCGGGCAGGTGAGCGGTTGTGCGCGCGGGCTGGGCGACGAAACTGAGAAGTTACTCGACTATGCGCGATTTACGTCACCCGGACTACAACGATATAGTGAACAAAGCAGAAGCATGGAGAATGACTGGGGAGTCACTACATCACAGCAGTAAGGTACAGTATTATTATATTTGTATTCATAAATTGAAGCTTCAGACGAAAATAAATGAAATGGAAGTGTGATTAAGTGACAATTGCAATAATAGTATAGGTATAATAAGCACCAAAGAGTTAACAGTATAGTACAACATTATAATACAGATTATACAAGTATAATAATGATTATATCATACAACGTGAAGTTTAATGAAAATATAACCTACGGAAATTATTTGACATCATGATTCAAGAAAGATCGTTTATGTACTGCATGGACAGCATCACATGATCTTTCTCTCAATCGATTAGTAGCTGGGAAAGCATTAATGGGTTGATTTGAGTTGTCTTATGCTAATAGTTCTCAATCATCAGTAGTGAGGTTGTTTGTGAGATACGAATCCCTCAAGTTCTCTAAGGGAGTTACTGGTTCAGCAACGAAATATAAACATTGGACCTGGGCTAAAAGTTCCTTCACGATACAATCTCTCCGCGGCCAACTGTGTCCAACGTACCACAGACAGGTAACAACAAGGATGCCTGTGCAACCGATGGATCCCTAAATAGCCACCGCCTCCAAAAAATCAAAGCCAAAGGACGTCAGCACGGATGTTGATATGGTTTTACAGTATCTAGAGAGCAACGTATCGATCACCTATTTTTTGAGCTATGCTGAGAGTTTTAAGAAGTTCTCACCTAGAACACAAGCTGAACTTCGCGATATGGATGCTCAGACTCCATCCCCATCCCCAAGTGGCAAACCACTGCCAGTAATGATAACTTCCCTGAAGGAAGATACAAATCGGTCACCTCTTGGATTCAGTGCACCCTCAGCCGATTCGGCAAGAAGGTGGTATGAAACGTTCACAGGAGACATGTAGGAGTAGCAGGAACCTTCAGGGCTTGAATTTAATCTGTTGTATTGCGAAACATGAGTAAGCAAAAATAAAAAACAAGTTAATTAAAATACACTTTACTTACCTCAGGCATATTGCTGGTCTTTCCTTCGTCCCAATGTTCAAGTAGCGTATGTAAGTTGTCAAGTTGTTCGAAAATATACAAAGAAACGGTCTGGAATGACCTCAACTCGCAACATAGTTTGTGATACTCATTAATATCATGCACCCATTTTCGTTTCCGTATTACTTTACTCAAAGCGAACAGAAGAAGCAATTCTTCTTCGTCACAGGAATTGCTGGACACGAACAGAAAACAATGTAACTTGATTGCGATTACTTTCACACTGGTTCGCCTTGACTTGACCACCCTAGGCCGCTTTCTGTTTGAGAGAGTCTTTCTAACCATGATAATTTACTATCCACCATAGCTGAATCAAACTTTGCCATTAATAACTTACCCTTAAACATAAAAGAATAATGTTGGCATTGATGCTTTCACGGCCCGTACTTACAGACATGATACTGTATTGGCTTTTGGGCTTATGCCGTGTCAAGAAAATAAGTTGAAATTCTTTTAGTTTCGCAGAGAACTGTGCTCTGCATCATCAGAAGAAAATCTCGACTGTCCACGAGAAAGGCTTCTTAAACAAAGACTTTAAATTTAGACGTTATAATAGAAGTGGAAATGGTACGTCCATTCGCCACCAGACGGCTCCCAGGACGTGGCACAGCGCTAGCTGACTGAACCATCACATAGCATGTGCACGTAACATATGACATTGACACAAGCCTGGCGATGAGGAACGTACGAATTTGGAAAACACTGAGACGAAGTAACAACAGTGAAGGGACAGGGGAGGGAACTATCTACGTAAATACTTAATGGCTGGCAACCAGCCGGTGTCCCTGTTGAAATTGTTAGGATTTCTACGTATTTCCACACCTTCACGTATAATCCTGGACCTGTAGTGTCTAGTGTGGCTAATAGCTCGAGCAGGACAGCATAGAGCGTGCTCAGCTATTGTCGATTTGTCTGGCTGGTTGAGACGAATATTACATTCATGTTCCTTGATACGGGTACTAATGGACCAGCATGTTTGGCCGATGTATGCCTTACCACAAGTACGGGGAATTTCGTATACCCCAGGATGAAAAAGGTGGGGACAATTTGTCATAGGTTTTACTCAGACTGTGAGCAATTTTAGTGGCGGTGCCAAACACTGTTTTTATATTATGTTTGCGGAGGACCTTGGCAATCCGATCTGCGGTGTTGTGAATGTAAGGCAAGTAGGCATTTCCCTTCACTTCTTCCTTCTGTGAGCTTTGCTTGGTCGTTTCTCTGGGATGCAGGGCTCTACGAATCTGCAAATCGCTGTAACCATTACCCATGAACGTGACTTTGAGCGTGTCCATCTCCACCTGGATATTTGATGGCTCACAAATCCGTCTCGCCCTTTTGGCGAGTGTCGTGAGAATGCTGTGTTTTTGAGCTGGACAGTGGTGAAAATCTGCATAAAGATAGCGATTGTGTAGGTAGGCTTACGATAGACGGTATGTCCTAAGGAGCCGTCCGATTTCTTTCTTACTAGAACATCGAAGAAAGGAAGCCATCCATCCGTCCGACTCCCTCTCCATAGTGAATTTAATTGAAGGGTGTTGCTGATTTAGGTGTTTTTAGAAATATATGAAGTTTCTAAGGACTTTCTGTCCAGACCACAAATGCATCATCAACATACCTCTACCATATCATAGGTTTGACGGGCGCCGAAGCAATAGCCTCCTCCTCAAATGCTCCATAAAGAAATTAGCCACTACGGGCGAAAGTGGACTTCCCATAGCCACTCCGTCTGTCTGTTCGTAAAAATGCCCACCCCACAAGAAATAGCTGGAAGTCATACAGTCGTAAAATAGCTTAGTGATGTCCTCATGGAACACGTGTTCAATGAGAGACATGACCGTGTCAATAGGCACTTTAGTCAACAAGGACTCCACATCGAAACTCACCAAAAGTGCATTAGCCTATACAGTATCCTGTCTATACAGGAATAAGTCTGATATGAAGTCAAACACAAACTATCATTAACCAACAAGAAACAATCAAACCTAACACTGAACATATAGCTTACATCCAAATGACAGAATAAGAATGAAAGCCAACAAAGGGAACGCCACCGTAATCATCGATAAAAGTGATTACATCAATAAAACCCAAATATCTTTTGTGGAAATTAACTTCATAACAACCAAGAAAGACCCTACAAATAAAATACAAAGAGACCTGAAAACCATTAATAAGAATTTTTTGTTTTGCTTAATGACTTTGAAATACCTAAAATGATTGTCATGAATCCAAAGTTTCCCACAACTACAGCGCTACCCAAGATTCGTAAAGCCGACGTTCTCATTAGACCCACCATCAATTTTAGAAATAGCCCGACCTATAAAGTATCTCAGTTCATTCAACAATTCCTAAAATCATACTACCATTTTCAAACCAATACATCAGTGAAAATTTCCACAGGATTTTGCAATAAATTTAAGGATATTAATTGATCTAAACAACACACACTTCATTCCTTTTATATTACCAATATATATGCTAATGTACCCATTAACCCTGTACTGCATGAATTATTCCTCGCTTTCATTTGGTGAAGCTTTAATGTTCAACTAACCTTCAGTGTTTTAGATCTACCAGCAATTCTTAACTAGGCCTAATAGCTTAACACTTGTATGTGATGTGGATTACCGTAGTGGGACATATATACGATTTTTCATGATTTTACGCCAAGCTTTTAACATTCAAAGACCTAACATTACTGCCTACTGGCCATGGGTACATACTGCAAGGCAAGACCGTAGGTCAGTAATGAATACTCCTGAAGCCTGTAGTAATGTAACAAACACAAGGCATCACAGGTATAACTGTACAGTTGAGGGTGTGCTGTAAAACTACCTCTGTCCACAATCTGTATCCATGTATACAGGTGAAAAGTTATATGTTGCCTGAGGTCAACAGTATGCAGTAAAGGATTAACAACACCACACAATTATTTAAAAACAATCTTTCCAAGTTCAGCAAATTAAGCATAGGTGAAATAGAAGAATTTATTCAGATTCTGAAATTCACACTGAATAACAATTTCTTTACTTTCAGTAATGACATTTACAAACAGCTTCAGGGATCCTTGTGAATATTAACATTGATCATTTAGAACATTCTCATGTTATTGGTAAAATTAATGGCATTCAACATTGGACAAACTATGTAGATGACACATTTGCTATTTTAGATTCTTGCTTTACTAACAGCAACACAGTACTTGAACTTCTCAACTCTGCTGATCCACATATAAAATACACCATAGAGTTGGAAAACAATAACACACTTAATTACCTGTATTTAACTATAGGCACAACTATAACAACAATATGTCCTTTAATATATACAGAACCCTCCCCCCCCCACACACAATTAACACCATTTATCAAACGTCCTTGCACCCAGACATACAAAAGAAAGCAGCCTACAACAGTATGGTACTCAGAGCATTGACTCTTCCTTTATCTCGCAAAATCTACAAACAAGAAATAAACACCATTCACAACATCACAGAATACAATGGCTTCAGTAGAACCTTTGTCAACAGAATCATCAACAGATTCACGAGTAGACTTAAGAATACCGCAGCAAAAGAATCGGCTCCTAAAGAGGTGGTCTCTACTTTCAATTCCACCAGCAATAGCATTTAACAAATTACTAATATTAACATAAACACAAGGTCAAAATAGCATTTAGAACTTCATATGAGATGTGGATTGCCATAATGGGGTATATATACGATTTTTCATGATTTGACACTAACCTTTAACATTCAAAGACCAAACATTACTGCCTACTGGCCATGGGTATATATTGCAAGGTGCAACCTGTGGAAACGGGACCTCTAAACTGAGAAGGTCATGCCGTTTGAGAGGGCATTGAAGTAATAAGTCAAAACTTTATTTTCGTCTATCTTTTCTTCTATCAGGCCAAGCTTCACACATTCACTTTTTTCCCATTACAGATTCCGATTTTATTGAAGATTTTCACTCTTAAGTCACACAAAGCAACACTTGGCACCTGTTTCATCGTATGTTCTTGTACTTCTGTTGCCCTCTAGACTTTTTGATTTTCATCCTCGTTTTTAGTGTGACTACTGTGCTTTGCGACTCAGAGGTTCTAAACCTCGCTACAGCCTTACATTTTATCAACTTTGTCATGTTGCGCATGCTTTTATATACTTCTTTCATTGTGTGTTTTTCATAACATTCTTTTAATTTTAATTATGTAATTTTTGATATGTTCACTGAAGGTGGCTCTAAAATGAGCTGAAACATGTCTATTGAATTGCACCATCCTACGATGGATATACATGAACTGAATAGGACGCAATAAATCATTTTCCATTGTAAAGTGAAAACCATCAATACGGAATGATTTTTATATCTTATAATCATAAACCTTGCCATTCGTGCTTTCACAGCCTGTACTTATAGACATGATATAGGCTTTTGGGCTTATGCCGTGTCAAGAAAGTAAGGTGAAATTCTTTAGGATTCGGAGAGAACTTTGCTCTGCGTCATCAGAGGAAATTCTCGTCTGTTCACCAGAAAGGCTTCTTAAGGAATGAGGTTTGAATTTAGATGTTATAATAGAAGTTGAAGAGGTACATTCGTTTGTCACCAGATGGCTCACTAGATGCGGTACAGTGGAAGCTGACGGAATGGAACCATCACAATCAGTCTGACAGGGAGTCACATATGAAAGTATGGCATAGATACAAGCCTGGTGATGAGGAACGTACAAATTTGAAAAACACCGAAACAAAATAGCAATAGCGAAGGGATAACTACCGGTACCTACGTAAATGGCATATAAGTGAGAATTACATCAAGGTCTAGATTTGAATACTGCCCTAACACTGGGGAAACGACAAAGGTTCAGCCTCCTGATTAATCCATAAGGACAATACGAAAATACAAATAATTAATTTTCATTGGAATTTTTTAAAATGTTGGAATATTTATAAATTTTCGGGCAGGTACCCCCAAATTAGTTTCTATTTCTTCAAATAACATTTAAGTTATACAGATCATTTTGTACTATTTGGAGTTAATCTCTCAAAATCGCAGAACAGTAGTAGGGAGTCGAAACAGCTTGAAAATATTCACAGAGAAATTTGTGATTGTTCAGTGCACACCAATAACTTTCAAGTGTCCCAAGTCATGGAAACAAGGCTCTTTTCTGTATCAATCTCTTTGTCTCTGTCACATAAATATGATTGTAAATAAAGGGTACAAATCTATGTATATGGTTATGAGGGTATTTAGGGGTTATAGTAAGGATGTAAAGGAGAAGGCATATAAGTCTCTGGTAAGACTCCAACTAGAGTATGGTTCCAGTGTATGGGACTCTCACCAGGATTACTTGATTCAAAAACTGGAAAAAGTTCAAAGAAAAGCAGCTCGATTTATTCTGGGTGATTTCTGACAAAAGAGTAGCATTATAAAAATGTTGCAAAATTTGGGCTGGGAAGGCTTGGGAGAAAGGAGACGAGCTGCTCGACTAAGTGGTATGTTACAAACCATAACTCTCACCTTTGTTTCGTATTGAAAATGGCTATCTCTCTAAATTTACAAAAGGAGTATTTTTATTACCCCACCTAGATGGGGTATGTTCCGAGCTGCCAGTGGAGAGATGGTGTTGAATGACATTAGTAAACGAATAAGTTTGAGTGGTGTTTATAAAAGTATTTCCTACTTGATTTGTAGGAAGGGGAGTTAGGGATTGGAATAATTTACCACCTTCAATAAATTTCCAATTTCTTTGCAATCATTTAAGAAAATACTAGGAAACCCACAGATAGAGTATCTGCCACCTGGGCAACTGCCCTAAATGCATATCAGTAGTGATTGATTGATACAATGACTGCTCGTTTAATGGAAACCTCAACTGACGTAAAGGTTAGTTCTTCATAAACTTGTATTTCAAAAGCATCAGTTGTCCTTCTCCTTAGTCTGTTGTTTCCTAAGAGAACCCATTTGCAGCAGAAACCAAGAACATGACAGGCCACTGCCAGAAATACCATGAAATGCTAAAATGTTGCACTTCATTTTTTAGGGTGTTCGTCCATTGAGAAGATAGGCCAGTCTTCACTGATACCCAACTATTGGATTTCTTCCACTCATCTGCCATGACCACTTTTCTTACTGCTGATTGCAAAGTTTCTTTCTTATTTTCTTTACTTTCAGCTGTTCATCAATTTCTAGGTTGAGATGTCTTCAACTATCATGAATTTATTTTGTGAAATTTTTGGAACATCGTAAAAGTATACTTGAACTGCACTTCAGGAGGTTGCATTTATTTATATGTTGAGAAATGCTTCCCAAGAAGCCTTCATAACCCCAAACTATAGCCTGTTTTAGATGAATACAGCACAGAATCCAGGTTGACATTTGGAATTCCTATTATTTCTTTCACAGCACTTTTGACTAACATATCAATGTCTTCCAAAAAGCCACATCAGATTTTTGGTATGGGGGCACACTGTAAGAAATATATCGAGTAATTTACTTTTTGATCAGGTTTCAAGAGTGACTAGTTGACTAGCTTGTTTATACTGGAATTTAAATTATTTATCATAGATTCTTCATGTAATAAAATTCCATCATTAAATGTTACACCTCAATATTTACTTTTTTCCTTCTGATCAACTGAAGATTTTGATAATATCGGTAGTTACTTGTTGTCATTTTCAATTTACCATTCTTAATTACTATCGCATTTGATTTTTGCGGGTTTAAGTTGAGAGCAATTTGCATGGGATATTGGCTGATCATAATCTCCCTTAATACGAACATTGTGTAACAGAGGCAATGAGGGTGAACACTGGCTCTAGTTAACTCTCAATGTTTGTGACCAATTGTATTAAATATTTTTGATACATCAAGGAATGTAACATACAAGTTTTTCTTTGTCTTAGCACCTTGCAGGCAGCTCTTTATGAGTGAAGAGTTAATGAATGAACTGGGCATTTTCTCTTTGCTGTTCTGATATGCTCAAGTTTCCTTCTCATACTGAAAATATTAAATCTTCTCCAAAACATTGTGGTCTCCTGATTTGAAAATCAAAATGGTATGTTGAATATTTGTGGTATCGTTATCTTAGCAATCAAACTAATAGCTAATATTTTAGTCCTGGTTGCCCAGCAGCACTGTCAATATTCACAGCCTGGTAAACTTTTGCCTCATTAACAATCATCATCGATCTCATGGTTATACAATGATTGGCAATTTTCTACGCCTACTGATTTTGAAAAGAATTCATAAAGAGCTTCATTTTCTATGCTGCATCTTTTACTCTCGCAGAGGCCCATAATATTCTGGAGTGCTTTCTTTCATATTTAAATCAAGAAATGTTGTGTTGCAGATATTCTCTACGAGGTCGGGTCATCATAGTGTGCTTTTATGACCGGATGCCTTTCCTCATGTCAACTGAATCAGACAATGTGATATATGGTAGTAGGAAGAAAGAAGCACACAGACTACTCCTGCCAGGAGTCTCCTCAAGGCTATGCGTTTCCATCGGCTGGACGAATCACCATCAGCAACATCATATGCTCTCCCTCCACATGACCACTGCAGAGAGTTTGGAATTTAATGCAGGCTTTTGGCACACAATCTAGTGGTATACCACCACCTCTGCTACCCTCCCGGCTAACATTCTGATGGTGACCAATGGGACTCGAACTAGAAACTACGGTGTCAGATCACATAGACTTGATGCGTTAACGATCCTGGCCGCCAGGTGGGCTTGATAACATTGACAACTGAGTGGTGGAGATAATGAGCACCTTTCTTGTTCAAGTTAAAAAACTTCATGTTAATTCCATATTGAACTGAGAATCTAATGGGAACAAGAAAGGCCCACCTATTCAATACCATACAATGTTATAAAGTAATGTTTGATTACACACATCATACACGCTACCAGAGGTCCCATTTTGAACTGAGAACATCGTTTAGTACCCTGGAAACATGGCATCTGCCTTATTTTCATGTCAAATAAAAAAAATTTTGTTATTTAATACTCAGCAGAACAGCCAGCGACTCCACGCCGAGTGTTCGGCGGCGAGAAATAACCTGGCACCCTCAGGGAGCCAACGGCTTCGGGCGGATGAGCTCCTTGAGGAAGGGCGGTGGGCCCTCAGTGGAGGAAATGCCACTGGAATCCACTGAAAACCTGATGTCGGGCAGCAGCGCCATCAGTATCGACTTGATGCACAGAGCAATTCATGCTCGAGATGGGTCAAGAGCGGGGAGCCTCAAGCGTCACCAGAATGACTGGTTTTTCGGTTGTGGTACTGCAATGTGGAAGAGAGAGGGACCTCACTACACTATTATTCCCATGAACACTATCATGATAGCTGCTTTAAATGGATCTAATTCGTCATGTGACCCGGCTGACAACCGGCGCTTTTGTGCTTCCAGGCTGCAAAGTATGAAATGTGCTACTGGGCATGTGCTTGTAGGCAACCAGGCTGCATATGCGAAATTTGCGACTGGAAGAACAAAGCAGAATGTGGGTACTTGGAATGTGAGAGGACTTTTAGCTTCAGGAAAACTTCTCCTGATAATACAAGAGCTGGAAAGGTATAATATAGGAGTGGCTGGGCTAAGTGAAACTCACTGGAAAAACAATGGCCATTTTAGGAGTGGTAATCATTGGGTCTACTTTTCTGGAAATTAAGAAAAAAGCAGTAACGGGGTCGCAATTGTGATCAGTGACAAACTGAATGGCCTAGTGAAAGGATATAAACCTGTTAATGATCGCATTATAACACTAAGTCTCAAATGCAAGCCACTTTCAATCAACATTATTCAAGTTTATGCCCCTGGATGCGTCTGATGAAATAATCGACTGCTTCTATCAAGATCTTGATGCTACTGTTTCAGCTTTTCCAAGCAGAGAAATAACTATTGTTATGGGAGACTTCAATGCCAAAATTGGTTCAACACAACATGATGAGCATGTCAGAACATTGATAGGAAGATACGGAATTGGAGAAAGAAATGAACGGGGGAACAGGCTTCTTGAGTTTGCAATTCAAAACAGGTTCACTATAACTAATACAGTCTTCAAGCATCACATACGGTACATGTACATCGCCTGATGGTCAATATAAAAATCAGATTGACTACATCTTGATCAGTTCAAGATGGAGGTCCTCTGTAATGGACACCAAAACCTGTCCAGGTGCAGTATGTGGCAGTAATCATCAGCTTCTTAGAACAGAAATAAGAATAAAACTTCAAACACCAGTTAAAAGATCATACAGGATACCATAAGTAGTTAATATGTCGTCTTTCAAGGAATCATTGGCGTGAAGAGCCTCCGTATTACAGGATCCAGTATCAACTGCAGAAGGGCTGTGGAATGTGACTAAAAACTGGATAGAGTCCTCTTTGAATGAATCTAGAGCACCAAATACTAGAAGGCAACAGTAGATCTCTGACTTGAGCCTTCAGCTTGTAGAAGAAAGAAGGTGCCTTAAAAAATCTGGCATTAACACTAAAGAAAAAAAGAGAGCAAATGTCTGATCTTGATAGAAGGATTCAGTCTTCTTGTAGAAGAGAAGAATAATTTCCTTAGTAACATTTGTTTTGAGATTGAAGACCATGCAAATCAAAACCATAGCAAGGATCTTTTTGACAAAATTAGAATAATCACTCGAGAATTCAAGCCATATTCCTGGAATATACAGAACTCAAAGGGGGAAGATGTTGTGGATATAGAGAATGTTCTGGAAACATGGAGATTGTACTGCCAGGATCTATACAGTGAACAATCTAATGCACAAGACCAAGTGAAGATAGACAAGCAGTCAGATCCTGAACCTGACATCCTCCGAGATGAAGTAGAAATGGCTTTGAAAATGCTGAGAACAGGAAAAGTGTGTGGACCTGATGGAATAAGTGCAGAAGTCTTGAAAGCTACAGACGATGTTGGAATTGAAATGCTGTTGAAAATCTGCCAAGCAATATGGAATTCTAGAAGATGGCCCGAGGAATGGGTACGGTCAATCTTTGTCCCAATCCACAAGAAAGGATCGAGGAAAAAATGTGGAAATTTTCGCTTAATTGCTTTGATTTCACATGCCAGTAAAGTTATGCTTCATATCCTGCACAAGAGACTCCGGGCATTTCTAGAGTATCAAATTCCTGAAGTCCAGACTGGATTTATGAAAGGAAAAGGTACTCGAGAACAGATCTTAAGCCTAAGACAAATCATAGAAAAGGCTAGAGAATTCAATGTTCCAGTATATCTGTGCTTTATTGACTACCAAAAGGCCTTCGATACTGTCAAATGGAACCATCTTTGGAAAATTTTGGATGACATGGGTTTGCCACTCCATTTGATTGATCTCCTCAAGTCCTTGTATAAGGAAAATACAGCCACTGTGAAGATTCAAAACAAACAGTCTCAGCAGTTTCGTACAAGGGCTGGCGTTCACCAGGGGTGTATCCTGTCACCATTACTTTTCAATATCTATGGTGAATATGCAATGAGAACTGCATTAGATGGCTGGGACAAAGGGTTTTCCATTGGGGGATGCAAGATCAACAACTTGAGATTTGCAGATGACACCACCTTGATAGCATCATTTGAAGAGGAGTTGACAGAGCTGATCAACAGAGTAGAGGAAGCAAGCCTAGAAATTGGATTACGCCTAAATCGACAGAAAACCAAAGTCATGATTGTTGATCGTAAGAACAACAGTTCACATATCAAACAGATTGGAGGGTGTGAAGTTGTACATCAGTATGTATACCTAGGCTCCTTACTATCCAATTCTGGTGGTTCCAAAGATGAAATAAAGCGCAGAATTGAAATAGCAAAGGTAGCAATGATCCATCTGCGGAAGATCTGGAAAGATAACAACATCACCATTAAGACAAAAAAGAAGCTCGTTGAATCTCTAGTCTTCTCAGTCTTCTTGTATGGCGCAGAGACGTGGACCATCCTCAAATGTGATCGTGAACAGATAGAAAGCTTTGAAATGTGGTGCTGGAGGAAAATGTTAAGGATTCCTTGGACAGCTCATCGCACAAACACATCAATCCTGAAGCAAGTTCAGATAAAAGTTCGTCTATCGTGGAAGGTCTGTCAGCGGATTGTACGCTACTTTGGACATATAATGCGCTGAGATGGTAGTCTTCAAAAGCTGATTGTTGAGGGCAAAGTCCAGGGAACCAGACAACGAAGACGAATACCAACGCGATAGATTGACATGGTGAACGGCCCCCACAGTGTTCTCCTAGAGTAACCACATTGAAAGCTTTAGGTAGGGAAGAATGGCGGAATATGGTTCATCGGCTAGAGGGCTGAATATTATGAGTCATGAGACAAAACGAAGAAGAAGACCCAATACAGCCACTTTCTTTAAGTTAGAGATAACATGTATTTTATTACGCAAAACAGTGAAGTTCCTTCATGTTCCTTTTAGTTCTAGAAATTGTTACGTCTTATGACTGGTTACGTTATTTTAACGACAGACTTTTTAAACCAATAGTAAAATGTTTTCTTATTAATTGCACCTGTTACTTTAAGACTCAGTGGATGTTCAGCAAGAAAATCTTTTATATAGATATTCTTACAAAATAAAGAAATATGCTCTCGGACTTTTAAGATAGTGGGATATTAGTTTTTGTCCTCGGCTCAGTTTAATCTACTCAGATATTATTCAACGCTTTCAGAGGACTCTTGTCAAGAGGACGTATATACAAAGTTTTAAGACAATTGGTGCTATATTTGTAAGTTAATGTTTTTAATTAAGTCATGCCTAATTTTGTTATATTTGTGTACACTTTATGCATTGTTTTTGTACTTTGTCATTGTATGTTTTTCTTATTTTATGGCTGATAATGATGCACACCAGCATCGAAACTGGTCCTAAGAATAATAAACTGTCATAAATTATTTCCAATTAAGAGATGAAAGTATATGATTTTCCACCTGTTCAATACAAATTGAATTGTGATAAAAGACACTGAAATATCACATTTTATTCATAAATATTAGGGACCGGTTTTGGCATGTCTATGCCATCATCAGCCTAAAGTTAGATACACAAGGACACAAGCAAATTATACATGTCAATACACAAATAAATTTTCTGACATATTGGCAGTTCATAATAGCGTTGATATAAACAACATTTTGAATGTATAAAAACTTTCAAATATACCTCTTATAAAATTTATGATAAAGGTAAAATGATCTATTTACAATTTTGTGATATCTATTACCTAGTAATGTTTTGTGTTACAATCGTGTGTTAAAAAACAAAAGATGTCTTTTAAAACACCTCTGTCTGAACAGCTTATACACCTAATAAAATTTGGGGTATTGACATTCCTATAGTATTAAAATTTAAGACGTTCTTATCATGTAAAGATACTCATGTAAATAAATTTAGTAACAGTGTTCAGTATTGTTACATTGTAGAAGAGAATAGCTGTTCGTTATTTAATGTTTGTTAAAAAAAGTTCCTCATTAGAATATAGGCGGTAAGCCAAGTAAAATTGAGACTCAAATAAATCTTGCTTGAATTAGCGGTAGCTTATTTGTCAGGTTGCCGGATGTTTTTAAGTTTCTAAACCTCAGAAGTACAAAGAACATGTGAGTGGCTGAGGCCGTATTTGACAAGTACGAGTTCACAAAGCACTATGTCATCAGGTGGTGAAATGCAATTCTAGATATCTTATTTCAAAACGGACCTAACGCTATTATGAACTGCCAATATGTCAGAAAATTTATTTGTGTATTGACATGTATAATTTGCTTGTGTCCTTGTGTATCTAACTTTAGGCTGATGATGGCATAGACATGCCGAAACCGGTCCCTAATATTTATGAATAAAATGTGATATTTCAGTGTATATCACAATTCAATTTGTATTGAACAGGTGGAAAATCATATACTTTCATTTCTTAATTGTAAATCTTTTTTTCAATACGGACCAATTATGAAATTTTTAACATTAAATAAATTATTTCATAACATTGTATGGTATTGAATAGGTGGACCTTTCTTGTTCCTATTAGGTACCTTTCTTGAGCACTGCCTGCGCGTTGTTGAGTGCAATGGTGTCTCAGTCTAGGAGGGTCGACACAGGACAAATCACAAAGCTATATGGAAGAGAAGATGTTTAAATATTATTATGAACTGGGGGTGAAATCTTGCTCAAGTGCAGTTCTTTGAGGCAGGAAAGGGACTTGTCCCTAAAAGGAGTAATTACTTCCGATAGTTAACAATTCGTCTTTAATTTTCTTGAAATGAAATGTTATGCAAATCCGGAACTCCACGGATGAATACAACAAAGTGGGGAAAGAAAGAACTAAGATTTGGGTCAATAATGACCAAGCAGCAGTTTTAGTGTTAATGATCTAAATATCACCTGAGGATCAAGATCATGTTCTTCTCCTCCATGCAGATCAGCAAAGCTAAGATCTGGCTCAACTTCTACTTTGACTGGGTTAACTGACTGGAACTCCTCATTCGGCACCTGAAACAGCCAAGCAGAAACACTAGTTATTGTTATCAAAACACCTGCACATTTCAACAACAGACACAGAATAAAATGTCCAGGTTTTGTGTTGTTTCCTACAGTATTTAACCTCGTAACTGCCTCTGCAGGCTTGATTCAGCCCATGGTGGTGGTGGTTGCAATTATTGCTTTAAGAGGAAGTACATCTGGGTAACGATCCTCTCTTAACACTAGCCACAGGGAAAAAACTGAAGGGGTTTGACACTTTTGAAATATGAAGGTATCATCCAAAGAAGACAAGGACCACAAAGGGGGTGAAAATGAAAGACGCTCTAGGCCTCAAATGCTCTTCTACCATCAGGGTTGGAGAACAACAAGAGTTGCAAGTTGCTTTACATCTCACCGACACAGATAGGTCTTGTGGCAATGATGTGGAAAGGGCTAGGAGTGGGAAGGAAGCAGCCATGGCCTTTATTAAGGTTCAGCCCCAGCATTTGCCTGGCGTGAAAATGGGAAACCATGGAAAACCATCTTCAGGGCTGCTGACAGTGGGGTTCGAACCTACTATCTCTCGAATAATGGATACTGGCCGCACCTAAGTGACTAAAGCTACTGAGATCGGTAACAAGAGTTGACCAAGCAAGGACAGATAGAACAGATGAAAGTGAGAAGCCTGACACAAGTACATGAAAAGAATGTCATGACTGAGCTAAGGGCCCTGAGGATGTCAAACCATGCTCCCAGTCAAGAATACCTGGGCCCCATTTATTTGCCTCTTACAATGGGCAGCTGATAATGTGCATGTTATTCTACTGTTCGAATGCACACAGGATTCAGTCCACAAGTGTGTAAAACAGATGTTAAAATCACAACAAATAAAGAGTCAGTATAGAGAAAAGTAAAACAGCAGATTCTGTGTAACCACAGAAGATAACTGATGAGAGAACAAGTGAGATGCAGTAGCAAGGATCGAAGGACAGGGAGCTGAATGGGACAAGACCAAGTTCCAAACAAGGACCTCAAGAGGTGGAGTAGGGTATGGAGAAGAATATCGGAAGCAGGGGAAGAGGCAGGGACCCAACCCAAGAAAGAGCTGGAAACAAGACACCTTTCACAATTCAAGACCACACAAAAACATCAAACAAATAAATGCAAGAATAGTTCTACAATTTTCAGATGAAACGAGGGCAGTTTTCACATCGTTACATAGACTTTGCAGTCTCTTCTCAAAATAATCTACATTTTTGGGCAAAATCTCCAAGACTATTGCAGGTAATACACACCATATGTTCCAACATCATGTCCCTGGTTGTTTTCTAAGAACTGCCACATGTTAACAGCAACGATATGACATCTAGAAAGAGTACCCTCAATATTTCCACAGTAATGTGTACTTAATTTTTCATGACTGTCTTTCTAATACTATTAGCAAAGCTAGCCTCTGCCAAATGTGAGGGAGGAGCTTACCTTGCTATACGGTTCCAGCAAGTCAAAGAGCCTGCCAAATTCCAGGACTAGCAACTGCTTTCTACCAAGGCTTTGTATCCTTCCCTTTTATTCCTTCCTCTGACAATCAAAATTAATAGATTTTCGGTTGGGATGAACAGACCCCTTCTTCATCTACCAAGCAGCAGGTGCACACTGCAGCAGCTTCACTGAGGTGCACCTGTTCTTTGGCTATTCAGACCTTTGACAATCTTCTCCTGTTTTGCTGGATAGGGCCAGCTGGACCAAGGCTTTTAAAACTTCATTTTATTTTATATATATTTTTTGAGAGTGTTACTACTTCATCACTCACCCTCTGTCCTGCCTTGTGACGGAGAGCCTGGCTGGCAGGGGGATACACCAGACACATAGGTAATGAGGGGAAGGGATAAAAGCAGCATCCAGGCCAGCAAGGAGAAATTTTTGACAAGTAGAATGTATAAGATGAAGAGGGTAAGAGGAACCAGTGAAGGATAGGACACAGGAATCCAAGTTCATCAAGAGAGTGAAGAATAGGATGATTCCCATGAAGATGCAAGTGGACGGCAGGAGACTGAGAGAAGAGGAAGAGGTGGTGGTATTTATTCTTTTCAGAGGAAGTACAACCTTCAAAAACACTAACCAGAGGAAAAAATGAAGGTACCCGCTGAAGAAAGACAAGGACCACGAAGGGAGTGAAAATGAAAGATGACCTAGGCCTCGGCAACCTAACACCGTTGGGCTCAGAACAGAACAAGAGTTGACCAAGGGAGGTCAGATAGGATACATAAAATTGAAGACCCTGGCACAAGTACCTGGAAGCAATGCTGGGACTCAGCTAAGGACTCCATGGTTGCCAACGCCCCCCCCCCCACCTCCGCTCCCAAGTTAATGTTACAACAGGCAGAGTGTTATTCACCTGCATCCAGAGCAACAGGAAGAGCGGGTGAAGAAACAGGGGAGGACTGACCAAGTAACAATAGCAAGGCTGGCCAGTGTGATCCTCGGTCATGCTATTTAGCGTTGATCTCAATATTACTTCTTCTAATCTTGATCTTTAAACTATACAGAAATATGCAATATATGTAATTCCTACCAGAAAGTTACTCCCTGAAAAGTTCTGCCAACATTGAGATGTCATTCCAGATCAGTTCCAGTTGCCCATGCTCTTGTCTACAGCTCCATGAACCAAGAGCTCTTGTTCAATTATTTGATACTATGAGAAATTCTGCAAATCAACAGCAGAGCCAGCAGCTGGTCTGATGCCCTTGGAAAATGCCACTAATGGAGGAGTTTCTTACAAATTTATCTTCATTTAGACCAGGGGTCTTTTTACACGTAGTTAAACAAAGCTGAGAAATAGCTGCTTCCTCTGAAACAGGAGCAAGGAATTCTTCAGGAGCACATGAACAAATTTAAACTGAGTGTGAATGGAGCTGCTGTATCTTTAGATTTTCCAAGTACACAATCACACATTTCAAATCAGTCACTTCCACAACCTGCATTCAAGCCGTCTACAACTGCTACGTTTCTCACTTCAGGTTCAACTTCATTTACAGGTTCCCTTGCTAACATACTGAAAGCCTGAACTCTTATACTGATTATCGAAGAACCAATCTTCTTCTTCTTCTTCTTCTTGTGTTCTGGCCTTCTAAGGACCACGTTACAATTTCAATTGTTCCTCCTTAGTTGTTCTTCCCTTTTCTTCCAGTATTCTTTCATTGTTTCACTGTGTTTCTTTTTCCTGTTTTCAGTCCACTTTGTGCCTGTTTTCTTTTCCTTCCTCCCTTGGAATCCTTCCATTTGTAAGACTTTCTTCCTAAAAACCTTTCTTTCCAATAATTCTTCTTCTCGTATGTTGTTCCTTTCCAGGTCTTTCTTGACTTCTTGAATCCAGGTGGTAGTTGATTTCTTTTCCCAAAGGTACTTGAAGATTTGTTTAGTTAGTCTATTGTCATCCATTCTGTAAATGTGTCCAAGAACCAATCATATTTTCTGCATCTTTGTTTTCTCTCAATAACTGCTTAAAATGTATAGGAGGTCGAAGAATTGTGTCAAATTAGCCTGATTTGATTGGTATTCACACTCGTTTTATCATTTCCTTGCCTGTAATGCTTGAAGTCTACCACAATACCACAAAAACAAGACTTATCAAATACAAGCTTAAGCCCTGCATTTATTAGAAGTTGAGTAATAACAGGGTAGTGGTGGTGATGATTATTGTTTTGAGAGGAAGTACAACTCGGCAACAATCCTCTATTAACAGTAATCAGAGAGAAAAAATGGAAGGTATCCAACACTCTGAGAAATGAAGGTGTCACCCAAAGAAAGACAAAGGACATGAAGATGAAAGACTCCCTAGGCCCAGGTACCTAATACTGTCGGGGTCAGAAAACAACAAGAGTTGGCCAAGGGGAGGTCGGATGGATAGATGAAAGTGAGGAGCGTGGCACAAGTAAGTGGAAATAATAGCAGGACTCAGCTGAGGACCCCATAATCACAAAACCATGTGCTGAAGTTAGGAGCCCTGAGGCACCTTATGACAGGCAGGTGATACCATGGGTGTTATTCTACTTCCCCCACCCACAGGTGGTTTGAATAATAACAAAGGACATGCATAGAACCACCAAAATGTAAACACAGTGTCGCAGATTCTTTTTACTTTTGACTACATGTGACTATGAAGTAATTAATTCTCAATTCTTCCATCAAAGGCTCTGCTGCTGTAATAGAGAAGGGCTGACCATTTTTTGCACATTGCCTATCCACTATTGTTAGTGCTAAGTCTATCGTTCATGGATATACATCGATGGTCCTGTATAGAGAAAAATATATTCTCTTTGGTCTTGCAGTTATTTATTTTTGAGAAGATAGTGGCATGGATTTAAGCATGTTCAGTGATGTCATGTCATGGGGCGTTTGTTGCAGGTTGATAGGTAGGAGAGGAGAGAAAGTATGAAAAACGGAAAACAGGTTTTCTTTCAGTGGGCCAAAAGTTGGGTGCCACGGCAACCTGGTACCCAGGATTTCTCCACCCCTGACCTAGGTGCTTCTAGGCTCTTGGACTGTTTATGAACAATAGAAAATGCATCTGCAGGTACAGAAGAAGTTCTTCCAATCGATCTGCTATTGGGATGGTAAGAGCTCGTTGGCCACTGTCTGCTGTATTGCTGGAGCAACTTTAGAGCAAGTTCACAGCTTCAGATATTCAATAGAAATAAAATCTTGGATTGAGCAGGCAAGAAGTGCATTTAGCAAAATAATCACTATCCTCTGCAGCAGTCTTTGTGTTCGTCTCAGTAAAACTCGGTATGAAGTGTTCTCACATGGTGCTTACATACAGCCAATTCCAGAAGAATAATAGAATCTTTTGAAATATGGTGCTGCATGGGTGGATACAGTATGCAATACCAAAGTGGTTGACTGAACCCAAAAAGAAAAGAAAAAAGAAGAACTTGAGTCAGATGGTGGGGAACAACAATTATTACAGGAGGTGAAGATGATGGAACCTGTGTGATTGCTGTGAAATGAGCATTTTCACAATTTGTTAGTTGCAGAGAATAAACAACAAATCACTCTGACAACTGCTGACATTCAATGGCGTACAGCAAGATGAAGAACTCATCAGAGCTATCCACGGAAATCAGTCTAAGTTCAAGGAAGTATAAGAAAGGGCCGATGATCTAGATGTTAGCCTTTAAACTACAAGCAAACCAAGTATAAGAAATAATGTTTCACTATGATTCATCTTTTCAAGCCATTTCAAATGATGGTAATGAAAACATCCCTGCATGGTCTGTGTAAGTCCGTCGAGGTTTAGGCTACCACTCTCCAACCTTCATAAATTTCTTATGTCAGCTCCTACGTATAAAAATACCCCCACAATGTACACAGAATTTCGCCTATTTTTCAATTACTTGTGCAACATCGTGTAAGAAGAGAAAATAATAATACTAAATATTAGCCTAGTATGTCAGTTGTTTAACAGCAAGTACAGCAAACTTCAGGTTCTTGTCATTCAGTGACATTTTACGAATACGTTTGCTGTTTCTAGCTAAGAGTCCTACACACCACGGGCAAGCGTCCATAGTTATACCAAGAACTTGACTCTGCTTCGGATACATTTGTGGGCCTGTCTCAATAACCCTTCCTACTATGTCTCTACCTTAAAGACTCGGAAGTGCAACTACATTTAGCCACATAATATCTATCGTCAGGGTGAGGAAACAGAAGGAGGTGAATTCCAGTGTTCAGTTCGGCGACTTACTTCGTTGTCCGATGCAGGTTCACACTTGATGAAATGTGGGACTGCCATCGCCAACTGGAGAAATGTTGAGTATGAACACAGCAATATTAGCAACGTGCCCTTGTGAGGTTTCAGCAACCCACAACACGCCCAGTTCAAACAAAAAAAATAATGATATCAACAGGCTCCCAAAGTTATATACCGGTGTTCCGTGCTCACAACCTTGAACGCAGGCAACGCTTTGGTGCAGATAATACAGAATTGTCATAGTAGAATCTGGTAACAGACTTGGTAATTTGGTAACTGTTACGGAGTTATCCGTGGAAGGCAGAGGTGAAAGAAGGTGCGGGCTGGAATGGGTCTAACTACAAGTCCGAAAAGCGAATTAAAATTTCAAGAAAGGTTATATTTTCAAAAATGCCAAAACTTAAGAAGATTTAACAAAGCTTTAGACTTCAACAAATAACAGCACGTCAACCAATAACCAACAATAAGGTCCAAGACTAGGCCAGTTAAAATTTAGAGGCAATTAAACATATTTTCACTAGGTGAAAGTACCATAAGGCAAAATCCAGGTACAAGTATGATTTTCCAAATGAAAGAACAAGTCCAATGTTCGTTACAAGTCCTGGGCTTCAAGCCCCACCTTACATTTTTGAGCTTCAAGCCTAACTTTGCCAAGGTACCTTTTTAACTAAGGGGCAGAAAACCCCATCATACCAAGGAGCACTTGCTCCTAATTACAATGTTAAGCCTCCTAGAGGCACACGGAGATCAAATTTAGGAAAGAGCAGACTCGCTCTCAATAATTCAAGCCTATCAGAAGGCCATAAACAGACTGTACACTTAACTGCCCTTAAGGCACACTTATAAATAAACAGGGGTAACTAGTACCCAACCTAGAGGGCCTTCGCAATGAAGAAAAAACAACAGGGTAAGTTACTGGCCCAAAGTACAGAGAGGACTAGAGGCGTGAACTTGCACTCCTAAATACACATTTTAAAACCTAAGTGGCTCTTGGCCAATTACACAGGGGCTAATCCCAAGCTAGGGAGGTGACTCGTATGAGAAAACTTTAATACATTAAGGAAGAGAAGAAACGGTTATGAAAACGTACTCCCCTCAACTTCAAAATGAAGGGGAGCTCGAGAGGGTAAAGCACTCTCTATCCCCGAATTACAGTTCAAGTTATGTGAAGTTTTTACAAGGGTAGAAAAGGCTTACATATTTAAAGATATAGGGTTCCATATTAAATATTTCGAACCTTACCCGAGAGTTAAACTGCTGAGCTAGCAAGAAATACAGATGTTAAAAGGCCATTACCTTGTTGAAGAACGGCTGCCTGAAGAACGAGGCGCTCCCCGTCCCCTGCTACATAATCACACACTGAGCAAGATGTTATAAGAGTCGCCCAGAGACAAGAAAATCAGCAGTTTTATACCCTCGTGGAAAATTCGAGACCTTTCAGGAATGAGTAGACACACCCACTCAATTTTTATTGGTTGACTAAGAGTTACACATGGAAATTCGAAGAAGAAAGCTATGATTGGAGGAAAGTTAATTACAGAAATTACTGATTGGCTACATTCAAAACAGGCGGAAGGAAAGGATTAATATTGCCAACCCGCAAACCACAGAACAAAATTTAGTAAAGACAAAACTTATGAATACAACATTTCTCCAAGAAGGTTCATTCCTTTACACCAGAGTGCGTTATGATAGTTTTTGGTAGAGACATCTGTTAGAGAATGTCCACACTTCTTGATCAATGAAAAACAAAAGCAAATCAAAAACACACAGTGGCATCTTCTGATAACCAGTAGAGTTGATTCCTTTTTTAAAGTTCAGAGCTTCTCCTGTACAGGAGTTTCAATTGGCGCAAGATTTGAACTTGCGTCGTAGAGGTATACCGCCCGGTACAGTAACAATGAAAAATCTAGGAAAATCACTTCCAGATTTCAGTCTGGATTAAGTTGTGCGCAGGTTAAATGCTGTTTCACTTTAACAATGTGACTGACATTAATCAGGGGCGTAACGAAGGGGAGAGGGGAGTTTACTGGGGGGTTAGACCCCGTATGGAATATTTACGAGGTACAAAACAAAATAAACAGGATTTGACAATAGGCAACTGAAAATCAACTCAATGGGTTGTGTCTTTTGAACATTCTCAGAGGCATACTTATGAATCTATTTTCTAAGAAGCTTCGAAAGTTGGATTTTAGGTTTACGGTAATGTGAACATGCCCTTTCACTGTACCGGTAAAACTATTGACCTTGATTACAGTTAGTTGGAGTAAGAGTGTATCACAAATATTATTATAATATTTATAGATCCACCTGTTCAATACATTACAATACAATCCACTATTTCATGTGGTAAAATTTATACATAATACATAAAAGTCATAGGTAGGGGAGAGTGGTCCACAGTGAGACACGGAAAATTTAGATGAAGCAGCTCTCTCCCTAGAAAGACTCCTTAAGGCAGCGGTATTACCGCGATCTGAAGGGAAAGGAAAACCCTGGTTTAACAAAGAGTGTTACATACAAAGAAAACAACCGATAGAGTCACTCCACAAGGCTAAGAATATAAAAACTACAGAAGTACTCGAGGAATATAGAGCCAAAAGAACGGTGTACAAAAAGCTCTTGAAAAAGAAAATAAGTCACAACATCGAAAGAAAAAAACAGAAAATTATAGAGGAAGCCAAGAGGGATCCGTATAAAGCACTACGTCCCAAAGAAAGAAGATTCCAGCCAAACATACTGATGGAAACTTGGGAGGAGCATCTGCGCAAGGTCATCTGCTCGAAGGAAACCAGGCCTCAGTTCAGACAGTCAGAGGTCTGTCATGAGCCCCAGCTTTTGACAACAGAAGTAAGTTGGGCCATCAGTAAAGCTAAGCAAAACAGGGCTCCAGGTACAGATGGTATTAGGAATGAGCATATCCAAAAGACAGTGACAGAAACTATATCCATATGGACTGCACTGCTTAATAAGTGTCTAGAACTAGGCAGAATACCAACACAATGGAAGAAATCCACAATAAAGCCTTTATACAAAGGTAAAGGAGACACAGACGACCCTAACTCCTACAGAGGAGTAGCCTTAGAGTCCACATGCCTAAAATTGCTGACAAAAGTCCTGACCAAGCGAATAGAGGGAATGATAGATCCATTGCTACCCGACGAACAGTTCGGGTTCAGAAAAGGAAGGTCTACTATCATGGCTATGGAAAATCTGCTAGGACACATCAAATCTATGTTGGAAACACCAGGAGGAAAACTCTACGTGATATTTGTAGACTACTCGAAGGCTTTCGATTTAGTCAACAGGGAGATCCTAGTCAAAAAGCTGGAGAAATTGACCGGAAGATCTAATATGACGACGCTTATATCAAATATATTAGCGGAAAATTATGTGGAAATGGACGATGGGATAGGCGTATCAGAGTGGATACCACAGAAAATAGGGGTCCTCCAAGGAGATCCACTGAGTCCAATCTTGTTTAACGCCTTCACATGCGATGTAGGGGTAAAGATAAAAGAAAGTACCAATGCGAAAATGTATATCTACGCGGATGACATGGCGATCGCTTCAGAGAGCATCGATGAACTGCAACGAGCTATGGACCTACTCGTGGAATGGGCAGAAGAAAATGAAATCTGGATAAACGAGGACAAAACAGAAATGATGATTTTCAGGAAGGGCGGTAAATTCGCGGAGGCTGACCAAATAATGTGTAGAGGATCGCGTCTAAGAAGAGTAAATCATTTCAAAT